>NC_142008.1:95727654-96423373 GCF_049901715.1 Pseudonaja textilis
CAACGCTTACCCAGGGGACTTGCAATTCTTACACTCGGCAGTCAGGGCGCACGGAACCGGTCAACCGGCTTGCGAGCCGGAGATCGGGCGCCCTAAGCGCTCCACTTGTGGATGCCTGGCCAAGAAAGGTCGCTCGGCCTCTATCGCCGGCTCCAAGAGGCAAGGTACATCGGCTGGCTTTTCTAGTGATTCAGATTCCAGCGGTGCGTCAAGCCCGGCAAGTTCTAGCGATTCTTCGGAAGATGAGGAGGAGGAAGACGACGACGAAGAGGAGGACGAATCTTCCTGTAGTAGCGAAGACGGCAGCTCCTCCGGATCAGAAAGTAGTTCTCTATGCAGTGGCGATTCCGTGCAAAGCACGCGGTATAGACAGGCCGCCCTTCCCCGCATCCCTCCCCAAAATGCATCTTCCCAAGTCCTCCCCAGTGTGGCCAAAGCACTGCGCCCCGACCCGAACTTGATCTTTTGGGCCAGGACGTTGCGCGCCTCCACTTTGGAAAGTTTCAAGCCGGTTCCCACCACTACGCTTCAGCAGGACAGACCGGAGACTCGGCATGCTCGTTCGGTCGGCCCTAGCGAAAGACCGCAGCCAAAGAACGGAGGCGTCAGGGAGTCGTTGGAGTTGGGTGTCCAGGAAGGCGAAGAGGCCGATTTTCTGAGCATTCCTGATCGTGTCCGAGCCGGCGAACGTGATAAAACCGAGGAAGCTGCGCTTCAGCAGACCTCCGAGGAAGGGTCAGGCAGAGGGGCCCATTTCGACCGGCTCATCAGGCAATCGAAACTGTGGTGCTACGCCAAAGGGTTCAACGTGGATGGGAAAGTCTTGCGCAGAGCCGAGCAGGCCAAAGGGTGTCCCCCCACTTCCAAAGCTGGCCTTCTCAGCCTGGCCAACAGACCGCTGAAAGGAAGCAGCGATTCGGAAAGAGGTGCCAGGAGAAGTCGAGTCGAACAGGCCAAGGGGAGGCCCCCCAAGATTCCGAGGAAGAAGACCCCAAAGGGGGGCGCTCCGCCTTGCAAACGCTTGCTCAGTACCGCTCCGGGGCCTGTAAGGAATCCATTTACTTTGATGGGCACTTTTCCATGTACGCCCGCATTAGTCGTGGGTTCCGATGGGGATCTCTGTCCTGCATCGTCCCTATGCGTCAAAGACTCCTGCATCCTTTCCAAAACGCACCCACTTTGGACCTGGCAGCTGGGGGGCCATGCCATCCCCATGCCTCCCAGCCTGAAATTCCGGGGATATGGTTTTGAAAACGTCTAGATGGAAGATTTTAAATTAGTTTATGTGCAACGATTTGTCTTTGGTAGAGGGAACAGTATGGATGGGAAAGTTAAAATAGAATATATTCTGAAAAGAAAAGGAAAATGATCTCGCCATCTTAAGTACATATACTTGGAAATAACCTTTTTGGGTTCAGTGGCCTTTAATTCCAAGTCAGGTGATAATAGCAATTGATGTTTAAACTCATTTGCCCCAAAGTAAGACTGGCTGAAATAGATAAAAATGTTTTTAAATAGAAAAAGTGCAATCAAATATATAACTATTCAGGAGGAATTATGGGATTTAATTATGTACAAGTGGCTGTAAGTTTGAATCTTAAAAGTTTTCAAAAGAATGGACTTTTTGATTCCCAAATAGCTCAAGTTGTTTTTTAAAAAATCCTGAAAATCTCCATCACATGGCATTTCTGACATTCCTTTATTTATAGCAGTGGCTTTGTTTTAAAGAGCCCATCTAATCAGTAATTCTTAATAAAATTACACACATTTGAAAATATAAATTTAAAATCTTACTTGACAATGATTACAGGGGGCCAAAATAAATGATTAAAAAGAAATGTTGACAGTAAGAGAAAGTAACTTGAAAATAAAGCTGAGTATAAATATCTAACTTTTATGCTTTTAGTTGGGGATACAGTGTTTTTGTTCATATTGCACATTTATATTGTAGGGAGCTGCAATAACAATAGTTAAAAAGAAGAAGATACAGGCTGTTTGGAGAAAATCTGGTCTCCTTTCCTTTTAACATGCAGTAGTTTGTTCCATACTGTGAAATTTGGAAAAGCTGGGGGGGTGTTGTAGGGAATGAGAAAGTTTCTGGAGAAGGCTCCCCTCCCCTCTCCAAGTGAAAGACCCTTCTATTCTCTCCCTCCCCCATTAGCAGAGTTAAAAGTATGCTCTCTTCCCAGCCCCCAACTTTCTTCCTTAATTTGGAAGAGAAATGGAATGGCCTCTCAACTGCAGCACATTAAACTCATCAAAGGATCACTCCCCTCCCCATTCCATTCACTTCCTGATTAAAACTTAAGCAAAGCCAATCTTATCCCCAATACCAGAACTTTGAGAAAAAGAAAGGTCTCCACAGTAAATTATTCCTCCCCCCTCTTTCGATAAAGAAAAACAGGGCAAAATTATTTTAAACCAAAAGTAGAAGCAAAATCCTTATCTTTCCTGCATGAAGGGAAAAAAAAGTTGTTTAAATTTTTGCAGCTTTTCAAGCAATTGTTTTTTGGTTAATAGATCCCTGACATTAGTAGCCCAAAGTAATATTCTGTTTATTTAAACATTTGCTGTAAAGAATAAATTGGATCCAGGGGTAAATTTGAATGAAACACAGGTGGACAATTTGATCTCCAAAGTAAAATGTAGAAAAGAGGAATTCTTTTGTCTTTGTCAGAGAAAACAAGTGATCTCCTTCCCTCATGCAAATAGTTCTTTATTTCATTTGTAATAAACCCCTTTGTCTTCTAAAGATTTCTCTGTGTCACCAAAATCAAATCATCTCCAAATTCAGATTGAAATCTTCATCTCTGAGAGTACAAAACCTTTATGACTGTAAGAGAGATAGGTATCTCTTCAGTTTCAAAATCTTATCTCAGGGAAGAAAGAGTTCAGTTGCTCCTAAATAGATCTGGCCTTGCTACACAATCCATAAAGACCACAGGCAAAAAAAACGTTGTTTAAAAGTGCAAAACAAATTTAATTAGGAGGTAAGTCCTTCTGGAATTACTGGACCTTAAACCCTTAAGTCTACATGATTTTATCTATAAGTAAGCTATGCATCAACTGACTTTATTCTCAACTGTGCAGTCAAACAGTAACATATTTAGGAATTACAAGCCAATATTTGTCTGCATCTATTATTAAAATAGGCTTTCCCAAAGAAAGGGACAAAATCTTACTGGGATGGCTGAGTGAAATGAATTGATTGAAATGCTAGATTTTATCTAGAAAGAAATTCCGGCACTTTGAATTTTACAAATTGATTTCTAAGTGCAACAATGAAACAAACCAAATATGGAATGTATAGAAATGTGTATGATTTTTAAAAAAAAGACTCATCCAGAACACAATCACAAAAATTCTACACTGCAATTTCTACTATTCCCCATTTTGGTTAATTATATGGTATTTAAATTTTGCAGCTAAATTACACTTTTTTTTTAGGTTGTTATACTATATTCTCATCTACTCGGGAGTAAGAAGGATTGATCTCAACAGAATTTTATTTCTAAATAAACCTGTTTAGGATTACTGGGTTAGTTTTGTTCACCTTATAAGCCTGCATTTTTGTTAAGTGAGAGATGTTTTATTGTCAAAATTGTTCTCAGTGAAGAAAGGGAAATATTCTGGGTTTTTTTTTCAGGCAATGCGGTATCCTTATGCAGTCCCCATTTATTGTGTTTATGCAGAAGAGCTGTCCATTGAATTGTGTGAGTCCCAAATATTTGAAAGCAACAAAGAAAGAATGAGAAAACCTGGTTGTTCCTGGGGGCATTACATAACTTAAAGCTTTGTGTGAAAGAGCTGAATTAAGAATTTCCTGGCTGGCAGCTCTCTCCCCCCTCCCTCCCTCCTTCCCTCTCTCTCCCCTCCCCCAGTTTTGAGCATTTATTTGATATGAATCAGTTTTACTCAAATATACCAAGAATATAGAAAGATAAAAATAAGAGGTTTTTTTTTTGGGGGGGGGGGGAATCTAGATCATTATCTTTGGAATTCCTTCATGATGGATTAGAAAAGTGACAGGAAGAATATGAAAGAAAGCAAAGGAGAAAGGGATTTTTTCCCCAGTTGTCTTCACCTGCAAATCCCCCTCACCCAGCCCAGTTATTTTATTTTGGTGTTCAAAATATGAGTTCAGTTTTGCTTAGAATAAAGGAGGGAGTCCCTGTGTTTGCCAAGCAGGATGCAGTATTAGTTGCAGGCTGGCTATTCAAAAGAATGTGGAATTCGAAGGAAGCCAAATATTGACACACCTCTTCAGTTTCTCTCCTGAACTTCTCACTGGGTTTTGCAAATAGGAGCCACACAAATGAAGTGGGGGGAAAAAGATCTAAAATAATCTATAAAGAATTGGTTGAAATGGAGAAAGGGGACCGCTTCCAATCTTATATTTCCACCATAATCCAGTTTCTGTATTCGGGAATAGCTCTGAAGGACCCATCTGTTGTAGGGTATTGCTGCTGAGGAGAGGTGTGGATATGTGGGTGTGAGTGTGTATGAGACAGAGAAATTGCACCCCCGTGGTGCAAGGCATACTTGTTCCCTCCCCAATACAACCAAGCTTGCATTGATTTTCTGCAGACAGCACTGTGTTATACAAACTGCCTTCTAGTTCTCTGGATCAGTTGCAATGTTGCTCACCCCACTCCTTCTTTACATAAAATAAGCTTACCATCTTTATTAAAATATTAGAAAAGTAATAAATAAAAAGAGGCAAGGACAATCGGCAGGGGGAAAAATCATTTTATATATTAAGCCAAAATAACCTCACTCTGCTTCTCAGTCAAACCAACCTGTTCAGCTTCCCACATTCATTCTATTCTGTGTAAAAGATACTACCATGTTCTGTCACATAAACCTCTAGCAAGTGATTTCGAGATGAATTGTTCCCAGTCATTTCAGTAGAGATCCTTCCCTTTTGTGTTGAAATGCTCATACAGTTGCTAGCTCATGGTTCTTAAAAATGAAAATGCCCCTTAAGACATGCAAACATGATGTAGTGGTATTCACACTTGTTTGTACATGTCAGGCAGAACTGTGTATGTCACACAAATACAAATATTAGGAATAGTAAAATCCTGGTATATGTATGTGCAAATTAATGTGAAAAATACATTTTCAAACAATGAAAAGAATACTGAAACTGCACACTCAAGTGAGTTAGTCTGACTGAAACTGGAGACTGATCTTTCTATAAACATGCTGCAGAATTGCTAGGCTGGTTTTTCAGTAATTTATGAAAAACCTTTGTTGATTCCAGAGTAGGATAGTTTAACTCTAAATATTGTGGATGTCTTGTTGCTTATGTGGTTTACAGTACATGTATAGGGCTGCACCTATGCATTGCCTGTAAAGAAACAATTACATAGATACCCAAACATACAAACAATATTGTAAAATTAAATTATCCCTCCACTGAAATGTATATGAGAACAGGTTTTGCAGGTACATCAAGTTCTGTATTTTTAATGGAATGGAGCTGCTTTATGTGTGAGATTTGTGTGGGTGTAAGTGTATAAATCATTGTGATGTATCAGCTTAGACTGTATTCACAATGGATGTTCAGAGCATCAATAGGAATATTTTCACACATGACACAGAATGTACATTTGATCTTGTAAGTATAATGCAAATACAATCCCACATTTCTTAACATGCATAGTGGGTTTAAATCTGACTTTGTTTTTCTATTTTTACCTTCACAGCATTCACATGTATTGCAAGGAGGCTCAGAGTTGTGTATGAAAATCCTTTGTCTCTAATGTCATGTTTTGATACTGCATTCAAAATACTCAGGGCTACTCAGTGAATTATTGGCATGTTTTTCAAAATTTTCTGGGATAGTCTAATTCAATTGATATTAACAAAACTACAACAACTGGATTTTGATCTCCTTGCATGACATCTCAGATCAGACTTCTTCACAGCAATGACGTTTTTTTCTAAATAGATACCATTTACAATATGGAGGAAAAGTGATTTATAACATTTTATGAAACCACATTCCCTTGTATGCATGTGTAAATACTAGTACATTTTTTCATAGAATGTTTTCCAATCAGTTGTATGTTCGAGCCACTAGGCACTCACAATTACAACAGAAATATAAAGTTTCAAAACTTTTAATATCATGCATGTAAACACTTCCTTATAGAGATACAGGGAATTTTTAAAAAGTTAAACTTTAAAGCTTGTTTTCAAAAGTGGACATTAGTGTGATTCCCATGCAATGT
Source organism: Pseudonaja textilis (assembly GCF_049901715.1). Classification (NCBI taxonomy): domain Eukaryota; kingdom Metazoa; phylum Chordata; class Lepidosauria; order Squamata; family Elapidae; genus Pseudonaja; species Pseudonaja textilis. The sequence goes on from NC_142008.1 coordinate 95,733,894, forward strand.
TGTACTAAAGTATGGTTTTTAGTTTTGAATTTAAAGGTTATATATGACTTATAACATTATCTGCAAGCCAAGAACCCACGGATTGATCTGCAAATCCTGATTGAGGGTTAGGTGTGATTTCAGCTACACCGTTATGGTTATTTTTATTTCAGGCATATAGATCTTAAAAAGAAACACTAGAGAGGCATTAAAAGTTAGATTTTAGTTAGCCAGGAGAAGCTACAATCACATATTCAATACACTTATAATGGAGTAAAAGATGAGGCTTGTCTTGATCTGAGGTTGATTCCTAGTGACATTGGATAAACAGAAGTGATTTAATGTTTCCTTCTAGAGAGTTTTAAAAAAAATCCAGTGTATCTTATAGATCAGGTTCCAAAAGGTTTGGTTTGAAATGCTTATTTCCTTTAGATCAGTCTGAAATCTTAGAGGAGTCAATTATCAATCTTATTCAACTAAATAAGTTGAAAGTAAGGATATATTTTGTGTTGCATAGTGCAACCTGATGGATGTAAATATGGATAATTGGAGGCCTTTCTTGCTGAAAATTCTGCAGTTGCATTGTTGAATAGGACTTTTTCAATCCCAGGAAATAAATATATTTTAAAGAGGTCATCTGGAGTTCAAATGAATATTTTCAAATCCTGGAGTGTCTGTGATATGCACTGATTTGCTGCTTTCAGTGAAACATTTCTAAAAACATGATTGAATGCCATCTTAAATTTGAATACACTGTTTGGTTTCTTCCAAACTGCTGGCAATATGGCCTCAGATAACTACTGGAAAATAGGCCTCTTATTTTTAAGTAAAGCTGTGTTAAGCAAGATTAACAAATGAAATTATTGTGTGGTCAATACCTACATTGTTGAGATATTGTGGAAAATGACAAACCTTGGAACAAAGCCGTAATCATATGAGAAATTTATTTCTATTTTTATATATTCTTTCTACCATAAAAAATAATCATATGCAGATAGTAAGGAACCTGATATTTGGTTGAGATTAATATAAATTAACAAAAAGAAACATGTTTTTCAGATTAAAAAAGGAGGAAGCATTGTTACTAATTCAGATCTCACATTTCCAGCAAGAAGTTCTTTAGTTTAATTTTTTCTATAGTACAGCTCCTAAGGTAGAGTGCTCACTGATGTTTGGACAAAAGTACAGTAAATGCAAGCTCTCTCTTGGGAACAAGCCTCTCCTATGTCATAGATCTTTCTAGAGGATGATAACCTCTTTAGAATTCACATTGGCCTGTAATGGGAGTATCCCAGATCGGCACAAGATGAAAAAAAAAAGGATTTATCAAGATTAGTAGTACTGTTGAGTCAGCTAACCTTTTATAATGGAAAACTTTCTCTGTAAAAGGGAAAAGAAAACAACTACCTATTGTAGAGTTATTTTAGACTGTAATGTCTCTAGTTTAGAGGGTTTCTTTTCCAGGGATTGTTTCATTGCAGAATAAAGATTCCAAACAGAGTTGATTGGAAGATTTACACATATCTTTTCCAGTTACTTTTACATAGCTGGCTAGATAGCACGAGGTAGAATGAACTTCTGTTTTCATTTAAGTCATTTGAAGCCATTCAAAAAAAAAAAAAGATGGGAAAATCAGCTTGAAGGAAGCTTGTAAGGATGTAGAAGTCAGGGAAGTAAGGTTGAGTGGTTAAGGGGGAGAGGGAGCATACATCTTCATTGTAAGTCCCCCTTTCTCCTCTGAAATTGAAATTTAAAGATATTTACATTTCTCCATGCCCGAAGAAAGGAAATGATCAGTACCTACAAATAAAATAGCATCCTGTGAATTGGTTTACTAATTCCAGTTGGTTGTATCTGAATTTGAAAGAATTTAGATTGAAGGGTAGAACTTTCATTGGAAAGTTCCCAAACATAATTCTCTGAATCCTATGACCTAGAAACAGGTAAATTTTAAGAAGAATAAAACTATTTTTTCCAATAAACAGTATTTTTCATTACAAATTGATTCTCCCTCTTGACTGTGTTTAGGAAGAAGTGAGAGAGGATTGTCTTGGAACACAGCTAACAAAACAAAAGCACAGTGAACTAGCATTTTCTCCTTTGTTCTGATACAGAAGTGTTGGACCACTGGTTATGATGGAAACTATAATACAACACTACTGAAATATTCCTTATTACTGGAAGATTGTACACAGAAAAAATTATTTTTCTTTGTTATCTTCTTCAAGCTAGCTGGAAGAGAAAGGGAATAAAAGTTGGCTTCATGTAAATGAATTTAAGTTGCATATGCTGTATATAAACTGTATATACTGTTTAACCTTCACCGTGCAATCTGGAACCCTAAGTACATAAAACAAATAAAAATGTATTTTTAAACAACAACAAAAAGTGTGTATTCAACTTTTTAAATAGAGACATTGATTATATCAGACTAAAGAAGGATTTTTCTTTGTGTTAAGTTAGTAATCCCACTTTCTGCTGTAGATATAAAACAAAATGATTGCTGGATCAGGACTGAATTCTTAGTTAAATTAGGTTTGCTTTAACGAGTAGAATTAAACCTAGGCACTATAAAGTTCTTACATTGATCCTGGGATTTAAGCATCACTAAAATGAGATTCAACCCTGTTTTATTTGTGGAAAACATATGAATGTTAGACTAAGCTTTTATATTTCAAGCAACGTTAAATGTTTTGAGACAGCATAAATTTTTGGTACTGGTTACAAACTTGTTTGTATTGAACTGAAATTGAATTGAACATTTGTAGTCCTTAAGTGGTCAAGAATATTGAATTGAACTGAACATTTGTAGTTTTTATGTGGTCAAGAATATTCCAAATGAATTGTGTACAAGATGAATATTTTCATATTGTTTTCCAACATTTAATGATATAATCAACCTCTTACTTCTCACTTTTGCAGAATATTAGAAGAGTTCCAACTTCCAAAGTTTTGCCCTGTAAATATTAAATGTTTTTTTTAGCATTCTTTTTATTAAAACCAATGGTTTCATTACTTCGGTAATACTTTGTTTGTTATGAAGAATCAAATGTGGCTATTTCCTATGTGTGCTGATTTCCAATTCTGTGCCTTGATGCAAAATTTGGGACTAGCCTGTTTCTTGATACATTTTAAGGAATTAAAAATAAAATACTCTAGATGAGTAAAATGTGCATCAGATTCTTTTGTTTTCTGGAAACTATAAAAAATGACAATACAAGGAAACTGATGTTTATAGTGAGTCCATAGGAGAGAAAAGTATGCAACATCATTGTAACAATAGCATGTAATCTCTGTGAAAACAATTCAATATACAGATTTCAATTTGGTGTCTTCTAAGATGTGTAGGATTCTCATAATTCTGATGTAGCATAGCAATTTGCATATCCCAAGTCAATGAAAACTACATTAAAAGTCATGCTAACCTATGATTTAGTCAACATGTATTATTGGGTTTATTCAACTAAGGACGGAGGACTTGCAAGCCACATTGGCCGGGTTTCAAAACCTCAATTAGGCAAACAAAGGGTCACCTCATTTTAGCTTAATGCAATATCTCAGTGAATTTTTAGTAGATTGGGAGCTAGAGGAAATTGATTCGGTCTTCCTATACAGTTGTGAAGTTCATTGGACAATTTTGGAGCCTATAGTTCATATACACGTGTTGCATTTATAAAAGACGCTAAACCATGGTTTGCTTAACCATGGTAAATTGGAAAAAAAACGGGTCTACAACTAAGCATGTGGGGTGTGTTGGAGGGATTGTTTTGGTTTTAAAAATTCATTTTGCAGTAAAGCAAATTATCGAGAGAAAAAGAGAACTAGGTATCTTTACTAACTAAATTAACTTGCTGTAATTTTGGCTTCAGTCTTTCAATATTCTTTGACCCCAATTGTTAAAAGAAGGGATAATCTCTACCTCTGGCTGATAATTATAGTTGTCAAACTATGTAGAATTGTTAGGTTGAACTGCTATATGAAGGAGTTTCTTCTATATAAAGGCTTTTCTCAAAATGAGAAGATAACAGACTGGGGCATTTCCTAACTGATCATACTTTGGTGGGTTTTTTAATAGCATTGTAAATGTTACAGAAGAGAAATGAAATAGTTAAATAGAAATTTATAAACATAGCCACCTGATTTCTACTCCCAAATCTATAGGAAATATTTTTGAAAGTTCTGAATCCTCATAAAACACTTTTCACATCCTTAAAGTTTTTATTTTTATTTTGGAGAAACATGGTAAGCTAAGCTAAAAAAAAAAGAAGAGCTAGAATAGATCTTTTAAGATCTACTTTTGTTTTAAATAGAAGCCTAAAATGTACCAGTCAAGTGATCTAAATAGTGTGGAAGAATTTTTTTGAAAATTCAAGAGCAGTACACCTATCAGAATGCATTTGTTCAGCTGGAGGAAGTTCATTTTTTCAGTTTACAACAGAAGTGCTGATTTTTTAAATTTTTATTTTAAGCTGATTCGAGAAAAACACAGGAACTGCTTTATCACCTCATTATCCACAGGCCTTGTCACTCCCTGTCATCAAGCAGCTTTTTCCTTCCCCACAGGATTCAAAGGACATTTTTACTCAATAGGGAGAAAGGCACAGGTGGGGCTGCAACATGTTGGACAAATAGGAAATCAATATTTACAGTATTAGGATTTGAAAGCAGACATTTGTATCATGGTATTTTGGAAAGCTATTGCCTTTTCAATTTTTCCTCAAATCCCTACTTGATTGGATGAATATGAATCTATGTTATAAGATAAGGATGATTAAGATGGCCCACTTCACATATCACACTGAATTCTAACATGGATTGATTGGTTTTGGTTACTATGTGGCATGAAAACTACCAAGTATAACTTATTCAATAAACTAAGTTTAAACAAAACATGGCTTAACATACATAAATTTATCAATATGAGGTATTCTGAACACACAAAATATATAAATGCTAACAATTGTTATATTTATTCTAATATTAGAAAATAAGTATTTACTTAAACACAGTGGTATTTACTATAAAAAGTAATAGGATGGAAAAAATTAATTTTACTTTGTTTGTAAGGACAATAGTTATGTATTGTTGAAATTTTAAACTTCATTTCAAAGATTTCTGAGATCTATCTTTTGAAAGAAAAGTGTATAATCCAAATCTATCATCCACAACAACATTTTTTTGAGCTGAGTTCCCGCCCCCCTCAAAAAAATTTTTTTTCCCCAAATCCTAATTGAAGAAATTCATACTTTTATTGTATTCTGCTTTGGAACATCTTGAAAATAAAAAGACTACAACTGTAAGATGTGATTAAATGTTAACCCGCCTGGAGTAAAACTTCTAGCCTGGCCACAAATTACATTTTACAACCACATTCCACAAAAGGAGGCTTTCCTATTGAATGCAATGTGTTTAGCAGTCAGGTTATGGCCTTAAATGCAAGCCATCTTTCTGATAGCCAAAGAAAAGGGAAAGAAGAAGACTTGGAGCCCATTGACCTGAAGAGATGCTGCAGAAATGTTCTTCGCTCAGGGAATCATCTATGTTAAGAAGGCCCTCACCTTTTTGCTTTACTTTACTTTGTGGTTTTGATTATTAATTGCAATTTGGAAACAGGCAGGGGAGTAGATTAATATGAGATTTCATTCTATGTGGGAAGTTAGTAAATAAATTTCCAGAACTGTTGGTTACTTATATGGCCACTTTGCGGAGGAAGCATTTTCTGTTTCTTTAACTTTGTCTAATGAATGTCAGAGACATTATTTCCAGAAGGGGAAAAAAAGTTAAGGGAGGGTGAAAGATTGGAGGAAAAAAAAGGAGGGAAGGGGTGCAGATTCCTTATTTGAATGTGTTGTTTAAGGGTCAGTGATAAATTAGATAAAAGCAAGTTAAAAGAGTAAGGCCTTGGAGAGGAGAGAAGGAGAGCTTCAGACACCTTAATCTGGGAGGGGTTGAGGGAACATAGTATAATTTGGGGAGGGTTTTTTTTTTTGAAGGATTACTTCTTAAAAGTCTTCATTTATAATGTTAACATAAAGTCAGTAGAGAAATGGGAACATTGATTTCTGGCTGGGACATGGGAAGTGGTGTCTGTGTTTGCCAACTTGTGTGTGTGTGTGTGTGAGAGAGAGAGAGAGAGAGAGAGAGAGACTCGCTCACACACAAAGGTGCTCACATGCCCTTGGCTGTTTTGGTTTATCAATCTCTGATGAGCTTGAAATGAAAGGTCTCCCTAAACCCACACCTCAGGAAAAGTTCTTTTATTTTCTTGCAGATAACAGAGAGGGTAGAACAGAGGGGGCAGAAAAGAAAGAGGGAGATAAGGAGGGAGGCAGACAGGCAGAGACACAGCACCAAAAATCTCACAACCCCTAACCCTAACTCTAATAATCAGCCTGGAATTTTAACTTCAGGCTGTCAAGGTGCTATTTTTCCTATATCTGTGCTGTTAACATCTGCATGTTAATAGCTCCATCGACTCAGTTTAGGCAAATTGCAAGGAATTTACCTTAAATGAGGCCATATGGAAATAAAAGAGAAAACCAGGAAGGAAATGTCTTCAGAACAAATCTTCAAAAAAAACCTGGATCTCACTGAAAAAAGACCTTTGAGAAAGTTAAGAAAGTTGAGATGATGAGGTTGCTAAGAATAAAATAATGCATTTTTTAAAAATAAATGCCTCTTATTTGTCCCAATTTCCATTTAGTCTGTTTTTTCTTTCTTATCATTCTTCATTCATTGCCTTTTTCTTTTCATTTTAATTTATAGTACTGTTTCGTTTCATTTTAATTTAAAGAAAACATATTGTAACAAAATCTTCCCTTAACCTAAGCAAATTCCAATACGAGTGGGTATATAGCATAATCTTTGGTGTGGAAGGACAATTTTATTGCAGATTAAGAGTTTATAATATATTTTTGTTTGATATTTCTATGGTGCCACAAGATTTGCAATATATCAGTGCAACAGCAAAAAATACGCAATCAAAAATTAAACCAAGTATTAACTGAAAGTCAGATATTAGAAAAAAATGTTCGAATGAGTTCTCCCAGCAGCATAGCTCTATTTAATGATATTGGTGGGTGATGGGGAGGGAAGTGAATGATGATGGTAGGAAAGGGAAACCCATAATCATTATATACAAATAAAAACAAGAATTAAAACCTTTAATATGCAACATGTTGACGAGCAGTAATATTAAATTTGTAATTAGCCACATCAACAGATCAATGTACGTGTTTATATTGGATCATAGAGTCCATTTGGGAATTTATATGCAAGGTGGGCTAAGATGTAGCCAGAAGCTATATACAAAGAATTGTTTCCCAGTTTGTTTAATCGCCATACATGTATAACTGTCTTTCAAAGGAGAAATATATATTCTCTATCTTTCTAACAAAAAAAAAATATGGAAGGAAACTGTGGTATTTCCCTCCTATGATCTAAAATAAAATGTTTCTTTTTGTCTTTCTTGAATATTTTTTATTACAAAGGAAAGAATTGCCAGCTTAGCTTCTGTTTTTACAATTTGGTTCTAATTAAGTTTACTCAGAAACCAGTCCTTTTTGCTTTCCATAAGCATAATCCTATGACAGCATCCATCTTAGACAATATCAACAATTCAAGAAAAAGGCTATCCTTTATTGCTAACAGTCCATAAACTTTTCCTCTCAAACATTCTGTTTTCCACATATCTTCTTTGTTTAAAGTGCTAACATTTTCCAACAAAGCTGCAAACACCTTGTCACATATGAAATCATTAGCAAAGTTTCTTTCTCTCTTAATGTGAAAAATGATTCTGAACAATGAAGGGTACTTCATACACAGGAAATAATTGGCATACATTTGCTTCAAAGACCAGCATGTCATAGCTAAATTCAACATGTTTTACTAAGACATGGCTCATACTTTAATTGTGGTTTGTAGATTAAGCATATTCTCTCATATATACATATATACTTATATACATACATACATACATACATACATACATACATACATACACACATACATATGTACATATATATGTTTTCTTAATTTTTCGCGGGTATTTACATGTATGGTATTCAGCTTTTTTCGGGTATTTTCCCACGTCATTATAGTTGTGCTTTTAAAGTTGTAGCAACGTTTCGGAAGAATCTCATCTGCCATCATCAGGCTTCTGTATTGTGTTACAACTTTAAAAGCACAACTATAATGATGTGGGAAAATACCCGGACAAAGCTGAATACCAGATAGATAGATAGATAGATAGATAGATAGATAGATAGATAGATAGATAGATAGATAGATAGATAGATAGATAGATAGATAGATAGAGATAGAGATAGAGATAGAGATAGAGATATATAGATATAGATAAAAACCACTTTATCAAAGAATGTGCTGTTGTTGTGAAGTCATGTCCAACCCATCCTGACCCCATGGACAATGTTCCTCCAGGCCTTCCTGTCCTCTATCATCTTCTGGAGTCCATTTAAGCTCATGCCTACTGCTTCAGTGACTCCATCCAGCCACCTCATTCTCTGTCATCCCCTTCTTCTATTGCCCTCAATCTTTCCCAGCATTAGGCTCTCCTCCTGTGAGTCCTTCCTTCTCATTAGGTGGCCAAAATATTTGAGTTTCATCTTCAGGATCTGGCCTTCTAAAGAGCAGTCAGGGTTGATCTCTTCTAAGACTCACCGGTTTGATTGCCTTGCAGTCCAAGGGACTCGCAGGAGTCTTCTCCAGCACCATAGTTCAAAGGCCTCAATTCTTTGGTGCTCAGTCTTCCTTATGGTCAAACTTTCATAGCCATACATTGCAACTGGGAAAACCATAGCCTTGACTATATGTACTTTTGTTGGCAGGGTGACGTCTCTGCTTTTTAGTATGCTGTCTAGATTTGCCATAGCTTTCCTCCCCAGGAGCAAACGTCTTTTAATTTCTTGGCTGCAGTCTCTATCTGTGGTGATCTTGGAGCCCGTGCTTTTTTCCCCCTCTGCTATCTAGAAGCTCATAAATAAGCACAAACATATACATTTTTTATTTCTTTTCTATATAATGAAAGATAGTTTGTTTCTAACTATAGATACCATAATATTATAGGTAATAGGCCTGATTTTTCTTATGAAGTATATGGTAAAAAGTAAAAATGGATTTGCAATTGTGCGGTAGTTGTGCAAAGCTTATTTGAAAGCTAAGTCATTGATTTCCTTTGTTCCTTGTTGGAAATTAGTAGAAAATTCTTGTCCTAATGTCTGGCAATTTGCTATCTGATTTCAGAGATGCAATTTCTGGAAGCCTTAACTGTTTATTCAGTTGGTGGGGTGCCTTCTCAGATTAGGTTACTGTGATGATACAAAATTAATATGCTTATTATTTTGGAATTGCTTTATTAAAAATATTAGTAGCATATATAATTTAGGTTTACTGGTTTTAATTTTTCTACCAGAAGAAAAGAACAAGTGTATACAAAGTCTAAACTTTGAGAATCAATAAACAAATCAGTTTCATCCAATCTCTATGAATAAACAAATGCTACCTCATTATAACTTTAGTTTAATCTGCATTTTGTTAATTTTAAATGAACTGTTTTTTAAAAAAACCTCTCTTTTCCATTACTTATTGAGTTAGTTTTCAAATAAGAACATCAAGAACATAATCTATAATTATCTATGAAAAAACTCATGTATTTAATATTCTGCCACAATCTTTTGATGAAATATATCCCTTTTTATCTATCATGTTGCTTTCAAGAACATGATGCAAGCATGCCTATCCAAGCCAGCATAGGAATGCTGGTGGACATTTATTTTACTATATAGATAAGAAGAATGGAGAATTGGGAATGTTTTAAACAACGAGGCCATAAAATATAAGAGGTAAGATTTTTACATTTCTTACACAAAGATCTATGAGATAAAAACAAAGTAGCCATTTTCTACTGTAGTCCACAGTGATAATATTATCCTTCTACAGTAGATGCGTTATGCTACTTTAGCTTTTGTAGTTATCAAAAGCAAGACCATAGTAATTAGATTATATTACAAGATACATTCTAATTCAGCAGCTTCATTCTAGGATCCTTTTTTTATTGATAAATGCTTAACTTGAGTTCAGTGGCAGAATTATCTTGGAAGAAAATGTAATTAAACATACAGAATTATTGACATATCTGTCCAAAATATACTGTATATCCTGTTCAAAACAGACATGATCCCAGCGAATGAAGGCTGGTTCTAGTAAGGAAGTAAGTAAAGTATCAAAAGTGAGATTTTTAAAATATTTCTTCTATTCCACTTTTATTACTTTTATAAATAACTCAAAGCAGCAAACATACCTAATATTACTTCTTCTCCCTACCCCACCCCCAACAATAGTCCTGTGAGATAATTTGGGCTGAGAGAGAGAGAGTAACTTGAGTTGTTGGAGGATGAAATTGTATCTGTTTTATGTCCTGCTTCGTATTCCCTCACCAGCCACTAACCCTGGATGGGTGAGTGGGTGGGTGGATGGGTATTTGCGTAGATACATATATTTTCCTGGCTACTTCTGAAGTAAGAATCAACTGTGATTATCTCAACATTGTTTATCAAGGGGAGGGATCACTCCTAACAGGAATTTTTTTTGATATCAAATCACCTACCATGATGACTGAAATGCTGCATGTTGTTTGTCTTTATTGCTCTCTTGTATTTTAACTCTTCTGGAAAAATTATATTTTCTTGATTAAAAACACATTTGGACCTTTCTTAGAAAAGATACACAATTTAGGCTTCCTCAATCTGGCACTTTTAGATGAATTGGATTTTAACTTTCCAAATCTTCCACCACTGAAATCCAACATGTTTCGAGAGCACCAGATTGGTGAAAACTGCCAAAAGCTTGGGTTTTCGGAAGATGTTTTCTTTCATTTTGGTGCCATGTCAATGCTCTTGAGCAAATGTTAAAAATATAGTTGGGAACATGATAGAAAAAATCCATATGGTGAAAATAATCAGGCTATTGAGAAGCAATTAAAAATATTAGATTCTAATCAGGGATGCTTGAGAAGCAGAAAATTTAGAAAACAAAAGTGTATAATCTGATATAGTCCATATTTTTCTTATTAGATTCCCCTTCTTAGGAGTGTTTGTATCCAGTGTGCCATATCATTTTATATTTCCATTTCCTTAGAAACTGTGAAAAAAAAAGAAAATTCCTAGAAATTTCTGAATCTGTTTATGTAAAATGTTTCTTCATTGTTGTAACTTTTGGTTGGTTACAGGGATTAAAATATAGCATAAATGCAGGCTTATGCAGACTTCTAAGAATTTACCTGCCTTAATTCACTTGAATTCAACAGTTTCCTCAAAGATATATGTGTTTACCAATGACAGAAGAAGGTACTTTGCTGCCTATAAAGGAACAGTTATTGTGATGATAAAATGAGGGAAGACTTACCTCCCCCACCCATTGCCATCCTGAGTTCTTACTGGTCAATAAAAAGCAAATTTCTTAGTTTTTTTTCCATGGGCAATAGCATCATTTTGTTTCCACTCTAAAAAAAAAATAACAAAATGGGATGTATTGGGCTTCAGTATCTAACATGGTAAGAACCCTTCCTTTAACTTGAGTGTCTGAATCTTCCTTCCCTGAGACAAGGAAAGAAACTTGATCAGTGACAGGGAAAATCAGTGGTGGGATTCAAAAAATTTTACTACCAGTTCTGTGGGCATGGCTTGGTGGACATGGCAGGGGAAGAATACTGTAAAATCTCCATTCCTACCCCACTCCAGGGGGAAGGTTACTGCAAAATCCTATTCTCTACTCAGCCAACTAACCTGCTATCCAGCTCTGTTCTTCTGTGCAGGGCAGCAAAAGAAGACCCAGCCAATCAGCTGGGACTCGGGAGGCAGATAATAGATGGGGGTGGGGCCAGTCAGAGGCAGGATTTTCCGGTTCTCCAAATTACTCAAAATTTCCACTACCAGTTCTCCACAACTGGTCAGAACCTGCTGAATACCACCTCTGGGGAAAATGTACACTAAACTTAACCCAAGGTACTCTTTCTGCTTTTTGTATGTAGATTCTCCCTCAACCTTTATCCCTCTAAAACTGCAATGTTTTAACTCCTTTCCTTTCCTTTCCTTTCCTTTCCTTTCCTTTCCTTTCCTTTCCCATCCTCAGAAAAGAAGATAGATTCCAATTGATCAAGCAGGGAGATTTGCTTTCTCTGAATAAAGAATTTGCACTGAGGGTTGTCAATGATCAAAAAGGTAACTAAATCTACTGCATTGATATAGCAAAGGGCAAATATAATGGTAGCTGTTAGTCAGTACATGGCAATTCATTGAGATTCATAATAGAAAACGAGTAACATATTAATGTAATATTGGATTTTCAGGGGATGCTGGAAAACCATCAAATATGAAGGCTAATTTCTAATGTCCCCTGAAGGATTCATTTTAATATGAAAACTTGCTCCCATAGCTAATGAATTACTGGTAGCCATGAACAAGCTGAATTTGATTCTATTATCCACTTTGGACTTAGTATTCTCCAGTATTTTTCATTTGTAATTCAGAGGACAGAAAACTGTGAAAAAGTGGTTGCTTTTTTTCTTAATGTAGGTAAAGTTCTCTAAAAGTATAACTCAATTTGTGGATTTTCGCAAAAAAGTATTAAGACATCTGATAATGAAAAGGGCTATAAAAAGATAGAAAACAGTTCAGAAACAATATTGACAGGAAGGCTGCATTTCTGTAAACATCTGCCTGGGAATAATCTACTTCAGTGAGGTTTATTTCTAAATAGAATTATCAGATTTCATTTTATATTCCTATGAACTAGGGAGGGGCTCTTAGGCAATTCATCCTAAACTCATGTTTCTTTTAGTTGACAATTGCCTTAGTAAATTTTCTTCCTGTTCCTCAAGACCATTTGTTTCTGCTTCCAATACCATGCATCTCACAATAGTGACTTTTTAATATTCATTGTGGTTTATTCAATATAACATGTTAAGCCAAGCCAAGCAATAAGCTCGGTCTCCTGTCCTAGTGCAATAGCATGCAGATCTTTGATGCTTTCATAGCCACATTTATAAGACATGTCTTCCTGATTTGTTTCTCCTTTCTCATTCTGCATATTGTGGGCATAGAAGTCAACTTCAGTTGCTCTGCTATTAAAGTAATATTTTTCTTTTTCTCCCTACATAAACCTTGTTAAATCTATGATGATGCAAGAGATGGCATGATAAGGGTCTGCCCAGTTCCTATTGGCAGCTTAAATTTAATCCTCTCTATATCCTGTTTCTGGGCATTGCCTTCCATGTCCATTTTGGCTCAGACAGCAAGGTGTACACATATCTGCTTTATAACATCTAGCTGGAACTTCAGGAAATGCTGTTTAGGCATTGCTCAACATGCTAGTATACACATGTTTACTAGTTTTGGGAAGAATAGTACACCTGATATTGAATAGATAAATAGAGGTGGTTTTTTTTTTTTAAGATTAATAAATCTGTCTATGAAAAAAAAACTACTGGAACAATTACATTGAGAAAGAGATATATCAGTGATCAGTTTCAAATAAGTATATTAAGGGTTTTGTGTGTTACTGTGTTTCATGTGGTCATTCTCCAATTGCCTTTCTTGTTTATTGGATGATGGCCCCTATTATTTGGATTACACCACCATTTTGTGTATTCTGTAGACTAGACTAGAATTCTTTATTGGACAAGTGTGATTGGACACACAAGGAATTTGTCTTGGTGCATATGTTCTCAGTGTGCATAAAAAGAAAAGACACATTTGTATATTCCATGTTAATATTCTATTATTGCATTTTAAAAGAAAAAAGTTCACTTTTCTTACATGAAATATTACAGTGAAATCCTGGATCGTAGTGAAACAGCAGCAACCTGGTTAGCTGTCTGGCTGATAGGGAAATACGAAGAGTACAGTGTGACCCTCTGCTGACGAGCCTTCAGGTTCTATCCTGATTGACTTATTGTTTCATTTTACATGGGAATATGGTCAGGCCCTTCAGACCAAAACCATATGTTAAGTTCCAATTAAACTGATTCATGCAAAGGAATCTAGTCAACTAACTATTTTGCCTCGATCTGATTGTAGCAACTAGAGAGTCTAGACTGATTCCTCTTTTGACTTCGACTCAGGCTCTGCCACTCCTCTCCTACAGAATACCAATCTTGAGTTCAATATATTAATCTTCCGGATCTTCCAGAAAATCAATATTTCTAAGTAAAAAAAAAGTACTGGATGATTAGTCAGTAGGATTATATAAGAGGTGTAGGTTGATGTAGGAATGATTCTATTGATGGGTCTGTATCTCTTTCCTACTCCCATCTTATGCCCCCTTATATCTCATTAATTAGTCTCCTGTCTTTTTCTATTGTGGACAGTGAAATAAATCCTTCCAACTCTGTTATTCTAATCTGTTCTATAGTTGACTTTCAGAAGATTGACAGATAGTATTCTTTGGACAACTTGAGAGTTAGCTAAACCTTCTATCTGAGAATAATCCACCTATCTTATTCAATGACACATTATTAAAAACAATTTAGGGGTGTTTTTCTACTAGCTGGTGACAAAGGGTGGGAAAGGAAAGGAAGCTAGGACCTATCACTGACCTAAAACTATCCCTCATTAAATTATTAAGGACAGTACTGCTTAATGGTCCTATTAGTGAAGAGCGCCAATATTTCTTATTATCTACATTCAGGGACACTTTCCCATGCTTTAACTACAGAATCTTAGATAACATTTTAATTCTAGAAACATTAAGTACACTAATTTCATACTTATGGAGTCCTTGGGACTCACCATTTGGTTGATAGGCTTGGAACAACAGCACACAATAGCACAAAGCCATGAAACAAACAAAAAATCATTATTGTTCTATATTCCATTGTTCCAAACATCATTGAAAGTAGTAATGGTGCTAGAAATGGATGTCCAGAATAGCTTTGAAATATGGGACTGGAAGACTTTTTTTTTTTAAGAAAGGGGAACAGGAATGGAAGAGATGGAATTTTGCAGTGTAGCCTTTAAAGCTGAATACCAATGGTTGGCTGAAGTCTAAGCTTATTCTTCTTGATTTTTAATGATGGAGGCACGTATTGGTGCTGTTGACTCTCTAACCTCAGTTTTAATCTATTTTATCTACTTTATGCATTATCTATCCCTTCTAATACTGCACTCAAACTAGTCATTCCTTTGAATACTAATTGTTTTAAAGCTACAATAGGACTAGATTTATTATACTCATGTCTGGTGTATGGGCTTCCTTGAGGCATCTTGCTTACTGTGGAAATATGATGTAAACAATAGTTTACATAATAGTACATAAACAGAGGCCTGTAGGGGGCGTGCATTAGTGCACCAATCGTTCCTACTGTTCTTTTTATTTTTCTTATAAGTATCTATCTCATGATTTCAAAACTGTTTATTCTTATACCTGTATCTTGTATGCGATTGACAAATCAAATAAATACTAAAAAAAAAAGAAATACAATGGCATATGGCAAGAGTTTTTCTTATGCAGTATTTCTTAGTTCCAAAACAAATATGTGCACATCTCCACTATCACCACTGGAGGTCAGACAATGACTCTTTTGATAAAGATCACTGGTAATTTAAATTCCACTTTTGGATACCTTGGCAGGATCCTGAACATAATCCTCTTATTTTTCTCTTCTAACTTAGAGTTTTTGGAAATATCTTAGGTTTTAGAACAAATTTGTAACAATTGGGGATTCTTTCCCTTTCTTTTAAAAATAATTCTTATGATAGAACACAACACAGATTTATTGATTCTTAACCTTAGCCATTTAGGACATGTCCACATGTCTTAAAATGGCTAATGTTGAAAAGCATTGGATTAGAATAACAAATCACAAAATTGGATTACATTAAAAGAATATTGATAATAATGTAACACATGGCTAACTCAATAACAAATGAATATTGATTAAAAGAAGACAACAATATAACCAAGGGAGTTATTTATTTTAATATATATATATATGGTTTACTGTGCTGAAATCTCTTTAAGTAGTTTACAATAAAAATAAACTTTTTCTAAATTTATTCTGGGAAGGCCTGGAAGAAAGTGAAAACTTGTTTTTCATTCTAAAAAACATGCAGACTGGAAGTTGTGCAGCTTTAGTTCCAACATTTTTGGAAACATCTATTTTTACAATGAAGACTGATTATACTCAACAAATTGGAAGTGAATAGGATCTTACATCCTTGTTAGAGTTTTAGCACTTTCGTTCCTCCTATGACACTGATATTGCAACTCAGTTTTGTTTAACATGTTGTATGACCGCAGATAATTTTGACTTATTTGATACATCTTTATCAAACTAACATTTATCATGATATGTGATCCCAGTTGATGGGATTATCTAGTTAAATTTTTTTCAGTGGAAAGTTTGGAAACACTCAGGAGCAGAATAGATGTGAATAAGATAAGATAAAAGATGAGATAAGATAGGGTAAGGCAAGGCAAGGTAAGATAAGCTTTATTGTAATTTTTTACTGTGAGCACAATTGCACACTAGCACAGGCACACTCAAACTCACACACACATATATGTTAATCACTATTCATTTTGAATACAGAGCAAAATACATAGCAGAATAAGGTATACAACTAGCCCTACCATAACTGAGGCCGCAAAACTTCAGTTGTAAATTCTGACAGTTGTTAAGAAGTTATCACATGAACACACCCAATTTTATGATCTTTTTTCAGCAGTTGTTAAGCAAATCCTGGGTGAATGTGGCAGTCAAAATGAACATGAAGGTCATTAAGTTGCTATAGGGCAACTGTAAACTGTAAAGAGTAAATGCTGGTTTCTGGAACAAGACATTGTCAGTCAGGTCACATGGCCACATTTCTGAAACTTTGAATCTGGGTTGGAAGTAGCATTGCTGACGTCATAACTTTGAGCAGTTGTTAAGCATGAGTTAAGGATTACCTTTAATTAACAGCAGGGAAGATCATCATTAGATAGCCCTAATGCTTTTTCTGAAGCCACAAGAATTGCTTGGGAACCGAATTGGTGAAACATTGAAAGTAACACTTGTCTTTCTTTTTCTGCTCTTATTTTCCCAACACACTTTTTCTTGCAACCAATAGAGGAATAAATAATTTTTGCTAAAGTGCTGAGAACTTCGTTCACCTAAGCCTGAAATTCATGTTTCTTCTGACAGTAGCTTCCCATGATTTCACACAAATCTTTCCAATAAGGGATCATTGAAAACTGTACCCCAAAGCTTTTTTTAATGCAAAATCTATCCTTTCAGTTGTCATTAATTTCCATCCCCATGCTTTCATATCTTCCTGAGAAAAACCCTCACTATTCTACCTTTGCTTCAATAACATTACTATTTTAAGCAAATTGTAGCAAATCCATTCTGAAATCTCTTTCTTGTTCTTTTTCTCCAGCTCAGTCTAAAAATCTTACTCAGCCTTCTCAAAGAGATATTAATATGATTTGTGGTAACAAATGGCAAATCTTAGAAAGGTTTAACAGTTAAATCTTAGCGCAGCTTTGCTTAATCGGGTATCTTCCAGATCAGTTCAACTATGGGGAGCATCCTGAGGTGCTACAGTTTCTACAGCAGCGGTAATAACTGGAAACTAAACTGCCACTCCTCATTCAAAGAGAGTAAAGTAAATTATTCCTTGCAACCACCTATTGACATAATTACTTCAACTGGCGTGCATTGGTCTGGTAATGGCAGGATGCAGAGGAGTTGAAAACCTATCAAGTTATTTTTCCACGAGGGCCTGGAGCCAAGATGAAAGCATGTGTTCCTGCTGTTTGGGAGAACATACAGTCATAAGCTCTACACTGCTTGGACATCTCTAGGAATAAAGCAACTTTGCAGGAGTTTTAAGGACCTAGAACTTGAGCAGAAATAAATGAGGCTCAGCAGCCAAAGAAAGATAATATTATTGGACCACAAACATGCAGAGGGCTAACACTAGACCTGTGGAGGTGTCCTATACATCACTGTCAGCTAGCAGGACCACTGAAGAGCACCAGGTTGAAGCCAATTGTTTTAACATGCTACTATCACAGCAGCCAATCCTTCCTGGAAAGGTTAATTCCTGAAGGTAAACTAATTAGTGTGCAATTAAAAAGACAATTCATCACAAAACTCACCAGGAAGCCTCAATGAAAATGTGAATAAAGACATACAGATTTGCTTGCAACTCTGCCTACATTCTTTTGTACCAGACCTAATGCACTTGCATATTTTATTTAATAGGAAAATCTGTCTTCTTTTTCTTCTTCTTTTAGCTTCAGAAGTAGCATAAGTCAGAGATACAAAGCTTGTATACTTCTTAAATCCTTGGCTATCATCCCAGAGATCTCTAAGATGTCATTAATTCATATATTAGTAGAAAATGATCTGATCAAAGAGCTATCATGCTAACAATATAAAGTTAATTTAATTTTAATAACATAAGGTACCTTATTTTAAGTCACATTTGTTTGTTCTTGGCCCCACCAATTTCTTTACATTTACTGGACTACTTTTGGGGGTGGAGGGTGGGGGATGACTTGGAATCCTAGCAAATCGCTGAAAACCTGAATATGGTCCTTGGTGCCTAAAAGTGACAAATTCCTGCTTCCAGCCATAAAGTGGTTTTTGCTTAGTATGGTTTGATTTCTTAATTGTTGTAGTTTGTAAATAGCTCAGATCAATCTAAGATTTCAGACAACAATAACTTATTCAATAAACCAAGGTTAAATAAGCCATGTCTTAGCAGAACTCAGAATGGATTGCACAGTAATATACATCTGGAATTAGGATCTTTTAGGAATAGGAAAACATCATTTTCTGAAAGAAATGGCTGTATTGTAGTGGGAGACCATTGCATTCAGCAAGCCAGGCATAAGTAGATGAGATCTGTTGGCCATTTTCTAGGAAATCTGCAGTAAAGCCAGTTTGGTCTAGTGGTTAAGGCACCAGTCTAGGAACTAGGAGACTGTGAGTTCTAATCCTGTTTAGTTACGAAAGCCAGCTAGATGCCTTTGAATC
Source organism: Pseudonaja textilis (assembly GCF_049901715.1). Taxonomy (NCBI): domain Eukaryota; kingdom Metazoa; phylum Chordata; class Lepidosauria; order Squamata; family Elapidae; genus Pseudonaja; species Pseudonaja textilis. The sequence goes on from NC_142008.1 coordinate 95,752,915, forward strand.
AACCATTCTCTCTCAGTCCAACTGTGCTATCCACTCCCCCCATGCATGTATAGCAAGAGTTCTAGAGATGTTTATTCAAACCTCCTAAACAGGAGGAAAGCAACCCTGTTGCACAAGTCTGGATGCCAGGCTCAGTAACAGTCATTGGATAACCGAGTGCAATGGGCACATACAGAGTCCAGTAAAGCAGCCCTTGATTCAAATTGGTCAGGATATACAGCACACAAGCACATGGAACTTGGCACCTTGCTCCAGCAACGCTCAAGTCTTCAGGGCAGATTGAGGTAGGCAACCCTGGTGCATGAGAGGTGAGGTTGCCTCCTCGCCAGTTGCTTAGCTGACTGGCATTGTGCCTGTCTCCTTTCTGCTCTATGTATCCTGGAACTTCCTGGCCAACTTGCTGCAGCTGTGGCTGGCCTTGTCCAGCCTCAGCCTGTCACTCCTTCAATTGTCCCAGCTGAAGCTGCTCCATCAGTCTTGTACTCTCCGAGCTCCGTGCTTTCCTCTGCTGACTCAAACTCACCTTCCTCTGCTGAACTTATGTCCAGAGAGGGATCCAGAGATCGATCTATGGCAGCAATTCACCTCATAAAGATGTTGATGTTGGGAAAATAGGAGGAGGAAAGGGTGTTGTATAGGTTCACTGCCTCAAATTATTTATAAAAATAATAAAATCAGGATACAAATAAATAAACCCGTAAAAGCTTTAAAAAATGACAACACAAATGTTTTCATCACCTCACTCGGGATGATGAAAATGAACAATATGGACAGAAGGGTTGTCATTCTGTAAAACATCTGTTAAGTTTAGATCTGGTTCTGATTATAAGTGTCCCTGGTTTTTAAAAGTTAGCATATGGATATTTACATGAGTTTATTTCTGGTCACTGGTTGATCTCATAATTTTTATAAACTATAAAACATTTCACAAAGTTAGAACAGATCTTATAAGTGTTTTATTCAATTGGTACCATCCCTTTCAGGTATCTTTCTTTAATAAAATAGACAACTTATTCATCATAAAACAATTTATCAGGATATATCATGGCCATGAGTTTTTACTAGAAGCAAATTACTGAATAGATGAAGCATGTTTGGATAATTGAGACTGCCAAATTTTGGCATGTATTTTAATTGTTGCCACTGGCTTGGACCTTTAAGACTGATGCTAGAAGAAAACATGGAAGCAAGATAGTAAGTGTGATAAATTTTTTTTGCTGTTTTTTCATATTAGCTTATATTAATTATTGTACTGTACAATGCATTTCAGTTTTAATAAAATATAAAATTTCCAGATTAAGCAGAAATTTTAATGACTTTGTGGACATGTCTGGCTGTTCACTTTTTTCCAGTTGTTGTTTTATTATGTTTTTAATCGTTTTTAAAAGAACAAAAGAACAAACAAACCAAAGAGGAAAAAAAGAAAAAATAGTATAATACTAGTAAATGGACCAAAGAAGTACTAAGATTATAAAGTTAACTATTAAGCTTATAAGAGTCATTTTTTCTTTATAAATTTCTTCAAAAAATACATCTAGAGGTGCAGCAAATATTGATATCAAATTTCTTTCTCTTCCAGTGCATCAAAAATACCCTGGAATATCTAAAATGTCGTACCCTTGTCTATCATTTTATAGAGTCCATTTTGCTTTTCCTGCCTAGAATTTTAATCTCTTCTAGTGGCCCATTTCTATATTCATGACATCTCAGATTTCATTTGCTTTGTTTTAAATTTTCAACTAATAATGTCTTTCCTGAGTCTAACCCATTTGTATTCCCACAGAAAAGTTGTTCTGTTAATTCATTTTTTAATAAAACCTTAGCAAAAGTCCAATTTTTCTAAATTCACCTGGTCCTTTTATTGCATTTAAAACTTTCTTAAATTAAATTTTCATTTAGTTTTTTTGTTATTTATTTTATATTTTTAAAAACAATTCTTTAAACTGCTGTTTGCTTTTCTTCTATTTTGGGATGAAATTTTACTCATTGGGTAGCTTTTCCAGCTTTCTGTTTGGAAGATCTCTGTTAAATTGTAAAATAAATGTAAATCCAAACGTAATTAGAAAATGAGATGGTCCAACCTAGTGTCCTTAAAGGCTCTGTTGTGGTTGAGAACTTGATGCTCTTCGTATGCCTACTTGGTATGACTGCTATCCTGTGGTTTCCTTGTTTGGAGTAACCATCCAGGCACAAGGGCAATATCTCATCCTCTCCTTGTCTGAAGGGCTTCTGTGGGATTGAGTTTGCTAGTTTGCCTATTGTTGCCGCATTATCATTTTCATTCTTTTAGAGAAGACTATTTTATCATTTTTCCTCACCTGGAAACATTTTGCTAAGCTTTCAGATCAGATAAGTGGATGCTGGCTGAAATTATAAATAATTAAGTAAAGAATTATTTTTACAAAGTGAGGCAAGGGTCTAGCTTTTTGGAAACTATGCTTTCTGACTACTCATAAGAACTCTGTATTTGTGAAAGCACCCATAGTTACAGGAACCATGTTATTCTAATAAAATATTACATTCCATAGTTATAATGGAAAGGGGATTTTAAAGTAAAATCTTGGGAAGAAGCAAAACTTCAACAAAAGCAGAACCGAACACAAGGGCTTGGAAATAGTGGAGGTTGGTGCTATTAAATAGTATTCTTTGCAATTGCAAAGAAAGCTGCAAGGTTGTATGAATGTAGCAACTTGTTTCAAGACATTTCTTTCTTCAGTATCATATTTACAGCAGCCACCTTTAAGGCAACGATCTCCAGATGTTTCATCATCCCCAGAGGAAAATGAGCATTTGCAGTACAACACATCTACTTGGCATCAGGATAAAATCTATAGCGGAAATGCTTTTGTATTACAGGCATGTAAAATTTAGTCATAACTATGCTATTTGTTTCCAGATGCAGTTGTTGCTCTGAGGTCATACATTAACTGAGACAACATGATCCTTGCTTTGTTTATAAGACAATCAAATGCCGTACTCCAGTGTATTAAACGTAGGAGCAGCTGAAAATCATATTTCTGTTTATAGCAGGAGACTTGAAACAAGCCATAGTGCAGAGCTGTGATTACGGAATTGGTAGTCATACAAATTATACATGTGCAGTTACACAAGACCACATGCTTATTAAAATTAGGCTCTGGGAGTGAAAGTATTGGCCAATCAATTCAGCCACACAAAGCAAAAAAGTGAAGGAACCTCAGATTTTAGGCCTGTAAATGCCTTTTGCTAAAAGGTAGAAGAAAATATTGCAAGACTAATTCTATAGTTTTAAAGCTCTCACTAGTAAAAAAGTAGTGGATGACACATAACACTCTTCTCCAGCAAACTTAGCTGTAAGCTATACTTTACAAAAAAGAGAACAAACCAGCGGGGGGATTGAAATAATTTAACAACCGGCTCTACCAATGACTGGCTGGGTGAGCATGGCTGGGTGGGGTCATGTGACCGAATGGATGTAGCCAATTCTATGTCACTCGCGTGGGTGGTTCCCATATAGGCCAGGTGGGATTGGGGATGGAATCCAGGAGTCTCTGGCAGGTGGGGCAGGAGGGAAAAATGATCTAACCTGTATGTGTGTATGTGTGTGTGAGAGAGAGAGAGAGAGAGAAAGAAGGGGGAGGGAGGGAGAGAGGGAGAGACGGGGGAGAGACAGGAGAGAGAGAGAGAGAGCACATTGCTGCCAGCCCTCATATAACTCTTTGAGATTGGAACATCTCTCTCTCTCTCTCTCTCTCTCTCTCCCTCCCTCTCTTTCACACACACACTCGCACAGACAGACAGACAGAGGTTGGATCGGATCTCTCTCTCTCTCTCTCTCTCTCACACACACACACACACACACTCACTCACTCACATAGACAGACAGAGGTTGGATCGGATTTCTCTCTCTCTCCCTCTCTCTCTCCCTTAGAAAGTCTGCCAGGCTGAGGGAAAGTGCATGTGCTACAGCATGCTGTGGATGCTCCTTGCTCGTCCCTTTGCCTGGCTTCCCTCCTCCCGCTGCTTGTGCTCTCCCTCCCCAGCGTAGCCTGATGCAGGCGGAAGCTCACAACTTCCCTTTCCAAGCCCCCTGTAGGTGAAGCTGGGCACGGATGAGGCTTTTTGTCTAGGTTTGTCCAGCTATCAGTGGAACATCGGCTTCCTCCCCAGGCTCCTGTCTGTTTCCCCTGACATCCAGACAAACCTAGCAAAAAGCCAGCCCTCACCAGTGCTCAGCTTGGCCGACAGGGGGCTTGGAAAGGGCCGTTGTGAGCTTCCGCCTGCATCAGGCTAAACTGGGGAGGGAGAGTGCAAGCAGTGGGAGAAGGAAAGCCAGGCCAGTGGACAAAATCAGTGTTTGGGAAGGACTCTGTACCCACCCACTCAGTCAAGATGTAGGAGAGGCAGGCCCAAAAGGGGGTCAAGCCTCATTGTGGCCCTTTGGCTGAGCATGGTGGGCCGGGAACTGCTGGTCTCCCTCCCCCACCATTGGTCTTACCTTCTCAGGCCAGGTGAGGAGTGGCTGGGCCTGGGAGGGGAGAGGTGAGGGGCACCCATCTGCAGGTTAATGGGGTACCCATTAAGAGGCCATCCGGGTAGCCATGCAGCACAAGCAGCAGTTCATGTATCATGGTGCTGCATGGGGACTGGGCCTGCCTGAGCCTCTCTTTGCAGGAACCCCAACTATGCCCCTGGCCTCCTTAGGGCAGAACCGGCTCTGGGCTCTAGACTGGTCCCCTGTGAAGCCCATTGTCTGCCAAGGTCCCCTGCGAAGCCTCGCCCGCTGCCTGCTGAGGGGCACCTGGACTCCCAGTGGTGAGATAGGGTCCTTCAGGCACTAATCTTGGCTGCCTATTTAGTAGCAGAGTGCAGGGCCAGTTACAGGAGCGCTGAGATGCCAAAATGGCCTTAGGAGAAGCAAGAAGAGCTACCTAAACAAGAACTACCTGTATATAAAACTGCGCTGTGCATTCAGAAAGTAGATAAAATGCCTCTCCTCTGAACAAGTTCAATAGGTTATATGTGCAAAGTCATGCTCTTCTACAGTACAGTAGTAATTGGCAAGCTGTTTCATGATTCAAGTACCTGGTCATTAGAAAGTTGGAACCAGGCTTTAAGTCAGGGAGGGGCAATTAATTTTCAAAAGGGGCCATTTGAGAAACTAGGACTGTTGTGGAGGGGTGTTGGCCTGCCACAGCCCTGTCCCCTGCTGTGGATGCTGTATTATTATCTGTCTCTGATGCCATTACCCATCTCTGCTACCCAGTCTCTGCTGCTGAGCCCCCACCTCCCACTGCTGCTGCCCCATCCCCACCATTGCTGCCCCCACAACAGAGTGGTATTCAGCAGGTTTTGATTAGTTCTGGAGAACTGGTAGTGGAAATTTTGAGTAGTCCAGAGAACCGGCAAATACCACCTCTGACTGGCCTGGCACCCCTCTATTATCTGCCTCCCACTGAGTCCCAGCTGATTGGCTGGGTCTTCTTTGGTTGCCCTACACAGGAGAACGGAGCTGGAAAGAAGATTAGTGGGGATGGGGAGAGAATGGGGATTTTGCAGTATCCTTCCCAACAAGCCATGCCCAACAAGCCATGCCCACAGAACCGGTAATAATTTTTTTTGAATCCCACCACTGCCCCACAAACCCTGCTGCTAATATCTCCAACACAGCCAACACCATCAGTGTCATGGGTCAGATTGGGACCACCAGCAGGGTGGATATGCTTGGAGGCAGGGGTGGGATTCAATTTTTTCAACAACCGGTTCTGTGGGCATGGCTAAGTTGGTGGGCATGGCTTGGTGGTCATGTTATTGGCTGGGCGTGGCCAACTCAATATCACTCACATCAAGGCGCACATCTCCTCACCTGGCCTCTCATGACTGTGGGGATGCTGCAACAGTTGTAAGTATGAAAAAAGTCACTTTTGTCACTGCCATTGTAACTTTAACTGGTCACTCCACACAAGCAAAGTACCAGCAAAGGAGGGGACAAAAACTCCAGAGAAGTTCCAGAAACAGGAAGTCTAGTCCTGCCAAGAATGTAATAAGGGTTAACAGAGAGGCAGTTTCTGTAAGCAACACCAGAATGTTTCCTTCCTGCCTTCCTTACAGGATTAGGCCAGTAATTTCTTCTAACAACCAGTTCTCTGAACTGCTTAGAATGTTAACAACCAGTTCTACCGAATAGGTGCGAAACGTAGAATCCCACCCCTGCTTGCAGGCCGTAAAATGCCCGTCTGCTATAAATAAATAACCACTATTATTAAATGAACAAGTTCTAAACAATTGCTTTAAAAAGCTCTCCAATTCCCACAAGCAACAGAGGTTTCCTCCTGAGTTTGGAACTTTCTAAGAGTATCTAATTAGGAAACCAAATATGCTCTAATTTCAGGGTTTTGTGCAGTGTATTCACCATAAATTAAGGGGAAAAAAAATCTTCTTACCCAGTGGATAGCAGGCAACTAGTTCAATTAGAGGGTACAGCATTTCAGCGATGTTGTTTTGAATGCTCTGTGTATAAAGTGTCACTTTCATGTGTTTTTCTTTTTCATATCTGGACTTTTATCTGCATTGTTTTGAAAAGCGAATGTGCCACTAAATCATTCCTCATGGGCAGGACTACACAGCTGTACAACTATCTCTTGTTTTATTTCAGATCTTTAAGGGTTTTTTTGGAGGGAGTTTAGAGTCTCTGCTTTTGAGCTTTGATCAAGAAAATCAAAGCACTTCCTCTTGGATTTTTGCTAGATCTGAGTGTAGGGGAAGAACCCTTTAGAGCCCCTCAGCTGGACAAACAGTGTGGAGCAGTTAACTTGACTGATGGCAGCCAATTGTAACTCTTTCAGAGGGAAGATTCGTGAAAGAATAATATCCTCATCCTCCAAATTAAGAATTAATGTATATTTTTTTATTTGGTATGCATTACTGAATAGAGCATTTAATAATAATAATAATAATAATAATAATAATAATAATAATAATAATAATAAATCCTACATTTTAAATTTTCCCATGCAAGAGAATTATTTTTCTATATGCAGAGGATTTAATGTTTACATTAATTAGCCTGAGGCTAGTTACAGTAAGTTATCATATCCTTAGCTTGGTGGTCAGTCTTCATTTGCCATCTCCTCTGATTCTGGCTGCCCTTCTCATTAACTTTCTCTGCATTTTAATACTTTACTTTCTGTCTTTTCCCTATTCTTCTTTTCTCCTGTCTGACTCAGTCAACTAGGAGTTTTAAAGAAAAAGCTATTATATCCATATCTTTTTTCAAGTATTCTTCCTCAAGTTTTCAAACAAATGAATTTTGATTTCACTTTTTTGTTGTCCCAGAGAACTTTCTGATACCTTAGCAATTCTAGGTTCAATGCAAGCAGGTTCTTTAAGGGCATACCTTTGGTTTAAGGCAAGGTATCAAACTCGCAGCCTGCAGGCTGGATGTGTCACATGCTGGCTCCGCCCCCACCTGGTGTAGCAAAGGGGGGAAAAGTCCTGATACGTCATGTGATGCGGCTATCACGCCGCTGTGATGCCGTGAGTTTGATAACCCTGGTTTAAGGAATCAGGTGATGACTTATAGATTATTCCACTTGAGAAAAATTCCTAACAGTGTCTTCCATATGAAACTTCCTTGTACCTTCCCCATCTCCTAACTACAAAAAAAAATAAGACTACAAATAAACAACAGGTACTTTAAGAATTGCTCTCAGCAATCTACAGGCGGAAATCAATTGGAAGAATGGATTCCAAACTTTCTTAAGGTCTCCCCTGGTAGCAGTCCTGGCTTGGACAGTGTATCTTGGCTTGCTTGACTAAATGCTTTATTGGAAACCTCAGCAAGGCTACACAACAGTGTTATTTAAACCCCCTTCCTAGTGTACCACTTTAACTGATATTGCAGATTTAGCATATTATCTAGATCTGAAACGCTTCCTCCCATCTTGGATCATCTTAACCTGGAGATTATGTTTGTGTTCATTTAGAACATCTGATTAAAATGATTCAAGATGGTGGCTGTCTAAGGTTTCCATGACGTGCAAACAGAAGACACCATGATATCCCATGATGTCTTTGTAGAGGACTGGGCAGCATGATTTCATCATAGTTTCTCTCACTGAAGTGAAATATAATGTATGGTCACCCTTTGAACTGTTCTATGTTCCCATTATGCACATGTATTTATAAAAGTATGTTTGCTTGTATGTGTGTAACAATAATGGGAAAAAGAAATGCTGCTATTTGAGGGACATCACTCATATCTTTGTCTGGAGTTTAGAAGTGATGATTGACTAATGATATGTCAAGAGTCTATGATGCAGAGAACACCAACTAAGTTGAGTATGTTTAAATTGACCTTTGGATAGCATCCTTTAAAATACTGTCTTAACCACAAATTATCTAGATCCAGTAACTGTTGCGATATCATGACACATCAGTAGGAAGTCACGTACACAGACAACCCAATACACATACAATACATATATAGGGCGACACTATAGGAACAGCAACGTGCAAAACCTGAGTTGGCAATAGCATAAGGATTAGCCATATATGGCAATGTTTCCTGTTCCTGTATAAAACCTGAGTCAGATAAGGATTAGCCATATATGGCAATGATTCCTGTTCCTGTATAAAAACCTGAGTCAGCTATAGCATAAGGATTAACCATATATGGCAGTGTTTCCTGTTCCTGTCTAACCTCATGTAACCTAACCCCCCCCTGCTTGCTGCACAATAAAAGAGAGGTGCGTAGTACTATCTGGGCTTCCTCTCACCAAAAGAAACCTTTGTGTCGCTGTCATCTTTGCCATCAAGAGGAGCCCACCCAGACAGTCTGCCTGGGTGCAGGTCGTCAGCTGATTCATCCTGGTATTGGGACCCGCAACTCATCAACTGGTGACCCCGACGTGATTGTCTCAACGATACGTCCCCAACAAGGCGTGATTCTTGTCTAGGAATACGCTTCCTTCACTCCTGTACCTACGCACCTGGAATAGGCTTCGCGCATCGTAAGTATGGGCTCCTCACTTTCTCAAGTTCAGCTCAAGCATAGGGATGAACTTCTCTCTTTAGTGAAGAAGGCAAATTATTTGCAAAAGGCTAACGGCACAAATGTATATCCTCTGTCAAAAAGTATTTGAATGATTTTTTGAGTTATGTTCAACAACACTGCCCGCGTATCCGCGGAAGGCACTCTTAAACGTTCCACTTGGGAACGGATGGGGAAATGGATGCATCAATCACCTAGGGCTCCGCCTCAGATTATTTGTTCTTGGCGTGCCATTATGGCTGCTCTTAATATTCTCTTTCCTGATGATTCTATCCAGTCTTCCTCAGACCCACCTTCTGCTGAACTCTGTTCTGTTGCTGCCTCAGCATCTCCACCCTACTCCCCCCCACCCCTTGACTCTTCTCTGTTGCCTCCTTCCTCCATGGTGACAGATCCTCCTGTCCGTAATGCCTTTCAATCGGCTTTGGCAGAAGGAAAACTATCTGCAGATGATCTTTCTTGTTTCCCTATGATTCTTCAAACCCCCGCTGCTGGGGGTAATCCTGCCCCTCATTATACCCCATTGGAGTGGGCTTTGCTAAAGGAATTAAAAAACTGCTGCTTCTAAGTATGGCATTCCAGTTGTACAACTCTTCAGACCTCAGCCCAAAAAGCAGAATTAGCAGCCGTCATTTTAGCCTTGGAAAAATTTCCTCACATCCCAATCAATCTTATCTCTGACAGCTTGTATGTCACTCAAGTAGTATTTCACATATATGGCTCTTATCTTTCCCCCTCTGTAGAGACTTCCCTTCTAAAACTGTTCTCTTGCTTACAGCAGCTCATTACTGCTCGTCAACACCCTTTTTTTATTGCTCACATTCGGAGTCACCAGCAACTTCCGGGATACCTCTCCGAGGGAAATGTCAGAGCCAATACTGCTTGCCAACAGGTTTTTGCTGCTCAAACACAACCTGCCCCCTTAACGACAGGAGAAAGTCATGCTTATTTTCATCAAAATAAAAAGGCTCTGGTCAAACAATTTGGCATTACCATGGCTGAAGCAATTGCCATCATCCAACAATGCCCCACATGCAGTCTCCAAGCGAAAGCTATCCCTCAAGGGGTTAACCCCAAGGGACTTCAGGCATGTGATACATGGCAAATGGATGTTACTCAATATCCTCCTTTTGCCCCATGGAAATATCTTCATGTTACTATAGATACTTATTCAGGATTCATATTGGCTACGCCCCAAAGGGGCGAAAATGCAAAACAGGTAATCAACCACTGTATTCGAACCTTTTCAGTGTTGGGATGTCCAAAAATACTAAAAACGGATAATGGACCTGCCTACACAAGCTCTGCTTTTTCAGAGTTTTGCCATCATTGGTCCATTAACCACAAATTTGGAATTCCTTTCAATAGCCAAGGGCAAGCTATTGTAGAAAGGGCAAACCAAACGCTTAAACAAGCCCTTGATCGGTACACGGGGTCAAAAGGGATTAGCCCCCCCAACCTCCCAACACTGCAAAATCTGTTAAATGTCTGTTTGTATACTCTTAATTTCCTTAACCTCACTGGAAACCCTCCCTTGTCTGCTGTGTCTCGTGATTTCACTAAACCCTCTCTCCCCACTGCAAGACCACTTGTCTATTACAGGCAACTCCCAGATCCAGTTTGGAAGGGTCCTGCTGAACTTATCACCTGGGGGCGAGGCTATGCTGCAATTCAGTTACCTGAAAAAGTTCTCTGGATTCCTAGTCGCTGTGTGCGCCCTTGCCACACCTCCCCACCTGATCAGCCACAACCCAACGCAGACCCTCTGGATCTCCACTGGCTGAAGCTCCATGATGAATAACTGCTTCCTCTTCTTCACTGCATTATTTTCTTCCTTTTTCCTACAAACATTGCCTGCAAACCCCCTCAATCCACACCAGCCAGTGAAACAAACTTGGACAATATATGATGCCTACGATCGTGTCTTATTTTCCATCAGCAACACCACTCACCCATACACCTGGTGGCCTACCCTCAAAGCTGACGTCGGACAGATATTGGTAGGCCTCACCACCTACACCAGCACGACCGAGACACCCACACCTTCTCCAGGATTCGTCCATCGCTATTTCCTGGTCACCACCGATCAAAGACGATTATATCTTTGCCTTCAAAAATGGTTCTTGGCATCAAGATGATTGCTCCTCAGGGGGCATATGGACTCCATGTAATCCCATGTATATTCTGTTTTCGGGCGGGAGGGAAAAGGCTGACTACACGGTGGGAGGCGGGTCTTACCTGGGAATCCGGATTTATGCTGATGGGTACGACTATGGCAATACTTTTACCATAAAACTCATCATTGAGCGGCCTGCTATCCAAGTAGGTCCCAATAGAAACATATCCCAGGTAGAATATCGTCCAGGCCATACAGTTCCCCAACCTTTGCTACGGTTAATAAATTCTAGTTACCTCCTCCTCAATGCCAGCAACCCTGCAATTACCAATGATTGTTGGCTGTGTCTTAATGCAGCCCCCCCTTACTATGAGGCCATTGGTAGCACCACCAATTTCACTGCCCAAAAATCATCTTCATCTTGTCGTTGGTCACAAGGTACTCAAACCATTGGTAACATTATAGGGACGGGATATTGCCTGGGAAATGTACCTAACACCACAAGTCATCATTGTAACCAGACTTACTTATGGCTCAATGGTATTTCTAGGGCACTTTGGAGTACTGGTGGGAATTTCAATACTGTTTTTCAGAACTTGTATTTTGTTCCGGACAACAATTCATGGTGGGCCTGTGACACTGGTCTCACCGCTTGTGCTCACGGCCCCACCATCACTCAAAGGAATGGTTACTGTGTTCTCGTTTCGATAGTCCCAAAAATAACTTACCACCCTGGCCAAGCCTTTCTGCAGGATAACACCAATTTTGCTCGTCCTAAGAGAGAGGTAGTCACCACCCTTACCCTTGCTGTATTACTAGGACTAGGAGCTACAGGTGCTGCTACGGGAATTGCCGGTCTAGCAGTTAGTAATAATCAATACCAAACTTTGCGTGCTGATATAGACAAAGATCTCGAACTTCTCGAACAGTCTATTTCTCACCTTAAAACATCTCTTACATCCTTATCAGAAGTTGTTTTGCAGAATAGAAGGGGCCTTGATCTGTTGTTTTTAAAAGAAGGAGGGCTATGTGTAACATTAAAAGAAGAATGTTGTTTCTATGCTGATCATACCGGCTTAGTACAAGATTCATTAGATAAATTAAAAGAGCGATTGGAATTACGCAAAAAAGAAAGGGAAGCAGGTAACACTTGGTACCATAATATGTTTAATTTCTCCCCATGGCTCACAACACTTCTTTCCTCAATTGCTGGACCATTAATATTGCTCCTATTGCTGTGTGCCATGGGCCCTTGTGTATTTGGGAAAATAATGCAATTCCTCAAAAAACGACTGGCCATTATTGATACTGAGATTACCAACATAAACATGCTTGTAAGAATAAGGTCTGAGATGAACACTCCAGCAGAAAAAGGTCTCTATTGGCATTCACTTCGGACTCGGAGGAGAACGAAGATGAATACCCAGAAAAGGAGACGGCCTCGCATTCTGATATGCCGGCAGGACTTGGACTCAGAAGAGGACTAGATTCTGCAGCATAAAAGAATAGAGGTGCATCAAAATAATAAAAACAGAGGAGATGTTGCGATATCATGACACATCAGTAGGAAGTCACGTACACAGACAACCCAATACACATACAATACATATATAGGGCGACACTATAGGAACAGCAACGTGCAAAACCTGAGTTGGCAATAGCATAAGGATTAGCCATATAGGGCAATGTTTCCTGTTCCTGTATAAAACCTGAGTCAGATAAGGATTAGCCATATATGGCAATGATTCCTGTTCCTGTATAAAAACCTGAGTCAGCTATAGCATAAGGATTAACCATATATGGCAGTGTTTCCTGTTCCTGTCTAACCTCATGTAACCTAACCCCCCCCTGCTTGCTGCACAATAAAAGAGAGGTGCGTAGTACTATCTGGGCTTCCTCTCACCAAAAGAAACCTTTGTGTCGCTGTCATCTTTGCCATCAAGAGGAGCCCACCCAGACAGTCTGCCTGGGTGCAGGTCGTCAGCTGATTCATCCTGGTATTGGGACCCGCAACTCATCAAGCAACCATATTAACCATGGTGTCATTATACCTAGGCTGGAAAAATTGAATGACAACCAGAGAGCAGCAAATTCCTGCTTTCATTTTTTTTGGTAGCCTGTTTGTTTTTGTCTGGGTGTGAAAGCTGTAACATTAGGTCTTTATACACACACTTGAGGTTTTAAAGAAAATTTAAAATTGTGTGTGTGTATCTACAACTTCTGGAGACAAGCTGTTGCATTGATTCATTTTTCTAAATGTCAAGAAATTTCTCCTTAGTTCTAGGTTGCTTCTCTCCTTGATTAGTGTCCATCCATTGTTTCTTGTTCTGCCTTCTGCTTTGGAGAAGAGGGTTGACCCTCTCTTCTTTGTGGCAGCCCCTTAGATAATGAAGCACTGCTATCATCTCATCCCCAATCCTCCGCGGCCTTTTTTCATTAAACTAGACATACCCAATTCCTGCAACTACGTATTATTCTTCATATGTTTTAGCCTCCAGTTTCCTAATCATCTTTGTTGCTCTTCTCTGCATTCTTTCCATCATCTCAGCATCTTTACATCTTTTTTATATTGTGGCAACCAAAACTGTATGCAATATTTCAAGTATGATCTGCTACAATCTATTCAAAATTTGACCTAATTTTCAGTAATGTATTGTACAGTATATTATTACTCTATGATATATTCCCAGTACAGTTACTTTACATGAGCAGAACTGGGTGGCTTGTTGTCAGCTATCATTAAAAAATGCAAATAATGCTTTCACTTTCATTTTGTAAAATTACCATAAAGATAATGATTAAGAGCTTGATTTTCATTTCAGAATTTTCAAGTGACAAAATGATAGTACCAGTAGTGTCCACTATGTGGCAGCAGGTGACCAGAATGATAAAGATATAAAATTAAACTGAGAGGTTCAGATTCAGATTAACACAGTTGGAAGGGACTTTGTAGTTCATCTAGTCCAACCCTACCCCCCGCCCAAACAGGAGACCCCATACCATTTCTGACAAATGGTAATCCATATTTACTCTTTTCATCCCTCTCATTCAAAAATCATTATCATCCAATCATCCTACAAATTCCTTATTATTACAACACAGAGAACACCACTTGTGTTCTGGAGAAAAATCTGTAATTAATAAAAATATTCTTGCCTTTCTTTCTGCATATTCACAAGTAATTAGATAGATTTAGATTACAAAATCGCATGCCTTGATAGGAATGGGATTCAAACAGACTTTGTAGAATATTGCTGTAAAATTTATTAAACCATTTTTTAAAGAAACATGAAGAAATGTGCATGTCTGTCTATTCATAATTTTTTTCTTGAAAATATACCTTTTTACAACAAAACAATAGAATTATAATCAGACTAAATAAACTGTTTCTGAAATCTTGCTCAGAAAGACTGCAGGGATTTGCCTAGGCAATTGTCAGTGGTTAGTAAAGAATACATTCAAAGAATGAATTTTTTTTTGCTAAAGACAAAACTGAGTGGTGGAAATACCATCAAAGATGTTAATACTGGTTTATGCCTTATATGATATGGTGCTAGAATTATTAACTGGGTACAACCTGAATTGAAAAAAGAAAGCTAATCATGAACACCAACTAGCAGTTTAGAAGACATGATAAAAATTCCTTAATTTCACAACACATGGATATACTTGACAATAGTTTAAACAAGGAAAATATGAATATTCCAGACCAAACTAAAAACTCCAGAGCATTCCTGAAATCCTGAAATTCAGACAAATTGGTCATCAACAGGATCATAAATAAACAATGTCTATACATCATTCAAAAGAGACGATCAAGAAAACCAAATCACCTTCTCATCAGCAATTGCATTTGTTTTCTTTCATTTCAATATGAGATTGTGGAAGACAACGTTACTGACATATTTAAACTAAAATAAACAATTAATAAGCAAATCTGTTTTTTTTATTGTTTTGGGTTTAATGGGAAAAAAAACTTGAAGAAAAAATTCAGAACTTTGTTGTTATATAGTCTGATGGCAACAAGACTACTGGAAGGACACTTTGATCCCCACAATGGATCGAAAAACTGATGGAATTAGCAGAGGTGGCTAAATTGACTGTTTTGATTAAAGAAAAAAAATACAAATATGTTTTGTGGTTTTCTATTTGGAAACCACTTCTAGATTTTGTGCTTAAGGTGGAAAAAAAATGAAACTTTGATTTTGGGTTTTACCAATTGGAAAGATTTATTGTTATAGAAAGTTGAAAGTCGATATCTTTTTTTTTTCTTTTTCCCCTTGCTTTCCTCCACTATCCATTTCCCCTACCTGAATTTCCCTACTATTTACTTTTGTATTCTCTTTGGAGCTATATTATACAATAATAAAAATTGTATAATAACTTGGTCTTGGCTAGTCTAGTAAAGAGAAGGACCACGGGAGACATGATAGTGGTCTTCCAATATTTGAGGGGCTGCCACAGGGAGGAGGGGGTCAAGCTATTTTGTAAAGTTCCTTTAGGCCAGACAAGAAATAATGGATAGAAACTGAACAAGGAGAGATTTAACCTGGAAATAAGGAGAAACTTTCTGACAGTGAGAACAATCAACCAATGGAACAGCTTGCCCTCGGAAGTTGGGGGAGCGCCATCAGTTGAGACTTTCAAGAAGAGATTGGACTACCATTTGTCAGAAATGGTGTAGGGTTTCCCACTTCGGTGAGGGGTTGGACTAGATGACCTACAAGGTCCCTTCCAACTCTGATTATCTGTCATCTGTAAATAGTATTGTTCAATATACTATTCTTTTGTCTCATGGCATCCATTTTTAATATTGGATACAAATGACCACATACAGGGCTTCAATAAATGAAGTAATGATGAAAATAGAGAGAGAGAAAACTATTAATGTATTAATTATATAAATTTTAATCACTTCCCTTTTGCAGATAGGTATTGTTTTAAAGCTACATTAATTCCAACATATCACATATACCTTTACTTCCATACATTTTAGAACCGTGGAAAATCATGACAGAAATTTTTGGCAATCTGTAGTTAAAAAGAATTTGGGAGGTGTGCATGGTATGGAGTCTCAAGTTACCTACTCATGCACATGTTCTGTTATAAAAAAGAATAATGCAGTTGTCCAAAGGACAGGAACTTCATAATCCTAGTTTTCACTGAAGTACCACATCAGGGGTTTGAGTGTTCCACTTCACGATGCTACTTGACTGAAAAAAATCTTGTAACCAAATGTCTCTGTACTTGAAAAGAAGAGTCTAATCAAACATGTCAAGTACAATCTTTTTTCATTTTCTTCTTGTACAATCATAGGAAAAAAGAAAGAAAGAAATGGTAAGGAAAGAGGAAATAAAAAGAGGGTGGTTTTTTTTTGGTAAAATTACAATTTCTTTTTTAAACTACCATTAGCGTAAAGATACCTTAAATTTATTTTAAGTATTATTGAAAACAGAACAATTAAAAATGTAACCAATATACTAAGAATCATCTATTGGAATAAATTGTTATGTAGAAACTTTTACTAACGTTCATTATAATTGATCATTCTTATACATCTTATACATGGCTTATTTGAGTCTGTGTTGTCACCGGAATGGTTAGGAGGGGGTTTATTATTTCTTATGTTTATTTTATTTTCTATATTGTGTTTTTATTGTTTGTAACCTGTGGGCGAGTAAGCAGCTATAGAAATTTTCCAAACCAACCATCCAACCAACCCACCAACCAACCAATAATATATACACACATACTGTACTTACATTCTTGCTACCTTTGCTAATTGCTGATTTGAGAAAGCTATCCTCAATACAAAAAATTAGGCATAATGTAATATTTTTAGAGTAACTCACATTTCAGGTGTGATACAAATCCACATGCAGAATTATAGTCCACAAATGGCTTCCAAGAGGAATTAAATTGCATAAAGGTAATCCTCAATATGCATATTTCTACTACAGTTGAAAGTTGTGATGGTCATAAAGCGAGCTATTGTGTTCTACGACTTTGCTAAGCAGTTCTCACTCAAGTCTGCATTTCCAGTGGGAACGCGGACCTCTCCTATTGTGGTAATATATCCATCATATTCTGCAAGTTCTTGTACAGCTTTGTAAGATCTGGGGGTATCACAAACGCTCCTCATGAGGGCAGTAGTGTCTTTATGATGAGAGTTTGATCCTGTTATGGTCTGCTAAGCTCAGAGACCAGGAATCTGTGTGGGAGTTCACAGTACCTAGCCGAGCCATTCCCATGAGACCTTTGGTGCCCTGCTTTCTCACGGGAACTTTATCACCTTCGCCGAGGCCTAGCTAGATAATGTTGCTGAGCTAATGTTGAAGTCATTGTTTTGATTTTGTATTTGCATTTTCTTAATAAATACTGCTACCCGAGGGCTCTCGGGGCTGGCAGTTGCTCAGACGTCTTCCCTGCGTCTCCCATCATTTTTCAATTGCCAGTCCACCACACCTATTGGCTGATGCCGTTTGACAGCTGACTATAAAAGGGAATTGTCAAATGGCATCAGCTGTTGCCTGTCAGCCAACTGTCCTGTTAGCTTGCGGCAGCCATGGCGAACCTTTATTTTTAAATAAAGTTTCTGCTGAATGTTGCACTGCGTTCTTCACACTGCCTATTTTATACAGGTGACGAGGGTGGGATTCAGCTAAAGAGGCACCTGAGCACAGTCACTGAGCTGAAAGTCACTACTTGAGCTGAAAGTCACTATTCAAGCTGATTGTCACTGTTCGCGAGCATGAAGGAAATATTCTCTCAGCAGCACCGGCACGACCTGCAGATGAGATGACCCCCGCATTCTCGCCTTTCAGACTGACATCAGAGACATGGAAATCCTATATAAATCATTTTGACTGTTTCCTGGACACCACCGACCTAGCTGGGATCACTGCCCACAGAAAAAAGGCTTACCTTTGAAGTTTTTGTGGAGCTACTGTATTTGACACTGCTACCGCGTTGCTGGCTCCTCAGTCAGTAAAGACTGTGCCCTGGGAGGAATTGCAGGAAATCCTTTGTAATCATTGTTCCCCTAAACCAGTGGTTCCCAAAGTGGGCAGTATCGCCTCCTGGGGGGGGTGCCTTAGGGTGGCACTAAGAGGAAGCAGGGGGGTGTTTGAGGCTGGCACCTCAAGGGGTGCAGGCTCACCCCTTTGACTGTTTCACTGCTTGAATGCAGAACCCTCATGTGGTGCCTAAAATGCGGAACCTGCGCATGGTGAGCCTTGCCAAGCCTGAGGGGGAGGAGGGGGGAGGTGGCGGAAAGGTGGCACCTTAGCTTGCAGACTGCCCTCTCCAGTGGAAGCGGTGGAGGTGTGCCGGAAGGCCAGAGCAAAACCCTCCCAAGGCGTGTAGTGGAAGGGGTGAGTGGTCCGGCGTTAGGGCCCTTTCCCTGGAGGAGAACAAGGGAGCGTGCAGTGCCCGGCCAGCCTCCGCCTCTCCAGACAGCTGGACTTGCGCATAGGATGTGGGTGGGTGCAGCTGCAGCTCTCCAAGGCACATGGCTCTGTTCGGTTCAGCTCTACATGGCTGAGCTGGACCTAGAACCTAGCCTCCCTCTGCAGCCCGGTTCTTCCAACTGACCCCTGTGCTTGCTTGCTTTCCAAGCGATCATTCCCTCTGCCGGTCTGGGCTGTTTCCTCACACCTTCCTCCTCTGGGTGGAGCATAAAGATGGGCGGAGCGCTTCCCTGAAGTTGGGAGTCTCTGAGTGTGTGCAGAGTGCCTCCCCTTGCTTGTCCCTATGGAAGTGGACTTTGGGTCAAAGCAAAGAGGGTCAAGTCGGCCACATCGCTGCCCCGGGGAGGTTGGCATTGCAAAACTGGATGCCAAAGAAAGAACTGGGGCAGGGGGCTGGAGAAGGGGCAGAGGGGCAGCTGCATTAAAGAGCAGGAAGATCTTAGCCATGGTTTAACAACTAAGCCAGAATCAAACAGCATGCTAAACTCTAAACCATAATGACCGGGTTGATATTTTCAACCTGTGTTTCTCAACCTTGGCCAATTGTGTGGATTTCAATTCCCACTCTGGCTTTGCTTTACTTTCCCAAAGTGCCGCTGCTGTTGCATTCTGTCTGTCTGTCTGTCTGTCTGTCTATCCATATATCCATCTAAAAGGTCTGTCTGTCTGCCTGCCTTCCTGCCTACCTACCTACCTACCTACCTACCTACCTACCTGCCTGCCTGCCTGCCTTTCTGTCTACCTACCTACCAATATAGATCTACCTACCTACTTACCTACCAATATATCTACCTACCTACCTACCTACCTGTCTCTCTCTGTCTCTCTGACTCTCTGTCTCTCTCTCTCTATCCATCCATCCATGTTCGAAGCGCTGGCCCTTCAGGCACATCAGGAAAGTAGAGCAAAGCCAGTCTGGGAGGGAGGGAGGGAGGGAGAGAGAGAGAGGGAGAGGGAGAGGGAGACAGAGAGCGAGCGAGCACTGATGCATCAGATTGAAATGAGGCCTAGTTTAGACAGGCCCTTTTCCACATTGAAACATTGCCAGCACACTGAAACATCTTTGGCTTCTATTAATTAAAGGTTTTGTGGACGAAACATGGCCAAGACTGTAAGGAAGCTCTCACATTTTGTTGAGGCTTTAAACAGGATCCATTGGACTGGATCTCCACCCTAAAAAATTACTTTTCCCCAGTGTATTACAGTGTCAATTCTGAAGAAGGCAAAACCAAAATGTACTAGTAAATTACAAGGAGAACACACACATACACTCCCTTCTAAGCCTGCTGGAGCAGATGATTGGACTAGAATAGATATCTCATTATCTTTCTCCTCCCTCCCTCCTTCTTTATTTCTTTTTCTTTCTGTCCCTTCCTTCCACCCCCCCTTTCTTTGTTCCTTTTCCCTTCTTTCCCTTTTCTCTTCCTTTTCTTTCTTCTCTCTTTCTCTCTCTTGTTCTTTTCTCTCTCTTTCTTTCCCTCTCTCAGGCTCACCCCATTGACTTGGTGCACCACTCCACTCAGACTTGCTTGGGCAGGTTCCTCTGGCACAGTGGGCTCAATGGGGTGGACCTGCAGAGCCGGCACCTAGAACACAGCAGTGGCGCCGCGTTTGAAAAGTAGAGCAAAGCCAGAGGTCGGTAATTTTTGCTGTGAAGAATCACAAAAGCTTCTGGATTGTGCACAAGAAGAGACACACATGTCAATGCAATTCAGCAACATAAAATAAAGAAATACAAATAAAACAAATCAACAAGAATCGGCAAAGCATCTCTGATTAGATTCTATTCATTACTAGAATCTAATCAGAGATACTTTGCCAATTCTAGTCCAATGACCTGCTCCAACAGGATTAGAAGGGAGTGTGTGTGTATGTGTGTGCATGGCTGTCAAAACTCCAAAAACAGGTCGAATAGCTCTGAGGAGGCCAATCATAAATTAGAACACTTGCTAAACAACCGGCCATTAATTGAGGAGGACTTGTATTTGGTTTGCCAGTCACCTGGCCATGCCCACCCAGTCACATGCCCACCAAATCACACCTACCCGGTCATGTGACCAGCAAGCCATGCCAGCCAGTCAAGTGACCAGCAAGTCACACCCACCCAGTCACATGGCCAGCAAGCCACACCCTCAAATTAGGCCACAGCCATACAAATTTGAATCTCATCCCTTGAGTTGGGGGCACCAAGGATGAGTTTGTAGCACCAAGTGGCAGTGGACTGAAAAAGTTTGGGAACCACTGCCCTAAACCCTCTCAAATGACCAGGCATCATGTTTTTAGAAGATGGACAAGGGGTGAGGGAGAGATGATTAGCATGTATATGGCAGCGCTGAGAACAGCTGTCTTACATTGCGGGTTTAGGGACCACCTTGATGATATGCTATTAGACCAATTAGTCTGTGGGGTGAGGGACCTAAGACTGCAGAGACACCTTCTCGCTAAAGGTGATCTCACCCTTAAAATGTCTATAGAAGAATCTCAAGCTGCTCTGCTCTCAGTGGCAGAGATTCAAGAAAACCCTGTCAGCCACCGTAGCTCAGCTGTTCACTATGATGAAGCCTTCCCTGAGGAAAGCTCTGATGAAGCTGGTGATATCAATCGCATCAGATAGCCAAAAGCCTCTCAGAGAAGAAAAACTGGTCTACCACCAATCAGCCCCCATGGTCTCATCCTATCTGGCTGAATTGTGGGAGAAATCACCTCAGGGCATCCTGCAAGTTCAGGAATGCCATTTGTTTAAAATGCCAAAAGAAAGGTCACTTGGCCAGAATTTGTCAGGTTGGGAAAACTTTCAACCAGCCTCAACAGCAATTCCCTCAGCCAATACAACATTTCCAGAAGCAAGTAGAAGACTGCTTCCAAGCTAAGTCACTAAACAAAAAATCTAACAAAATAAGTATCATTATTTTCTTAGAAGGTAACCTTGCAAGATGAAGGTGCACACCGGCTCAGCACTCTCCATCATCTCATGAGCACCTTGAAGTGAATCCTCCCTCACATGGCAAAGAAAAGGCTTCAAGACTGCCATCTAACTCTGTGTGATTACAAGGGCAAACCTATTCCAAGTCATCGGAAAAGGCAAGTTTTCCATTCATTTTCAAAATTTTAAGGATCACTTGCCTTTAGTTGTAGTAGATAGGGTCTTTCCTAATCTGCTGGGGCTGGACTGGTTCCCTGCCCTTGGCTTTCATATAGGAGGCATTCACTCTATTAACAACCAAGAGGTGGATGCCTTATTTAATGACTATGCTGATGTATTCAGCGAGAACCTTAGGTGTTATGTGGGAACCCCGGTTTCATTCAATTTAGACCCCCTAGCAGTTCCAATTCGCATGAAGCCTTGCAGAGTGCCTTTTGCCATCTGCCCAAAGCTGGACAAGGAACTGGATAAGCTAATTACCCAGGGGATTTTAGAACCTGTGGACTTTTCAAAATGGAAACACCTATAGTCACGCCTCTCAAGAAAGATGGCATCTTAAGAATTTGCACTGATTATAAGCACTCAATCAATAAATATTTGCATATCAGCGCATAACCAGTCCCAGTGATCCAACATCTTCTGCATTCATTCAAACCAGGGACCATTTTTGCAAAATTAGATATGTCCCAAGCATAACAGCAGCTGCCTGTTGACAACACAGCTGCTGAGTTACAGACCATCGTAACTTACAGGGGCACCGTCAGATGCAAGCATCTTCAATTTGGGGTCAATATGGCCCCAGGAATTTTTCAGTCATTAATGGAGAGGTTATTACAAGAATACCTTATTTCAATGACATATTAATTTCTGCCTCTGACAAACCTCAACTAATGCAAAGAGTTTGAAGGGTTCTCGATTGTTTCAGAAAAGCAGGCCTCAAATTAAAGAAGGAAAAGTGCATCATTGCCATGCCACAAGTTGAATTCCTGGGTTACAAAATTGATGCCTCTGGCATCAACCCAATAGAATAGAAGGTATGTGAAATCCACGATGCCCCCACCCCATCAAACAAGACTGAACTTCAGCCTTTTCTGGGACTGCTTAATTTTTATGCCTCCTTTTTGCTCCTCAAGGCTTCTGTGGCAGAGCCACTTCTTAGATAAACATACCACTTGGCATTGGGGCCCTAAAGAAACCTTTTCTTTCAAGGCTATCAAATCATTGCTAACTTCAGATTCAGTCTTGGTCCAGTTCAACAAGGACCTTCCTTTAGACTTGGTGTCAGACACTTCACCATTTGGCATTGGCGCTGTTTTAAGCCACAGACTGTCCAATGGCTATTAGCCACCAATTGCCTTTTTCTCAAGAACATTTTTTCAAACTGAATGTAACTATAGCCAAATTGACAAGGAGGCTTTAGCTGCAGTCACATCAGTAAAGAAGTTTCATGAATTCCTCTATAGTCACCATTTTGAACTGATCACTGACCATAACCCCCTCTTGGGACTCCTGCCAGGCAATAGGCAAACACCTCAGATTTTGTCTCCAAGGATGACCAGGTGGACTTTGTAGCAGCATACTCCTACATGTTATCACATCGAGCAGGCAAGCACCTCAGCCATGCAGATGCTCTCAGCCATTGCCTTCTGCCTACCCCAGTGGAAGACCCAGCACCAATCAATGCTGTGTTCCTGATCGAAGAGCTCAACCTGCCCATCACATTCTTTGACATCGCTGCCTACTCTGCCAAGGACAAGGTAATATCCTAAGTCCTTGACTGGGTAGGAAAGGAGTGACCTAAAGGCCCCTTTTCACCTGAATTCTTGCCTTTTAAAATCCATCAGCAAGAATTGTCAGCCCTACAAGGATGCCTGCTATGGGGAAGCAGGGTGGTCATTCCTTCATAGCTGCAGACTTCTGTTTTAAAGGTACTTCATGAGGGCCACCCTGGGATTGTTAGGATGATAGTGCTAGCATGCAGTTACATGTGGTGGCCTGGCATGGATGCCTAGATTACTAGTTGGGTGAATACTTGCCAACCATGCCAGGTCACCAGACCTGCCCCTCCTGCATCCACTCCAAGAAAATGGGAAAGTTCAGGGTCCCCTTGATCTAGACTCCATATTGATCTAGCAGGCCCCTTCCAGGGGCGAACATTCTTGGTGATAGTAGATTCATTCTCAAAGTGGGTAGAGCTAGCCTTAATGCCCATCACCACTTCTGAGGGAGTTGTGAAGGCCCTTTTGTGAACCTTTGCTACCCATGGCCTACCAAACACCGTAGTGTCAGACAGTGGCCCTCAATTTACATCCTATGCATTTGAGGTATTCCTTGCTAAGGAATAAGGCATGCCCTGACAGCTCCTTTCTACCCAGCTAGTAATGGACAAGCCAAGAGAACTGTCAGATCTACAAAGGAGGCCCTGGAAAGGCTTGGGGCTGCTGACTGGCACTCTAGACTAGCTAAGTACCTCTTTAATTCACACACTACCCCCAATGCTGCCACCAATTGCTCTCCAGCAGAACTTCTGATGGGCCGATGTTTGAGGACTACCCTGGATAGACTCCATCCAAATTATGCCCCTGCCACACCATTGGGTTCCAATAGCCAGGCCAGAAGTTTTGTAGAGCATGACCAGGGCTATGCCAGGAACTATGCATGCCACCCCTTATGGCTACCTGGTTGATTTGTGGCAATAACTGGCCCAAAATCATATAGGGTCCAGTTACAGGACAGCCACATTTGGCGCCGCCATGTTGATCAATTGTTGGACTACTCCCACAGGTGGCCCTCCAGACGACTTAATCGCTATGAGCCCAACATCGCCCAAAGCAAGTCCCTGTGGTCCCGAAGACAATGCTGACCTACCCGAGAAGTCAACAACACCACACCCTGCGTCATCAGAGGCCGAGGTTCTCATGCCGCCATCACCGGAGACTCCATGCCCAACAGAGGATCCTCATCCTTCGGCAGCCCAAGCAGAACTGAGAAGATCTGGCTGACTGTGCAGGCGCCCAACACACTTAAAGGACTACACATGCTTCATTCGGGGAGAAAGGAGTATTGCGTTCTAAGACTTTTCTGAGCAGTTCTCACTCAGGTCTGCATTTCTAGTGGGAATGCAACCACTCCTATTGGCTGATGCCTTTTGACAGCTGACTATAAAATGGAGCTGTCAAATGGCATCAGCTGTTGCCTGTCAGCTAGCTGTCCTGTTAGCTTGTGGCAGCTGCGGCAACCGTTTATTTTTAAATAAAGTTTCTGCTGAATGTTGCTCTGTGTTGCCTCTGTTCTTCCTACTGCCTATTTTATATGAGCCATCACATGACCAGATAAATTTGTGTGGCACTCATTAAGTGAACACTGTAGTTATAAAACAACAAAAGTGATTGTAAAGTAAGTGCTGTGACGGTAAAGTGAACCCATTGTTCACTATTTCGCAAAAGTGTTAAAATGAAATCACCTGACCAGGGGACATTGCAGACGGACCGTAAATATGGACCAGTTGCAGTCATGTGATCTCTGGTGGGGGCGTGGGTGGACATTGGAACTTTGGAACTGGGTTGTAAGTACCTTTGGAGGGCAGGACTTTGAACGGTCACTAAGCAACCAGTTATAAGTCAAGCCTACATGTATCAGATTTGTTAGAATATAATTCTTTTTAAAAAAAATGTTTTTATTACATTTTTCAAAAAGACAAATCTCATTCGTGTTTGTGACAACTTTTTGGCTCTTTATTGGCCAAGTGTGATTGGACACACAAGGAATTTGTCTTGGTGCAAATGGGTCTCAGTATACTTAAAAGAAAAGATACATTCATCAAGAGTCAAGAATTATAAGGTACAACACTTAATAATAGTCATAGGGTACAATAAGGAATCAAATCATAATAGGAAACAGTCAATAAAATTGTTAGGATACAAGCTGTAAGGCATCCAGAAAGTATCCATGATATCAATCACTCCGAGACATTTTCTCTCCAATTGATTTATTTAGAAACAGATCTGGCATGTCAAAGGCAATTTCCCAAAGTGAAAAATTTTCACATGTTACACAGAATCCACCTTCTCTCTTCCCCCTTCTATACTTCATAAATCACGAGAACCAATTAATTGCTACTGGAATTTCCTAATATGCCATACAGAATAACCTTGAACTTTTCAACTCCTCCAACAAGTCATAAAGTCACAAGTGGGAGGGGATGGGTGATAAGGAGTGATGAGAAGATTAATAGTAATGCAGACTTTGTAATAGGTGAACAGGGTTGAGAGAATTATTTGTTTAGCAGAGTGATGGCATTCAGGAAAAAAAAACTGTTCTTGTGTCTTCTTCTGGTGTGGAATGCTCTATAGTGTTGTTTTGATGGTAGGAGTTGAAACAATTTATGTCTGGGATATGAGGGGTCTGTAAATATTTTCACAGCCCTCTTTTTTACTTGTGCAGTATACAGGTCCTTGATGGAAAGCAAATGGTTAGTAACTGTTTTTTCTGCACTCCTAATTATCCTCTGAAGCCTGTGTCTGTCTTGTTGGGTTGCAGAACCAAACCAGACAGTTATAGAGGTACAGATGACAGACTCAATAATTCTTCTGTAGAACTGATTTGTTCTTTAAATACAAATTTATTTTTGACATTGAGGCACATGATCACAGCTTAGTCTGCCATCTTTTCCCTTTCTACATTATTTTTTTACACATTTATTATATGTAGGAGTATTCAACTGTACAAGTCCAGCAGCAGCTTGGAATGATAGAACCCCAGACTCAAATCTTTATGAAAAGCAGTCTTTAATTGCCTTCCCCTCCCTCCCATGATGGAAAATTAGAGAAAGTTATTCTACATCTGTTTCTCCTCTGAAAGACGGAGGCAAGGAAAGAGAAGGCAGGCCTTTACCCGCTCATCAATTCCCCAGGGGGACTTCTTCCTGGTAATGGAGCTGTATTGCCCCTCTGGAGATGATATTTTTCTGCCTTGGCAGAGAAAGAATCCACATTTCTCAGAGAAAGGATTCTCTATTGTCTCTGGCTGCTTCATTAATAGACAGATGACTTGACTTGTTTTCACATGAGATTTGAATGGATCCACCCATGCTTGTGTACAGTTTGAAATGTCATCATTCAATGACCCATACCCGAATAGGTGAATTCTGTACCATTTCGTGTGACAACTTGAAAACTCTGGTGATAGTGGTTGATTTGAGAAGTTTTCCCACACTTTAATGAATTTTCAAGCATGAGTGAGATACGTTCCAAATTTCTATTATTCATATCTCGGTTAAAGTTGTAATATCTTTCTTAGAGAAAAAATGGGACTCCTATTCGGGATTCAGATAAAAGTTATTGAATCACACTTATATTCTTATGAGAGATACAAATCACATTTTGGTTTAGTATGTTGCATAAACCAAGGCAGAGCATGCAACAAACAAACAATTTACTTTAATTATGGATATGGTGATCTGTACAGTTTATTTTAATAGTGGCATTCATATACTATGTATAATGATGGCTAAGTTCCTACATCACGCAAATCCCAAGCAAGGAAACCTTAACTGCAGTGCTGAATTCTAGGGCTCGGAATTGACAAAATAACATCAGGTTTACATCACTGATATAACACCGCTGTTCTGCAAGGTGTGTGGATATAACACTGCTGTACTGCAAGGTATGCAAATGTACATTTACACATATACACATAAAATCTCATAAAAGATGAGAATGCTAGCTATTTCTATTTTCTTTGTGGTCAACAAGCACAGGATATAACAAGTTGCAACGAAGAATGCTCTCTGCTTATGGAGACTCACCGTATCTTGTTGCCAATTATAAGGTGATTCTCCATAAGAAGGTCCATTAAAAAAACCTGTTCTTCTCTGTCTCAGCAGATGGCAGTATCTTCTCAGATTTGTCTGGAAGCTAAGCAGAGTTGCAGCTGAATAATATTTGGATGGGAGGCTACTAGGAAATGCCAGGATTTTATGCTGGAAATTAAAAAAACGAAAGCAAAAAAGCAATGGCAAATTATTTCTATAGTATAGCCAAAAAATTGATGGAATTGAAGATAACAATACCATTCACATCCTCATGTCTCTTCTATATCTCCTTATTTCCCCAAATATTTTTCTTTTGTAACATCTTTTAATAGTGCATGGAAACTCAGCTGAGAAAAGAAGTACTTTGAGTTTGATTATTAGAAAGTAATCAGCAGGTCAGAGAACTTTTATTTCCTTTACTTAGTATGGTATTTATATATGTGTATTTATTTGCAGACAACACAACAATGATTGTTCTCATTCTAGACAACGACGAATCTACATACAGATAGGAGGTTGTACAACGTGCCTTGTCGTATAACCGGAACAATCTGGAACTGAACACACTCAAAACTGTAGAAATGGTGTGTGGTGACCTGGAGTGTAACACAAACGTAACAAAATCCAAAACATAAATAAATGTCCTTTAATGCCTCCAACTTGGCACCACTGTTCAATAATTCCCAGTTGGAGATGCAACGAACTCAAAAATAGTCTTCAAAAGAAAGCAATACAGTCCGAACTTAATGAGCAGATAGAGGTGAAATAAAAAACCAAACAAACTACAATGACAAAATTTCCTCAACGGAACAGGATAAGTATTACCAAATTCAAGGAGATAACAAGGCACAGTCTGTTGGAAGGACACGAACCAAGATAACTTCAGCCCAAGATAAAACACGCTTTGCTTTTGGCAACGATGTGTTGTAATTGTGTCTCTTACATACTAGTCTCCCCAGCGACAACCAATGAGGAGGATCATGGCCGCTTCCTCTCTTGTAAGCCAAGTTGTTTCCTTCTCCATTCCTTCCTGCATGTCCTAGGATGCAGAGGGGATGGGTTCTTCCTCTGACTGCCCAGCCGGCCTCTGCCCTTCCCCAGCATCCTCCACAACCTCTGGAGCCACCCACACCTCCATACCCTGTTGGCTGTTCCTTCTCTCCCTCAGAGTCCGACTCTACCAAGGGCATGACATGGTGGTAGACTTTAGAAGAAACCCTCCCGTACTACCACCACTTACAATACTAGACAACACAGTATCAACAGTAGAAACCTTCAAATTTCTAGGTTCTATTATATCACATGGTCTAAAATGGACACCTAACATCAAAAACATCATCAAAAAAGCACAACAAAGAATGTTTTTTCTGTGCCAACTCAAAAAGCTCAAACTGCCAAAGGAGCTGCTGAAATAGTTCTAAAGAGGAATTAATTGAGTCTGTTATCCACACCTCTATAACTGTCTGGGTTGGTTCTGCAACCCAACAGGACAGACACAGACTTCAGAGGATAATTAGGACTGCAGAAAAAACAATTACTACCCACCTGCCTTCAATTGAAGACCTGTATACTGCAAGGGTCAAAAAGAGGGCAGTGAAAATATTTAGAGACCCCTCACATCCTGGACATAAACTGTTTCAACTCCTTCCCTCAAAATGATGCAATACTGCACACCAGAACAACTAGATACAAAGACAATTTTTCCTCAAACACCATCACTCTGCTAAACAAATAATTCCCTCAACCCTGTCCAACTATTTACAAAGTCTGCACTACTATTACTATTAATCTTCTCATCACTCCTTATCACCCATCCCCTCCCACTTGTGACTGTATGACTGTAACTTTGTCACTTATATCCTTATGATTTATATTGATTGTTTCCTAGTATGATTTGATTGTTTATTGCACCCTATGACTATTATTAAGTGTTGTACCTTATGATTCTTGACTCTTGACAAATGTATTTTTTCTTTTATGTATATTGAGAGCATTTGTACCAAGACAAATTTCTTGTGTGTCCAATCATACTTGGCCAATAAAGAATTCTAATTCTAATTATTTCAATTAATATAACCAATTATATATTTATCATTTCAATTAA
The DNA here is from genome assembly GCF_049901715.1 of Pseudonaja textilis. NCBI lineage: Eukaryota > Metazoa > Chordata > Lepidosauria > Squamata > Elapidae > Pseudonaja > Pseudonaja textilis. Next base: position 95,782,370 of record NC_142008.1, read on the forward strand.
TGTAACCCATCTCTGGGTTGCTCACAAGCAGATTGGTACTGATACCAAAAACAGGAATATCTCTCACCCTATAAGTTCTGTACTTATTACATGATTGTAGCAAACCTGGGATTCAGCCCACAATCTTTCTGCTGCCATTTAGTAAGGTCCTTAATTTGATTCATTTTGTAAGATTTTTGGAAGCTTACCAAGAGAAACAGAGAAGCTATATGTTATGCTGACTGTCTCTCTCTCTCTCTCTCTCTCTCTTAAAAAAAAAAAAGAGGTGGGTGTCATGCAACTAAGGATTTAGGAATACAAAAAGACAGTCTATGCCAAATTAAACCATTGGTTGGTTTAGTTTACCATTGGGAAGTCATAAATTAAGTGGTAGGTTGACAGAACAGACTCAGTCTAAGAACTCTCTTGTTAGCATCCATAGGAGGGCGGGGCCTCATAGCTATAATGACATCATCATGCAAGTGATATGATGTGACATTTGTTTCATGACCTGGTTCCTGAGGCAAATTACATAATTCACAATAATTGTACAATTATATTTTAATGCTATTACAGTATGCTTTTATAGTGCATTCTGGAGAATTTAATGTTTAAGAAGCCAGCTTTGATTCAACAGTGTATGTACATCTATATGTAAAATTTCATATTTCTAAATTGCCCATCTCCCTCAAAGAGGGGTTCTGGGCAGTTTGCAATACAATAAAATTAACATTATGATTAAAAAATTAAACATAAAAAAGTGGGGGGAAATCATATAATGGCCATTTAACATTTGAATATTACAGGTGGCAGAGCTCTCAAAGGACTAGCCAGCCCCATGGTTGCATGATCCTTTGTGCTCTTCCCGACCCAGGCAAGGCTGCAGAGCCAAGTTTTGACCCCTTTATGAAAGGCCAAGAGACTGGGGGCTTTCCCCAGTTCTGGGGGCAGGATGTTTCCCAAAGTGGAGGGAGCAATAGAGAAGGCACTCCTTCTAGAGCCCACCAGCTGAAATTTTTTGACTAGGGGGTCTTCCCTGCCAGACTGAGTGTAACAGGCTGATGGGATGGGACGAAGCTGGTTCTGTAGGTAACTTGGTCCTATGGCATGTAGGGCTTTAAGATGTTGGCCAATACTTGAATTGGATCTGGAAGCAGACTGCTAAGCCAGTGCAGTTTGTATAGCAAGGGTGTTACATGTGTTCTTCTTCGTTACCCAGTATGGTTCTTATCACTGGATCTGCACAGCTGAAGCTTCTGGATAATCTAGATGGTAACCTCATCTAGATGGTAACCTCATCTATTGCATTGCAATATCCAATTGGGAGATGACCAGGGAATGAGTGACCAGTGGAGAGCCTCCCTCTCTAATATAATTAGCACACAACATGGAGCAAAGGCTCTCCTGGCTAGGGCCGTTACTTGCTCTTTGAGTAGGAGCTGTGAGTCCAAAAGGACACTCCCCTGTTATAGTGATGATATACTCCAGGATACAGAAGGGCCCACCCACAGCCACTCTGACTTATTGGGGGTTCAGCTGAAGTTTGTTGTTCCCTATCCAGAGTTCTTATTGTTCCCCAATCATCCAGCTTCCATGCATCACAAAAGAATCTCCATTGCATCACTCATTTCACCCAGGATGGAGATATGTAAATGGCATATTGATAATATTCGTGGAGATGGAGGATATCACCTAGAAGTTTCCTGTAAATCTTAAATCCTGGTTTTATTATTTCACTTTTAAAATTATTAGTTTTTTATTTTTTATTTACAACCTTGCAAAGCCATAGTTAATCTTTATATATATTTCATTACTGAATATGGGCTGAATTGAGTCTGAGACTTTCTGTGTGTAAAACATATGCTCTGCCACTATGTTCCAGGTCACAGGTAATTGAAAACAAGATGACATAAATTACATTCTACTATATCTGGAGGGCATTGTACTAGGAAAAGGCAGAAATAGAAAAAGAATGAGATGATAAGATGAGATTTTATTGAGGTATGCTGTAATTCTCACTGATCTATCCATGATCTTGGAACCCTTAAGGCTGCTCACATTTTCTTGATCCTAGTTCCATCTTGATACAATATCCTACCTGTCTTTATCTGTTTTTCGGATCTCTCGGTTGCACTTGCTCCCTGCATTTCTCTCCAAAATCCTAGATTGCTGATTAACGCATAGGTTTTAAGTGAGTTGCTGAAAAATCTTATGCCTCACATATACCTTATGCTTAAGACTGTCATATCTCTTATTTCTCTCTTCTAGTCAATATATTATTGGAATTGTTTGGGTTTAAATAAAAGGATCTACCATTTAACATCTAGTGCTTAAAATGTATTTTAAAATTGAATGCATAGAGTAGATTCATTTAAATCTCATTCATTTCATTTAGTCTGTGCTAGGAATGATCGATTTCATATTCAATCTATGTTGTTATTACATATATTTGTGCACTTACTCGGTGTGGCTACTTAGATATAAGCTGTATAACGCCCCCATAGTATCCATGGAAAGACCTGGCCATATCTGATAATATAACAATTGACAGTTTCTGTCTTAAAACAGCATGTGGTATGTTTTTTTTTTCCTGTTACCATACCAATTATTTATTTGGACTTTTAGACCACAGCTTCAAATTTTGATATAAAAATGAAATACACCCCCCTCCACAAATCCTGCAGCCTACTCAAAAGGTCAGTCAGAATTCTTAAAGTCAGTTCAAGTAAGAAAGTTCTTTCAACATTTTACCCAATGCTTTAGGTATGAACTATGTTTTCATACTTTGGTAAATTATGAACTGCAGTTTATTAGCAAAATGGCAGTGGGATCACACATGCTAAATCATGGTTTTTAAATCAAAACGAGAAGATGCCGCACAGTATAGTTAACTCAAAGCAAAGAATTGTGTGATAGCTTCTTCCATTGTTGGAGCCAAGTCACTGAATCTCTAGAACAGGTCTCAACAACAGACTATTTTCTGATTTATTGGACTGCAGCTCTCACAAACTCTACTAAGCATGGTGGTTGTTTTCTGGGCAATTATGAATGTTGTAGTTAAAGCATCAGAAGGCAACAATATAAAAAAAAACTTCATGCGGGGGAAGGATAGTTTCAAAGAGAGAGCTCTCAGCTATTCCTTTATTCTTCCAAATGTAGTGCCCAAACAATATCAAGAAAGTGTTTCCCATTACCTTATCCAATAATGCTGTTATCTTCCCACCGAAGTGGTACTTATTTATCTATTCGCAATTGCATGCTGTTATCTTTCTGCTGAAGTGGTACTTATTTATCTACTCACATCTGCATGCTTTTGAACAGCTAAATCATAAGGTGATCAAGGAGATTTGCTTTGAAATAAAGGCGTACTGGACTTCCAACTATATCACACTATGATGGAAATGCAGGTAATTCACTGCCAAAACTGGATGGTACATTTTAAAAATGAAACTTTGCTTTTGATATTTTAAATAGTTGATTTCCATGTATCTGAATAGGTATTTTACAATAAGGGCAATTTCTATATCAGGGGTGTCAAACTGGGTTTCTTTGAGGGCTGGATCAGCATTGTAGTTCTCCTCCATGGGCTGCTGGGTGGGGGGCAGGGGAAGAGATGGATGCCTCCTGCAGCACACTGCTGGCCAAAACGGGGTGTGGGTGGTCTGCGGTTTGGCTCCCCTATGCATTGTTTTTGTTCCATACTAGCAGGCTTGTAGACCTGCATTCCTATTGGTCCAGAAGAGCCGGGCCGTGATTGGACGATATAAAGCACTCCTGATTGGTTCGTATGAGGCTTGCCACGATTGGGTAAAACCAAGCGCGGCAAGCTCAAAAGACTGTCATAGGCTGCCTAGCCGCAGCCAGCTCTATAAAAAGGGCTGCCGTGGCTAGGCTTGTTGTCTCAGAATCTGCTTCCTTAATAAAAAGCTGTTGTTCACTACTTGAGCCTCGTGTCACAATGGGACCCACCAACCATACTTAACACTGGCGATGAGGATGGGATTCTGAGACAACAAGGTTGATTAGCACGTGGCAAACAGCGCTAAGACGACCAGCGAAATGGCCAGCAGCGCTGCGCCACCCGCACCATTCAACCCAGCCAGCAAGGACTGGGAGTCCTACATTGATCGCTTCCAAATGTTTTTGGAATCCAATAACTTAAAAGACGCTACCGGCAGCAAGAAGCGAGCAGTCTTCTTAACACATTGCGGGCCTGCTGTCTTTAAAATGGCTAAGGCACTAGCGAAGCCCGCAGATGTCAAGACGATGGATTGGGACACCTTAGCTCCCATCCTCCGGAACCACTACGCTCCAGCCGTGCCGACGCTCATCCAAAGGCACGATTTCTATCAGCAAGACCAGCGCGAGGGTGAGAGCATCAGTGAGTTTGTAGCCGACCTGAGGGACCTAGGGGGTCTGTGTGGATTCGCTAACCTGGACGAGGCCATGCGTGACCGTGTCATCCTCGGCCTGAAAGACCCGACACTTCAAACCAGGTTAATGGCCAAAGGGGACATCTCCCTCACCGATGCCATAGCCGAAGCCACCGCAGCCGAAGCCACCCGTAAGTCAGCGGCACAAATGCGGCGTTCAAACGGAACTGACTGCCATTCAACTGGCGAGACGACCACCGCAACAGAAAAACTTGCAGCCTCCACCCACCATGGCGACATTGAATCCCCTTCTGACAGCGAAGAGGAAGAAATTCACAGAAGGAAGAAATTCACAGACTTCAGTCAGATCGCGAACGGCAAGACCGGCGCGGTCATAAGTCGAGGTACCAATGTGCTGGCTGCGGAGGAAATCACCCGCGTTCCAAATGCAAATTCCTGGATGCTGTTTGCCATTTTTGCGAGAAACGAGGGCATATCGCCAAGGTATGCCGCAATAAAAGAAATTTCAGCCCCTGGTGTCGAGGAAACAGCCCGAGAAGACTAGATGGCACCCCCACCAAAAACCGGGACTGCCCGACTGACAGCAGATGGAGCGGGATAGCTGAACTAAGAAGTTCATAGACGTACCAAGAAGGGAAGAAATGCACCAAACAGTTATCATTGGCCACGCTTCACCAATAGACGCATGGAAGATACGTGTTGAGGTTGGCATCGAAAACCAACCATGCACCATGGAAGTAGACTCTGGCTCCTACCTCTCTATAGTATCTTGGCGGACCATAAAACGCCTGATACCCACCATACGCCATGAAGAACTAAATGACCAGAAACTGATTTTAAGAGACTATCAAGGGAACCGCATCCCAGTCGCTGGTACAGGACACTTCAAGATTTCTTTTTAAAACCATACCAGCATCCTACCACTCACAATCATTGATAAGGACCGCCCCAGCCTACTCGATTTGCAATGGTTCGCACCCCTGGGGATCAAGATGGCCGGCATCAACCACACAGATGACAAAGACTGGGAAGCGACGCTCGTACAAGACTTCCAAGAGGTCTTCAATGCCACGTTAGGCAAGTACAAGGGGTCCCCAATCTCCTTTAATATTAGCCCTGACATCGCTCCCATCCGCCTCAAATCGCACCGAGTGCCATTTGCACTCAATCCGAAAATAGATGAGCAATTAAATAAGCTCATAGCTCAAGGCGTATTAGAACCCATCGACCATGCCCGATGGGAAACACCAATTTTCACCCCCATCTAAACCAGATGGCTCCCTGAGAATTTGTGGAGACTACAAGGCCACCCTCAACCATGCTTTGCAGCGAAGTGCCTACCCCGTGCCGGTAGTTCAGCATCTCCTACACTCACTGGGGGGCGGCAGAATCTTTGCAAAGCTCGACCTGGCACAAGCCTATCAACAACTGCTGGTTGATGCTGAAACCGCTGAGGCTCAAACTATCGTGACACATCAAGGGGCATTTAAATGCAACCGACTCCAATTTGGAGTCAGCATCGCACTGGGGGTTTTCCAGAGCCTAATGGAAAGACTGCTGCATGGAATTAAAGGAGTCATACCCTATTTCGATGACGTTTTAGTAGCAGCCCCCAATAAGAAACAATTGGAAAAACGACTCAGGGCAGTCCTTCAAAAATTTAAAGACTCCGGCCTCAAAGTAAAAAAAGAAAAGTGTCAATTATGTACCGAAAGGGTTGAATTCCTTGGATACCTCCTTGACAAAAAGGGAATTCACCCCACCAACAAAAAACTAAAAGCCATCAAAGAAGCCCCAGACCAAAAAACAAAATGGACCTCCAAGCATTCCTTGGACTTATTAATTTCTATAACATTTTCCTACCCCAGAAAGCGACTGTCGCAGGAACCCTTGCATAGACTCCTCGACAAAAGGGCTTCCTGGATATGGGGATGGCGAGAGGAAAATGCTTTCCAGCAAATAAAAAACCTTTTAACTTCAGATGCAGTCCTCATGCAATACAACGAAACCCTACCACTGACTGTTACTTGCGACGCATCTCCCTTCGGTGTTGGCACAATCTTAAGCCATACTTTGCCAAATGGAACAGAGCCTCCCGTTGCATTTTTTTTCCAGAACCCTGTCCAAGCCGGAGAGGAACTACAGCCAGCTGGACAAAAAAGCCCTCACCATCATCTCAGCAGTAAAAAGATTCCACAAATACATTTATGGTAGGACATTTTCGATTATTACAGACCATAAACCCCTGCTTGGCATCTTGGTGGGTAAAAAACCCACTCCACACATCCTGTCACCTAGAATGACAAGATGGTCTGAATTTCTTGTCGCTTATAATTACCAATTAATACATTGCCCTGGCAAGACTATCTCGCATGCCGATGCTTTAAGCTGCTCCCCCTTGCCAGATGTGCAAGATGACCTAGCACCCACATTACCAATTTTGCAAATAGAAACGTTATCCATGCCACCATTGACCGCGCAAGACATTGCCCATGAAACAAGGAAGGACAAACGCTTGGCGCAAGTTCTCAGCTGGATGGAGAGGGGCTGGCCTGACAGCGAGCAAAACGAACTCTTTAAGCCATCTAAAAACCGACAAACTGAACTCTTCTCACAAAGGGGTTGTGTTTTGTGGGGAGACCGGGTGGTAATACCGGAAACATTACAGAAAAAAGTTTTAGAATTGCTACACGAGGGGCACCCAGGCATTGTACGTATGAAAGCCCTGGCCAGGAGCTACGCTTGGTGGCCAGGCATGGACAAACAAATTGAAAACTGGGTCGCCGCTTGTAACAGATGCCAAGAGACTCGCTCGGCTCCCCCAAAAGCCCCACCTTTAGAATGGGAGACACCCAGAGGCCCTTGGTCGCGCATCCATATTGACTTCGCAGGGCCAACCAAGGGACATACCTTTCTAATAACTGTTGATGCTTATTTAAATTGGCTCAAAGTGAGCAAACACAGAAGCTGTCATCAAGAAATTAAATAAACTTTTCGCCATGCATGGTCTGCCAGATGTGATAGTATCTGACAATGGACCCCAGTTTACTGCATTGGCTTTTGAGCAATACTTGGCAGATCGCAGCATCCGACACGCATTGACATCGCCAACTCACCCGGCGGCGAATGGCAGAGCTGAACGCATTGTCCAATTTACAAAAAAAACTCTTCAAAAAATGGAGCATGGCAACATCCACGAGAAAGTCACCAAAATGCTCTTATTACAACACATCACACCAAACAGCACTACAAACAAAAGTCCAGCAGAATTGCTGATGGGCAGAAGACTCCGGTCACCTCTGGATCACCTGCACCCGGCTTACACCCCGGAGAAACTCCTTGGTTCCAGCAGCAAGCACTGCGCCTTCAACATAGGTGACGCTGTCTTTGCCAAGAACTTTACAAAATCACCCAAATCATGGCCCCTCGCTCCTACCGCCTCGAAACCACCAATGGTAGGTGTTGGAAACAACATATCGACCAGCTTAGGTCCAGGATTGCCACCTTTCCCCTCACAGACTCTAACCAAAGAATCGGGGGGTGGGGGAAACCTCAATCTCTGAAAAAGAATTGACACCTGCACAAGCAGAACACCCCACACACACATTAAATAAAGACCAAACATCAAACCAACAATACTTACCAGCCAGCAGAGAACCGTGGCAGACGGGTACTTCACCTGGAAGCAGTAGCCAGACAAGCTCTACCAGCCCAGAGAGCCCGGGCGGGAGCAGCAGAGCGAACGACTCAACTAACCCGGAGTCACCAGGTGGAAGTCGCAGCGCATAGGCCCGGCTCACCTTCCAGGCGGTTCCATTGAGAAGCTTGAGAGCGACGTGGAGCCCGTCCGAACCCGGATTTACGCCTACCAGAGACATTATGAACCGCGCAAGTCAAGTAGGCAGGTATGAAGACCCGCCTACTTGCGTGACTACGTTACCTCGCCCCTTGGACGGAACCAAGAGGGGAGGGGTGTTCCATACTAGCAGGCTTGTAGACCTGCGTTCCTATTGGTCTGGAAAAGCCAGGCCGTGATTGGACAATATAAAGCACTCCTGATTGGTTCATATGAGGCTTGCCGAAATTGGGTAAAACCAAGCGCGGCAAGCTCAAAAGACTGTCATAGGCTGCCTAGCCGCAGCCAGCTCTATAAAAAGGGCTGCCGCGGTTAGGCTTGTTGTCTCAGAATCTGCCTCCTTAATAAAGAGCTGTTGTTCACTACTTGAGCCTCGTGTCTCAATGGGACCCACCAACCATACTTAACAGTTTTCACCCTCAATGGCTTCCTGCAGCATTCTGCTGGACATTTTCAGTTTGTTTTCAGTCCATTTTTCCTGCAATTTTTGGCCCAGTTTTTGAGCTGTTTTTTTTGCTCCTTTCTGGCCCATTGCCAGCCCATTTTCTGGCCCCTTTAAGGCCATTTTTTGGCCTTTTCCTGGCCCATTTCCAGTTCAATTTTGCTCCATTTTTTTGGCCCATTTTCAGCTGGCAGAGTGGTGCAGGAGGCCATGGAGAGTGAAAATGAGGCGGGGAGAGGGCCACACACAGCCTGTTTTAGCCACCATAGGCACTGTGGGCTAGTCCTTTGATAGTTCCAGGCCAGCCCTGTGGGCTGGATTTTAGCACCTCATGGGCTGTATTTGGCCCACAGGCCTTGATTTTGATATCCCTATATTGTTTATCTCCTGTGTTCTCCCTGAAGTGGACATAATACATTCCAGCCTGGATTGTACTGGTTTGGCAATGAGCAGAATTGGTGTTGAGTGTAAACTACAGCAGCCATGGGACTTGAGAGGTAGAATCCAGTTACATGTCCCAGAAAGATAGACAACTTCTGAAAATAGAAGATTGTTACATTTACAGCAGTGGTAATTATGCTTAGTTGTAGCTTTCCTTCCTATCAAATCAAATGAGATGTATTGATTTGAAAGTGATAGTATCAATAAAGAATATTTGTAACTGAGGTTGAAATGAAGGGTCCTTGGTGCTCTCTGAGCTTGCTTGTTTTCAACAGAGACAGAGACAGTAACAACATCTATAGACTATGTAAAAGAGATAATCAACCAGCCCCCAAAAGAAAAAGATTCCAGCACATCTCCACCAGTAATCAGCGTGTAAATCAGCATAGATTAATTCTAAAGTCAACTTCAGACCAACAATCAAGTGAGCAATACCCCAATCAAGACACTTGCAAAGAGCTATCGCCAAACACCAAAGAATCTCTAAGACTGCCTCCACCCATACAGACAGGCGATACACCAGACTATAAACTGACAGCAAACAGCGCTGCTTACTAGCACTGATGATGTTACATAGTTAAGAGGGATGAAACATCTACAAGAAAACAAGCAAGCTCAGAGAGCTCCAAGAACCCCTGAAAATGATAGTATTTGATTTAGAAAAACAAATGCCTTAGTCAGAAAAGAGAGAATATTGTTGGCAAACCCCAACAATTTGGGGCTATTATTGATCCTATCACTCTATGCATAAGTGGCACCAATTGCATGAAAATGGAAAAATCCTGGTGGATAGAGATAGCTGTTCTGCTCCAGGTCATACATGTGCCTGTGCACATACATACATACACACAAACACACCCAGGAATGTTTTTTTAAAAAAACATTTAAAAAACTTTATTCAGGATAATGCAAATGCAGACAGTGGTGCATAGAGCATATCTGCATATCAGTGATGGGATTCAATTTTTTTTACTACCAGTTCTGTGGGTGTGGCTTATTTGGTGGGTGTGGCCTAGGGACCATGTGATTGGGTAGGTGTGGCTTATTTGGTGGGTGTGGCTTGGCGGTCATGTGACTGGCTGGTGTGGCTTGGTGGTCATGTGACTGGCTGGGCATGGCTTGGTGGTGATGTGACTGGCTGGGCATGGCCAAGTCGACATCACTGACTTCTTTGTCCTAAAGAAGATATACAAAAAGTTATTTTATTATTTCGTGCACTTACTACTTAAATAAGAATAAAGCAAGTACACAAAACAATGAAGGAGGTACACACAAATACTTACATAAGAATGATAAAAGTGCTGGACTTCCGGTTTGAGCTTCTTCGGCGACAGACAGAAATCCACGATCGTGCGCAGTTTCGGTCTAGGCTCGCTGCTGGAGCGCCCCGAGCCAGCTGGTTTCGGGGCTAAGCCACCCCATAGAGGTGGTGAAGAGGGGGGAGACTGCCAGCAGGGTGTAGGAGAGCCGCATCTCTCCTCCTCAGCTGGCCATTACTCCCTTTCCCAAAGGCGGTTGCAGCGGTGGTCAGAAATAGCCACCTCAAAGAAGAACTCGATCAGAAAAGAATGTACAGGAGGAAGATAAGAAGTGAAAGTTCTGGCTGACTGAATTAAATTGCAAAAGCAACAACTAAGGTAACAACTAAGGAATTTAAATTTTTTAAAAAACATTGTTCCCAAAGAAGATTCTGAAGCAGCGAAGGAAAGTGAAAAGGGAAAAATTTTTTTTTTCTTCTCTCCCTTTCCCTATACTGACAACTAAGAGACTTAAATAAGAAATCGGGGAAAAAATCTGCTTTGACATCAACAGGCAATTAAGCTGAAAATAAAATAAAATGTCAAAGGGATAATAAAGATTTCTGGACACTAAAAAAAATTTATAAGCAGGAAAGGAGAGAAAAAGAATAAAAGTGCAGGATCTGGAAAAAAAAGGGAGGAGACTGCCTGGAATTAAAAGGAATCTACAGTAAAACTTCAACAAGACTTCTAAAAGATACATTTTAACTGAAATTCGGCAACTAAATAGTAGAGGAAGGGAAGAGAAAGTTTAAAAAAAGCAAAAAGAAACAGCTTGTGTATATTTGGATTACTTGGTGATCTTTGGATTCTCGGTTATTGCATTTGAATGATTAAAATCAATCGGGTGGTTGTTTAAAAATTTATACAATGGCACTACTTCTGGATGAATTGAAAATGGAACTTAAAAAGTACAAAGAAGATGCACAAGAACGGAGAGGTTCTTTTGGCTTCGTTTTTCAATTCTTAGAAACGGAGATTTGGAACTATGAGAAACAGCAAGAAACGTCTGCAAAACAAGAAGACTGGGACAAAGAAGAAGCCATCTTTAATGAACAAGTAATTCTATGTGGGGAAGAAAAAGGAAAGGGGGAAAAGAGAATGGAGAATTTAAGACTTAAAAAAACAACCAAAGAAAAGAAAAATAGTTCAAAAAATAAGTATAATATTGGAAAGCAACAGAAGAGGGGAATACAGAAGAGAGAAATAGAGGTAGAGAGACAAGGGGGTAAAAAGGGGAGAGAGAAGAAGAGAGGGAAGAAGGAGAGGAAAAGAAGTTACAAAGGACAGAAACAAGATATAGAGAAACAGGGCCTCTTTAGAGATAATGGGTGAAATTTTAACTGAAAAAAGGATTCTGTAAAGGTACATAAGATTGTATTATTATATTAGTAATAGAAATAATTTTAGAAAATTAGAAACAATGTATGATTAAAATGAGGGATAAAATAGTCACTGTAATCTAGTGAAATGTTTGTTAATAAAATAAATGAAATAAAATAAATGAGAGAATTGAATTAGGAAGGGACGGGAATATTTTAATTAGTTAATGTTTTATAAAATATAAGTGAAGGGGGGGAATTAATTATGGAAAGCTTATAACTGTTCCCATAGAAGTATGATATTTAACTGAAAAGTAATGTTAAAGAAGTTAAGATTTTAATGAATATTAATATTAATGATAGAAATGAATTGGAATGGAATGTGTTGTTTTAACTACATATATTTATAATCTTTTTTTTAAAAGAATATAGTGTGTATTTTAAGAATATACCAAGCAGAATCCGAATGGAAGTTATGTATTATATTGAATGTTATAACTTTAAAGTATATATTGAAGCTTAAATAAGAGTTTAATGGATAAAATTAAAAGATATAAAGGTATCATACTCCAATCAGCAACTACAGGAGAAACTTTGTTTAATGAGAAAAGATAATATGAAATTGAAACAGGACAGACAAAAAGTATAAATATAATGATTTGAATTGGGATGAGATAATTAAAATAAAATTGAGAAAACTAAAAGAGGGGAGAAACTGTGTAGAAAATGTAAAACAGTAATAAGATATGGAATAGAATATAAAAATGAGCATGAAATTGAATTTGTGTCTGTACGAAGAAATGTAACCCAGGATTACGCTACTTTCAAAAAAGATGTTTTATTTGTATTTTTTTCTTTTTGTGAAAACTCAAATAAAATTTACCAAAAAAAAATGATAAAAGTGCTGTATATCTTCAATTTCACCCACTTTGCCCTAATGCAGAGGTCTCCAATCACCATGTCTCCAGTGTCTTTCTTCCCCACTTGGAACTGAACCCAGAAGGATAATTCTTCCAACATCATCTAAGAAGTTAGATCAATAAGAATGAATTTCATAGGTACATTCACAGAGCAATACTGATTTCTTTTTCTGAAATTTATTCCTCAGTCAGTTCACTGAATATATGAATTAGGTTCAGTATTTAGGTCAGCATAAGGCAAGTAGCCTGTAATGGTATCATGGTTAAAACAATGGTAAAGCAACATATGGATTCAAAACAAGAAATATTTTGTTGGGTAGAATACATATTTAATTTTACATGTGTTAACAGCTGCTAGAATTGTGTTTGCACAACAGTGGAAAAACGAAGATATGAAAATGAATAAAAATATTAGAATGTGCAGAAATGAATATATTAACAATTACAAATTTAAAATCAATGAGAAAGCTTAGAATATTTTTTAACATGGGATTTCTTTTATCAATGGCTAACTCACAAAAACAGAAGTTAGAAATATAAAAGTATAAAAGAAAACACCAATTAAATAAGGAAAGTTCAGTAAAAAAATAAGTAAATATTATTAGTATTTGATGATTGTTAATGCATAGATAACTTTGGGAGCATACCCCCCCCACCCCCCCACCCCCCACCCCCGCAAAATACTGCAGATAAAAACCAGTTTTTTTTACTTAATCCCCACACAAAGCCACTGCAATAAAAACCCTGGGTACATGATTGTTTCCCCAAGGACCAAAAACCTCACACCAGAAATCTCAGCCCTTCTGCCTTTAAGAAACCCCCAGGCAAAAAAGCACCACAACAAAAAGCAACACTTAAGTACAGCCATTATTAAGGTGGAATTACCTGGAAGTCCCTTTTCCTCTTTCCTGGCAGAATTAACCACCATGATGGGAAAGACAAAAGAGCCAGGCAAGAACAAAAGCGGAGCAATCATGAACACTTGAAACCCATGAAGCAGGCTTAGCTCCAGAAATCTCAACATGTTAAAACCAGCTTTAATAATGGCAAAGTGTTATACCCCAAAACAAGTTACTAATTTTCTCAGAAAGTAAAGCTGCTTGTCTCATAAAAGCAGCTGGACTTCTCCTGAAATGTCCCCTGCATGCTGCAAGCATGTTATCATAACTACACAACTGAAAAGTCACACTGTAACATGACTGGATTGGAAGCAGACCCACAAAACTACACAACTGAAAACACACTCCCCACACAACTGAAAACTACACACACACACACACACACTCACAAAGCAGATACAGCTGGAAAAATCTAAAAATATAGCTTTAATTTATAGGCACATAACATTTCACACAATTTAAAAGAACTTCCATACACACACACACACACACACAATGACAATCTCACAAAGCAGCTGCTTTCTAAAAATAGAAAAGCAGCTAAAATTTCCTAAATTTTATATGACTATTTCCTTAAAAAAAAATTAACACACTTGTTTTTTTTAAATCGGGGACTTCAAACTTGACAGCTTTAAAACTTGTGGACTTCAACTCCCAGAATTCCTCCTCCAGTCATGTTAGCTCAGGAATACTGGGAGTTGAAGTCTACAAGTCTTAAACTTACCAAATTTGAAGACCCTTGGTTTAACTCATGAGGAAAAGAAAAACCCACTTACTTACCCAATTGAAGAAAGCAGAATCAGTTGCTCACTGATGAGCTGGATGCAGAGACAGGCAGCACAAGCAAGGGAGGAGGCAAATTTACAAGCAGCTATTTGAGAATCAGGAGAAGGCTTCTGAAGGAAGTAGGTGCTTGCTGGGGCTGTGGGGAGAGGGAGGTGGGTTAGTTTAACAAGGCTGGCTAGGCTGGGGCCTACAGGCCCCATCTGTCCAGCAAGGACTTCTGAGGGCTTTTAGAAGCCCTTGGGGGAGGGCGGCCACAATGGGTAGTGGCCATCCCACAAGTGATCACCGTGGCTTGGCCAGCTATGCAAGATCCTGGGCTGTAGGCCATGGCTGGCGGAGGCTACCAGAGGCCCAGGGTGAGGCTGGGTGGTGGGAAGAAGTGCTGGGGCTTCGGAAGCATGGTGATCGCGGTGTAAGCAATTGCTGTGGCTTGGCCAGCTACACAAGGCCCTGGGATGTTGGCCACAGCTGCCGGAGGCTGCCGGAAGCCCTGGGCAAGACCGGGTAGTGGGAAGGAGCGGACTCTGGTTTCAGAAGCCTGGGGCTGAAACCAGGGGGCGGGAAGGAGTGCCAGGGGTTTGGGAAGCCCAGGGCTGGGGCCGGGCAGCGGGGGCTAACAAGTCAGTCCTGGCAGGAGGAGGCCAGAAGGTCCATTGGGGAAGAGTAGATTCAATTTAGAGTAGACTCAAATCAGCCTAAAAAGGCAAGCCGCAGAACAGACGAGCATGTGCAACTGATAGGGCCACGTGGCGAAGCGTTTTTATAAGGTGGGCTTCGGATGGACGGGGTGAGCGGCGTGCAGGCATGGCAAGCGAACAGCGAGAGGGTGGGTGGTGCAAGCAAGTGAGCGGGGACCGTTTTAGGGCATGGCCAGCCAGAAGTCACTACCAATCTGGCAACCCATGCCAAATTCTTGCTACTGGTTTGCCCGAACTGGTGCGAACTGGCTGAATATCACCTCTGGTGCATATGTTACTCAAAAAGTCCTAAATCCCTGGCAAGTTTGCCTACAACAAATTTCAAGTGATCAAAGTCTTCAGAAAGACTTTGCAGAAGACTAGCCAGCTCATAGTCCAGAGGTTCAGATGACATGGGTGGATACATAGGCAATATGGGGTCAGATATTTAGACAGAGTTTTTGGATGCCAAAGGAACACAGTCTCAGATTGAGAGTCCAGGCTTTCAGTTTTCCAATAAGAAAAACCAAGCTAGTGATGGCTTTTAAGAAAACCCTATGCCAGTGAAGCCAATCAAAATTGGGAATACCCTTTTTGGTCAAGAAGACAAGTAGAACACTATTGTTCTGCTCATAGATTGGATCATGCTTCATCTTTTGTTCCATGCCTTCTGACTGAAGATACTCTTGATGATTGCTGATCAAAATTAGCCTCTGGTGTTAAGTGCCCACAATTACTTCGGACATGTCCGTCTGAGACTCTCAGAACAGTTTCCTTGGTATCTGAGTCACAGCTGGTCATGCCACTGGCCCATGTTATACATGCAATATCAACATCTGAAAATTGTAATATGGATACGTAAAGCTGTCAACTCATAAATTGTGATTTATCCAAAATATTATTGATGGAACAAGTGATTCAACATCTTACTGGCCTCATGATTTAAAGCACAGTTGTATAATAATTTAAATGGAAAGAAAAGAAGAAATTCCATGGAAAGCAACATCAGCATTGGTGGACCATGTAATATCAATGCTGGACTTTATTATTTCTTCCCTGATCATCTATCATCTTCCTGGGTAATTTGAGACTTTGGATGTTGATGTGGAGTTCTAATGCCAAAGTCTTGTCTCATTTGGGTACAATTGGCCTCCACCTTGTTGCTTTACCAAAAACCCCTTGAAGACATGGTTTTATCATTGGGACTGGGGACCACAAATGAAGATGGAGATAATCAAGTGGTTGATTTAATATTGTTATTGCTGCTGTAGGGTGGGGGGTGGGATTATGATGTTATGGATTTTTAATGTTGTAAACTGCCTTTGTGTGAGTTGGGCAACCGTATAAATTTGTTTAATAAACAAATAAAATCCTAGAAGTACTATTAATTATCAGCACCAGTTTGAATTGAATTATGCAGTACCAACAACCAGTCCAGAAGTATGTATTCTAATCTACTTTTAATTAAAATAAAGGCCACAAATTCTAAACTATAAGTGCAGAACTACAACATTCTTTGACATAGCAATACCTTGATAATAATCATCAAAGGACTGGCAGGCAAGAAATTTCTGTGTTGCAGCATTAGGTTTTTTTTAAAAAAATTCTTCCCCTCCCTCCTCTTTCATCTCTTTATTACTATTCTAGTCACTCCACTCCAGAAGGGAAGGCGGAGCTCCTGTTCCATTTTCTCTGGCTCTGTCCTTTTCTATCAATAAACTCATCATAGCAGTAATCTTACATACAGATAGTAAGAAAATCCAGCTGCTTTAAACAAGATTCAGTTTCATCCTGGAGTTTCAAGAGGATTTTCTCATGAGAACATGCAGCTTTGTTGATTATGGTGAGCTGGCTGAAGATTTACATCCTTGACTAGCCATCAAGTTCTTAGGCTACCATCTGAGTTCAAAGCATTATATTTCTTACAAATGGACAGGTTCTAGTGTTCACTTTCTATCATGTTGCTTAACATAAATGTATTCTACTGAAACATCTATTTTCTCTCAAAGCTTGCATTATATTTGTCTTGCTAACTCTCAGACCTGGCAATTATTATGGTGCAAAGAACAGCTCTTCTCTAATTCTCAACTAATGTCATATTGTAGGAGAGATTTGACTTTTTTTAAAAAGCTAAGCAAACAGCTCAATTAATTTTGAGCTAGCAAGCTGAATCTGAATACATAAATCAAATCGCTGCTGCAGCAAGAATATTCCTTATTACTAAAGAGTTGTGAAATTTAATTGCCAACACTCCCTTCTCTTCTCTTCATGTCACTTTGTCAAACATCACATTTGAGTTCCTGTTTGGCTCGAAAAAGAGCATTTCTGAGTAAGATTTTCCTCTTTTAAATTGGGCATGCCAACTCAAAATAATAAATCATGTTTGATATTTTTACATGATGGGTAAAAATAATTCTTCAACTTTGGAGCATGGTACTGATCTATCCTCTTCCTTTTAGAACTGATCTTCTTGAACCACCCCAAACTGAAGAGCTTATATAATGCAATAGGTAGTCCAGGTTGTGGAAAAAAGATAGATGCTCAGATATTAAGGAAAATGTGTTTAGAATAGCAATATTTTTGTTGTGTAAGGTATAATTTTCCAAACAGTAAGAACTCTTGGGTACAGAAATTTACCTAAAGTTTTAGTGTCTTTAGCTTGAAGTATTGAAGTCATAAACAATTTCCTTCAATAAAGGTTATTTACTCATATATAGCACAGTTTTAATACTCTAACAGATTTTTGATGTTTTTAAAAATTTGGGACAAGAAGGAGTATCATTCAGTCCTATACACCTAAATATTTGCTATATTCCATCTTAACTTGGGTTCTTACAAATGCGGCTTTTATTCTATTGTTTTACATCATTCACAAAATCTATAGAGATATAGATAATAATTACGTTTTAGTAACTTGTGCATGACCCTTTCTCGCCCTTTCCATTTTTGTTTTCTACGCAAAAAATCTATTAAGCCAGAAAGCACAACATACAAAACATTTATACAAAACATTTTGATGGACAGTGCTAGGAAACATCTATCTTGAATCATCTTCTTCCTATTTGAATCAGTAATGCAAGAGAGATTTGCATTACTACAATCCACAGTTTTATCACATTTAACTGTTACTTTCATTATCATGCATTCTAGTCATATTTGTTTGCAATATTTCTTACATTTCTTCTTCGTATTTTATATTTCTATTTTCTATACTAAAGCAATAAAACTGTTATATAAAAAAGAAAAAAACCCACTTTCTTGTCAATCAAAAGATAAGGTACTATATGCAGGTTTTCGGCAAGTCCAAGATTTGAATTAGTTATGTCTCAAACAAAATACACTTACAGAAAACATATTCACATCAACTTTAGAACCTAAAACATTAACAGGGTTCATTCATCACACAAACTGCTGATTATTTATTTTATTACTTTTTTTTACATTAAGATTACATTCCATTTTAAGATACACACAGCATCAAACTATATCAAAGAACAGAATGCAAGTGCAGTTTTAATCCCCTGAATAATATTAAAGAAAAGCTGATTGGCCTATACACTAAAGATAATTAGTTTTCCTATGTGCTAATTTATTGTCTCCTCTTGACTTTGCTAGCCTCACCAAAAAAAATTATCCTGGCAACAAAAAATTGCTAGCAATTCTGCATGATAGAACATCTTAAAATATATGGAGACATCATTCTATCTTTTCTTTCTCTTCCTTGGAATCTCTGCTCTGTTATGATCTCAGTTCCAATATTCCAATATTGAGTAATCCAGTGAAGTTTTTCTTCCATTGATGCTTAATCCAGCAACCTGCTAAAGAGAAGAGAAAAACATTGTCCTTACCTTCTGTCAAATTCTTCCTGTTTATGTGATAAAGCGAACCAGAAACCATTTTCATTTTCATACAACTGTAGAAAATAGTATGGTACATGTGAATTATTTAAAAAAAACATTCTGGATTACTAGGTACAAACCTCCATTAGTTAATCTGAACATCAGACTAAAACAGTTAATCTTCCTTAATCATAGCTGATTGTTAGAGTTGACCATTACTGCTAAGGCTTTTGCTACCATGTTTCTCATATATTAAGGCCGTGTCTTATATTTTTTTGAGCCCCGAAAAAATGGCTAGGCCGTCTTTTCGGGGGTGACTTAATCCCCGCCCCTTGCATCTTCGGGCAGGCGGGCAGTGATGGCTTGGATGTTGATCTCAGCGTTGGTGGGGCACTTTGTATCAGGGTCAACGCAGGCAGCACCATATCCGAGTGTGCAACAAAAGTACTTCCTAACAACAAGCCCCCCTGCCATTCCCCCCCCCCCCATTTCGCATGTTTTAATATAGGCCGTAATTTGGGGGGAGGGGCTTACTTTCATTTCATGCCTATAAAACATGCTGGGACTTCCTATTGGGGGAGGCCATATTGTTGGAGAAACAGGGTAGTTCAAAAACTATGGCTGCACACTGCTTCTGAAAATGCAACATTGGTACCTCAAGGGAAAAGGCAGAGGAATTATTTGACGAACAAACTACCACACCATAAAGTGGGATCCCTTAGATATGGATTATAGCAGAAGTCCCCAACCCTTTTTGGAACAGGGACTGATTTTGTGAAAGACAATTTTTCCACAGATTTGTGGGTGGGGGGAGAAATAGCATGCAACCTAGGTAGATCCTTACACACGCAGTTAATACCAGAGTTTATGCTCCTATGAGAATCTAATGCCTGATGATCTGAGGTGGAGCTGAGGCAGTGATGCTAATGCTGGGGAGCAGTGACAAATGATGAAGTTTTGCTTGTTCATGTGCCACTCTTCTGTAGCTGTGCAGCCTGGTTTCTAGCATGTCACGGACTGATATTGGTCTGTGGCCCAGGAGTTGTATCCCTTGATTATAGTCCTCATCATCCCAACCAGTTTTCCACGCTGAAAATGACAATGTTAAGGTCCTTTAGATGGGCAGTAACTGGGGAAGATGGGACAAGTAATTTAATTTCTCTTGAAACATTGAACAGGAGAGACACAAGGGAAGAAGGAACAAATCAATACAGAATTCTCATTAAAGGTACAAAGATCAGCCTCAAGAATTCTACTCATACATTATGTGAAGAATGAAATTTTTTTTGACAAGGCCCTTACACTGTGAAAGGTAGAAGGAAAGAGGAGAGGATGACCAGCAGCAAGGTGGATGGACTCAAATGGGGATAGGTGACTGGAAGACTTGACAAACTATGTTAGGTGTAGACTGACATGGAGAAAATCGATTTATTAATTAAGAGTTGACATTGAGTTGATGGTGATCAGTCAATCAACATATAGCTAATTGTATATCTCCTACAGTTTTCAAATAACGGTTTGTGATTCTACATCACTATTTTTACATAACTAGTTAACAAGGTAGTAGTTCACTAGGTGTCAAATGTTAGCATAGGACCAGGGAAACCCAGGTTCAAGATCTCCTTCTATTGTGGAAGCTCACTGAGTAACTTTGGGCCATTATTTCAGGTATATCTCAGTTTAACTTATTTCGCAACGTTATCATTATAGCAAAAAAGGTATGTATATAACCTGTCTATGCAATGTACTAATCTATCAAAAATAAAATTAAGACTGTCCTTGTCCAAATAGTAATACAATCCTTTTGGAATGATCTTCCCAAAAAGATCTCTTTGGGACTTTTAGGTTCTTTAAGTACCAGGCAAAATCCTTTACTGTTCAACATAATTTTTGTTCTACTGATAATTGTCATCTAGCTTTTAAGGGCTTACTGCATTTTCTACTTCTCCGCTTTATGTTTGGCTTGATTCCTTGTATCTGCATGTTAACTTTTCTGTGTAGTGCAAATTGCCACAGGATTTTTTCTGAAGGATGCTATAGATCTTTCTGTACAAATACATTAACCCGTTACTTAAAACTACAGATCCATGGGATACAGTTCAGAAACACACAAACAATATGTCCATATTTCAATCTGTGAATGAACATTAATTTCAAAACAAGCTTCCATGTTAACATTTTGCAGTATTGTAAATATACTCTCAAAAGGTCTGGAGAAAATAAGTTACTCTTTTGTGTCTGCAGGTCTCCTGTATTCTTGCATTGTTAGTCAAAACAGATCTTCTCATAGATCTGTGAAGGTCACTTTTTATTTCTGATACATTGCCATAAGACCTGACTGTTAGGGATATACATGGGTGCCTGGCAAAGAGATGCCCTTTGTATCCAGGAGCATGCAGCTGTGATCAGCTGCTATTTTGGGCTAAAAGCAAAAATTACATCCCCTCACATGCAGCTGTAAGAAGATGATGGAAAAATAAAAATTAAAAAAGCAATAATAATAGGACAAAGAAGAAAACCCTATGCTTGACTAATTTATGAGATTAAGATGTTCGACAAATGCTAAAAACAGCTCTATGTATTATATTTAAAAATATAAAGTATCATATATCAGGTAGGAAATTGAATCAACAATCTGAATAAATTATGAACAAATTTTAAGAGCAATAAAATGAGTAGTAGTTATAATGTATGTATACATCCAAGCCCCTTTTAGTAGCCTTTTATGCTTGGAACTTTGTACCAATTAAGACACATCAGGTTTCACTAATCATATGGAACTCAGGAACTCCATTAGGGTTTTTTTCTTAAATATTTTTTTTCTGATTTAACCACGCTTTATATATAAAATCCCCCCTATGATTACTGAAAATGGATAAGATTCTTAGTATTTTTAGATGGGAAACAAAGGAACATGTAAATGGACTTCTCATGGTTAAAGAAAAAGAAAAATGAAAAAGAAACCAACTAAACCATCGGAGTCAAACTTGCCTTGTCATAGTGCCTTCACCTGATGTTTCGCAATGTTTTTCCCATTTGCGAAGCTGGGTTGGGAATGGGCAGCCTGCGCAAGATGTATTTGCCCCCTGGGCTACCAGTTGGACAACCCTGAACTAAACCGTGCTCCATAAGTAATTGTGCCCACTCACTTTGTAATTCAGCCTTCTCAGTTTCATGCAGATTACTCTTTTATTATGCTATGGTTTATTCAAATTTATAAAACAGAGCACAATTGACGGAATTTTTATCTCAAACCTCAGTTTAGAAAGCATGGTTATACTTATACAATAAGCTAAATGAAAATTAAATTAACCATTTCATTGCTTAATGCAAAATCAAAGTCACAGTTATATTTCATCATGCAGTATCTAACTTGGGGAATTTATTTCCAGAAGATGTGATGAATAGTCACTTACGTACATTTAAATATATAATTAGATAAATTAATGAAGAGTAAATTTAACAATTATTTTAGCAATGATAATTAAGAATTTAATCTTCCTGCTCCAAGACACTTGTCAGATGACAACATAAATAATGGAAAGAATTTCCTGTGCACAAAGGTGCTTTTTGAAAGGCAAGTGGACTTTCTTGGTTTTTCCCTTGAAAATGTTTTGCTTCTCATTCAAGAAACATCTTCAATTCTGAAGAATCAACAGTTTCTTCCGCTGAATGAGAAGGGAAACATTTTCAAGGAAAAACCAAGAAAGTCCAGTTGTCTTTTGAAAAACAACTTTGGGACAACCATGAGCTGATGATTGAAAATCTCCACATATACTGGAGATTTCTGTACATCTTATTGAAACTAAATTGAAAAGAATGGCAAAATCTCATACTCCTTTTAACAATGATACTGTAGTTTACCTCAAGGTACAGCAGTAGATGCCTTTAGCACATATATATTCCTCTATCACCCATATAAGTGACCTTGAGGAAATTATTATCATTTCTTATAATGAAAAACAGCTCAGCTCAAATTAATCAGTTAGTAATTGAAAGGTCAACTGATGCATGTATGAAATAGCCACAAAATGACAAAATCTTAGAAACAGTTTTCCTGTCATCAAAGGCCTGCATTAGCTGTAGTCAACCATAAACAAATATATACAGAATTGGATAAACTAATGGTTAAGATGCAGGGATTGTAGACCAGCAGGTTAGCAGTTCAAGACCCAAGCATTGCATGATGAGGTGAACCCCCATTCCTGCACCAGCGCCTGCCAACCTGGCAGTTTGACAGCATGAAAATACAAGTAGATTAATAGGTACCACTTTGGTGGGAAGGTAACAGCATTCCACATGCCTTGTTGTATAGTCATGCCAGCCACATGACCATGAAAACATCTTCGGACAATGCTAGCTCCCTCAGCCAGGAATGGGGATGAGCACAGCCTATAGAATTGGATATGGCTGAATAGGGGAAATCTTTACCTTTTTACCGTTACCTATTCTCATATACAGTAAAATGTGAGTCATTGTCTTGTCAATATACCAAAATGCTCATACTAATTTTTAGACACTACAGTATCATTCACAGAGTCAACTATTTATGAGGACTAGAGAATTGACTACTGAGCTAATCAATCAATCAATCAATATAATTTATTATTTTATTATTATTACTGAGTGATCAGCCTATGAATTGGATTTTGTGATGAATAAATAATTGAGGAATGGCTTGAGGTTCAATGGATAAGACTCATGAGTACAGTATGTCATGAGACACTTATGCAGTGACACATTTCCAGCTTACTTACATTTCCAGATTTAATGGAACTCTGGTGTAGATATAGATTGTTAGATTAGTTGACAATGTGATTTTTAGAGACCTTGACCCAGTTTTCTGTTAATTGATCTACATAATTTGTTTTAATCTTTAATTATTGTTTGCCTTCCAGAATTTCTTGGGTAGATGGGTTGTGTAAAATGTGTGTGTGTGTGTGTGTGTGTATGTACTGTATATAAAATAGATTAAAATAGATAAATAAATATCATCAAATTGTGTATTAATTAAGAATTTGTGAACTGCAAATTTTACTCAGATAAACCTCTTGTTAGGCCAAGTACAATTTTGACACATCCTTTTTTTATTATTGTGGATAGAAATGGGCGGAAAAAAGTTTCATTGAAAAGACAAAGCCCCATGTCCACTAGAGGATACCTCTTTCAACTATATTTCTTTCTCCTTAAATTTCCTAGATTTGTAGAGACTTACTAATTTAACATACGTCTTGGGGGTGTGATTCCCATGAGATACCTTGCAGTACTATACTAGCTACATATCTTTTACTTTCCAGAAATGGAGGAAAACTAGGTCAGTAGAGAAAGAGAGAAGGAGGGGTAATCTGAAAGGAAAATAGTACTAGAAGTGTAAAGGAAAAAATCAGTATGATAGATCTGATATCTGCCAATGCCAAAAATCTAAAACAAACCAGTTTAGGGCATACATGTTCCAAGCTTATTTCTATTTAATGCTAAGCATGTGTAAAACTTGAATTTTATGGTTGTAATTCTAAACATCTTTATTTAACAGAATATAACAGCCTAAGCGATTTTGCAAAATCTTGGTATGTCCATTACCCATGAAAAGGGGATGAGGCATCTTATGTGGCTCTTGGGCTTTCTACTGCTGACTTAGAAACTAGGGATAAGTATTAAATAAGGAGCCAGGACATTCAGTCACTACCTAATTTAGAAGGATCTCTTTAATTATGTACTGAAAGCATTGCATATTCATAGATTAAAAAAAAAATCCCAAATAGTAGCTGTTTTCAAAATTAAACAATTCAGTATCCCATTTTCAGTATGATTGGAAAACAAAAAACAATCAGAATTCTATAGTTATATTCTTATTATAAAGTATAGTAAGCTGTGGTTTGCTTAACTGTAGTTTATTGAATAATATACAATAGCCTTGGTTTTCATGGTGATGAGACTGACACATCCTACCAAACCTTAAGAGAGAAAACTGCACTGGTTTTATATGTTGTGTGAATCCAGCCTATTTTTACATAGTATTTTCACAATACTATCCTTTATTATAAGAAGAGCAGTAGTGGGCATACTTAGAAGAACTAAATGTTCTTTTCTTTTTGGAATTGGCATTTTGGGTAATTGTTCTCTTATTTTACTGAAAATACTAGCAATAGGGAACATTTATTTTGGGCACCACAAAAAAAAGTTGTGGGAAGCCTTCTTCCTATATTATGCCTCCTACTCCATCCAGCTTTTGCCTGATTACAGGGTGATATATACATGGAAGAAGAGGTAAGAAGAACAGGAAGAAAATGTCAGAGTAGATGTTTCCATCTCTCATCTTCTCATGACTAGTTGCCACAGCAACAGCATACCTACAGTATATGTGTGAATCTTTCTCCATCCCACAGTGTGGCTTCTATCTCATGCTTGATTCCAATATTTTGGTACTTCAAGCCAAATCTATTCTCTTGATTCTGCAAAGCCAAGACTATTTTTTCAGTCAACTTATGTTGACTAGTTTGAGGTACAGTAATTTAGTTGACATTTGCATGTAGGGCATGATGACAATACTTTCTTGGAAAGAAAGGACAAATCTGACAAAGGGGAAAATCTGAAAGAGATTCTTGAGAATAAAAAAATTGTTTATGTTTATAACTTTGCTATAGAAAAGAAAATTCAAAAGTAAAACCAAACAATGCTTTACAAAAATGCATATTCTAATTAAAAAAATAGACTCAAATAGTATATGTACATTGATTTTAAAAACACAATTCAGTTTCCATATTTTTCACATCAATGTGAAAGGCTTCATTAAGTGGTATGATTTGTACATCAAAAGTTAAATGACCAAAATAAAGGACAAAAGTGAATTTTTGAAAAATAAGTACATGTAAAGAATAGCTTTCTGAAATAAAGGGCTGTCCTTTATAACAAAGGATGTATGCTCCTCATATTGGAGTCTAGTCATTCTGTATCTCCTCTGAGGCACAAGCCTTTCTGATACTTTTGTGCCCATCACCAGGGGTGGGATTCTACCAGTTCACACCTATTCGCTAGAACCAGTTGTTAACATTCTAAGCAGTTCAGAGAACCAGTTGTTAGAAGAAATTACTGGCCTAATCCTATAAGGAAGGCAGGAAGGAAACATTCTGGTGTTGCTTACAGAAACTGCCTCTCCGTTAACCCTTATTACATTCTTGGCAGGACTAGACTTCCTGTCTCAGGAACTTCTCTGGAGTTTTTTTCCCTTCCTTTGCTAGTACTTTGCTTGTGTGGAGTTACCATTCAAAATTACAATGGCACTGAAAAAAGTGACTTATGACCATTTTTCACACTTATGACTGTTACAGCATCTCACAGTCATGAGAGGCCAGGGGAGGAGATGCGTGCCTCAATGTGATATTGAGTTGGCCATGCCCAGCCAATAACATGACCACCAAGCCATACCCACCAACTAGCCACGCCCACAGAACTGGTTGTTAAAACATTTGAATCCCACCCCTGCCCTTCACTATTAATGACAAGAAATTTTAGAGTTTATAAACCAATGCTTATATATATATATATTAATCTTTTGTGTGAGCCCAGGGCAAAATCATGACTACCACAAAGTGAAAAACCCAGTCAGTTTGTTACATTAATTGGAGTTTATGGATATAGATACAGATAATCAGGGTTGGAAGGACCTTGTAGGTCATCTAGACCACCACCCCCACCCAAGTGGGAGACCCTACACGATTACTGACAAATGGCAGTCCTATCTCTTCTTGAAAATCTCAACTGATGGCAGTCCCACAACTTCCGAGGGCAAGCTGTTCCTTTGGTTGATTGTTCTCACTGTTAGAAAGTTTCTCCTTATTTCCAGGTTAAATCTCTCTTAAAAGGGGTCCATTCCTTCTGATTTCTCATAGATTGGGTTCCATTTTTCCCTTAATTTCACACATTTTGGATAGATTCTGCCCTCACAGCTTCTGCATTTCCATACATTTCTCTCCCATGGAATTAAGGAGGGATTCTATTCTGATATAAATTAACCTCATTGTCCTTTCTTCAATAGGCTTTATGATTGGATGAGGGATTGTTTTCTGTCCTATTTATAACCGTACTGTTCATCCCTAGTCCATGCTTAATATGTCTAATGGGACTTTTCCAAAGAGACAAATGAAAAGGAAACTTTTCATGGAGAAGGAGAGAGGAGAAAGGAGAAGAATCTTAAAAGGGCTACTTGTTTCCTCTCTAGGTTCTTTCAAACAAAATCCTGTTTGCTCTATAGAAAATATGGTTTTTATATTTATATTCATAAAAATATTTGATTAATTCACTGTACTGGCCCTGGATTTTAAAAAAACGGCTTGTTAAGAGGTAGCAGGAAAATCGAGTGAGAGCTGAGGAGAAGCAATGGAGGGCAAGTGAAGTATGGCAATGGTTGACTTGACTTATGCTTATTGGTTTCCCCTTGACAGATAAAGCACCTGAACAGGAACATACTTCCTTCCAGTGGCAGTCAAGCATATCAACATGGAATAAACAGAATTCATTGTGGGAGAAGAAGCATTCTGCATAATAGCACAAGTGAAAGAAGAATAAATGAGTAAGGTCAGCTAAATCTGAGCCACTAGAAGTTGCAGTAAATACCATACTTTTGCACACAGAAGACCAGCTTATTAAAATTCACTTTTATTTTAAAGTTAAAGGTATATTTCCAATATATATTTCTTGCAACCATGGCAACTGTGGCTATTTGGCAACCTTACATTAGATGTTACTAGTATAAGTAGGTTTCTCTTCTCAGGACACAAATGACCACAGTTGCCATGGTTGCAAGAAAACTGTATTAGCCATGTCCAAAACTTATCATGGAAATATATCTTCATCTTTAAAGTAGGAGTGAATTTCAATAAGCTGGTTTTCTGTAACTAAGGAAGCTGGCCTCCAGGTGCTCATACTGATCATTGCAGAACCAATTCCAGGTTTCACTTCAAAAGTACATATACACACAGCCTCGGGGATAGCTGAGTCACCATTTAAAAACTCTTGAGCCCAAAGCAAGCAACAAAATTCAGTTTGTACCTCAGCTCACTCCCATGCATAAGAATAAACAAACAGCACAGCTGCATAAAAGACAATTGTGGTCACATCCTTTAGATGCTGACACTTCTTTTTAAGCCATAATGTGGTCTGATTATTTTTGGCTTAATGCATTATATTAATTTTTTCCTAACCATTATATGGTTTGTTGCAGTCATCCAGATGTTTAGACTGGATTTGGCATTTTTGTCCACCTATCAAGTCTTTCCCAAGGCCCAGGAATAGGCAGATGTGGATGTTTGATGGTGTTAGAGGTATGGAATAGGGCTATATTTTGCAACTGACTGATGGTGAATTTGTCGGTGCCGATGGTGTTCAAGTGATTCTCCAGTTGATTATTGATACTACCTTTACTTATTTATTCGTATCCCACTTTTATTTTTATTTTTTTTACAAACAATTCCTTGTGTGTCCAATCATACTTGGCCAATAAAGAATTCTGTTCTATTCAAGATAGTGAATGTATCCAACACAACTTCCTCCTTCTATTTTCCACACAACTCCATGAGGTGATTGAGATGAGAGAAAGTGACTTGCCCAAGGTCACCCAGCTGGCTAAAGTGGAACTAAAACTCATAGACTCCTCTTTTCTAGCCTGATGTCTTTAATACTAGACCAAATTTGGTCACAGTGACTATAACCAATCAGTATTACAGTATTTATTCACTAAGCGATAACTAGGCAAACTATGGCAAACTAGGAGGAATATTTGATAATAACTATGACTTGCAAATTGAAACCAATGGGACACAACCAGTGGATCAAATTCCAGCCCCCTCAAAAGCCTCTCCTTTGGTCTGCTTTGCAGACCTGAGACACTTCAGGTATTAATGTGCAGGAGACTGCAGAAAAGAAGACAAAGAAAGAAAATCCATTTACAAATGTAGAAACCATTCATGTAAATGGCCTGTTGAAGAGGGTTTGGGTGTGGGTGAAAATAGGATAACTGAAGGAGACTATTGGCCTCTGGTTTTTTTACCTGCTATTATAATGATAATGTATACAACACAGAGCATGTAATTTATTCCCATACCACCCCTGTGAAATAGGTCAGGCTGCAGAGAGGTAAAAAGAGTTTGCACATGCATCCCTGGGAGATACTAATTTGCCCACAGGTTTAAGCTTAAACTTGAATTCAGATGTTGGGTTTCCCCTTCAAAATACAATGTTTTCTCCCTAGTGGTCTATCCAAAAGCACAACAATGGAAACAGCAATATTAAACAACAATTTTGATGGAGATCTCTGAACCTTGCTGAAAAAAACCTATCCATTGTAATCCCAATATATATATATATTTCAACAATGTTCATGGATTCCCACCAAAAATGTTATTTCATATTCTCTTTCCAACTGTCCTGCTTTTTTTTTGGTTATCCATTCCGAGTGATCAAGGTGGCCATTAATATAGATGTATCATATTGCAGTCTACATATACTTTATCTTTCCAGAAAACTGGGAAACCAAATAATTGCTTGAAGGAATATGCAGATGCATGGGAAGTTTCAACTGCACTGGTATCTAACTGATGGAAGAACAACAACAACAACAACACACACATCCTCCTTCTGCCTCTAGTATCTCTAGAAACTGAGCTTTCTTCAATGGCTAAAAATAATTTGTCAAGGTTCTGTCCTTAGTCTGATGATTGCCAAGCACTTTACAAACCATTAATGAGGCTGCTTGACTCCCTTGTGAGAAGGGTAATTATTCTCCATCTTGAAGCTGGAGGCAAAGGAAGGGGGGAAGAAAGTGATTTTTAAAACGGCAGAGAATATGAATATGAATCCAGGATTCCTCTATTGAGATAATATTTCTAATTTATTCCATTGTATTTTTAAAAATAGTTATTTCTCATAGGAACATAAGGCTGTTGTCAGAATCAAATATATTATCTGACATACGTGAACTATATTGACAAAAGAAACCCCCCCCCCCCCCATTTCTATCAACTACATCTCAGTTTATTTTTTTCCTCTTTTATCAGGCTTTCATTAAATAAGAGACCTCATATAATCATTCCTTTTTTTCCAGGTCCCAGAGTTCATACTTATAAACACTCAGCAATGATTTCTTGCTTCATGGAAGATGGAAGTAAATGAAAGTCATAATGTCCTTCCGAACAGACTCAATAAAGTTTTAAAAAATAAAGAGCCATCCTAAATGCAAACCCCATCAAAAGTTGGTGATTTACCTCTTTGTAATGGTCCCAGCCATTGTAAATCTGAGCTGTCTTACCCTTTAAATTCTTTAAATGAGTTTCTGAATCATCAACCTGCTCTTCTGGTTTGGAAGATTTATTTTTTGTTACAATATTAATGATAATTTAGCTTCTTGCAATTTTTTTTAAATCAAAATATTTTTCTTTGTCTTATTCCCAGTAGACAAGAAAGATAAATTATTCCTTCCCTAACTTTGCATAGTCTTGAAATATTTGAAAATTCTGTCACTACATTTCCCTTCAGAATAATTTTTTTGTCCATAGGACAAATTTACCTAAGTTCCACAAATGGAAGCAGCATACAGCAGATCACAGACTGTCAACATGAGCTAGGCTAGTGGATCTTAAAGATTAATACTCAATTGAGGCTAGAAAGTTTCCTTTTAGGATTGATGGATAAACAGTCATAAAAGAGTATTTCAATATATGATTACTGGGGCAAGTTTATTTTAAACAGAAAAATGGAAAGATTATCATGAAGAAATTATTTATAAAATTGACAAAGTTTGCTGAAATGTATAAACTGGCTGATTTGAGAAAACCAGAATCTATATTTATTGGTGGGTGAAAACCCTTTAAAAACATTCCTACCCCGAGAGAGGGGGGGCACTAAAATATACTTGTGCTTATAAGTGCAATGAGGAGTATTGGTAGCTACTTCTTTACAGATCATTCTCAAATTATGACTATAATGGAGCCAACCCATCACAATTGTAATTCATAATGGTCGTAAATAAGGCTGTCTCTGTGATCAAACCCAATTTGATTAACTTTTTTGCAGCAGTCATTAAAAAAATAATTGCAATCATTAAGTGAATCTGCAGTCATTAAGTGAATGCTACAATTGTTAAGCGAACCAGTGATTTTGCCAAAAATGAACTGAAAAAATACAGATGTATTATCATGGGATGTGGCAAATGTCAGTAAATTCGGCTTGTTTGCTGAGCACCCAAAGTCCAGTCATGTGAGGGCAAGTATCAGAACTTTGAATATGGATTGTAAGTACCCCAGGGAGGTTCATCATAATTTCAATCAGTTACTAATGATTGGTCATATGTTGAAGGCTACCTTTATATCTTTATTCCTTTCTTTATATCTTGCGCTCTCCCCCCCTCCCATTTCTATTCTTTTTTTTATTGCATGTCGCTTCTTCTATTCTTTCTTTCTTTTTTCTTTTTTCTAATTTGTTCAGTAATATTTTTATTATTGGTCTTAAAACTTAAAAGATTGGACAACCATTTGTCTGAAATGGTAAAGGGTTTTCTCTTGGGCAGTGGCTTGCATTAGAAGACTCTAAGGTCTCTTCTAATAATTTCATACTTTTGGTTTTTTTATTTTGTTAATACAAACATGTCAGGCCAACTTTCTACCATGTCAGTGGAGAGTTTGTATTTTTGCGAAATATTCCAACTCAACCAAAAAAAAAAAAGAAAGAGCTTTTGGTAATAGCTCTAAGAGAAACATCATGAAAATATTAAGGAACCAAGGAGGAAAACTAGGAATCATAGTGGGTTAAATTAAAATAGGGTCTGAGCAACTGAATCTAAAATGTAACTTCTTTCATATATTTCATAGGAACTCATCCCTCTGAGTGCTGAACACATTTAGAATTTAAAGTAGTATTAAGTATTTTAATTAAAATCTGAAACCACTTATAAATAGTTGTGCTTGGTATCAATAATCGACTTAAGCCAAAAATGTGATGAGATAGAGGTATTTTTAGTTGATTGGCTAAATGTATGCCACTTGTTACAGAGCAGAGATGCATTTCTCCTTAAGTTATATAGGAGATAATGTTTTTCCAAAGCGTGGATTTATTATTATTTATTTAAAACATTTTTATACAACTCTCCATTAAAAAACTCAGTTAAACAAAGTGCAATCATTTCAAACTGTGAGTTAAACAATTGGTAGAAATAATACGATACATCTATATATATATTACAGAAGCCTGATGATGGCAGATGAGATTCTGCCGAAAAGTTGCTACAACTTTTAAAGCACAACTATAATGATGTGGGAAAATACTCGAACAAAGCTGAATACCATACATGTAAGTACCCGAGAAAACTTAAGAAAACACACACACACACACACATATATAGTATTCAGCTTTGTTCGGGTATTTTCCCACATCATTATAGTTGTGCTTTTAAAGTTGTAGCAACGTTTCGGCAGAATCTCATCTGCCATCATCAGGCTTCTGTATAGTGTTCGTCTATGAGTCAGACTTTCACAGCCATTTCTGTTTTAAATTTGGGGCTAGCCTACGCTATGCCAGAATGGTTTTTTCTTCATCCTGATTGGTTGGGAGTCTTGGTCTGTGTTTATTGGTCCAGGAGTTTGCTGTGTTCTGCTTGATTGGTGTTTCTAATATCTTCTGTCTGTTTTGTAGCTTTTTTTGTCTTGGTTGGCTGGCAACATTGTGTTCCTGTATTGGAGGCTTTTAGTGCGGCTTGGCTCCAAGTAAATGGACGGCTATCATTTATTAGGAAGCTAGGTTTCATCTGGGTGCCTGGTTGGGGTGTGTTTGAGCTGGAGGTATTAGGGGGGATCTGTTTGTGCCCAGGTGTTTGCCTGGCTAGTGGTATGGAGATTTGTTTGTTTGTGAGTGCAAGCTTCCAAATAATTGTCAGTCTGGTGGAATCATCTCTTCTATTCATGCTTTCAGGTCTTTTTTCAATCTCTATGGCTTCTCTGATAGTTCTGTGGCTGGGGTTTTTTTTTTTAGAGAAAGGGCATACGCTTCTGCCTTTATTCCGAATGTGATTTACAATGAATTTACAATTAAAAAAATAACATAACAACATTACATAAGAAACAGAGAGAGAAAAAGAAGAAAGAAAGAAGAGAAAGAGAGAGGAAAAAAAAAAAAAAAACGCTTCGGTCTTATGAGCGAAAAAAGAAGAAAAAAAGAAGTAAAGAGAGAAGAAAAAAACAAAGAGACGGAAGAAAAAAAGAAAATACGTTAAAACCAGACAGATATTCTTTTTGACAGTCTACAAGATCCAATTCTCCTACCTTACTTTAAATATACACATCTTATCGCTATTTATGGTTATTTATGCTTATTTATGCTCATTGAACAGTTTATCTCTGATATAACCAATTATACCACGTATTCCAATTATTATCAAATGCTGAAGACTCTTTATTTTTAAGAGCTATGGTTAAATTGTCCATTTCTCTTTTGATCACATATTTTCTGAATGACCAATTGATCTGTAGGTAAGCGGGATGATTTCCAGCACTGGGCAAATGCTAATCTGGCCGCAGTTAGAATATGAATTATTATATATTTCGTCTTTTTTAAGAAAATGTTTATCAGAGATCCCTAGTAGGAAGAACTCTGGTTTGTATTCAATTTGTTCTTTAGTTATCTCCTCCAGCCATTTTCTAATTTTTGCCAATATTTCTGGGCTTCTTTTACAGGTCCACACATATGAAAGTAGGTTCCTCTATGTTTTTACATTTCCAACATTTTGGACTAGAGTTTGGGTTCATTTTCGCTAATCTCGAAGAGGTAAGTGCCATCTATATAACATTTTATACATATTTTCTTTGTATGCCGAGATTTCGTGATCTTAATGATTCTATTCCAGATCTTTTCCATTCTGTTAATGTAATGCTTCTTCCAATATTCCTACTCCACATTATTATGTTCCCTTTCACTATCTCTTGCTCTAATTCTACCTCCAATAAATATTTATAAAATTTGGAGATATTCTTTTTATTTGATCCTAATAAGATTTTATCTAAGTGTTGTAATTTGCTATAGATTCCAAATTCTTTGATATCTTGTTTGTATCTACTATGGATTTGTATATATAACCACTGATCAATTTTAAATCCCTGTTCCTGTAATTCCTGTCGAGTTCTTAATTTTCCTAAAGGATCTAATAAATCTTTATATTTAGTCGTTTTTGTTATATCCAAATTGTTGGGATGAACCATTGCCTCCATTGTTGAAAGCCAAATCGAATTTTTAAATAATGTTTTTTACATATTTTTTCCAATTAGTTAATAGTGAATCTCTAATAAGATGTCTATGAAAGTATCGCCTGTTTAGTTTTCCCCACATCCCATAGAAATGCGTGCCATCCTCTCTGAAGGTCGTGCCCTTCCAAGGCTAGAGTTCTTTTATTCCGTAAATTGACCCAGTCTTTTAACCATAATAAGTTGGCTGCCCAATAATATAATTCCCAGTTTGGAAGCGCTAGCCCACCTCTACTTTTTGCATCTTGTAAGGCCTTAATACTGATTCTAGCTTTTTGACTGCATTTTTGTGTTCATCCAGGCAGGTACTTATTCTTCTATTGGTCTGTCCAATGTATGTGGAAGGGCATGATGCGCAGGGGACTTCATATGGGGGTTCAAAAGCAGAACTATAATGACGTGGGAAAATACCCATACAAAGCTGAATACCATACATATAAATATCCATGAAAACTTAAGAAAACAAATATCAGACCTCTATGGGGAGGAACTAAACAGCCAGACCAAAAACCTATGAGAAGCTGGAAGTTGAAAGGGTATTTATATGTGTGGTATTCATCTTTGTTCGGGTATTTTCCCACATCATTATAGATGTGCTTTTAAACCACCCAAAAGCAACTTACACAAAGAGGAACTAAAAGCCCTGCAAGCCCGAAGGAACGGCAGCAGCATAATCATAGTTCCAGCAGATAAAGGTAATGCCACAGTAGTAATGGTTAGAAAAGACTACGAAACAAAATTGACAGACCTACTCCAAGACTCCACATACAAACCCATAAACACAGACCCAACCACATAACCAAAAATAACCAAGAAGAAAACCAGCATAACCAGCAACATGAGCAAAGAGATCCAACAGACAATCATCCCAAGAGAAAAATCTTCCAGATGCCCCAAACTATATGGCCTCCCAAAAATACACAAAGAAGGCATACCTCTCAGACCCATAGTCAGCTCCAGAGGAGCACCACTACAAAACCTAGCCAAATACCTAGCAAAGCAGCTACAGCCCCATGCTGAAGCAGCAGCTTCACATGTACAAAACTCGTACCACTTCTTGGAAATGATCAAAGATCTACACGTAGAACAAAAAGATCTGCTTGTAAGTTTCAACATGGTTTCACTATTCACCCAAGTCCCGATAAAAGAAACCCTTGAAATCATCAAAAATAAATACCAGCCACCCAAACACCTCATGGAACTAGCAGAACACTGCTTAACCAACACATATTTCATATACAAAGGACAAAGATACAAACAAATTG
The DNA here is from genome assembly GCF_049901715.1 of Pseudonaja textilis. Classification (NCBI taxonomy): domain Eukaryota; kingdom Metazoa; phylum Chordata; class Lepidosauria; order Squamata; family Elapidae; genus Pseudonaja; species Pseudonaja textilis. Next base: position 95,817,769 of record NC_142008.1, read on the forward strand.
AAGGAGCCCCTATGGGATCACCACTGTCACCGGTCATTGCAAACCTGTTCATGGAAGAATTCGAATCCAGAGCCCTAGCCAATGCCACCCACAAACCCAAACATATGTTTAAGATACATCAATTACACATTTGTTATTTGGCCCATGGGAAAGAAAACCTAAACAATTTCCTAACACACCTAAACAGCACACACCCCAAAATCAAATTCATCATGGAAACGGAAACAAACAAACAACTACCATTCCTAGATGTACTAATCTACAAAAAAAACAGACGGCACACTAGGACACACCATATACCAGAAGAAAACACACACCAACTGCTACCTCAACGCCCCATCCCACCACCACCCAGCACAGATAAACTCCGTGGCCAAAACACTTAACTGCCCGAACCAAACGCCTGGCAGACAAGACTGACATATAAAGACTGAACTATGCACCCTGACTAAAGTACTGACAGCCAACGGCTTCCACAAAAGCAAAATCACAGGCCTGATCCACAAAAACAAATGGAGACATAATGGAGACCTAGAAGATGAACAGACCTATGGAACAGCTGTCCTGCTCTACTTAAGAGGTACTACAGACAAAATCAGCAAGGTCCTACACAGGCATCACATCAAGACTGCCTTCAAAACAGACAGAAAAATAGCAGCCATCCTAAGAAACCCCAAAGATAAAATTGACCTGGAAAACCAAGGCATATATGAAGTCCCCTGCACATCATGCCCTGCCACATACATTGGACAGACCAATAGGAGAATAAGTATTCGCCTGAACACAAAAATGCAGTAAAAAAGCTGGAACACACTTCCTCACTAGTCCAATACATGAAAGCCACAGGTCATAGCATCAACTTCAATGGCACCAAAACCCTAGCCACTATAGAAAACCCCAACCACAGAACTATCAGAGAAGCCATAGAGATTGAAAAAAGACCTGAAAGCATAAATAGAAGAGATGAGTCCACCAGATTGTCAATTATCTGGAAGCCTGCACTCACATATAAAAAAATCTCCACACCACAAGCCAAACAAACACCTGGGCACAAACAGACCCCCCCTCCCCCATACCTCTAGCTCAAACACACCCCAGCCAGCACCCAGGTGAAACCCAGCTTCCTAATAAATGATAGCCATCCGTTTACCAGGAGCCAAGCCGCAATAAAAGCCTCCAAGACAGGAAACACAATGTTGCCAGTCAATCAAGACAAAAAAAAATTACAAAACAGACAGAACGTATTAGAAACACCAATCAAGCAGAACATAGCAAACTCCAAGACCAATAAACACAGTCCAAAACTCCCAACCAATCAGGATGAAGAAAAAACCATTCTGGCACAGCGTAGGCTAGCCCCAAATTTAAAACAGAAATGGCTGTGAAAGTCTGATTCACAGACGAACACTATACAGAAGCCTGATGATGGCAGATGAGATTCTGCTGAAACGTCGCTACAACTTTAAAAGCACAAGTATAATGACATGGGAAATTATCCAAAGAAAGCTGAATAACACACACACACACACACACACGCGCGCACAAATATATATCAGTGTGTGTGTGTGTGTGTATGCTCCAGCATAACTCTGGAACTCCTCGAACAATTTCAACCAAACTTGATGACTTACCCTCTGGAAATAAATACTGTGGGGGGTAAGATACCCTAACACCCCTTGGGGAGTTGTACCTTAAAATGGCTTCTATTGTACAGCAGAGTGGACTTGCTATGGTAGCGGCTTCACAGTATTCCACAAAGGGGCTCCTTCTCAGCCCTCCAAGGAAATGTCAGGCAATTGGCCAAGTGCAATCAAAACAGTGAAACACCAGTATAGGCAAGAAACTCCTGAGGAGAGGATTAGAAGACTTGCAATGCTGCATAAGAGACAGTACAACAGTGTGAGTCTCGACTACAAGATTTTCCTGTCTAATACAGGATTGGGATAAATAAATACTTGGGCAACTCCGGGTTATCGGCTAGTATTATATAAAACATACCAAAAAAGAGACAATAAAATATTAAAACAAAATGGAATAATAACAGAAACAAAGACTTTAAAAACATCATAGGAATATTAATATATTAATAAAGGATTTGGAAGAATAAAGGTGTCATTTTCTGGAACCAGAAAGATAATAATGATGGTAAGTATATCTCTGAGAGCATTCCAAAATTCGGAGGCTACCAGTATAAATCTTTCTTTTAAATAGCCATTCACCATATCTTAACTTAAGGGATCCTTACAGCAAGGCCTCTGGTGGTTAATTTAAGAACCTTAGGTTATTTGCTACGTGTGTGTGTGTGTGTGAAAGCAGGTTAAATAGCATTGCAATATAAGTTTTAGGACTTATAATCCTATGACTTATAATTGTTACAACTTTTAATCATGTAAATGCATGCATACCCAAAAGGAAAAAGGGTTGATTGTGATGTTGAATCCCTCATCTTGCCTGTATTGACTTCACATGAAGTCTTGACTGTCTACATTCACTGTAGTAACTAAAATAGTTACCAGGAAATTGATTGCCACTGTCTATCTTGGCCCAACAGGGCCATAGCTGGTCTACCAGCATGCCCTGGTGGAAGTTACCTCATATCAAGGAAATAATTTGTGCCTCAGACTGACATAAAAATGGATCCAGGAGCGCTCACAAGTTACATATTTAAACCTTCAGGGCAGTGCAACTCCATTCACCTGCAAAGATAAATTATCTAACACCCACTTCTTTCTTTGTATTCATCCAGTGCATTAACACAGCCAGGCACTAGTTCAACAGTTATGTGGAATCCCTGGATCAGATGAAAAGAAGAGATAAAACAAGATTATGATACTTTACTCTAAATCTCCAAATGATAACAGTTTCATGTAGATGTTGAACAGCATGCAGGATAAAATAAAGATTTGCAATATGACACCATAAATATCCAGGAACTGAGCAGAAATCCTAAGTACATTCTTAGAGACATGACCATCCAGGTGTTAGAGAATTATTTAAGACAAGGGAAAAGTGAGGAGTTTCCTTCATTTTATTGCTTTATTGTGGCATCTACCTTTTTCCAAAGTTATAGCTGACCTGTCCTGGTACTAAGACAAGAATTTTTTCACCATGATTATTAGAGTAGGTGATTCATCATGGATATTTTGGAAGGGGAAACTGTGTTTTATTATAATACAGATTATGTATATCTATGTTATTGTTTCATGAATGTTATGTTTAATTTTGGAAATATTATCTGGTCAAGGAATAGGGCAAAAGTAATCCACATACGTTTATGCCCTTACGTTTGGGGTCTTTTGTATGTCATGAGGGTCAAATTTTAATTCCCTCCCCCAGCTATATTTATGTTAGCTGTTTCATTTAAGCACTGCTCATATTTGTAATCTATTACTTGATAAGTTTTGAAATATGTGTGTGCATCCATCCTTCTAGGTTTCTAATTTTGAATGATAAATTCACAGATCTGTAAAATGTAAATTATAGAAATCACCACAAAGCTTCTCCCTTCATACAAATGTTTATAGATGTAAAAAGAGCGCTTCCACAGAAACATCCTCATGATTATCTCTCTCTTGCTTCTGTAAAACCTTATGGAAATTTTAGATATTGTTTAATATGTTATTGTCTTTCCTTACAAGGAGAGAATCTCTAATGGAAGGTACACAAAGCCTATTTATTTATTATATTATTGTTTAGAATAAAGAACAGAGCTGTTCCTCCTGTATTTAATTTATTCTTCTCTCTTTTCTGTAGCTGGATCAAATTTGGCTGAGTCTAGAGATAACTTCTCCTCCCCCCCCACACACATTTTAATTTATTTATTTTTTGCCTACAGGTCAAGTGGAAGAATAGTGGGCAAAAGATGTAAAGAGTGAGAGAGGGGGGAAGGCGGGAGGGAGGAAGGGAGGGAGAGAGAGAGAAAGAGAGAGAGAATCTTTTCAATGCCAGCTTCATCTGTGTGAATTTTCCAATACACTTGATCCCAGTGGAAATTAGCTATGGACCAGCTCAATGATGGACTGTTGGTTTCTCAGCATATTCTAGCAGGAAGGGGATAAGCAACAAAGCAGTGAACTATTTTCTTGTGACAGCACACTGTAGCAAATACACAAAGCAGCTCTTTCAGTCTGATAGCTCTGATTCCCAACATCTGCCAAGAAATGCATTATTTAACAGTTATTAAGGCTTCTGCTGAAGCACAGAGACTAAGCGGTTGGGTCAATTGATCATATCCCTAAGGCCTGTGGTTGCATATCTGAGACCAACAGAATGAGTAGCTTGTTTTATAGGCAGGATCAGAGTAGGCCTATAGTGGTTAATTAGTTGTCTACATGTTTATGTAAAGAGGCATGTAAAATTTACATTATTTTAATAGTTGTTTCAGAAAAGCCTATTCATACAATTGCTGCCAATGTATTAGACCTGAGAGAAAGACTATAGCCAACAACCTGGGATCAGGGATATCTCAGGAGTTCCTAGACTCCATGAGAATCATAGCTAGTCCCACTTGTTCTCAGATCCAACTCAACTAAATGGATGGTGTTAGATCTAGTTTTCATTTGGAGACCAAGTATAATCTAAAGGACTTAGTTACTTGTCCTTTATCAAAACTGGGTTACTTCTGATTCAATCTGTGGCTAGTGTCCAAGCTGATCTTTGTGAAGGTAAGGAATCAATTAAGAGGGTTTGTGACAGGTGTCTTATGGATCCACTAAGATTACAATAGTGCTTGCAGAGTTTCCCAGTGATAGCATCAGCAATTATTCCACAGAAGTATTGAGCCTTAAATCTTCTGCAGCAAGATAGGTTTCTTCTTACCATAGGTCCCAAGAGACTTCTTGGGTTACTGCAGGACTCTGGAGCACTTGTGACAAAAAAACAAGGAGCTACTATAACTGAGCCTAGATATAAGTCCATATTGATATTTTTGCTATAATGGTAAGTGTGGAGAAAAGAGTAGTATTTTTCCCTCTTATTGTATTAATAACAATAGACTTATATACTACTCTACAGTGCTTCACAGCCCTTTCTAAAAGATTTACAGAGACAGCATATTGCTCCCAACAATCTGGATCCCACTCTTACCAACCTAGGATGGATGGAAGGCTGAGTCAACCTTGAGCTAGTCAGAACTTCTTGGTTGTGGGCAGAATTAGTCTGCAATACTGCTTTATAACTACTGTACCACCATGGCTCTTATAAATAGTTAACAGAATGTCACCCAGAAGCCATGTTTAAGATGATCTACCCACCTTGTGGTCACAGGGCAGGTCAGCAGATTTTCCTTTGGAGTACTACGACATGTACTCCAAAGGAAAAAAGTGCTTAGCTGGTAAAGTTTGTAGCATTCCCACAGAGCTGGAAGCCATATAAGGTAGTTGTCATTTCATGACTACAATTGGGAACAACTTGGTTGGTAAGCAAAGTAGTCACTAAATGAAACTGTGACTGTGCTTACGATCTTACTTGGGCTTTCCTTTGCTTTATAGACCTGAGAACTGGAGATGGCTCCTGATATGGCTCCATTGTGATTTATATATTTTGCTTTCTCTGTGTAGTTTGCACATTTTAAATTTTTTCATAATATTTTTATTTCCAATAATGACTTTTTCTATTTTTATAATAATTATTTTATTTGATGGCTATATGCTGTCCAGAGTTGCTTTTTGTGAGAGGGTAGCCATACAAATGTGATAAATAAATTCATGTTGGGCATACCATTTGCTTTCAATTGCTTTCTGAGATTCAAGATGCTGGTATTTAATCAACAAAGTTCTAAATGGTATACTCCCAGTTAACTCTGGGTCTGTCTCTTTCAAGTTGGTTTTATAATGTTTGTTGTTTTTATACAGGAAGAAATGCTTTGGTTACCACCAGTTGAGAAGATTAATGGGCTAAGATGTAGAAGGGGTACATTAAGTCTTGGTCTGTAATGAAATGTGACCCAGAATCCCAGGAGGGATGGGGTCTTTCCCAAGAAATAAAGATGCAACTCAACATCTTGGGTATGCAGGAAGAGAGTGGAAGCAGACTCTCCCTGATCTTTCATAGGGTATGTGCAATAGTTATGCTTAGTGCTTTAGTCTGGTAAGATTCCTATATATATAGGAACAATAGATGAGCAACAATAAAGAATACTCTGAAGTAACTCTTCATGTTGTTCCCAATTCTTTGGGTCTGACAAGACCTCCAGAACAAGTTTCCCCCCAGATTTTTTTCATCAAATGCATTCTGAAAAATCTGCTGACAATGATATTTGTGCTTTAGGTGACACTTGATCAGCAGCATGCTACTTAAATGATAGGAATATTTTTTTTGTTACAGCTATTACCTAGCTTTTAATGTTTTTTTAATGATTTGGTTGCATGAACAATTTAGAATTCCTGTAGTTATGCTAGTATACAAATAATGGGCATATAAATGAAGTAAAAATCTCTTATTTTATATTAAATGTATGGTCTTAATTACAATTTTTGTCAGGTAAGTTTCATCATCTAATGTATTTTTGGCATGGTTGCCATAAGGAAAAAAAGGCTATGAATAAATCGATAGAATTATAAAACAGGCAAGATTCCCTCCCCTCCTTCATAGTTACCAAATTTCCTATAGTTTTTAAAATAGGGCATTTATATATACTGGCTGATGTTGAAAATGATGGCAGCATATTAATAGCTTCCTCCTTTCCTTTATAATCAGATTATTTAGATCTGCAGCCTCTTCACCCAAACTGTTTTAGATAGTGATAGGGCTGTACGTATAGTTCTGAATTTGGGGAACACTGAACTGCCTATACATTGTAAGTCTCATAATTATGTTTTAAAGACAGCTATTTTTAAATCTTCTTTAAAAGACTGGAAATAGTACGATTTTTACCTACTTTGCAGTTCTTGGATCTTAGGGAGATCAATACCAGATATATTGGGTTTTTTGCAAGAATTTGCAAGGCTTTTTCAGTTCAGAAATGGAGATCGTTTTTAGTATTCAAAGCCTGCATACTATAATTGGAGGCTTCTTGCAAAGTATCCCTTGATTGGTGGTTGGGATTGGTGCCAACACTATTTTGGCTGGTCTGCTTTGTTAATCTATTGTGTATAGTTTGAACTGGGTGCTTGACTGTAGGGTTGGATCAAGTTCTATTGATCTGTTGAGGGCTTTTTTATTTGAGTTCCAGGCCTCCCAGAATTCTCTTTCTCTTCTTTGTTTTTTTTGCAACTCTTCTATGGAATTCTGTGGAAAGCAATTCCCTAGTAGGAATGGAGCTCAGCTGTGTGGAGGGAAATTCCTTCAAAGAGGTTGTTTAGGATCTGAGCTTCATTTCTGCAGCCTTTGGGAAGGGTTTCCCTCCCCTCTGTGCATGGAGGGGAGGATGTTTCAGGAATTGGAACTCAGATCTTTGGGATTTCACCTTCATTTCTGCAGCCTGTTGGAGGATTCCCATTCCCCCAGCAGGCAGGATTTTTGCCCTCAAAAGTGTGTGTGTGGAAATGTGTGTGAAACTAAGATTCCCTCCATGCAAACAAGGCAGTCCCTATGTTCTCAAAGAGCTGCCTGCTGGGAGGGAATCTCAGCTCTACAGCAGGCAGCAGGAGCTTGCAATCTTCCCTGCCAGCTTCCCCATTGACTTTCTGGGGCAGCCGGCAGAGAATACTGCAAATAATGATCACATGAATGCAGGGTGTTTGACATTATGTTGTAAGGGTGAACAGGTTGCCAAGCATCGAGATCACAATCATGTGAATGTTAGATGGTGGTATAACATTTTGGGATAGCCAGAAGTGTTTTATATGTCATAAAACACCCATTCTATGACTGTTGTAATTCCAGACTGTTGTTAAATGAATGGGTATAAATTAAGCATTATCAATATTTTCTTTCTTGTATTCCTTTCTTTTCCTTTCTTTTCTTTTCTCCTTTTCTATATTTTCTTTTTCTTATTTTTCCTTTAATGTGTTTGTTCTATCGCCAGATAAAACAGACTCGAAGAGCGGAGTTGAATTCAGCTCTTTATTAGCATTTTGTAACTTCAACTGCAGTCGAGCCGCAGCAGCCCTTTTTATAGTGGCTGCTCGCGGCTCGCAACCAATGGCATTTATTTAAACTTCCCGCCGCTTAGGCGGCCAATCCGAAACTGTCATTTTAAACCAATCGTTAAGCTATGTTAACTATCCAATAGGAATGCGGTATTAGAAGTATATGCATAAGTACACTACACCCCTCCCCTCTTGGTTCGCTCCAGCATTACGTGATGTAGTCGCGCAAGTAGGCGGGGCTTTTGTGAGTTCTTGTTGATCTGCGTTGATCTGCGTTGGTCTCTGACGGTTTGGACAGTCCCGCTGTCCTCTCCTCTCTTCTCCTTGGAACCGCCTGGAAGGGTGCCGCAGCCATGCTGCTCCCGCCATGCCTTGTTGGGTTGATTGAATGGTTCTCGCTGTTCCTCTGCAATGTGTGTGGGCAGATAGTCAGCTTGACTGTTTCTCCCTTGGGTCTCCTTCAGCTCTCTTTTTTCGACTTCGTCTAATTGTAAGTAGTTTTTATTTCTGTTGAGTTCTATGTATCGTGACCGTAATTGGTCGATGTGTCTTTTCCACGATCTGCCATCAGTTGTTACTAGTTGGTATGATCAGGGACCTGTAATTTGTGTGATTGTTGCCGGTAACCACAACGGCTCTCCGGTAAGATTTTTTTGCATAGACTAGGTTGCCTGGCAAAAAAGAGCAGTACTTACTGGAAGAGTCTGGTGGTTTTTCGGGGTTGTAATTGAGGTGCAGTCTGTCCAAATAGGAGCGCAACTTTCTTCCCATTAACAGTTCAGCTGGGCTCTTGTTTGTTGCTGTGCATGGCATTATATGTTGGATGGTGAGCATGGTATTTATTTTTTCTTGCATGTCATTTCCTTCAAGTTTTTCTAATGCTTCTTTTGTGTAATGAACCATGCGTTCCACCCTTCTGTTTGCCGCCGGATGAGCCAGCGCTGTCAGAGCATGTCTTATTCCATGTTCTGCGAGGAATTGTTCAAAAGCCAATGCTGTAAACTGTGGCCCATTGTCCGATACTACTACATCTGGTAGACCGTGGGCGGTGAAAAGTTTCTTTAGTTGTTTGGTGACGGCTTCCGTTGTTGTTGAACTCATGATGCTGACTTCTAACCAGTTGGAGTAGGCATCCACAGTAATTAGATAAGTATATCCTTTTGTGGGTCCGGCAAAGTCTATGTGGATCCTTGACCAGGGACCTCTGGGTGTCTCCCAGTCAAGGACTGGTGCCAAGGGGGGAGTGGGTCTGGATGACTGACATTTGTTCCATGTTTTGACCCAGGTTTCAATGTCTTTATCTATTCCTGGCCACCAGATGTAGCTTGTAACTGCAGGCTGTGAGAATTTCCAACCATCTTGTCATTCTTGGTGATAGGATGTTGGGGTTGCCTTGTCTCTGGCCAGGATTCCCAGTAGTGGTTTGTGGTTGGTGATTAAGGAAAACATCCTACTGTATAGGTATTCGTGGAAATGTTTTACCCCCAAGATGCCTGCCAAGGCTTCCCTATCCAGTTGGCTGTAGTTCCTTTCAGTTTTGGTCAACGTTTTGGAATAAAAGGCGATCGGTGCTTCTCTGCTGTCTGGTAGAGAGTGGCTGAGTATTGCACCTACACCGAAAGGTGAAGCATCGCAGGTGACCGTCAGGGGTAGTGTGTCACTGTATTGGATTAATACAGATTTAGATGTGATTAAGTCCTTGGTTTTTTGGAATGCGGCTTCTTCTTGATGGCCCCATTTCCAGATGGCTTTTTTATCAAGGAGTCTATGCAGTGGTTCCGCTATTGTTGCCTTCTGTGGCAGAAAAACATGATAAAAATTAATGAGTCCCCAAAATGCCCGCAAATCCGTTTTGTTTTTGGGTCTGGGAGCTTCTTTTATTGCTCGTATTTTCTTTTTTGTGGGATGGATTCCTGCTTCATCAATAAGGTATCCTAGGAACTGGACCTGATTTGTGGCAAGTTGGCATTTTTCTTTTTTGACTTGGAGTCCTGCTTCTCTAAATTTCAACAGGACTGCCCTTAACTGGTCTTTTAGTTGTTTTTTATCTTTGGTTGATATTAGTACATTATTGAAGTAGGGAATCACCCCTTTTAGTCCTTGGAGGAGGCGTTCCATTAGGCTTTGGAAAATGCCAGGGGCCACACTGACACTGAATTGTAATCTGTTGCATTTAAAGGCTCCTCTATGTGTTACGATGGTTTGTGCCTCTGCCGTCTTTGAATCAACTGGTAACTGTTGATATGCCTGCGTGAGATCGAGCTTCGCAAAGATCTTTCCTCCCCCCAGTGAGCGTAGTAGATGTTGGAGTACTGGGACGGGGTATGCGCTCTGTTGCAATGCGTGGTTCAGGATGGCCTTATAGTCACCACAGATGCGCACAGGCCCATCTGGTTTTATGGGGGTTACAATCGGGGTTTCCCATCTCGCATAGTCGATTGGCTCTAACACCCCTTGTGCGATAAGCTTGTTCAGTTGTTCATCAATTTTAGGCTTTAATGCAAATGGTACAGCCTGATAGGGGCTATGTTCGGGTTTAAGCTAAATGATATAGGGATCCCACGGTACATGCCTAAAGTCCCGTCGAATACGTCATGGAATTCCTCCATCAGGTCTTTTTCCCAGTCTGTCAGGGCGACGCTATTGATTCCGGTCACTTCATTTCCTAGAGGCTCGAACCATTCTAACCCGAGCAGGCTGGGGCGATCTCGGTCAACGATGGTTAATGGAAGAATTTTGGTGTGTTTTTTAAACTTTACCTTGAAATGTCCCAATCCTACCATGGGTATCTTGTTTCCCTGGTAGTCTTTGATGATCAGGCTTTGTTCTTCGAGTTCTTTTCATTGTATGTCTGGTATCAAGTTTTTTATCGTGTTCCATGATACCATTGATAAATACAAGCCAGAGTCTACTTCCATCTCACATGGCCCCCTTCTATTTGGATGTTGACTCGAACCTTCTTAGTGTTTGTTGTTCTGGCTGTCCCAATAGTGATTGTCTGATGTGTTTCTTCCTTCTTATTGAGCCGTTGGTTTCTGTGTTCCCGGCTCCAGCGACTTCCAGCTGGCTTTTCCTTATTTCGGGGGCAGTACTGCCTCTTCTTTTGGGACTATAGCTCTTTTTGTTTTGGCAGACCCTTGCAATGTGCCCCCGTTTCTCGCAATGCCTGCAGATGGCATCCAAAAAACGACACTCAGAACGCGGGTGATTTCCCCCACATCCGGCACATTGAAACTCAGGTTTTCTCCCTCGTCTTTCTCTTCTGTTTCTTTCTGAGCGGAGTCTGTTTACTTCTTCATCTTCTTCGGACTCTGTTGATGATTCAATATCTTCATGGTGGGAGGTTGTGGCAGTATGCTTCTGGCCCCCTTCTATTTTCTTTTCTCTATTTTGGCTCGGGCTGTTGGTTGTATTCATCTGCTTCATTTTTGCCGCGGACTTCTTTGCTGCTTCGGCTGCAGTTGCTTCAGCGATGGCTTCCTTTGCGGTAATGTTGGGACGGTTTAGCAGTTTGCTCTGTAGGGTAGCGTCTCTCAATCCAAGGACTATACAATCCCTCATGACTTCATCCATGTTGAGGAACTCGCATGCCCCCCCAATGTCCCTTAGTGCTGCCACGAAGTCTCCAATACTTTCGCCCTCTTGTTGGTCGCGCTTGTAGAATTCAAGTGTTCTAATGAGATTGGACATGACAGGCGCGTAATGGTTCCTCAACATTTGATTCAGGTCTGTCCATGCCATCTGTTTAACATCATTGGGTCTTGCTAATGCCTTCGCCATTTTGAAAATAGTCCGGCCGCAATGTGTCAGGAACACAGCTCTCTTCCTACGATCAGTGATTCCTTGCAGTTCGTTGCTTTCTAAAAACATCAGGAACCTGTCAATATATGATTCCTAGTCTTCTTCGGCTGGGTTGAAAGGTGCGGGTGGCGAATTGTTGCCGGCCATCTCGTGCGTTTTTTGGCTGTCGTTGCCACATGCTTATGGTCTTTGTTCCACTGATCCCACCTTCGTCGCCAGTGTTCTATCGCCAGATAAAACAGACTCGAAGACCGGAGTTGAATTCAGCTCTTTATTAGCATTTTGTAACTTCAACTGCAGTCGAGCCACGGCAGCCCTTTTTATAGCGGCTGCTTGCGGCTCGCAACCAATGGCATTTATTTAAACTTCCCGCCGCTTAGGTGGCCAATCCGAAACTGTCATTTTTAACCAATCGTTAAGCTATGTTAACTACCCAATAGGAATGCGGTATTAGAAGTATATACATAAGTACACTACAGTGTTAAAATAGGACAAGACAGAACAGAATAGAATAGACCAGAACAGAATTCTGTATTGGCCAAATGTGATTGGACACACAGGGAATTTGCCTCCGGTGCATATAGTTTATTACATTGAAAAATTCTAATAAAAATAAAAAACAATTTGTGGAGATATTGAGATAGTTTAGACCCACCTATGTATGCTGTTAATGTCATTTAATTATTGTTCTAATTTCTATCTATATAAATATCAATACCACTGTCCCTAATGATGTACCATAAGTTAATAGAGGGCCCAAGCCACATTTGACTTTGATTAAGAGATCTGCACTACATATTTGTTTTGATATTCTTTTATACCACTCAGTTCAGCAAATGGCTACAACTTTATCAGATGGGAAGACTGAAAACTTTTGGCAATGATATGATCTGTATTATTTACAAATATACTTGAAGGAATAACCAAGTACTGTAGAAGCAATAACATTATTTCTCTTCAGAGTCCCCAGTCAGCTACAAATTCTTCAGAATTATGTTTCCTTCCCTGTGTATATTCCAATTCCAAATTTATCTCTGGCATCTAATCTCAAGTAGGTATTTCTTGCTGAGCAAGTAAGAACCACCAGATATCAAAAGCAATTCAAGAACCATCTTTAGCAAATTATTTTGACTGCCCTTACCACAATACAACAATATTCCTGTTATACTGTATTTTAAAAAAAGCAGAACTGTGAAAAAATATTAGCTTTTTAGGGACACTAAACTCTTCAGTCAGCAGAAAAATTGTGATATGTGATCAATTCTTTGTATTCTTTTATTTCATTTTCTTGTCTTATTTATAAATAAATAAAATGCATGTAATACAAAGGCAAAGTGGTAAGGTCCACTGAGGTTCTGCCTCTATAATCTTCAGTTGTTTAGGTTTGATTTCTGAAAAAACATCACAGTTTACATTCCATAATTCACATATATGTCCGTGTAATTCTTCCTCTTGACAGGTGAGTTATTTTTGTTTTCTGAATCACAGTCATAACCTCACCGTTGCTGAACATTTTAGACTTCAAAGCTCATTCAGTTTTACCTATTATTTGAAGTTTAAATTTAAAGCTATGCTTGAACCAAGCAGGATTACCAAATATTAGCCTGGATTTTATTCATTTTATTTTCAGTTTGGTTGTTCATTATTTTTATTCCCCACTGATTGATGTATATACCATTGTCAGAGATAATGGTTAAGATATTGGTGGATTCTTCTTTTTAAGTTGTGCACATCCTTACAATTCACACAAGGACTTCTGTACTTCTAACAACAGTGGTAAGCAACTCTATTTAATTCAGTATATTGACGCTTCATTTTTATTTTTGTCTATGACAGCACTGTGTTTGATATTAAGTGGGCCAACTTAATATCTGCAGACAATAGCTTGGTTTCCCACTATATATGAATTGTACCTATGTAATATTGCAATCCCTTTTGCATTATGATGCACCTGATAACATATATCCCACTCCTCCTTGAAATACTTAAGAATTTTCTCAGTTCAACTATACACAGTCTGTTGTAGTTTTTAGTGCATATTAATATTCTGGACTTGTATTCTGGGTTTGTATAGAACAGCTACAGTGGTGGGATTCAATTTTTTTTTTACTGCCGGTTCTGTGGGTGTGGCTTGGTGGGTGTGACGGGGAAAGATACTGTAAAATCTCTGCTCAGAGGTGGTATTTGCTGGTTCTCAGAACTACTCAAAATTTCCGCTACCGGTTCTTCATAACTGGTCAGAATCTGCTGAATACCACCTCTGAACAGCTACTTTGGACAGTAGGATAATTTGATCTATCCTGAGTGCTCTGTTAGACATATATTTCCCCCCCGCATGTCTATAAGTCAGAAGAAAAATACTGCTTATAAAATGTACCGTAAATATAAGGGGGGAGTTGAATGTTGTGAGGCAAACTAAGAATGACTCATGGTTTTATAAGAGCCCATGTCCCAAGTATACCACTCTTCCCACACAAGCTGCCCACACACATCTGTCCGTTAGTAATATATTATCATCTCTATAATTGTGTCCTGACAAAGTAGTATAATGTGGACATGGCTATGTCATTGTGCACAAATGTGATTTGTTTAGAAAAGTAAGCTAATATTAAATATATAAAATGCACACTCTATCACTTCTGTTCAAAACTCTATATCTCTAAAAACAATTCACTTAGATCATCAAAAGATGATCTAAGTCTTAAGACTTTTTCTCTGTTCAGAGGAACTTCATAAAATATCATACACACTTCCTTGAAGCAAGAACTATATGTGTGTTTGTATGTGAAATATTATTTTAATGATCCTTTACGGGTAGTTCTTGACCATTCAAAGTTACAACAGCACTAAAAAATGTGATTTATGACCATTTTTCACAGTTACAATTTTTGTAGCATCCCATGGTCATGTGATTCAGATGCTCGGCAACTGGTTCATATTTACGATTATTGCTGTGTCCTGGGATCATGTGATCAACTGTTACAACTTTATGACAAGCAAAGTCAGTTAAGTGAAGCCAGATTCACTTAACAACGTTACTAACTTAACAATTTCAGTGAGTCACTTAACAATTGTAGCAAGAAAAGTTGTAAAATGGGGCAAAACTCACTGAATAAATGTCTCACAACAACAAAAATTTGGGCTCAATTATAGTTGTAAATTGAGGATTACCTGTAATCCGTTTCATTGGGGCAGAATTGGGGTGACTGAACAGAGCTTGAGCATTAATAAACTCTATAAATGAATGGAAATAAATCATACCAAGTAGCCATGCCTCATTAAGCATATTTGTAGGTTTGTGTATGCAATTGTTTACTGCACAGAATTTTTGTTTTATATGGAGAATGCAAAAATAATATGCACTACTCTATCATCAGTTTCCTTCTGGGGGAGAGTCACTAAACATTGCCTGCATATTTTCAAAACTATTTTCTCTGCCTGAGGGCTGAATTTCAGTATGCTGTACTTCGTTTACAAGATGCACACAGCTGAGTATAGAGCCCAGTCTTTCCTAGGATAAAAATATTTTAATATCTTATTAATAATACAGAAAAAAACTAGGCTTTAAGACCTAAGAAGTTTCAACTCACATATTTCCTAGTTGCAATAAACAGGACAAAGTTTCTTCAAATCTAATAAATGACATAGATTCTTTTAATACACGCATTACACTATAGGTGTAGTGCATACATGCTCCACCTTTTTTCTTCTGCTATGTCTTAATGATGTTCCCTTCATCATCTTCTCAGTTCATGAGTAAAGGTTACATATTTCCTACTTGTGCCAGTATTAATTCCTGCTCCACTTAAGCCAGTGGTATTCAGTAGCAGTTGCAAAGGTTTGGTAAAATCTTTAGACTTTGCTGTCTATTAAATCTGAAGCAAAGTCTGGTGACCAATATTGGATGGAATAAGAGTTGTATGGTTTTGGTGCGATACAGGAAAGCCTCCAGTCCTTTGCTTCCTGGCAAGCCTTGTCTGCCACTATGGTCTTCTTAAAAATCTAGACCCTACAATGTTGGTGGCCTGTTAAAATACTACAATATAAAAGTGTTGACTGCTTAGCTAGTAATATAGATAGTTCTCAGCTTCTTGGATTGAAATCCTTGCATAAACTGATTTCTGAGCATAAGAAATTAAATGCTGGTCCATATATGCAAATAGGGCAGCTGATGTTTTCTATGTGTATAAACATAGTGACCTCCATTTTTCCATGTACAAAGATGGACTTGTCTTTGAACAACTTTCAGGCCAGATTATTAAGCTATTTATTGCTGCTTTTCTATAGATGTTGCAATGTTTTTAGCTGTGGTACCTGGAAGCTATGGGAGTCTGGATGGGGAACAACTTCAACTAAACCCTAGTAAGATGGAATAGCGATTAGGGTTAGGGTCCCTCTCTATCCAGGAGTTTGTTATTTTTGGTTCTGGATCGGTTTGCATTACCTTAGACAGACCTGGTATATAACCTGGCAGTCATCTTGGACCCACAGCTCCTGCTCAAAGAGCAGGTGGAATCCATGGCTAGGAGGGTCTTTGCCCAGTTATACTCTTCCTGGATAATAAGTCCTCCACTCAGCTACTCGTGCCCTAATCATCTCCTTACTGAACTATTGCAATGCACTGTACATGGGTCAAAGTATTCAAAAACTTTATCTGATGCAGAATAAGCCACTGCACAAGCCATACTGGGTAATCCAAAGAAGTGCACATATAACATCTCTGTTCTGTGAATGGCAAATTTGATGCAAATTTGCTTCTGGATCCAATTCAAGGTGTATAAAACACCTTCCTGGCCTAAGGCCAGGCTATCTACAGAATTGCTTCACCCGATCATATCAGCCCATCAGCCCATCTCACTTGTTCAGGCAGGGAAGATATGGTACAGACCTCATCAATCAAAGAATTTTTAGGAAGAGGGCCTTCTCTGCTGCTTCCCTTGCCTTGTGGAACATCTTGCCCTTAGAAGTGATGAAAGCACCCAATCTTTTGGCATTCCACAAAATGGCCGTATAGCCTTGTGTGACGGACACAAAAGCCCCCACAATTATGGGGCTGGATATTTTTTAAATAATGTTGTTTTTATAATTTACATTTTTTAATCTTAAATTATTTTAATTTTAATGTTCAATTTTATTAATGATATATCATTAATAAAATATCATTAATATCATTAATACAGCACCCAGAGATGGGCGCTTAAGAAACAAACAAACAAACAAATAGGTGTTAGAAGATTTAAATGAGGATACAATGGCACTTTGATAAAATTTATAGCAAGGTATTGTTTAGAAAAGGAGTCATAGCTGTTGCCAGAAATCATTGACTTACATTCAGAATTTATGCTGAGGACAGGGTTAAACTACGCCCTATCCTTATGTTCCCCAAAGTAATTATTATTATGGTTGCTTGTACAGTTAGCCAGATGTTTAGAATAGATTCAACATTTTTCCCCTTATCAAGTCCTTCCCAAGGGTATGAGATAGGCAGATGTTGTTATTTGATGATGTTAAAGATCTCATCACAGGATTAACACTTGTTCCAGGTAAAGCTGTCTTTTAGAATTGATTGATGATGGTTTTGTCAATGCCAATGGTGCTCCAGTTGGCTTGGTATTACATCCAAGGCACCTATTACTATTGGTACTATCTATGTTTTCTTTTAGCACAGTCCTTCTATTTCTATATACAGACTTTATATGTTGTTCTTTCTCTTCTCTTCTGCTCTTGGCAGGTACTGCTACGCCCACTATCCAGATTTGTTTCTTATCAACAATTTTTATAACTGGGGTGTCTTGTGGAAAGTCTGAATTCTAAAGTTCCAGAGAACTTCATTTTCCATTTCTATTTTATGGTCTCACCAGTTCTTGCCTGTAGGCAAAGAGCATTTCTTGCAGGTCTTCCAATGTACCATTGTTGCTACTTTGTCATTCCATTGTTCATAGCCAGTCTGTGTCATCGTGCAGCAGCTAACCAGTGATCCACTGTTTTTCATCTTCTTTGCAGAGGCAGCACTTGCTATCTGTTGCTGTCTTCTCAATTCTGGTTTTGCATGCATTTATTCTTAGGATTTTATCTCATGCAGCCAGAATTAACCCTTATGTCTCTTTCTTCCATTTTCCTGCTCTTAGCCATTGCCAGGTATTATTATCTGTTTTCTCTGTTATTTTTAAATGTATTAGCCTTGTAATGTTTGTCTTCCCATACCTCTTTTCTGGACTTCATTTGGTCTTTCTTCTAGGCCACTTTGATACGTAGGCCTTCCTGGTATACTAGTTTCAGTGCATCTTTTTCACTATCCTTCAAATATTCTTTCAATGCCCTTTTTCTTCTTCAACTATCTGATGTACTTGCAACATTCCACACTCACTTATTTGTGTTTGTAAATAGATTCTGTCAACATCACTGCATGGATGAAGTGCATGATTCATTGTTATTATTTTTCTGGTTTTCCTATCCGGGGCCTTCAGTTTTGCTTGAGTCCAGTTTACCATTGCAATTATGACTGGAATTGCCCAAGTGTTAATTGCCTTGAAGATATTTCAATCACTGACTTTAGAGTTTAATATCTTTTTCATTCTCTTATGTATTCATTTCTAACTTTTTTTTCTTGACTTTTGTGTGTGATGTTGTATTTTTGAAGGATGCCTACATATTCATTCAGACTCTTGATGTTTTTCCCATAGAGCATCTTCATTCCTTCCTTTTTCACTATTTTTCCTCATTTGATGGTGAGTGTAGCATATCTGTCCAGACCAAATTATATTGAAATATCTTTGCTGTAAATATGGACAGTGTTGACCATTGATTATTTTTTAGAGAGTGTTTTTCCATACAGTTTCAAATTGTCCATATGAAAGAGGTGGGATAAACTGGCAGATATTTTTGATATTTGATAGCCATGGCTAGAGTTGATGTAGGAGATGACCAGACTGAGCCTGATCTAATGCTTCATAAGTCTCGAGTCTCTGTGTGCTGACAAGAGATCTAAGTGCAGTCCATCTTGAATGCCTCTCCTATCTCCCACTCTTTCTTTTGACTGTTAGTTGGTAAGATTCTTGTAGAGATCTTAATCTTGCAATAAATCTTTATATTCATTGGAATTGCCTAAATCTGCTGATTTCCGCAGTGCTTGACACTTATTAAATATTGTTGATAGAGGAATCAGTGCAATGACAAACTGTAGTGGCGATAGTGGAAGGTTCCTCTTTTGATATTAACCTCTTCCAATCTATTACCACTGACAGCATACATGTCTTCCTTTGTCCCTTTGTACAAATTTCAGATGTTTCTACTGACTCATGTTATTTCTAGGCGCTTGATTATCCAGTTACGTGGCAGGTAGTTGAATGCCTTGTTCTAATCAATTCATGGTATATTCAAGTTGGTTTTCCTTCTCTTGCAATTTTTAAATAACAGTAAGGTGTTGTTGTTGTTTTGTAAAAAATGTTATTTAAAAAATTACCCTTGTTTCCTTCATTCATTCCGCCTGCTATCACTCGTTTTGATTGGTTCGGTCATCCAGGACACATATAACCAAGGGTTATACTTTCAATTATACTATAGTTTACTGTATTTCCTTTCAGTCTGTTCTACAAACGTGTTTGTAGGGAACAGTCAGAGGTAGCAAGAACAATAAGCATCCTCATTCTTAGGCACACCTGCTTTCTAGGTTTGGAGACATCTTCTCCAGGGAAGACCTTTCCACACCAATCAGCCTTCTCTCTACCCCCACCTTACTGAAGTTTAATTTAGTCTTACTGTTTGCATTTCCCAGAGGTGGATACTTGATCACCTAGGAAGCCCCAAGAAGAACAAATGCCGCATGCACCTGAATTCAATGTGCTTCTAAAATTAGAGGCACCAAATGCTAGGAAAAAGAAAATTAAGCAGCCACCAGTTTCTAGGCCTGTTATCAGATCACTACAGCTTTATGCTAAAGCTGAATGTCAGCTGTCTACATTGCTTTGGTTCTTCTTTTTGTAAGTAATCTCTCTTGCATACTAGTTCAGAATAACTAAATAGCAAACGGTAGAAAATGTTCAAGTTGTATGAAGAGGATTGCTATTGCTAATACTCTGTTTCCATATTTTACTTTCAAAGAATAGTACCGAGTTGAGTAGTTATTGTCCTGTGTTTGTTATGGTTTCTTGAAAGAGGAGATATTATTTGAAAGGTCTGGTATAGAAGTTTTGAACAAGTGTAAGCAGTTCTCTGTTTATGTCTTGCTTATGTGGTCATAGTATGTCTCTCATCTCTAATTCCCCTGCTCTGTAATATATACAGAAAATGATGCCTGTAATATGTTTTATAGGAATTTTTTTAGAGATGCAGCAAAACATTTTTGTGAAACTTTTTGAAAAAGCATTAGCATTACACATAAGCAATAAACTTTTCTTTCTTGGTGTGCTCTCCTGAAAAAAATTACTCAGGCAATAATAGCAAATATGAAAGCCAATTTATATTTGGACTTTTTAAGTAAAATCAAATCCGGAGTCTAATGTATAGGGTTGTTCTCTTCTTCCAAAATAGACTCAGTAGCTTCTTAAATGGCAGAGATTTTGGTATTATGTATGGGTCAAGCATCAGGAAAGCCTCTGCATGTCATTCATTATAATATTGAAATTGTGCAAAGCTGTTAAGAGCACATTTGATTTTAGTGGAAAGAGACATAAATAAGGCTGAATAAAGGCATTATGCTATAGAGGCAAAAAGCAGAGTTCTCCAATACAGAAACTTAAATTCTGTGTTCAGAAATAATTGAATTACATTTATCAGGTCATTTTGCATATTTCTTGATTTTTCTGGTTGCACAAAACAAAGTCTCATCCTTAATTGAATTTTGTCTTATGATACTTACAGTAAGAATGATTAAGAATAGTAGCCTTACCTTTTGAAATTGCTATGAGAAAGTCAAGGGTTTTTTTTTTGTGTGTGCTGCCGTTCTTGTAAGAATAATCTCTAAATGGGATAACCCTGAATTGCACATATATTAAAGGAAAGGTCAGGTTAGCTCTATCCCTGTCAGCCTTTCAAAAAAATCCTTTCCCACAACCTCAGGGATCCCATAGGGTGTGTTTGAGATGGTTGTATTCTTGTTTAGATGGCTGCTATTTTCTCACATTCTTTTCACTTATTTTTATTTTTATTCTTTTAAGTGTTTTAATAGTTGTGATATTGCTTTACTTGTTATTGTATACTACTTAGAGTCCAGTGACATGGGCCCCATATACATTTGCTACATAAAAAGAAAATGCAATGACGTTCTTAGACTAACCAGGAATGCATATTATAATATTTTCTGATCTATTTATCATTTACTCTAGTCACTAGAATGTGAACAAAATATTTCTTTCTGGAGTGCAAACCTAATTGCATTCCAGTGGAACAACTTGCCTTCAAAAGTTGTGGATGCTCCATCACTGGAGCATCACAGTCTTTAAGCTGAGATTGGACAGCCATTTGTCTGAGATGGTATAGATCATGGGTCTGCAAACTTAAACACTCAAAGAGCCATTTAGACCCATTTCCTACAGAAAAGAAAACACCTGGAGCCATAAAACTTGGTTGGGCATGGTGAACTCAGTGTCATTCTCACATAGTCACATGACCTCCCAGTCATGCCTTCCAAGGTTTTGTTGCTTTTGGTGTTTTCAGTAGGAAATGAGTCTCCCTCCCTCCCTCCCTCTCATTTCTATTTTTCCCTCTTTTTCCTCTCTCTCTTTCCTTCCTTTCTCTCCTCCCCCCTCTCTCATTTGTTTCCCTCTCTTTTCCCTCTCTCTCATTCTCTCCCTCCATCGTTTTCTCATTTCTGTCTCTCTTTCTCTTTTTCCCCTTTTCTCTCTCTCATTTTTCTCTCCCTCTCATTTCTGTTTTTCTTTTTCTCTCCTCTTTCTTTTCCCCCTTCTCTCTCTCATTTGCTTCCCTCTCTTTTCCTTCTCTCTCTCATTCTCTCCCTCCATTTTCTCATTTCTGTCTCTCTCTTTCTCTTTTCCCCCTTTTCTCTCTCTCATTTTTCTCTCCCTCTCATTTCTGTTTTTCTTTTTTCTCTCCTCTTTCTTTTCCCCCTTCTCTCTCTCATTTGCTTCCCTCTCTTTTCCTTCTCTCTCTCATTCTCTCCCTCCATCATTTTCTCATTTCTGCCTCTCTCTTTCTCTTTCCCTCCCTTTTCTCTCTCTCATTTTTCTCTCCCTCTCATTTCTGTTTTTTTCCCCTCTCCTCTTTCTTTTCCCCCTTCTCTCTCTCATTTGTTTCCCTCTCTTTCTCTCCCTCCAGCTCTCTTTCATTTCTCTCTCCCCCTTCTCTCTCTCTCTTTCTCTCATTTGTTTCTCTCTCTTTTTCCTCCATTCTCTCTCTCCATCATTTTCTCATTTCTGTCTCTTTCTCTTTTTCTCCCCATTTCTCTCATTTTCCTCTCTGTCTCTCGTGCGTGTGCACACACATGCCCATGAGCGAGGATACCCTCTCCTCAAGTGAGTGGCCAGGCTCAGCCAAAGTGCAGTGAAGGTGCACAGAACAGGCAGGTTGACTGGCTGATGGGCGAGTGTCTTTGGCAAGGGCGCTCTGGCTTTCTCCGAGCCTAATTCATGGGATGAGTGTGCAAGGTTGAGTGGGGCCAGCTCCCTTTTCCCACTGCCCTCCCCACCCTGCAACAGCCAGCCAGGGGGTTCTGAGTAGTAGTAATAGTAGGGTCATCTTCGGGGAACCCGCCACTGTGATTCATGCTCACTCCTCAACTGTAGGCTTGTCTCCCTTTCTGATCCCATTCCCACTCTGCCAGCTCTCGTGTCAGCGAGGTTGGCATCGCCATGGCCGGATTGGCCAGTGTCTTGGGGTGGAGAGCAGATTGTGTGACCAGGTTGGCAGGGAGCCGCAGGAGGGGGTCAAAGACCAGCATGCAGCTCCGGAGCCCCAGGTTGCTGATGCCCAGTATAGGTTCTCCTGCTTGAGCAGAGTCTTGGACTAGAAGACCTCCAAGGTCCCTTCAATTTTGTCCTATTTTGTTGTGTTTACTGTACTCTACTCTACTCATTTATGCTATAACCCAGTACACGTCAAGTATGGCATTTTAGAAAATTAGCACATCCATATAAAATGTGAATTAAAAAAAATATTTGCAACAATATTTTCAACTCTAATTATGTGCCATTTTCTAGTCCTGAAGACTTTTGGAGAAAATTCAATCTTTGTAATTATTTGATTTTTTTAAAAAATATATTTTTGTTTGCCTCGCTTTTACATTTTGCATTTTTTTCTTCAGCTACCCCAAGACCTAGAAGCTTGGTTCTGTTAAATGGCAGTAAAATGTGCACCTTTCAGTTCCAGCTACTTTGCAAGAGGAACAGATTCAAATCAGAAAACTAGATCTAGATATTCTTTATTAGGTGTGAGAAGTACTGAACTGTCAAATAATGGATAGCTAGGGACTTTATTATTGACAACTGTCACTGTTGTTTGGGAAAAAATATTAAAACAAAGGAATTAAATTTGGGTTTTTCTTGATCTCCTTTTCCTAAAAACCTCAGCTCTTCTAATTTTTTGTTTCTGATAAAATTAACTCTTGTAGTAACATCAGTATGACTTTGGGAAGAAAGATTTAAGTGCTTTCCTGAGTATGTAATGATTTTCTGTTAATGTTTTGTCCATAGATTTCTTTCCCAATTTTTTTTTTCACATTTGTTTTTTTTTTTAGCATCACTACAAAGTTGGTCTGTACTTGGAGAGATATGTCCAGGTTTTTCCTGTCAACATGGAACATAATTTGGGCAGATTGCAATGGTTTAGTAATAGCTATGTCTTGAAGAATATGTCAACTAAATAAGTATTGTAAATGATTTGATAAATAGATTCACAGCCATGCTATGTAGTAGAATTCTAATCTGATGGTCTTGGGTTCCAAGTTCTACCTCAATTTATGAAATTAAGTAAGAAAATATTTATACTTATTACAGTTTTAGGGTTATTCTTTCTGCAAGACAGAAATAGAAGCACAAGATAAATGAGAGATATTGCAGATAGCCTCTTTGTGTGTGACCACATGGTTCTATTGCCTCTACTGGACTTGTCAGAATACAGCAATAATTATGCACCAACCTGGTATTATCATTACTATTATTATGGTATCCTCCTGGCATTTATGCTAGACACCCATCTTTGATTAAAAGGTAGGGGCCTTTAAGAGGGGGAGAAAAGAAAAAAGAGAGAGGGTGTCTTCCCCTAGCACATTAATCTATCATGAGCTAATGTGTTTTGCCCATTCCTTTCCTTTGTACTATCTCCAAGGCTCTCGCGCGCACGGGTACACGCAGACACACACACTCACTCACACACTCACACACACACACACACACACACACACACTCACACAGACAAACATTCGCACTCTCTTCTTGCATTTCTGCCACCGATCTCTGCTGGTTGACTGGGCCTGAATCAGTCGGCAAGAGAAAGACAGACCAACCGGCAGACAGACTAACGAAGATAGACGAACAAAGCCGAGACCACAATGGGAAATACACCATCTCAAGGCATGTCAATGTTCATCCATTCTTAAGTAGCAGGTATTTTTTTTATTGGTGTTTTTTTTTTAATCCTTCCTTTCTCTTTCCCAACCTGCCGATTCTGTAGGATGCTCTTGCTGCTATGGTGATGCTGTTAGCATATAGTGTTAGCCTTTGCTTCAAATATCAACATACGAATTGGGCATTATCTTTTTGAGAAGAAAAAGGGGGTGTGGTGGGTAGGAGAAGCTCGTTTTCCTCCCCTCTCCCCCAGCTTGTGATGGAGAAATAAGGTAGAATTCTACCACATCTCTGATTTAAGTGTGAACTGGGAAGAAAAAGATGTTAAGGTACATCAGAGTTGTTGAGTGTCCACTGCTTTCTTTGGGTCTGTATATTCCCCCACCCTGTTGTTGTCAAAGCTGCTGAGCTCCAAGGAGATTAAGTAGCTACAGGATCTATTGTCCTAGCAATATAGATTGGAAAAGAGCTGGGGATGAAGCGGGTGGGGAGGAAAAAAGGAAGATGTGTGGACAAGTCTCATTAAATGTTTGAGTCCCATTGTTAAGATTTTAACCACTGGCTTAATCTGCACTTAAGGATTTACCGGGATGCTCTCAGTTTGTAAATGGTTGCCTTGCTATTTTCCCTCTTTCCTTCCACACCCACTTAATTTCTCATGAAGAGTAAGACTGTTGCTGGCCTGGTTTGTTAAACGATGGAAACAAAGAAGCTTAGGAAAGAGAAAGTAAGTGAACAAGAGAAGAAAGAAAGAAAGAAAGAAAAAGAAAGAAAGAGCAGAGGTTATGGCTCAAAGAGGGTGTGTGTGTGTGCATGTGTGTTTCAATAGCATGAATGATTGCAGGGAGGAAAAATCTTCAGATTTCAGGTGTCACTTAGTGGGGGGTGGGTAATGGTTGCAGCAGTCAGAGCGTTCCTTCAAAACCCCCAAATTGGTACAACACACAGATGTGAGTGAGGAGGAGAATGCCCTGATTTTTGTATTCACCTTTAATGAATATTAATTGACTGTGGAATGATGAATGGTTAAGATGAAGATAGTTTATACACAACAATGCAACCTGTGTGCATATATGAACATATCTGAAATGTTTGTTTAGCCATGATTATTTCTCTATCAAAGAAAGGACTTCTCTCCCTCCCACCCGCCCTCCCACCCTGTATGTGTGTGTGTGTGTGTATGCGTGTGTGTTTGGGTGTATGCTTGTTTCAGAGTGGCAGCTTGAGAAACAGGTCTAGTACCTGATAAGAGAAATAATGGGAGGGATATTAAGGTGAGAGATATCCCACATGGGCAAACTACTAAACTAGTGAATTGTGTTGGATGGCAAAAATTCAGGAGCACTTTCCTCTGGTCCATAAATATCTGGCAGAAGAAATGGATATTACCTTGCACTTTTTAGAGGAAATAACTCCTCTGCTGAATGAAATTCCCTTGCACATGAGGAGCACAGCGTGAGAGTGTTCAGATCTTTATTGTTCCCAAAATAGATTCAGCTGTAAAAAAAGAATGAACTGCATTAAAAATAAATATGCAGGCAGCTTTTTAATAACCTCATTTGTAGTGTTGTGCTATTCAGCATATAGCAAGTTTTGGTGTGAGTGGGATTTAAATACAAAAGCTTGAATTCATATTCTTTTGAGGGTTCCCAAAAATAGAAGAAATTTGAATGGGAGGCAAAAATCTAGCAAAGACTTTCAGTGGCAAGATTTTATTATAGTTATCCTTGAAAGAAGCAACAGAAAAAACCATGATGTTTCTATTTTCTCCTTGTATGACTGTGGTTTGGCCTGTAACCAGGGTTGTCCACTCTGAAGTTTTGTATTTTGCCATTCCCAGCTGTGATTGTCCTTTTCAAATGTGTGGTTCAATCTATTGGCACTAGGGAAATTTGAAAATAAAGGGGGGATGTGCTAAAGCCCTAAATGAATCAATTATGCTACCAAAAACCCAAGCTTGGGATAGAAATGCAAATAATTATCACTCAGAATTGGTTTAGCTTGTATAAAATCATAAAGGTGCATAGAAAATTTCCTTTATTTAAATGTAGAAGCCTGAGGAGTCCAGAACGACACAGAATTTTATTTATCTCAGTTTATCTTCTGCAAAAAAAGAAAGAAAAGATTCATAAGGTATAGATCACAGAGAACGCAACAGTGAAGCAGATAACAATAAAAATACTCATTTTTAAAGCAATTGTTCATAATTACTGTTCTTAAAAAGATAACATATTTTACTTTATACACACACACATAAATATGCATACATGTACATATAAATACATATGCACATAAAATTTAGAATTATTCACCATTGTAAAATTATTTTTCAAATAGCAGATCAAAGCACTGAGAACAAGCACTCAGTATATACTAATCAAGGTATTCTACCATCAGAATTCGAATGAATGTAAAATTGTAGACTAGGATACATTTCTGCACATTTGTTATGGTTTAAAATAGTTTTTCCAAACCTGATGCTGTTTAGGTGTGTTAAACTATGAATTCTAAAATCCCTAGCTGCAGGTTTATTATAGTCTAGCACAATTGAAGAGCAGAAAAATCAGACAAGGTTGCATAAAAATATGGTGGAAAAAAGTTAGAGGTGAGGTTCTGATATTGGAAATGGTTACGAAGACAGTGTCAGTTCTTGGATTAGGAGGGGTAATATGTTCCAACTCAAAAAACATATCTTGAATGCAGTTAAGTGGAGCATACAGTCCAGTCAGCTGAAACCTATGATTTAGTAGGCTGCCCAACAGTATAGCAAGGTATAGGGCGGTAGAGTTTAACTAGATACTTAAGGTAAATCAACAAAAATAATGACAGTATGGCTTAAAAAAGAAAGGATAAAAGTCATAAAAAACTAGAAGTCGTGTATGCCAAGGGTAGAAAGACTCATTATGTGCCATCAAATTTGTGTCAACTGTTAGCAATCACATATATAATCTTTTCAGGTCTTCCAATAGTATACCCCTGGTGCTCTCTGAGCTTGCTTGTTTTCTTGGAGATGTTTCATTACCCAAACTGGGGAACACAATCTGTGTTAGCACTTATGATGTTACCTAGTTTGGGTAATGAAATATCTGCAAGAAAACAAGTAAGCTCAAAAAGCACCAAGGACCCCCTCAGTTCAACCCTGAGTTACAAATAGTATCCTTTATTAATAGTGTATCCGTTTCTTTAAAATAAATCAATGTTGTTATTAGTCATCTTCTGTTTCCTTCCACTCCCCGCCCCCCAGCATTAGATCCTTTCCTTTTTTCATTAGTTCTTTATATTATATGTCAAAATAGAATAATTGGTTGGTTTATTTGATAATTCATTTATTTGTTTTCCTGGCTGTCCAAGGTATCCTCAGGAGTTTTCTCCAACTTCAAAATTCAAATCCAATACTTTTCCTATCCTGCTTCTTCAAAGTCCAAAGGAAAGAGAGGAGATGAATAGAGAATAGAGTCAGGATACAGAATGAAGAAGAATGCAAGAAAGAAGGAGCAGACTTCCTAACACAATTCCATAAAATTCATTCATTAAATAATATCGCTTTAAACTTTACTGCTCCAAAATGCTTTATCACAATAGTCTTAAACTAACACAACCCTAAATGGGAAGGGGGTTGTGGCCTAAATAAATAGGTTGCATGATTCCAATCACACAGATTGTATTTGAGATGAGATTCAAACCAGGATGTGAAATATTTCATAATACTAGGCATGCTATTTTCATTTGGGGGGCTTTGGATCTTTAGGCTACCCAGTGAAAGTGAAGTAGATCTGAACTAGATTAAGCTGAACTGTAAAGATTGTTAATACTACAAAAATTGCTGTAGCCTGAAAACATGTGCTATGCAATAGATAAAATCCAGAAGAATAGGAAGATAAAGTAGCAGTGGACTGATTTGCTTATCTGAACAGGCATTATTTTTATCTTGCTCATTGGGACACTGGCAGGAGTTGGCAGGAGTTAACTTGGAGTTGGTCAATAAGGATAGTTACCTAGCAATCTTTAGAAATAGGTGAGAGGTAGTTGGAAAGATGAATAAGAAAATAACTATTTGTGTTGACAAAGATCTAAGCACCAACCTGGCCTGTAAAGTAATTCTAACCAGGATATTCTCAAGACTAGAGTGGAAAACAACAAAGGAAAAGAGCTGAATTCTTGGATTCTGCATCCTACCTCTTTTTTATTTTGCTTGATGGAGGGAATCATATTGACATCCAAACTGTTCCTTTCAATTCTTCCCTTCTTACTGATCAGCTTAATGTGCTCCATTAAGGACTTTTCAGAAATGATTTCAAGTTCTCAGCACTTCACTGGTCAATCACTGTGTCTCCTTGATACTCATTAAAACTACAATAATTATACACTATGAGATTATTTTCCTTAGAAAAGTTATGCCAGTGTATTGTTTATTTTCTTAATTATGTTACACAGAATATATTGATTAAAAGTTCTAAATACATAGTAAAGTTGTCCCCTTTAAGGCTAATTTTTAGTTATAAAATCTTATACCGGTTCTTTCTCCCCTTGTTTTATTAATTTGAGATAAAGAAGTCAGCACTCTTAGTTTAAAGAAAGATACTGAATTAATATAATTTTGGTTTTAGAATTTTATTTTAATCCATACAGACATAATCATTTCATTAAAAGAACATCTATTTAATCTGCACATCCATTTGATTCATTTCTTTTTAATTTCTACCCTGTGGGAATTAGGAGTGCCATTTTTACAATATCTTGTATTGGCAACCTACCAATCTTGCTTTTCCCCATCCATCTTCTTCTCTGTGGTTCACAGGGTTATATCTTCAGTTGAATCATGCAGTGTCATGCTGACACTACCAGCTGCACTTGGATAATGAAGTTGGATTACCCAGTGACTGTTCCTGTGGGGGAAAATCCAATGATACTCATCATATTCTACCTTTATGGCGCTTTTCTTTGTTGTTGCGTCTAAAATATTCAGGAGATCATAATTTATCTTGGCTTACTTCAAGCCATTTTCTGAAACTCCTTTTGAATGGTCACATAAAATATGAGGCCAGACATCTGCAATCCTCTTGGAAAAGTCAACTTGTCTTGCATGTCTGTGTCTGTATGAAGCCAAATGTAGAAAAGCCAATCTTTGTACTTATTTCTCACAATGGCTTCTTTATAGTAGCAACATCTTTTTTTATTTTTTTTATTTTAGAAAAAGGACCTTTGGGAACTTAGTGATACAATAGCCATAGCTGAGAAGAAAACCAGTTCCAGTCAGCTGCAGCAAAGCGGAGGCTTCTGTGGAGCTAACTATGGTACCAGGCATCAAATCAAATAACTGTTAAAAAAAAGAAGCCAGTTGTAAGAGGAAAGATTGTTCCAAGACCAAAAAAGGGCAAAATTAACTAAATAAAACTGAATTGTTTTCTCCTTCTCCTCCTCTTCCTCCTCCTCCTCCTCCTCCTCCTTGCTGCATATTGATTTGTAGTGCACAGATGTTGCTGGAGATAGCCCTGCCCTCCCAAACAGCTTGTTTCCCAGTGTAGGCATCCAAGGAATAGAGAAATACATACATTTTATTCATAATGAAGGATGGCCTATGGCCATCTATGACATCATCATGGAAGGGCTGCCTTTCTGTTGGAAGAAAATCTTTGCCCTGACACAAGGCAAAGAGGTTACAAATAGAGTGGCTACTTCAAAATGCAGTGGCTATTTACCAGAGAGGGATTTTTAATTGGTGACATCGTGGTTCAAATTAGAGGCACCTCTGAGAGAAGCACATGTTGTTATTTTTCTAGCACCAAGGGCAGATCCTTTCCCTTGCTTATTAAAATGGTGGTTGATCTATTTTACTGCAATTATTTTCAGAGTTATTTATATATTTGCTGTTCTTAGCTTAAATTAATATAAGGTTGTTTAATGCTGTAGTCTTTGATTTATGACCACAATTGAGTCCAGAATTTATGTTGGTAAGTGAGAAATTTGTTAAATGAGCTTTACCTCATTTTATGACTTTTCTTGCCACATTTGTTAAGTGAATCACTGCAGTTGTTAAATTAGTAACATGATTCATAAGTGAAACTGGCTTCCCCATTGAATTTGCTTGTCAGAAAGTCTCAAAAGGGGATCCCATGACCCCGGAACACTGCAACCACATAAATGTGAGCCGGCTGTCAAGCATCTGAATGTAAATCATGTGACTATGAGGATGCTGCAAAGATTGTAAGTGTGAAAAATGGAAATTTTTCAGTGCTGTTGTAACTTTGAATGGCCACTAAATGAATTGTAAGTTGAGGACTGCCTGTATTATTTGAATAATAGGTTATAAGTATAACTTCTAACTTATTATTTAGTGATTAGATTTATTATTTAGAGATTAGATTGGCCTTCACTTTGACACTCTTGTGCAAGGACCTGAAGATCTGGTTTTGCCAATGGGCCTGGGGAACCCAGAGTGGGATGGAGACCATCAAATGGCTTATTTAATTGATTAATTGTCACCAGGGAGAGGGGTTATTGTTTCTATTGTTTATATATTGAAATTTTATTTTTGCAAGCTGCCCAGAATCACTGAGAGTTAAGGGACAGCCATATAAATGTTCATCAATCAATTAAGCAAACAGGAAAGCTTGCTGAGAATAATTCTTTTTCCAGAAATAGCCAAGATATCAAGCCATTTATTAGCCTCCAAATTATACTTTCATGTCAGAAGCTTAGTTCAAAGGATCAACCAGTGACATCACTGTTTCCAAGTGATGTCCAGTTGTGGGTTCAGCCTCCAAATTAACTCTCCAACTAAATTTTCACTCTCCACATGAACTTAGAAGAAAACCTTATAGACAATGTTTATTTGTTTACTTCTAATATTTGCTAGAAACAGTTAGGAAGTCATATTTATTAGCACCATCCATCAACAGAAAGGATATAAATTATAGCTAGTTTGATTTAGTGATTAAAGCACCGGGCCATGAGTTCTAATTCCGCCTTAGCCACGAAAGCCAGTTGGATGATCTTGGGCCAATCACTCTCATTCCAACTCACCTCACAGGATTCTTGTTGTGGGGAAAATAGGAGAAAAGTGTGCTGGATACATTTGCTGTCTTGAATTATTTGTAAAAATAACAAGGCAAGATACAAACAAACAGAGGTAGGGTAGAATAAATAGATAAAACAACCAATAAAAACACTATAAAACAATACTCGACATGAAAGCCAATAGGAACATACTTTTAATTCCTATTTATTGTTCCACATAAAATGAATGTGGCCTTTTTTAGCCTTTGTGCCATCCGATATTCTGGAGTGCATCAGTATCACAGAAATACATTATTTCACAATTCATGTGTAAATAACAGAAACAGAGTACAATAAAAATGACCTTTTCAAAAGATTTGTTTAATAAAAATATTGAATCACAAGCTAGTTTCACCAGCTTCTTGTATTGTATGGATTTATATAAAGCCTTTGCTTTCCGAAAGTCCCAGTGTGATGACACAGACCATCCTAGAGAGCTACTTCAGCTTCTGGTAAACAAGTGTTTCAGATGAGTCATTTGAGAAAAATCTCTTAAGAGAACCATTTTGTGAGTGTGCCTGAAATAAGGTTCTCAAATCTTCAGATACCTCCTGCCTGCAAATGACTGCATACCACTTGTTAAGCCATAAACCATTGTTTATAAACCAGAGGGTGAATAGGTTTGTGCAATACTTAAATGTAAAACCAAGCAAGCCATGTTAAATGCTCAGTTCAACTAATATAACCTTTTCTAATTGCAACAGGCTTACCATATTCTTACGAACAAAGTTGCTTATTTCTATCATGTAATATATAATTAATAGGGTCTAATATTCTGAAAATCTCCCTCTTTATTCCTTTAACAATAGCTTATAAAATTTAATTATTTTAAATTCCTGTTTAAATTTCTTTCCAGTTTAAATGGCATGGCAAGGAGCTTGAGGTTTAGATCAGACTTTCCCAGTCTAAGACCATCCACGTGTCTAGGATCATGACTTCCATCATCAGTAGCCTTTTAACCTCCACCCTGGCTAGAACTCATTTGGTTAGGGAAGTCTTGCTTAAATGAACATACATTGTCTGCGGTTTAAGTTGTGAATACTGTTGAAAATGTGCAAATTTTCAAAATTAAAATTTTCACAATGGTCATTAAACAAATGGCTGCAGGTGTTAAATGAATCTCACCGTCATTAAGTGAATCCATTCATGACCAATTGTAAAGCTGACCATGTAGTCATGTGACCACAGGGTTGGGGAAGAATGGCACAACTATTTGTGACAACCAGGGGGCTTTATTTTCTGGTTGTTGGTGTGCATGGTTCTTGCTACAAATGTCTGATTTAAGTCATAAAACTTTAATAAAACAGCAGATTAAAATATACATCCTAATTAATGTATTGAAATGATATAGCAGTTGACAGAAATAATTTCCATATTTAATTGTTACATTTTCTATAGTAAAAATAAATAAATAAAAATATGACTTGAAAATTCTAAACCACTGTACTGTTTATTGAAGCTTCCAAGCTCAATAGTTGTATTTCAGATTCAGATGAAATCAATATTAGAGTTAGAGACATGAGACCATAAAGAATTCAATTGCTAGTCACAGAAGATACTATTAGGCTAATCAAATAAATGGATTCCTAAGTTTGTATGTTTAGTTGTGCCTACTCTATTTTTTAAATATGAAAGAAAAATACGTCAAATACTGGTTTTCATTCTATTTGTACCCATGGGCAGCATCCTGCCCACACACTTTTATCTTTCTTGGTGACTTCAATTTACCTCATATTAACTGGACTCTTAATGAATGTACACTGACCCCACACATGCAACCTTATACAATGCAGTAACAAATCTGGGACTAGAACATCTAGTAACCAACAACACTAGACTTAACAACTGCCTTGATCTCATCTTCTGCAATAGTTTGAATTCAATTTATGGAATACAAATTAAAGAACCCTTTTCCAACAGTGACCACAACATGATAGACTTTTGTCTCAATATACGTCCACACAAAAATCATCACAACGATGGAATCCCAAATTATAACTTCAAAAAAGGCAACTATGATCTTATAAACAACGTTCTCATCCCTTGATTGGCAATTCCTATTCACTGAATGCAATACTGTAGAAGACCATTACAAGATATTTTTACTTGAAGTCAAAAGAATCATCAAACTATATGTATCATTAACAACTCGCAAAACCAGAAAAAACAAATTACCCATAACAATAAGGAAGCTTCATTCCAAAAAGAAATCACTTTGGCGGAAAAACCTATCTGGTCACATTGCCAATTTCAAAAGCCGATACAAAAATTTATGCCACCAGATAAAAACTGAATGCACCAATTATCACATTAAACAAGAAGAAAACCTATGCACCAATTCCACCCGCGCTTTCAACAATTTTGTAACCAACAAACTAAAAGACTCAAGGTCCATCCCACCCCTGAAAGGACCTAATGGTAAAGACTGCAATGATGACACTATTAAAGCCAACCTCTTTAACACATTCTTTGGCTCAGTATTTGTAAACAGCAATGGATCATGCCCAGTATTTCCTAGTCGAACCACAGACAACTCTAATGATCTAATACATATCAATTTTACAGAAGACAATGTTGAAAAAGCACTACGTAATCTAAAACCATCTCTATCTTTTGGACTGGACAGAATATGTGCCTACTTCTTTAAAAAGCTATCCACTGCCATAGCCGAACCTCTAAGCATAATCTTTGAAAAAATTTTCAGGACCAACTCCTTGCCAAAACTATGGTCACAAGCCACGGTCATCCCCATCTTCAAAAAGGAAGACCCCGGCCTAGTTGAAAATTACAGAGCAATCTCTTTATGCTGTGTCACCTGTAAAGTATGGAATTAATTATTAACCAATCCATCATCCTCCACTTAGAAACAAACAGCCTACTCTCTAATAAACAGTTTGGTTTCAGGAAAAAACTGTCATGTAATCTGCAATTCTTACACTGCAAAAACAAATGGACTACACAACTGGATCAGGGCAAAGCAATAGACGCAATCTACATAGACTTCTGTAAAGCCTTTGATTCAGTGGTACACGACAAACTACTCCTAAAACTAAAACTTTACGGTATCTCTGGACACCTGCATAACTGGTTAGAATCATTCCTGTCAAACAGACAACAAATGGTCAAAATTGGGAGCGTCCTATCAAATTTTGTACCTGTCAACAGTGGTGTCCCCCAAGGCAGTGTTCTAGGACCAACTCTTTTCATATTCTATATAAATGACTTCTGTGATCATATTAAGAGCAACTCTTCGCTGATTATGTAAAGCTATTCAACACCCTTCAAAAAGATCTTGACTATGTATCAGAATGGTCAAACAAATGGCAACTTCAAATCTCAACAAATAAATGCTCTGTCCTACATATTGGCAAAAAAAATCAGAAAATAAAATACAGGTGAATAGTCAAGTGCTTGTTGATGATCCAATCTCTGTCAAGGATCTTGGAGTACTCATCTCTAATGACCTAAGTGCTAGAGCCCACTGTAACTACATAGCCAAAAAGGCGTTAAGAGTTGTTAACCTAATCTTACGTAGCTTTTTCTCTGGTAATATTACACTACTAACTGGAGCATACAATACATTTGCTAGACCAATACTTGAGTACAGCTCATCAGTCTGGACCCACATTACGTATCTGATATTAACACAGTTGAGAAAGTCCAGAAATATTTCACAAGAAGAGTTCTCCAATCCTCTATTCATTGCAGAATACCTTATGCCGCCAGACTTGAAATTCTAGACCTAGAAAACCTAGAACTACGCCGCCTTCGGTCCGATCTAAGTATAGTATATAAAATTATACATTGCAATGTCCTACCTGTCAATGAATACTTCAGCTTCAACCATAACAACACTAGAGCAAACAATAGATACAAATTCAAGGTTAATCGCACCAAACTTGATTGCAGGAAATACGACTTCAGCAACAGAGTGGTCAATGTCTGGAATACTCTACCTGACTCTTCCCTAAACCCCCAAAACTTTAACCTTAGACTGTCTACTATTGACCTCATCCCTTTCCTAAGAGGTCTGTAGGGGGCATGCATAAGCGCACCAACGTACCTACCATCCCTGTCCTATTGTTTCTTTTATTTTTTTATTTTTCTTATATGTATCCATGTACTCATAACTATGTTTTTACTTATGCCTACTATCTTGTAAGCAATTGACAAAAATAAATAAATAAATAAAATATCAGCTGCCAGCATCAATAAAATTGATTTTTTGGGGTCTATCCTACATATAATTTTTCCTCTCCTTTCAGAAGATTGTTTTACAGGTGACAAAGCACATAGTTGCAAGTGCAATCAGATCTTAAATCCATTGAATAAATGAGTCATACATTTACTTTTCCAATGCTGCAACACCAGTCTTTTAACTTTAGTAAAGGCATGATAATTCCATTTACATTTCGGGTTGTTGATTTGTACTCAGAAAACTTTTTCTTTGAAGTAAATAATTAAAAAAAACCCCACAATTATTATTTTTTTTTTTAAAAAAATCCTAATTTGTTAATATTTTCATAAAAGCATTGTTTTAAAAAGGATGCAAATTATTAAAAGAAAAATGAATAAGTTGAGGCATTTCTTAATCACCTTGCATTCCATAAATTTTATTGCATTTTGTATGCATACATTTGGAAAACAAAATGAATGAAAAGGTTACAGTTTTAATAATATAGGCTCTGTGAATGAATATATATATGTCTGAAAGCACATTATTTCAGCTTTTGCAGACTTCATAGTGAATAGAGAAAAGTATAGGATTTTCAACAATATAGGATCCAAACCTAGTACTAAAACAGAAAGATAATAATAATGGGGATGCATACACTGTCAAAAAGAAGAGCGAAAAACATAAAAAAAATCTTTGACAAAAAAGTGAAAAAAAAATACTACAAAGAAAAAAACATAGTATGATGACAATGTCTCAAAGCAGTAAACAATTATAATTCTATATATATTTAATGCAAATATTATTCAAGTACACATATCTATCTTTTTTTAATCTACAGTACCCTATTTTTTATAAATGAGTCCTATATTTCATTGTGTGTTGATACAAATCTATGTCTATAGGCAAACCTAATGTAAGTTGTTCAATTATCAGATTCTATGCACTAGATCAGGGCTGTCAAACTCATGGTCTGAGGTGCCGGATGCATCACACACCCACACCTAGTTTAGCAAAGTGGGAAAAAGTCACAATATGTCATGTGATGATGTTGTGACAACATGAGTTTGACACCCCTGCATCAGATATGTAGCTCAAAAAAATATCTCCTGAAAATGTTAGCTATTGTGAAACAATATTTATATAATCCACTACTTTCTCACAAAACCTGGCAAATATAGGACATTGTAAAGATATATCCTTATTACATCTCCAACCAAGTGCTGTTATTGCTAGTCCTTTTCAAACAAAATTGCAAACAAAATTGAGTCTAATAAATTCTAATATTATTTCTTCTTGTATAAGTCATAATTTGAAATGCATTGACACTTTTAGAAGACACTTTCCCAATGTCTAGACAACATAGGAACTATTTCTATATTTCTATAAATATTGTATATTTCTCTATTTCTTTGCATCTGCATATCAAATTGATTTAACAAGGGCAGAGGTGTTTTTTTTTTAATTTTAAGAATTTAACCTTTAAATCCTGCTGGTCCAAATAATGCTGTTAATGCATTTTATAATTATAAATATTGCTATTAGGTTAGAGTTGATAGATGATCTTTGTCTCTTAACACGGAATATGTTAAAAATCTTCATCATCTATCAGTTGGTCCAAAGTCAATATCCCTACTTTCTATTTTTCCATATCACCATCTTTTACACAATTTTTTAAAGGTTGGGCTTCCCCAACCATACAATCAGTTTAACATGGGAAAAAGGTCAACTATTTTTTATTAGGCATTTTTATTAGACATTTCCTTTCATAGTTTTCTAACTGACATAACCAATTCCAGAGATATCACAGGTTTTGTATATTTAAATCCTAACACCATTTATCCAACCAAGGGTGTTTTATGTATATTTACTGTATGTTCCAAAATTACTGAAATCAATTGGCTTTCAGTATTTAATACTTGACAATCAATAAGCATGATAATATACAGTAGCTCCAGATTTGGAAAACCAAAACTTCCCTCATTAACTGGTAATCACACAAAATAAAAATCCTACAAAAATTTTCTAAACAAGTAATTAATTTTCTGCAAATATGTGTATAAACTGGAATTCCTCTCAGAATATAAATTAATCTGGCAATTTTCAATTTGAGAGTTCACTCCTTCCCAAGAGGGTAGGGTTTAATGGCTCCCATCTATCAATATCTGAAAAAAACAGTCTATGCTTTTACTACATGTTATTGAATTTAATCCTTTATATATGGACACCTAAATATTTAATGGATTCAGTGGAAATATGGAATTGACATTCCTTAAATGGATGGGTAACACAATTTGCACCTATTGACATTAATTCTGATTTGGATCAGTTAATAGAGTAGCCTGCCAGTTTGCTAAAGGCATCTATATTTTGCATCAATAGTGGAATAGAATACTTCTATTTTATTCAAGTCCATTAGATCTACAGTAGGTTTAACCTAATGTTGGTTCCTGTTCACTTAGTTTTTATAAACTCTGCTTGATCATTTTAATAATAAATAATATTACTATTTACTAACATGCTGTTAAAATTTTTGAATCAACATTAATCATCTTGAATAGATGATAACAAGAACTCTGTGTAAGCATTGCCTGCTTTCGGTATAACTTTAATATAAGTGTAATTAAAAGTTTTGGCACCGAAAGAGGGTATTTTTATGTTTTATGTATATCTAAATGTGGTAAATTAATTTTATTTAAAAAGGTCGCACTCGATAATTCTCTGATTTATACAATTCTGAATAATTTTCTTTAAAAAATTACAATTTATATCCATTGAAGTTATTTTTATA
Organism: Pseudonaja textilis; assembly: GCF_049901715.1. Lineage (NCBI taxonomy): Eukaryota > Metazoa > Chordata > Lepidosauria > Squamata > Elapidae > Pseudonaja > Pseudonaja textilis. The sequence goes on from NC_142008.1 coordinate 95,856,139, forward strand.
TTTTATTTCTATTACCTCTAATAATTGAAATCATTGCCTTATTTTTATTTTATTTTAAGCAGTTAGCCAAGATCTTAGAAATACCTTCCCAGTATCTCTGTCTAAACATGTTAGTTTAAATTCTATTTACTATGGTATTATATTAGTTAATTCAAATTTCTTTTTTTGCATTTCTCTGTACAAAAGTAATTGGGCATCTAACTGTCTCTGCTAATAAATGTTTCAATTCATCCTTCAGATTATTTTTTCTTTAATTTTTAGTGTTTTTGTATGATACATAATCAATAATTCTATTTCAAATATATGCTTTATATGTTTCCCATTAAAAAAAAATTGGGCACGATATTTCTGAATTTAAATCAAAATATAGTGAAGTTTCCATCCACATTTGTTTTACAAATTCATTATCATTCAATAAGGAAACATTAAAATACCAATTTCTTGATATCTAAATACATTTCTGAAATATATATTTCAAAGTATTTCAAGATACATAACAAACATTCATATTACACCATCATATTACATCACCAGATTTGGTGATATGAGAATGATGATATTAAGAAATAATAAAGCATAAAAAAATTCTGGTGCACATTTGACTGAAATGTATATTCTCTTTTAGTTGCATACATTAAATGCCAGGGATCTATTAAATTTTATTCTTCCATATAAATCTTCATTGTTTTCCTTATTAGCATTTGGGATTTTTTTTCTTTCCTTTCCTTTTTGAACCATTATAATTCTATCAAGCTCGGGATCCAACATCTCTTTTTATTATCAGTTTATCATAAATATACTCATTTAAGTGCTGAAAATACTAATAAAATATGAGAATATAATTTTTGATCATAAATATTAACCTTCCTATTACAGACTCTGCTATTTTACAGTAGCACATAAATTTAAATATAATCATTTGCATCAGTAATACCTTGTTGTAAATCAGTTGGAAATCCTTTTCAAACAAAATGGCCATTCATTTATCCTGCTCTGTTAAGTAAGTCTCCTGTCGATAAAATTCTTCTTCCTCTTCCTCTTCCTCTTCCTCCTTCTCCTCCTCCTCCCCCTCCCCTCCTCCTCCACCACTACCACCGCCACCACTACCTTTAATTGATGTTGTTAAGTAATATATTCCCTTAATAAATATGGTAAAATTACATTTTGTTTTTTAAATTCTTGTAACCTGTTTACATTAAGACTAACCTCATAAATTTTATTTTGCCCGCTTTCCCAATCCCAATTAATTTTGACAAGTACCATTTAACAAATATGTAAAGCTTTTATACATTTAAATACTTTACCTATTTACTAATATTGCTGATAGATTAAGAAACTCCATTAATATTCAGTTTACATTCAAATACCATTCTATTACATATATAGAGAATCTATATTTAAAATGAAAAAATGAAAAATGTGATTATGGACATAAAAATAAAAGAACAGGTGATATTATTAGAGATTAAAGAGAATCTTTCTCTCTCTCTCTCTCTCTCTCTCTCTCACACACACGTACTGTAAATAAAAAAAAACAGAAGTTGATGACTTTCTAAAGGGAATGACATAGTAATTTAATTTCTCTTATATTGAAATTTTCAAAATAATTTCAAACATTGCTAGGTAGTTCTTTGATACAATGTTGATTATAATTTTGTATTTTCTTTTTTAAAGAAAATATGATCATTTTTCCTTGTTATTTCAATTCCTGGTTTGGATTAGAAGACATCCAACCCTGCTATTGATATTCATATCCTTCTCAAAACACTAAATTTATCTCACATTTTTCATATTTTTCTTGTTCTGTTTAAGGAGTTAGACCAGTGTTTCTTGGCCTTGGCAACTTTAAGATGTGTGGACTTCAACTGTCAAAATTCCCCATCCAGCATGACTTGGATGTTGGTATATAAATGCATTAAAGGGATAAATGAATAAACTATTTTATAGTGAAGAGTACTTGCTGCTGAATGATGAGGTGCAGAATTTAAAAGTTCCCAATTATTGATTCACTCTGAGAGTAGACCTGCAGTTTCAGTACTGTAGATTGAGGGAGTTTATCAAGCTGTAATGAGCAATTAACAAGTAATTCCTTGAAGCGGACACGGCAGATCCTTTTTACAGCCCCCCAATTCAGCTCTTTTGAAATTTGGAATCATTCAACTTTTAGCATGCCAAACGCTCCCTGTCATCCCATCCCTTTCCTTTTTTACCAATTTGAGGCAGTCATGAATAACAAATAATCTTTTGTTTTGTGCTTCCTCTTATTGTGTACTCTATTGAATGAAATAATATACTATGAACAGCCATTTTAGAAGCCTGGAAATATATTCCTTTTAAAAAAGGACTCTGTATTTATTTGTGAATTAGACTATCTCCTTGTAGAAACTGGGGAATAGATTAATTTGCTTACAACTTTTAGGAAAGAAAGAACACTAGTTTTCTTTATTGAATTTCAGAGCTGTTTTGTAGACATGTCTCAACTTAATTGGGAGTAGATGGGGACAAACCCATAGCACAACTGATCCAGAAGCAGTTTCTATGACATACTGAATGAGTAGTGACAACATTATGATGGTGGGGCTCAACCAAAAATAGGCAGTGATTGGAAGAGGGCCAAATAAGAAGGAACGAGGCCAAGTAGTTAGAGATGACATCATACAAGGAATATATTGCATTTTCCCAGTTATTGTCAAATATTTTCAAAGCACTACTAAGATTGATTTTTAAAAGATGGCTGCATTGTAAATAGATCTGACATTTTGGCTGAATACGCAAATAGTGGTATTAGTTGTAGGGAAATATTTTACTGCATTTATTTATATCTTGGTTATATTAGCTGGACATGAATGGTCCCAGGAAGTATCTGAAGGGAACCAGACTGCTTTTTGTTATAAATTATGCATATCAACACTCTAAACACATGGTTCAAATCTTTGTGTGCTTATAAATTAGTTGAATCCTGTCAATCCTGTGGATTAGGCCCTGCAATTCTCTCTGCAAGATTTCACAAGCGTTTTGCCATTGCCGTTTGGTTTTGTGCCTAAGGTGGAACTAGAACTTCACTAGAACTAGCTGCTAGCCTTATGCCTTAATCACTATACCAAACTAGCACTCTTTATTAAATTTAGTTTCATCTTTTTAATTCAAAACTCAGAACAGCGGATATGAAGCTTCTCCTTCCTTTCTTTAATGCATAAAGGCTGCTTGTTTGAGAGGATGGAGTTGGCTCAAGATTACCAAGTGATCATGGTTAAATGAGATATTTAATCAACATTTTACTGGCCTTAACATGACAGCTATCTCAATTTTTCCCAACCTGCCACTCTCAGAGATGTTGAGATACAGATACAGATACACAGATAATCAGAGTTGGAAGAGACCTTGTAGGTCATCTAGTCCAACTCCCCGCCCAAGTGGGAGACCCTACACCATTTCTGACAAATGGCAGTCCAATCTCTTCTTGAAAGTCTCAAGTGATGGCACTTCCACAACTTGTTAGGAATAACATAGGTTACCTAACGTAGTTTGGGTAAAATAATATATATAAACTATGATTGTAAGTTTAAGTGTGTGTCACTTTAAAACTGCAAAGCATGTAATTTTGGGTGTGGTGTGAAACCACCATAAGAGGGAGCAAGAGAACCTGATTGATTGCTGACAATTACTGGATTGCATGGTTTGTTAGCTGCGTGTTTCCCCTACTGCTGAGTTGCTGAAGGATGAGAGGAGTTTTTTGAGTTCTTCATATCTCTACTGCAAGGAGATATATCACTGGACTGATATTTGTAAGTTTACTGACCTCTCGTTTTCGACACCGGAATTTGCAACTGAATACTCCCTGGACGGATTGAACTAGTGAATGATATATGGACTGTTTTGACTATGCTATAACTCTTACTGGAATAAACTATTTAATTAGCACTGTGTATCTGTTTTACTGAGTGTAAGCTACAAAAACGTTTATCTCACATATTTTGCCTGCCTGCCTGACTGCCCTGCAGATTCTGCTAGGGTGTATCCCTAACACTGGTTATGGGCCCAGCTGCACAGTCAGACTAACCAGGATATAACAGGCTTATATAAAGTGAGAGTTAGTGTAGTTACACAATACTGTAAACAGACAGCTGTGTTTTATTAATTATAGTTTAATATCCAGAGAAAAGATGGCACAAGTCAATTTACCAAGTTTGTCTCTAATATCTAAACTGGATGGAACAAACTATGTTTCATGGTCTATGAAATGCAGCCTACTTCTACGCAGAGAAGGTTTGTGGAGTATAATTCAAAACCCACCAGAGGTAGATGCTTGGGATCCAGAGGATGAAGATGATGCCCAGAAAATACAAGAATATAAACTAAAGAATGAGCAAGCTCTCTGTATAATAGGACTGACACTCTGTGACCAGCAGCTTGTCCATATTCGTGGAGAAGAAACAGCTGCTAAGTGCTGGGAGAATTTAAAGAAGATTTATGTTCGAGACAGTGTAGGAGCACATATAAATCTTACACGGAAGCTGTTCAGAACACATCTTCAAAAGAATGGAGACATGTTGACTCATATAAACACTATGAAGAGGATTTTTCAGGAGCTGCATGAAAAAGAGCTTATCTTCACTGAACTACATCAGGTTTATATAATTTTGTCTTCATTAGATGAGAGCTATGACGACTATGTAACTTCGCTGGAAGTTCTGCCAAAAGATAACCTCACATTAACTGACATTACTGGCAGATTAATTGAAGAAGCCAGAAGGCTTGAAAGGGATCAACTCAGAAGGGAACAACCACAAGAAGAGGAATTATCTTTGTCAACCTACACAATTAGAAAATGTTTTAATTGTGGAAGAAAAGGACATTTGGCTAGTGTCGCGTTGAGCGACCGGTCTGTTGTTTCGGCTTTCTGGTTGATTGCTGAATTCCTCTCAGAGAATAACCCTCGCAAGGGTGAATTAGTCCTCGCAAGGACGAAGTTTAAAGTAACCCTCGCAAGGGTGAGAGAATAGCCCTCGCAAGGGCGAGATAGAGTGGGACCCTCGCAAGGGTGAGGCTAGGCAAGACTCTCGCAAGAGTGATTGCCAAGCAAGCACAAGAAATAAAACACACAAAACACTAGAGATCTTCAAAATGAGGCAGCACTTTGAGCCTGGGGGAGATGGGATTCCCTGGCTGCCCTGAAACAGATGGAAAATGTCCGGGCTTCTCTGCTTCTTCTGCTCCTTCCTCCTCCCCCAGGCTTTTTGCTGTCCTCTTTTATTGTGCTAATTCAAGGGAGGAGGTGAGAGAGGAAATTTACAGGAAGGTAAAGAGATACAATGTTAATCTTTTTAGACCAGTCTACGTGACATGAGCCACATACTCTGTAGCTGCTATTTTGTAACTGCTATAGACAGGCATATCTTCTTGGAATACACATCCTTTGTCTGAGGTTAATCTTTTTATTAACTCCCTTCTTGTCAGTGCTTTCCTTCTATAATGTTCTGAACTGAATACGTGCTTTTTAGCAAGATTTCTTCCTGTGGAAAAATACAGGACAGAGCCAATGTAAAATAGTCACAGGCTAGATTCTGCAAGAAAGCAAAACGCCAAAATGCCAGCCAGAATGCTAAAAGGCATCAAAAGGATAAAAAATGCTTAGAGCTAGCCATGTATAGCAACAAAACTGTGAACAATAATAATTTTTCGGTGGTAGATAGTGGAGCATCGCACTGCATAACAAAAGATAAGAAAAGATTTATTAAGATGTCCATGAGTTCACAGCAGATATCGTTAGCTAATGGTTGGAAACTGAAAGCAAAAGCTGAAGGTACTGCATATTGTTCTTGCATAAAAGAAAATGTAAAAATGTTATATGTACCACAACTTAAGTTTAATTTGCTTTCGGTTAGAGTTTTGATTAAACTAGGTTATGTAGTTACCTTCAGGGGAGAAAACTGCATAATAGAAAAAGAAGGTAAAAAAGTGACTGCAACTTTAAAAGGTGAATTGTATGTGTTAAATGATAATCAATTAGGGTGGCTAACACAGTGTATAATAACGTTAAACCTCATATGATGAATGCATACATTTGTTACACAGACGTTTAGGGCATATAAATTTTAAAATGCTCAAGCAAACGGTTGAACTGTCTAAAGGTATAAAACTGAAGCCTTGCAGTAAGTATTTGCACTGCAATGCTTGCAGTCAAGAAAAAAGCAAGGTAATACCAGCAAATAGAATTAATGGATTTAAAACTAAAGAGCCTCTAGAGGTCGTATTTGCTGATATTATAGGTCCTAAAAAAACCAAGTGTGGGAGGTGCTCATTATATATTAAGTATAATGGATCATTATTCTAGATATGGTTTCTGTTATTTAATGAAGAGTAAAACGGAAACATATCAGAATTTCTTTAATTGGTTGAAGTTTGCAGAAAGAAAAACTAAAAGGAAACTAGTAACCCTTGTAACTGATAATGGTACGGAATTTATAAATAATAAATTCCAAAATAGACTGAAGATGGCAGGTGTAGAACATAAAAAGTCTGCACCATATAGGCCACAACACAATTCCTTTATAGAAAGACGAGGCCAAACACTACAGGCAATGGCTCGTACTATGTTGTCAGATTCAGGATTACCTGAAAATTTGTGGGGAGAAGCAATAATGTGTGGTAATCATATATTGAATAATGTTGTTAACTCAACAACAGGTGAATTACCATTCACACGGTGGCATGGTAGAAAACCTGACCTAAGCTATATGCACACATTTGGAGCACCAGCATGGGTGCATATTCCTACACAACTGAGACATAAGGGACAGCATAGGGCTAAAAGATTATTTTTTGTAGGTTACGAATCTAACCATAAATCTTACAGGTTCTGGGAAAAAGATACAATTAGAATTTATTGTAGTGCTAGTGCACAATTCCTAGAACATGTAGGATGGGAAAAACTGGAGCAAGATTCGAATAAAGGTGTAATTATAGAAACCTACAAAAGACCAAACCACCATATCAGTAATAAGAAAAGTCCAATTAAAGAGGAAGTAAAGGAAGAGCAAATAGGACCAAAACAGGAAGAAATAAGTGAACAGGAAGAAATAGATAACCAGGAACAGGTAATACATGAAAGTCCACCTGTAAGCCCTGTACTACCTAGACGGTCAACACGAGAAAGCAGACCACCTGATAGGTATCAAGCAAGTGCAGTTTGCCAAGTTAGTAAAATTCCAACTACTGCGGAAGAACTAAAAATGTATCCTGCAAAGGATCAAGAGAATTGGCATACAGCAATGCAAAAGGAACTGAATTCATTAAAACAGATGGGTGTCTATGAGAATGCTAAATTACCTCCAGGTGAAAAGTCCATTGGCTGTAAATGGATATTTAAATTAAAAACAGGTAAAAATGGGACTGTTACCCATAAGGCTAGGTTGGTAGCTCAAGGATTTAATCAAACTGCATGTGATTATGATGAAGTGTTTGCACCGAGTTTAAAAGCAACAACCTTGAGAGCAGCTTTAGTGTGGGCAGCTAAGAAAAACTATATCATAAATCATTTAGATGTAGAAACTGCTTATCTGCATGCACCATTGCAGCACACTATATACCTAAAGAAACCTGTAGGTATTAAGGATGATAAAACTAATAATGACTGTTGGAAACTTAAAAAGAGTCTCTATGGATTAAAACAATCTGGTTACGAATGGAACCAATATATTGTTAAGGAGTTAAACAATATAGGGTTTAAAGCAGGTTTAGCTGATCCATGTTTATTTAAAAGAGAGACAAATGGAATAGTGTCATTATTATTGTTGTTTACAGATGATATTGCTTTAATTACAAAAACTAATAATGAAGCTACTGAAATAATATCATTATTAGGTAAGAGGATAAAATTAGAGCAATTAGGAGAGATAAAACAGTATCTCGGATTGACAATAAATAAAACCACTGGTGGCTATAAGATATCTCAAGAGGATAAGATTTATCAATTACTAAAAACATATAAGATGGAACTTTGTAAACCAGCAAAAACTCCAATGAGTCAGGAATTTTGCCGCACTGATGCTCAGAGTTCAAAATTTGATAAGACTATCAGTCGCTAATTGGTAGTCTATCGTACATTAGTAATTGGTCAAGGCCAGATATTGCCTATCGCGTTAATCAATTGGCTAGATTCAACGCTGAACCCGCTGAATGACACTGGCAAGCGGCAAAACGTATCTTAAGATATCTTAAAAGGACAATGCACTATGCATTGTATTTGGAGCCAAAAGATGATTTGATTTTAAGTGCATATGCTGATGCAAGTTTTGCAACAGATATAAACACTAGGAAATCAACTTCAGGAATGGCTATACTACTAGGAAAAGCATTGATTGGTTGGAGGTCAATTAGACAGCAACACATAAGTATGTCCACAATGGAAGCAGAATTTTCATGTCTATCCTTATTATGTACTGATTTAATTCTGTATAAACAGTTGTTGTTGGATATGGGATTAACTGTTAATGATTCCATTGTTGTGTATGAGGACAATCAAGCAGCCATACGGATGGCTACAAATATTGCTGTAAAAACGAGATCTAAGCATACAGATCTTAGATATCTGAATGTAAGGCAATCTGTAAAAAATGGTTTAATAAGATTGGAATATTGTATGACTGAGCAAAATATTGCTGATCAGTTTACAGAAGCCCAAGGTGCAGTAAAACACAAAGAGAGTTGTGATGACTATGGGTTAAGGTTGTAAATAGATATATATATATTATTATATTACCCAAAAGGGGAGAATGTTAGGAATAACATAGGTTACCTAACGTAGTTTGGGTAAAATAATATATATAAACTATGATTGTAAGTTTAAGTGTGTGTCACTTTAAAACTGCAAAGCATGTAATTTTGGGTGCGGTGTGAAACCACCATAAGAGGGAGCAAGAGAACCTGATTGATTGCTGACAATTACTGGATTGCATGGATTGATGGTTTGTTAACTGCGTGTTTTCCCCTACTGCTGAGTTGCTGAAGGAAGAGAGGAGTTTTTGAGTTCTTCATATCTCTACTGCAAGGAGATATATTACTGGACTGATATTTGTAAGTTTACTGACCTCTCTTTTTCAACACTGGAATTTGCAACTGAATAATCCTTGGACGGACTGAACTAGTGAATGATATATGGACTGTTTGACTATGCTATAACTCTTACTGGAATAAACTATTTAATGTGTATCTGTTTTACTGAGTGTAAGCTACAAAAACGTTTATCTCACATATTTTGCCTGCCTGCCTGCCTGCCGTGCAGATTCTGCTAGGGTGTATCCCTAACACAACTTCCGAGGGCAAGCTGTTCCATTGGTTGATTGTTCTCACTGTCAGAAAGTTTCTCCTTGTTTCCAGGTTAAATCTCTCCTTGTTCAGTTTCCATCCATTATTCCTTGTCTGGCCTACAGGAGCTTTAGAAAATAGCTTGACCCCTTCCTCCCTATAGCAGCCCCTCAAATATTGGAAGACCGCTATTATGTCTCCCCTGGTCCTTCTTTTTACTAGACTAGCCTGCAACCATTCGTTGTATGTTTTAGCCTCCAGTCCCCTAATCATCCTGGTTGCTCTTCTTTGTACTTCTCCTAGAGTCTCAACATCTTTTTTATAATGTGGTGACCAAAACTGGATGCAGTACTCCAGGTGTGGTCTTACTAAGGCTTTATAGAATGGTATTAGTACTTCCCTTGATCTTGACTGTATCCCTCTGTTAATACAACTTGGGATTGCATTAGCTTTTTTGGCAGCTGCTACACACTGCTGGCTCATATTTAACTGGTTGTCCACTAAGACTCCAAGATCCCTCTCACAGTTACTGCTATTGAGCCTGGTTTCACCCAGTCTATATGTGTACTTTTGGTTTTTCTTGCCTAAGTGTAGGACTTTACTTTTCTCTATATTGAATTTCATTTTATTAGATATGGCCCAGTGTTCTAGTCTGTCAAGATCCATCTGGATCTTGAGCCTATCTTTTTGAGTGTTAGCTATTCCTGCCAGCTTAGTATCACCTGCAAATTTGGTAAGTTCCCCTTCTATTCTCTCATCTAAGTCGTTAATGAAGATATTGAAGAGTACTGGGCCTAAGACGGAACCTTGTGGCACCCCACTGCTTACTTCCCTCGATATAGACTTAGACCCATTAAGGACTACTCGTTGATTACGGCTTGCCAGCCAGTTGCAAATCCATCTAGTGGTGGTGCTATCTATTCCACTTTTTTCTAGCTTACTAAGAAGTAGGTTGTGGTCTACTTTATCAAATGCCTTGCTGAAATCTAAATATATTATGTCCACAGTATTTTGCTGGTCTACTAATTTAGTCATTGTGTTGAAGAATGAAATAAGATTGGTTGGGCACGATCTGTTTTTAACAAACCCGTGCTAACTGCTAGTTATTACTTTACTGGATTCTAGACGTCGGCAGATCTGTTTTTTTATTATCTTTTCCAGTATCTTCCCAGGTATTGATGTTAGGCTGATTGGTCTATAGTTTCCTGGGTCTGGTTTTTTTCATTTTTTGAAGATGGGAACCACATCAGCTCTTGAGATTGTACAGCCAGGACAATATGATAGTTACAACATCTCTGGAAAGTCCAGACTGAGGAAGCTGCCTTTTTTTAATTCTCAGGGAATGCGCTTGTGTATCCTTCTGTACTTGAAGGAGCCTTTCTTATGGGAATCTATAAAAAAGATAAAAGATAAAAAAAGATTTTGGTTTGTCTTTAAATATCCAAGATTAAGCAGAAAAAAATCCTGTCTCTTCCCCATGATATTGTAAATTACTTCCTCTATTGTAAGTAAAATCCCCATGCTATTGATAATATAATGAAACAATATTAATTTTTAAAAAGTATGGTCAAGTGGCAGTTTTGGAATAATCAACAGTACACTGACTATATACGACAATTCAAACAACTATTATGCCAACCTTGTCTGGAGAATATTTATAGCATCATTTTTTCCCTTTGTTTGGGAATGACAGGATTCTATTTGTTTATATGATTTTTAGAGCTGTTGATCCCACACAAATGACCCTGGTAGTTTATGTAAGAGATGAGTTGGTAGAACCCAGAGGCGGAGTCAAGAAAGAGCTCAGCCTAGAATCCTAATGTGTCCACGAATGCTCCAAGCCCAAGCCCCTCTTGAATTCCGTTAACTTTTATCTAGAACCAAAATAGCGCTGACTCTTAATTGAACACTATAGACTTGAGCAATGACTCTTCTGAAGTAGAACTTATCTGTGATCCTGATTCTTCCTGTATGACAAGGATTAAAAACACAATCCTCCCATAACCCCAGACACTCAAAGACAAATAATTCCATTCACCGAGAGAAAAAAGCACATTGACAACAGCAGAACTCTTCCAATTCATCATCCCAATTGTAGTCTAACAGCTGGGAAAAGTCTCCATCTGAAGCCTTGTAAGGCATATAACAAATGTCATTCAGAGATCCCCAGTTCCTGGCTGATCCTGACATCATTTGTACTGTCTCTGCAGCTGCAACTGCAAACTTTGGCTGTCCTTGGTGACTCTAGTATTTGAAATAGTTTAGATTGTTTGAAATATTAAATTTCTGTTCATCTGGATCTAGAAGTGCTTAAATCTTGAAATCCCATTCTGACTGTAGAAATTATATCTTGAAGGCTGACAGCAACATCTTGTATCTATATGTCTCCCTAGTATAACCCTTGAGTGGACCTTTATTTTTTATTTTAATAGCAAAGGCTTTGTGACCCCATGCAATCATTGGTTTGTTCCAAATTGATCCCTCCTGAAGTGCCTTCTTCTAAAATAGAAAGTCTTGGCTGTAGCTTAGGATGATTAGAAAGCACCCTTTTGCATTTCCAATTTTCTGATTTCTGTCATGTCAAGGTCCCAAAATGACTTCTGAGGTCTGATGCCATTTTAACATTCTAGTGATTGTTTTTTGTGGAATTAAAAGCAGCAACAGCAGCAATAATATTAATATTAGCACTGAATATTATCAATCTAGGTTAGGAACAAGGCTGTGTGGATTTTGCAGAAAATTTCACAGCAGCATTCCTACATAAAATAAGAATAATTTTGCAAATGCTCAGGCTTTAGGAATCCATAGCCATACATTTCAACCCCCTTAATGGTAGGGCTCTTCCAGCAATTTTCTATGCTGATTATAAGTTGCAACATTATTTAAACTGGACTCGTTAGATCAGACCTGGGCAGTCACATTTGGCCCTTTGACTATCCCTGCCTGGCCTGCAGCAGCGACTATAAGAGGCAACAATGGGCAGTGGCCGTGGCAGGAGCGGGGTGACAGCAGCCTTCACAAGGGTCCCAGTTTCTAATATAGCCTCCTTGGGAAAATTAATTGCCCATTTCTGCTTTAGATATGAATCCTTCTAAAAATTATTTGAGCACTCATGATAGTTATAGCAATTGCCATTTATTTAGAATTTTATTAAACAAATAGTTTTATATTGAGTTCCTGTGCTATAATATCATTGGCACACTACAAAGATTAAAATAAAGTAACAAAATCATAGCAATATAAACCATGAAGACACTGATAAAATATTAGACATTACTTATATTTAAAAGACAAAATGAGAACACTACTTTAATGTAGATTTTTCTAAAAGCAAAGATCATGAAGGGAATTCCATAATTTGGGTATGATGAATGCCAATTAAGATGGCCTCTGAAAGCAACTGTCAAAAGCTTCTACAAATCTTACTAACTGTATATAATAATAAATAGACTAGCAGTTCTGCAATGAACAGTCTAAATAAAATCGTTTTTTAAAGGTTAAAAGCAGCTTCTTAAATTGGATCAAAAACAATAAGTAACTAATGCTGTTTCTTCAATATTTAAGAAATATTGAAGCAGCAATTAGCAAACTTACTAATTTTTCCTAATTATAATGTTCAATTACACTATAGAATACACCTATATAGAGCACATGTGTAGTAACTAATGTATGAATAATTACAGTCACATGAGGACAGCTCAGGAAAATAGAATATGTAGAGAAATGCAGGTAAAATAGAATAATTTGTTGAAGGCTGATAGTTTAATTGGATTGGGATAGAATATGCAGGATTTCAAATATGTCGTGTCAGAAGTCAAAAGAGCGTGACTTTGTGGCAATCCAATCAGCTGAAACACTAGACAGACATAAAGCAGTCAAAGTTGAGGAATGCAGAGGTTAGGCAAGAGTTTTAACTAAGCTTTTAACTAAGACATTGCTAAGTGGAGTAACAAAGCATGAGAGCACATCAATTCAATACCAGAGTCCTTTTTAAAATAAATTCCATTAAAAGTTTAATAAAGAACATGAAAACTAACACAAATTAAAAGAGGGAGGGAGGGAGGGAGGGAGAGAGAGAGAGGGAGAGAGAGAGAGAAAGAAATAAAGAAAAGAGTAGAAAGAAATAATAAAAAAAGAAAAGAAAAAAAAGCATCCAATTTCCTCTGTAGCTAACATAATACAATTTCAAAATTGTTTCTTCCTTTAGGATTAGAAAAAGGCTTAGTTTTTCTATTATACTTAATTATAGGCTTGTTTTTTCCCTAATCATCAAAACCACAAATCATAAGTCCATTTTCTTTTTCATTTCAAGCAAAAAGTCCCTAAGAGGTCTCCAGTCAGTCCTAAATGTAGATATTGTTTTATGTGAATAGATTTCTTATAATTAATTGGAATTACTCTGGACTGTTGAAGAGAATCAGAGGACAAACCGCACGAGTGAGAATTAGTGTTGTGTTGTCTTTACTTTGGTTTAGTGAATGATATACTGTGTATTCAGTACTTCTGAGCATCCCAAGGCTTCCTTTCTACTGTTAACTTGTCTCTCAGTGGACTGGACAGATGTAACGTGGAATGTGATATACTTTATCCCGTCTTGGTGCTTCATAGACCATTCCTGACCCTTATTTAAGGTGATAGCTACATTGTGAACATTGTAATGGTCTGAAAGGTGGTTTGGTATGAGAGACATATGGCTGATAGTAAGCTCAGTTGAGGGGAAAACTTTTGAACTCATTTTCTGGCTTAAAGGCAGTTGTGGGGCCAGCATGCACACATCCAGTCAACAAACAGATTCTGCAAAATCATACCAGCTGCCTCCATATGTTGATATTGTTTTGGTTTATTATCTGTGTTCACATTACACTGCATATGCATTAATGGGTGCTGTGTGTGGCAGGTTCATTTGCATTTGCAGCTACTGTAGCAAGCAGTGCTGATACTGCTTTTGTTTAGGCATATCTAATTAAAAATCTTTATAATTAGATATGAAGATATATTTCTTGTTAGAGACGTAAAAGTCTGGTTAATAAAAATTTTGGGACGAATCTGGACAGAGTTAGTTGAATTTCAGTAGGACTGAAATGAATAAAACAAGTTAGTTATCCTACTGAAAATAGATATGTGGAGTGTTGGATGTGATTAGTATACAATGTTGGGCTGGGACTTGGTTGAAAGCTATTATAATCCTGTAGGTTTAGAAGAATGCCTGGATTGTTCATTTTAACAATTCTGTCAGTATTGCAAAATGATGATGATGATGATGATGATGATGATGATGATGATGCAATGCCTTGTTTCCCAATATCATAATTCTTTGTAGCATTTGTAACTTTGTAGCATCTGTATTCAGCTTCCAATGTTTATGGATTGACCTTAGAGAGTATTTTATATAATCTTATAATAACTATTGCTACTTGCTTCTTCCTTCATATTCTCTATTTCTAGCTGGCTAGAGGAAAAATCAGATGCAATCAAATGACTTGGAGTATTTAGTGCTCAAACTCTTCAAGTCATATTATATTTATTTCCTTTTTCCTGTTCATGCATTTTCCTCATGAATATCATGCGAATTAAAAAGAGGTGTCTCATTTTTGATGTTCTTGGTGATGTGCACCTATCCAAATACCTACTCATTAAGAGAAGATGGAGGCACACATTGATATGTGCCCCCTGCTCAACTGCCACTCTTCTTTCCCCATGTTTTTCCTCTTTCCTTTTATTTGTGCTATCATTTATTCTTTGCAGCTTGCATATGTGATATGGCAGCTTCTTTTCCCTCTCTCTCTTGGTCTCCAAAGCTCTTATATTTGGAAAGGAAAGGTACTGTCACTTTTTGTTATCAATAGATTTCTTTCCTCAAATATATGAATAAGGTGCATTCATATATGAACAAAAACACATTATGTATATATGAAGCATTATTTTAATAATATTCTGAGCATATATTGTCAAGAGAGCTGGAGGGATGCTGGAAAGGAACTATTTTGGAGTAAGTGCTTAGAAGAGAACATATTTTCATTTAGCTGGCACATGCTGATTTATAAAAATAGATGTACATTTAGAAATAATCACTGGTTTTAATAGACATACAGTCCTCGCTCTGTCTGGTTGAAATTGAACAGAAATAGGTGTAATACTGGGGGGGAAGCCTCTGCTTTGTATCAGTGGGGATGGAAAGATTCCCCTTGCTGCAGTTGTGGGGCTGATATGCAAACTATTAACTGCATGAAGCAATGCCAGGGGCAATTACCTGGATAGCTGAATTGGATATCCAGTTATGTGAGCACTGCCATAAACCTGTAGTTTTGAATACAGTTACATGGATTATTTATCTATGTTTACTTCTCTTCTGTCATGTTCTCATCATACATTAAATAATAATAGAAATACAGTATAGTCATGGTGAGGAAAATTGGCCAGGAATATTGCAGAACTGTTTGATGACCTGCCCAGTTCTAAGTATTCATTTATGATCTCGATCTTCTACTCTCGGGATACTTTATTTCTGAAGACAGGACTTTGGGCCCGATGTATGTGCTCAGTTCTTTGAAATTCCCACAATCCTCTGAATTTGTTGCTGCAGTGTATTTTTCCCTTTTCATGTTTTACTTGTATAGCATATTTATAGCTGAAGATAAAGTTAGAGGTAAGGCTATAGGCTGCATTATTTATTGCACATGATGCCTCCTTCATACTATCAACATAAAGCTGGATGATGAATCCAAGGTTACTCAGGCTGCATTCCTTCCTTCTGTGCATTTAAAGCAATCTAACTTTTTAAAACATCTCTTTGCTTGCTGCCTGCTGAACCCAGAGCTAGAAATATCTTCAGTCTTGGCGGGGGGAGGCCTTGTTGCACGAAATGATGTGATAATTGGGACTTAAGCAACCACCTGCCAGTTTCTGGTTGCCATTACTGCCGGCAAGGGCAGAACTGAGGATGAATAAAACAATCCTTTTCCCGTTATTTCAAGCAAATGCTGTCACGACACATGTGTTTGTTTGGCTGATTAGCTTTATGTTAATGAACTAGACTTTCTGTCTCTTTCAGTTGGAGGGCTAGGGAGAGGTGATTGCTTTTATAGATCACTGTACATGGAGAAATCCTGAGCAGTATGTCTTCTATTATTGGAATAAAATGAATTCTAGAGAAGAGAAGGGGGTGTGAAGCTAGAACGTGCAAAGTTGAAGTATCAGAGTGCTGGGGTAGCTGCGTGCTTTCCATACAGGAAGAACCCAGAAAGAACACTAGACTTGCTTTGGGAAAACTAGATTCAAAATGAAGAATGCACACTTTTCAACTATTCAGAATTTTCCAAGCACAAGAATGCAAAGCAAACTCCAACATATTTGATTATAATATTGTTTTCTTTTCTTACATGAAGTTCACCAAAACTGAACAAAGTTGACTTTTTTCTAAAGCAAAGGGTAAGGGTTTGATTTAAACAGATAGTTTAAAGCACAATATTTACAGATTTAGCAGAGCTAAATGGTAAAGCTTTCTCAGTCACTGCTCCTGTTTTATGAAACAGCATTCTTCTGAATAACCAGATGCTGTTTTCTTACTAGTTTAGGAATGCCATTAAAACATGGTTATTTCATCATGCCCTGAGGGCTGCAAAATTGTGTTCTTCTCTCTCATGGTGGCACATCTTTCGATTTGTGGTTGTATTGGTGAATATTGCTGGTGTAAACAATGGGTTGTATAATGTTATTGATTTGTTTTCTTTTTTCTGCATTGCTTTTAATCTAGTTTTTGGAATCATTGCAATTGCAATCACCTGTAAACCCAGAGGCAAGCAGGCAGGCAAGCAGAAAGACAGCATATCAAAATGAAAGGATATACAGTCTCTCTGTCAGGCTAACTTGTATTGCATAAAGATAATTTTATCAGAGGTATACGTGAAAATATTGCAAGTTACATACTTCATACAGGAGAATCATTATCTGATTCTGCTGAACTATGTTACAAATAGATGATAATAATGATTCTAGGTTAGTCTAAATTTATCACTGCTGAACTTGATAATACATATAGTTCTTCTTTTCCCCAGGTATGTACTCTAAAACCCCATAGGTGTTTAACTAGCATTTGGAAGTAACAATGTCCAGACTTTTCTTAATTTCTGATTGCTGATATTGAATTCAGTGCATTACTTGAACATATACAGCAATTAAAGTAGCATTCACATTTGTGATATTTTTAAAATTTATATTTATTAAGAAATTTTCATAGAGTTAAAAAAGGAAAGTTTCAAGAAACAAAAACAGAGAAAAAACTAAAGTTAAAAAAAAGTACAGGTAGTCCTTGATTACAACAGTTCATTCAGTGGCAAAATTACAATGGCACTGCAAAAAGTGACTTATGATCGTTTTTCACACTGACAACTGTTGCAACATTCTTCATGGTCATGTAATCAAAACTCAGGTGCTTGGCAACTAATTCATATTTAGGATGGTTGTAGTGTCCTAAGATCATGTGATCAGCTTTTGTGATCTTCTGACAAGCAAAGTCAATGGGGAAGCCAGATTTACTCATGAACCATATTACTAATTTAACAACCAGCAGTGAGTCACTTCACAACAGTAGAAAGAAAACTTGTAAAAATGGGGCAAAACTCACTTAACAAATGTTTCACTTAACAATATAAATTTTGGGAGTCAATTGTGGGGGAATACCAGTAATAATTTCCAATATGTTTTTCAGTGTGTAGTTACAATCTTATAATCCTTTCTCTCTCTTAGCTATTATACAACCCCTTCAATCTTTCATTTAATGTATGTCTAGAATAGTCTTTGACTGCAATAAATTGAATTGATCAATTGGCTGACTGTTGTCATTATATTCTCAATTTGTAGAGGTTTCTTTTAGTTGTATTCCATATTGGGAGGCCTATGATCTCCTTGTTTCCTTCATGTACAGGTAGTCTTCAACTTATAACCTCAATGAAGATCAGAATTTCCATTACTAAGCAAGGTGTTTAAGTGACTCACACCCAAGTTTAAGACCTATTTTGCCATGGTTGTTAAGTGAATCACTGCCATTATATGAATCACATGGTCAACTGGCTTCCCCCATTGACTTTGCTTGTCAGAAGCTGACTGGGAAAGTCACAAATGGCGATTACATAATCTTGGGATGTTGAATATATGGATGCCATGCACCCAAATTTTGATCTCAAGACTGTGGGGATATTGTGAAGGTTGTAAGGATTGGTCCTAAGTCCCCTTTTTAGTTGTAACTTTGAATGGTCACTAAACAAATGATTATAAATATATTTCTATCTGTATGTTTCTTCCTGCTTGCTCCATATTATAGCATGAGGACATGCTAATTTGGGTAAGTGCTTTGAGAAAGTCTTCTGAAGAAGTCCAGGTCATGCTGTATGTCATTCTGTGTGACCTCTCTCCAGGTAAGATCATCCCTAAGCAGGCTTAGGCATTCTGCTGCCATCTAGTGCCATCTAGTGGGTCACATAAATCTCCAAGATCAGATAATAGGTGATAACAATATAATTTTTGGTTATTTTTCTACTCTAGTTCATTTGTCACACACCATTTGATTATATAACTATCAATATACCGTGTTTCTCCAACAATACGGCCTCCACCAATAGGAAGGTCCAGCATGATTTCTAGGCATGAGGTGAAATTAAGCCCCGGCCCCCAAATTTAGGCCTGTTTAATCCATACGTTTTCCCATTTCTTACATTGTTCGTTAGAACTACACGAGGTGAAGAGAAATGGGGGGGAAGGGGGGGCTTAGGAGAAAAATTGCCTTTAGGAGTGCCCTGCAGGTAGCCTAGGCTAGAATACCCCGATAGCCGACGAAAGCTCCCTGAAGGCAGAGTCCCCAGCTGCTTCGGGGCGAAGCATGGCTGCCCATGTCCCCTCGCCTTTAGGCAGTCTCTTTCAGGCAATGGAACCTCCCCAAGTGCAGTCACCAGCCACTTCAATAGGCCAATAGAAGTGGCCTCGCGGTGAGGGGAGTGTGTGTGCTCGCCCCAAGGCCGCTTCTACCGGCCGATCAAAGTGGCTGGTGACTGCACCTGGGAGCTTCCATCGCCCAAAAGAGACTGCCTAATGGCGACGGGACACGGGCAGCCATGCCACGCCCCGAAGCAGCTGGGGACTCTGCCTTTGGGGAGCTTTCATTGGCCAATAGAAGTGGCCTCGCGGTGAGGTATGTGCGTATGGGCCACTCTAGGTGGGGGAGGAAATTAAGTCACCCCCGAAAAGACGGCCTAGCCATTTTTTCGGGGGTCAAAAAAAAAAAAAGGCCCGGCCTTATTTTGTGAGAAACATGGCATTATATGCTATTTAATTCATGACACGACTACCATGATATTTATAAATGATATTCGGGCATTATGAATTCATGCCAGACAAATGTACTCATTTTTTCCAAACTCAGCATGATAGCATGACAATAGAGCTCCCACAACTGTGATCTTTTAAAGAATATTATGAAGCAATGTAAGTTTGCACTTGCCTAGGGGAGAAGGAGCATGGTGAATCCTGCAACTTTGTGTGGGCTCTCAATGATAGCTTTTGTTGTGCAAACCACATATGTGTGCTGAAGTGTACTGATAAGGGTCAGCCTAGCAGACTCTCTGCAACTCTTCCAGTTATGCCATCTTGCTTTTTGGGAAACAAAGAGCAGTAGCTTATGGTCTGGCCACTTCCCACCCATGCTTTAATTGGTCTCAGTCCCTTTCTCATCTTGGCATAGATGGAGCCAGGCAAAAGAGAGCAAGGACTATAAATGCTTTTTGTGGTATAGTATATCGTTTGAAGGAGTGACTGTGAACATATATTTTCTGTAATAAAATTAGTTTCTGTTGCTCAGAAGTACTCAATTAATGGGGAAACAAGATTACTTTGCTCTCATCCAGCAGTCATCTAGATTTCTGTAGTTGATATTGGTAGATCTGGATTTCTGAGCAGTAAAAGGTATTTTTAGCATGTAGTTCAATCTCTTCCCTTTGTACTGGTTCTATTCCTTTTGAATAAATAATATTCTTCAGTTACTATAGTCTAGTCATAGGAGATATCCATTCCAGTGCTGTTACAATTCTGGCATATTAAATCATATTTTTCCTTCTTCTCTAAGAGCTCAAGCTCACTGTGTTTATTGCCCTGGCATTAAGCATTTTTGTATAAACAGTGAAGCCCATTAACTCTATAAACCAACGTACCTTTCTTTCTTTTTAATCCAGTGATTTAGTTCTTTACTTCAGAGTTTTCATTTCCACTTTTCCTCAGGATTTTTCTTATAGGCTCTTAGTGAAGCCTGCATCTCTAACTTCTGATTCTATCCTCAACCATTGTGTTTGCTCTTCTCTTTGTTAGTCTTCCTTATGGGGGTTTACTTCCACTGACTCTTTTCTTTGAACTAAAAATCCTCATCCTTTTTAATCAGTTGAAGGATGGCTGTTTGCTATTCTAATCCTTTATATATATATTTTTAAAGGATTGCTATGAGCTGGCATTTGCTATGAATGTAAACAATGCTATTTTCAAGCAGGAAGACAGATATGGCACAAACATCGCAAATTACAGATGTAGACTCTTGTAGAAGGGCTATTATTTCTTCTTTCTGAAGCTTTACATTAATCAATGACAGCTCTTGATTTAGGGGTATTTTCTATTAAATTCCCATTCTGTTTTTCCCAGGCAAATTTCTCTTTTGCCTTGTTAATTTGCCTGACTAGAACAGTGAATGTGTCGATAATCATAAGGTGTAATATTTTGTTACAGTTTCTATCTTATTTTTTTTTAAATCTGCATGTCTCCTCGCTTTTTATATATTGGGTTTTCCCAAATTCAAAGATATTGCCTCCACAGAGAAATGCACAAGGTCATTTTTTCATAGATATATTTTAAAGGACTTGTATAGTCATGGGTTAAACTGATTGCAGTTCTAATCTAAGGATTGGATGTCGCATCTTACCGTCAAATCCTTAAGAACCCTTAATTTTATTTTTTAAATAAAACAAATTGCAAAAAAGAAACAGGAATCCTTAGGAGAATGAACTCTGGTACACTATGAAGAAATCAAATTTTAGTGCCAGGATGAGTTTCTTAGCCATGTCCTTGGCTCTTACTTTCTCCCTCCTTGCTCCTGGCGTCTTTGGATATCTGTATGCAACTCCATCCTCCACCTGCATTCATATGTTTGAAGTCTTTCATTGCAGCTGATCTACTTGTTGTTATGCTCTGGAGATAGCTTTTCCTTTTTTTAAAATAAAGTTTTTATTTTTATAACAACAACAAAAACAAATAAAACCTTTCTGTTCAATCACTAATCCGTTGGGTACATATATCTTTGTGCATAATAACATTATCATACATATTTTACTTATATATGTTTATAATTGTTCTAATCAGTATTTAATATCACATGTATCACTTATTATATTATACCTAACATTATAATTATTAACTTTCAATGATATATTACACATTCATTTTCTTACTCTATCTAACTCAGTGGTTCCCAAACTTTTTTAGTCCACCGCCCACTTGGTGCTACAAACTCATCCTCAGCGCCCCCCACCCAGGGGTGGGATTCACATTTCTGTGGGCATGGCCTAATTTGAGGGTGTGGCTTGCTGGCCACATGACTGGGTAGGCGTGGCTTGCTGGTCACGTGACTGGCTGGGCATGGCTTGGTGGTCACATGACCAGGTAGGTGTAGTTTGGTGGGCATGTGACTGGGTGGGCGTGGCCAGGTGACTGGCAAACCAAATACAAGTCGTCCTCAATTAATGGGCGGTTGTTTAGCAAGTGTTCTAATTTATGATTGGCCTCCCCAGAGCTACTTGACCTGTTTTGGGAGTTTTGACAGCCATGCACACACATACACACACACTCCCTTCCAACCCTGCTGGAGCAGGTCATTGGACTAGAATCGGCAAAGCATCTCCAATTAGATTCTAGTAGTGAATAGAATCTAATCCGAGATGCTTTGCTGATTCTTGTTGATTTGTTTTATTTATATATCTTTATTTTAAGTTGCTGAATTGCATTGACATGTGTGTCCCTTCTTGTGCACAGCCCAGAAGCTTTTGTTATTCTTTGTAGCAAAAATTACCGACCTCTGGCTTTGCTCTACTTTTCAAACGCGCCGCCACTGCCGCATTCTAGGTGCCGGCCTACAGGTCCACCCATTGAGCCCGCTGCACCGGAGGGACTTGCCCAAGCAAGTCTGAGCGGAGTGTTGCACCAAGTCAATAGGGTGAGCCTGAGAGAGGGAAAGAAAGAGAAAGAAAAGAAAGAGAGAGAGAGAGAAGGAAGAAAAAGAGAAAAGGGAAAGAAAGAAAAAGGGACAAAGAAAGAGGGGGGAAGGAAGAAAAGGACAGACAGAAAAAGAAATAAAGAAGGAGGGAGGGAGGGAGGAGAAAGATAATGAGATATCTATTCTAGTCCAATCACCTGCTCAACAGGGTTAGAAGGGAGTGTGTGTGTGTGTGTATGTGTGTGTTCTCCTTGTAATTTACCAGTACATTTTGGTTTTGCCTTCTTTAGAATTGGCAATATAATTCATTGGGGAAAAGTAATTTTTTAGGGTGGAGGTCTGGTCCAATGGATCCTGTTTAAAGCCTCAACGAAATGTGAGAGCTTCCTGATAGTCTTGACCATGTTTTTTTCCACAAAACCTTTAATAGAAGCCAAAGATGTTTCAATGTGGAAAAGGGCCCTGGTCTAAACTACGCCTCATTTCTCTCTCTCTCTCTCTCTCTCTCTCTCTGACAGATGGGTAGGTAGGTACATAGATATATTGATATAGGTAGGTATGTAGGCAGGCAGGCAAGCAGGCAGGAAGACGGACAGACAGACCTTTGGGATGGATGGATAGATGGATGGATGGATGGATGGATAGATAGATAGATAGATAGATAGATAGATAGATAGATAGATAGATAGATAGATAGATAGATAGATAGATGATAGATAGATAGATAGGAAGTCTTTGACCACATGCCCAATATCCAGGATCCTGCTCAACCAAGCCCACCCCTCTTTGTAGTTGCCATGCCTGACAGCAAGTTCACAGGCTGCCCCTCCCACCAGGGATCAGCCTCCCAAGTGTCCCCCCTCCCAGGACACTCACGTCGTAGAGGGCAGTGCTGTTTCCTGCTTCCTGGAGATCGTACAGGGCAAGGTTGAGGAAGTCCAGGGCAGGCAGCCGTGCAGAGTTGGAAGAGCAAAGCCATGCCACCACCGCTGTGTTTGAGGCACCACCCATGCAGGCACGTCAGGAAACATCGACTCCAGAGCCGGCACTTCAATGGGTGAAACTGCAGGGCCAGCCGGTGCCTGGAATGCCCCCCTGCCACCTCTTAGTACCCCTCTGCCAGTCCCCTTGGAGATGCTAAGAGGTTGCAGGGGGTGATGCATCGAACGCGGCGGCACATAATGTGCCACCGCTTCCTCATTGGAGGTGCTGGCTCCGGAGCGTTACTACAGTCAATGGGTGAACCTGCAAGGCTGGCGCCTCGAATGCCCCCCTGCCACCTCTTAGCATCCCCAAGGGGGGCAGTAGAGGGACACTAAGAGGCAGCAGGGGGGGCGGTGCATCGAACACGGCTTCGGCGGCACATAAAGTGCCACCGCTTCTGCATTGGAGGCGCAGGCTCCAGAGCAATGCTACAGTGAACGGGTGAACCTGCAGGGCCAGTGTCTCGAACACCCCCCTGCTGCTTCTTAGTGTCCCCCTGCCGGCCCCTTTGCCTCTTAGCACTCCCCTAAGGCATTCCACCCTCCCAGGGGGCGGTACTATCCACTTTGGGAACCACTAATCTAACTCATTCGCTTATCAGTAATGATATATTATACTGTACTTACATATTTCAATTTCTTACTCTTCTATCCAGCCATTCATAAAATAAATTCCAAATTTTATAATAATCTTTTTCTTCTTGTTCTCTAATTGCCATTGTCAATCTACTCATTTCTACACATTCCATTATTTTCTTAATTATTTCCTCATCCATCGGAATTTTCTCATTTTTCCAATTTTGTGCAAATACAATCCTAGCTGCTGTTAGTACATTGATAATCAAATTCATTAACTCTTTGTTGTAACCCTTAGGCAAAATTTCCAATAAAAATATCTCTGGTTTTAAGTCTATACGCTGTTTTATCATTTTCTCCAGCCACATGTGTATTCTAGTCCAATACTTTTTAGCTTCTATGCATGTCCACCACATATGGTAGTACGATCCTGGTGACTTCTGACATTTCCAGCACTTCGCTGACTTATCTTTAAACATCTTAGCAATTCTAGTTGGGGTAAATGCCACCTATAAAACATCTTATGCAAATTCTCTTTATAGGCCATTGACATAGTTAATTTATAGTTTCTAGACCATAATATCTGCCATTTATCCAAATCTATTCCATATATTCCAAATCATATCCAAAAAATTTTCCCCATGCAATCATCGATTCTTTTACTTGTTCTTCCTCTAATTTCACTCTTAATAAATAACCATATAATTTTTTGATCAACTTCTCTTCAGTGCCTGTTAGGATTTTCTCCAATTCATTCAATTCCTTATAAAACCCAGCCATCTTAATGTCTTTTTCATACCTTCTATGTATTTGCAAATACAAATACCAATTTATATTTATCCTTGTAACTCTTATTCTTGCTTTGTTTTGAGTTCACCCTTTTCATATCTAATAATGTGTTCCTTTTTAAAAAGCTGTGGATATGTAAAAGCTTCTAATGTTGATAACCAGACTGGTATTTTCACATAATGATAGTCTCTTATTTTTCCCCCATCCCTAATGTAGTGTCTCCTAAAATATCCATGTACCTTACTTTCTTTGTACCATAAAAATGCATGCCGGGTGGTAGCTTTTCCAACTGTCCTGTTTTTCTTTGTTTAAGAAATACCAGGAGAAAGGGAGAGAGAAGGGTCAGGCAACTCATTTGCGTGCGATTGCAAAGAATACCGGCGGTGCTGAGCTGTACCACTGAATCTTGACACAGTTATAAAACAGAGAGAGCTCTTAGAAGCATAACAAGCTGCCTTGGCATTGCCTCAGGATGCGAAGGGTAAATCTGTCTCATTTTGGAAAAATTAATGATTCCAACATAATTTGAACAGCATTATATGGCTCATTAAAAAGACATTGTGCAGACCAAGCAAAATAGTGTTTGCTGGCTCAAAGGCATCCTTGATAGCCTTTTCCAAGGTTTGTATTAGAAAGTAGGAGAGGAGGCTGTAAATAGCACCAAGTGTCTTGACAAATTGGTCTCTTCCCTTTCCTTGAGACTTCTGAGGGACAGCAGGTTCATATATTCAGCAGAATAAAACTAACAGAAACCCAAACCCTGAGAAAATAGCTTCCTAGCTTATTAGATAAAATGAGGAAACAAAGAGTTCAAATCATGTGGTTTTCAACTTATAGCCTTAATGGTGGGGATCCGAGCAAAGCTGTACAACTTGATAATGCTAATCATATAAACTAGGGATAACTCAGGGGTTGGAATTTGTTGGCTTCTAAATGTGGTTGAAGGGTGGGAAGTGTGAATAGTAGCTGAAACAATTGATACAGAGTGTCAAACTCTATTTCATTGAGGGCTGCATCAGGGTTATCTTTGATTTCAGGGGGATGGGGTGGGTGCGGCCAGAGCAGGCATGGCCTGTTTGATATCATTCATGCTAGGGGCGCCTGTGGCAGCCCAAGTGCTCTGTCAGTGAAAAGAGGCTCCCAAGCTCTATTTCTGTCTGCAACAACCTCCTGCAACTCTCTGCAGACAAAAATCGAGCTCTGTGGCCCTCCCGGGTTCCATTTTTTGCTGGCAGAGGGTTCCAAGAGGCCATTGCAGACAGAAATGAAGCTCAGGAGCCTATTTTCATTGGTGGAAGTAGCGCAGGCCGGTTCCTCACTGTTTCCAGGGTGGCCCCATGGGCCAGATCTAAGCACCCTGCAGGCTGGATTCGGCCTGCTGGTCTTGAGTTTGGCATACAGACAGATGGGGATTCTGAAATGGAAACTCTCCCAGTTATATAGTTCCAGTCTGGATTTTCTTCCCTTAATGATGGATACTATTTAGTAAAGAAACAAGAATGTTAAGATCAATCAAGTGCTTAATGTCACCTGTCATTTGACCTCCTTTATGGAATGCATAGCTCATCCTTAAAAAAATGCTGATGTATTTATCTTGATTTTTTGGTTGTGGGGAGAGAAAGGCAAGGCAATTTGTGATGGGATTGACCCTTATTTTACCACCGGGAGTATCAAGTTGCAAGACATATTTTGTTTGTCAAAGATCTGTCCTTGACTTACAACCTCAGTTGAGCCCAATATTTCCATTGCTAAAGTGAGGCAATTGTTAAGTGAACTTTGCCCCATTTTATGACCATCTTTGACACAATTGTTAAGCAAATCATTGCAGTTGTTAAATGAATCATGCAGTCATGAAGTGAATCTATCTCCCCCCATTAACTTTGGTAGCCAGAAGCCAACTTGGAAACTTACAAATGGTAATCCATGAAGTTGCAACTATTATAAATGCATACCAGTGGCCAAGAACCTGAATTTTTATCATATGACAATCAAACCAGTGAAAACCACTTTTTTCAGTGCTGTTGTAAATTCGAACAGTCACTGAAGAAATGGTTGTAAGTTGAGGGTTACCTGTCCTTCCTGCTTGCCCCCCCTACCCCCGCCCCAAACCCTCACCACTTCACCTTCTCTTTCAATCTAAAAAAGATAAACAGTCCTTTTCCTTATAGGTATATTTCTGTCCTATTTAATTTGCAGACTTGCTGATGTTACAGAATCAAGCCAGCATGAGAAAAGTGTTGTCCAAGTTGGTCGATGATCAGAGAACAATTCCTGGCCTCCACTCCCCAAAATGTTCTTATGAAAATACTTACCTGAAATATTGAATGCAGATTCTAATCTGGCAAAGGTCTTAAAAACCATCATCTGCTGAACAAATAGGCTGCATCCTGAGTCTTAGGATAATTCTTCTTCCACCTGTTGATTTCTTTTATCTGAAAAGATAGACACCATTACTAAATCAGTTATTTATCATCAAGAGCGTTTAAAGCTTATCTCCCTTTCACAATTTGAAGTACTTAAGGCCGTTGATATATGATACTAAAGACAATTATTGATAATCAGTCTTAAAAACACAATAATCAGCAAATCTAACAGGAGTTAGCCCTTTGAACTTTCCAAGAATTACTTCTGATTTCAGATGCATAAAATCCTGCTGTATATGTGGCAGCGAGTGTCATGCAACAATTTTCCTGTCTGTTGCTATGGTTACTAGTCATTTCACTGAATGATCTAGCCCATTATAGACCACTAGCGCCCTGATGTAAGCCATTTGACATATTATTGCCAACTGAATTTCTGAGATGGGATCCACCCATCTCTGAAAGAATGAATATATACCTCTTTCTGCAACACACTGTACCTGATCAGCCCCTGATCCAGCATGGGTTCCTTATTAGGCGTTCTGGTAGCATACACTCACACCTACTTGTTGAAGAAATTTGCTGTTGTCCATAGAGACATTTATTCCTAATCATGATGATGCTGAAAGGAAGAAATGTATGATAATATGACAAAGTAAGCTCCATTTTTCATATTTATATTATGAATATGAACCATTTAGAGTTTTAAACAGAGAACAATACATTGGAGTACCAATTTGTTTAAATTTCTCAATATTTTCTTCATGAACTGGACTTTCCATATCAATTCAACCTCCATATAGGAATCTTTCTGAACATTACAATGGTTCTGTCATCTCTACTTGGCATGGGCTAGGCTCTTGAAGTTGATGCATTTCGGTATGTACCTATGGCACTAAATTGCAGAATGTTGCAATAAGTTGTGCTAATTCAATACTGGTTTTTTAAAAAAAGCATGTTCAGCAATGATTAGGTTTCCTTTTTAAAAATAAATAACTATTGCAAATTTGCTTCTTAGGGGGATTGCAGACCCACCTAAAATGCAGCATACGCTATCCCTTTTGCTACCTTCTTCCTTCAGAACAAAATAAATATTGTTGAGCCTCAGTAAAATTTTAGTTTTCTCACATGCATCCAATTTCATTGCTAATTCCAAACATTGATTCAGGATTACCTTGACTCAAGAATTGTGATGAAAATAAAAAAAAATACTTGTGAGAGAAAGTTTATGTTCCTGGACTCATATTCATTCTATTATGGTGATAATTGCCTGCCAATGTGAAATACTACTTAGACCTAAAATTGTACTCCCTCTGGTTTAAGGCATATTATGGATATACTTTGATATTATCATAGATAAACACACCTATTCATAATTAGGAATTTATTCTGTAACAGGGACTTGACCCAGGTTTCAGAATTCAAATAATTTTGTTTTGAACTCACAATTTAGGCAACTCTCCAGTTGGTTCATATGCTACATCCATATTCTGATTGGTTTTGACTTGTGATTAATTAACTATATTGTAGTATAACTTATATTTAAACCATGTCTAGCAAACTCCTTCAAAAACTTCCTTAACCAAAGATAATGATAAATTAAGCCCAAACGTAGGTAAAATTTGAAATCAGAAATCCTATATTTAAACCTTCAGCTAATCCAGGAATACAAGACTATCTTTGTAATTACCGTATTTCCCCATGTATAAGCACCCCCTTTGTATAAGCCACCCCCCCAATTTTTGGACTGTGAAGTTTTGAAAAAAATATTTTATTAGAGAAACAAGTTATGAAGAAAGAAAATTTACAAAGAAACAAAATTCGACGTCTAGATCTACAACTTCAGTCATGACGCGAAAGCGGTGTGGGCGGCGCTAGCAATCTACGCATCGAACGAGAGTAGGAACGAAGCATTCAGGCCGATGCCTAGCGTATGCATTTCTATCGGCGTGACCGCATCGTAATCGTATCATCACGTACAATTTTACAAAAAGTATAGTATACTGCTGGAAAACCAGTTTATTCCTACTTTATTATTTTATGCATTTTTCACGTATAAAAAGTGTACCTGCTTTGTATATGCCACCCCCCTACTTTTTGGGCTTGAAAATTTTGGAAAAAAGGGGTGGCTTATACATGGGGAAATAGGGTATGCTGCATTCTTGTATGGGCACAAATATGAACAAGAAATTCACTTATAAGATGAATGAAACCAAATCTGGTTGCAAAAAGGAATTTATTCAGGAAAGGAAAATAGACAAAAAGGAGGGGGCAACAACCACACATAGATTTTTACATAAAATCAATAGAGTCAGCCTGGCTCAATTGGGTACATATTACTTTTTTAAAAAGCTATTGAGTTTCACCATGTTCAGGATTCATTGCAGATGGTATGATTGGAAACAGATAATCAAGATATCCTGTTGGATTATTTGTAGACAAGTCTGACACAGTGACACATTCTTCCTTCTTTTTCTCAGAGTACTAGCCTTAGTTTTATAAAATCTGTAAAACAAGTGAAAACTGGTTTCTCTGCGAAGATCAACCATTGCCATGCCTAGTTAAGAAAAACAATCCATCTCTGACATCCTGGGTTTAGGAAGCAGATCCTATGTGTGGTATAATTAGGTTATTGGAAAAGAATTGGGGAGACATGGGTTCTAAACAAACACTGAAATTTGCTAGTGTGAGATGTGGTGCTGGTTATATCCTGGCTGGCTTCAGAAAAGAGAAGGAAACAATTCAGGGAAGTCGTGGAGATCTGTGTGGCAACGTGACTGCCTCAGAAAGCTATTTGCTGGGAAACTAGTGGGCCTCCTTATGTGGTTGGTTGGCCACTGTGTGAACAGACTGCTGGAATAGATATGCCAGGGTCCCAATCTAGCAAGACACTGTTTATGTATTCTTAGTCACAGAAGGTTGAATCTGGCTCAGTCACTTTTTTCAGCTCTGTTATGGGAAAAAATAGACATAATTGCATAGCAAATAAAAATATTAAAATCAGAAGTTAATGTGTGGGTAAACCCACCTTCCTGACAATCCTTGGGCTCAATCTTGTTTTCTCTAGTGGTGCCATGTTTTAAATGGGATGGGTTTTATTGGAAAGGATTTTAGGGAAAACAATAATTCAGTTTATTCAGACCTCTCAGCCTGGGGCTAACTTGCCAGTTGCTCTATTATTGTGCCATAGCTCAACTAAGGATCTACATGTTAAACAGTTTGCTGTGTGTTTGTGTAGTATGTAAACCAGCCTGAAACTTACCTCTTTAAATCTACCCATTCATATGATATGTATATACTGGCAGACCTTGAATGAATCATTATTTCATAACCTTTTTAACTCACAAGGTTGTTGTTCCAAAGATGGCATCAGAAAACATTTCTCCTCTAGTATATGCTACACCAAAGTCCCCAGGACAAGGGCAGTATATAAATAAACAAGGTGGCTAAGGAAACATCATACTCAGAATAAGCAGACTTAAAATTTGTGACAGGCAGATTGCAAAATATGTTCAGGTACTTGTACTCAGAATTCTGTTTAAGATTCCTCCTTCATATTCACTTTTTTCAGATGGATAAAATGGTTATTAGCTTCTGTTGTTCTTAAAAATTCCATCTTTTAATGTCTTTTCTTTTCCTTTTTGTGTTAGTGGACTCACTGGAATGAAGGGTGGGGAAGGAAAGAAGAAATGAAATCAACAAAAATCATTTGGGGATTTCTCAGTCTGTTCCTACTGACTGCACTGCATGTAAAAAGCTGATAAAGGACGCTCAAGGACAATGCTACTGAGAATCTTCTCTCCCCTCCACTTTCCTGACGAAGGAGGGGGAAAAAAATCAACATTCTTCTAGTTAATTCTCTCAGAGTTGCCATGCCATTTTCCAACCAATTTTCGCAATGAAGCCTTAATTGTAGAAAGGCATCCTTTCTGCTGCCTACAAATACTGTAGGATGTACAAGCATTACTACATTTTGTGCCTTTCAGAATTTTCATAGATTTCAGAAATGTCTTTTGACACTTATTTAAAAGATTACCTTTTCTTAAAATATTTAATCTATAGATTTCAGAACTAAAAGAATCTGCTTCCTGCAAGAACCAAAAGTCACTGATAAACACAGAGGGCAAAAATTATTTATTATTGGATTTATATGGCCACCACTAGCATATGTTTTTGGAGTGGTTCATAGATCCAGAAGAAGTAAATTGATTATATTTAAAAATAAAACACAATAAAAATGCAAAAATGAGGTAACACATAAAAACCAACTTTCTAACCAAAGTGCATAAATTAAAATGCTAAGGAACATATGAATGAGGTAGACAAAAGTCTGTTTTAAAACAGGTGTACAAGTTGGCTGATGTTTCTCTGTTGATATGCTGAGATTCCATTCTTTATAATTCACATCATATGTTTTTCTTTTAAAGAAAGTGGTTTTGTACGTGTGTGTGTGCATTTTGGAATCAGTGTTGACTCCTGGCAAATGCCTGGATACAGTTTTTGTGGCAGTGTTTTCAGCAGTAGTTTGGCAATGCCAAACTTCTTCCTAGAACTGAGAGAAAATGTCTGGCTTAAAGTCACCCAGCAGAGTTCACGCTGTGGATGTAGGACTGGATGCCACCATCACCTGGTTTCTGGCTCAGGTGTTTAACCTTACATCAAACTGATTTTTGCAATGATAAACAGGTGTGATTTAAAAGAAAGAAAGATGATAGTAATACATTATTTGTAATATAGTTTTTCATCCCCTGTTCACAATGTTAACAGTGGTAGACCTGAAAACATTATCCCTTCTACCAAAGCCTTTGGAATGACTATGTTGTCAAGTAAGCAAGTAGAATGGCTGTTTTGGTCACTAAATATTCAAAAGCATTCTTTTCATCTGTAGTCTTTGCCATGTCCCAGTGCTGGCCATTACATCCAACAGAAGTAATTCTTCCTTGTGACTGTGGCTCCACTCTTGTACAGGAGACCTGTTCTTGGATGTGTGCTGCATCTGTGGTACTGAACCTGCAAATGCCTATGTTCCCTAGGGCTTGGTGGAGCTTCGGCTTCTCCTTCTGACCCAGGAGAGGGACGACCTGCCTCCTGGTGGTCTGAGCCTGGAGCTGCGCCGTGTGGAGCCTGTGGCACATCTGTCCCTGAGCCGTGCAAAGCCTGTGGCATGTCCAGTTCTTCTTCGTCTTCTGACGAGGAGTCTTCCAGAAGAGATATCATACTGGCCCCTATTCCCAGATGTATGAGGGGCTTGTTGCAGATACTCAGTGGTGAGCGAAAGGCACTCTGCATGTTTAGAAACACATCTCTGTTCTTTCATGTATTTGGGGCTCAGCCCATGAATTGACTTCAGTTTTGTGGTTTAACCCTGGCCCAGATTAAACCGTAAATGTCCCTTTAATTGTTTGACAGTTTGTTCCAGTCTGCATAATGAAATACGACAAGGCTCAAAATTTCCTGGGTCTGCAATGTAAAATTTGCTGCAGCTGTTTAGCAGGAAGCCAAAGACATATGTGTAGGATATGTGACTCAGCATATGTGTGCAGCATGTGGCTCAGCATAGGTGAAATATTGCTCAAATAATGCTGGTATTCAGCGGTAGAAATCTGAGCTACATGGAATGTACGATTTCCAATCCCATTACAAATTACTAAGCAGCTATTGTAACATGGACAATTTAATTATTTCCCCAATTGTTTAGGTATATCTTCAACAATTGTTTACATTCTTTCTTATCGGCCAATCAGGTGTTTGAAAAGGCAGGGATCTTAGGCAATGGCTGTGCCCGGTTATTAATCATGGGTTATAAGCAGCAATGTGTGTAGCTAATACTATAACTTGTGACTTCATATGTTGTGTGAACTCATCTCAAAGATTCAAGTCTTTCCTTTCGTTTTTGATTAAGTGCTTTCTACTTCCAGCTGAACATGGCAACTTGGGCAGTGACCATTCTGTATTTTTTTTTTCCATAGGGTAAAATGAGTAAAATATATCCTGGGTTCAAAAGGAGGTTAGTTCTGGTGTAGTCCTTATTTGCCACTTTCAGTATTTTTACACGGTTTATATTAAAATAGAGGGGTTGCATTCTTCAAATGTTAGAGTAAAGTAGCCATTTCTTTTCTTGTTCCACTAGCATAATGGCCAGTAACAGATTTGATCCAGAAGTTCATTGTGTCAGAGTCCCACCCATTCAAGCTGTTTAGACTCTATAAAACAACACTTATACTTCCCTCAGTTAGCTGGGAAAAGTGAAATTAAGCTCACTGGTTCACAGGAAAGACATTGAGAAAAGAAAATATCCACCCTAATGATGTGAAAGATAAATGGAGTTCTAAAATGAACATAATCCAGTTGCTAGAAGTTTTGTAGCTTTATTCCTTAATGTTTCAATAAATCTTATTAAAGAAGACTCTGTGGGAATCCTGCCTTCAGCTGAGTCAGCTACCAAGAGCCTTATGTCAGCTCTTAATCAGAAACTGAGTCTGAGGGTTAATCCACCTTGTTTTGCACATCCCACTTTCATTGAATTGTTCTCTTGCAAGAGGTAAATGATGAATTATTATTACAGGTTCATGGCTAAATAATTTATTAGCTGTATTCCCAAAATATTTCAGGCTTTGTATAGTTATAAACAATGCGTAATCTTCAGATTCCCTGTTTGCTGGGGACTAGCAGTGGATGTGTAAATAAACACTATGTAAATAATTCAGCATAAATTATTGTTAAAACAAATGAACAAAGTACTCTTTGTGAAAAATTAACATGGCTAATTTTTCTTTCTGCATGGGGGTTCTTTTCAACCGAATCATTTTTTTCTTCTTTTTCTTGCATTATGAGAAGTGGGAGGGGGGGGGGTCACATCAAGGAGACATTCTAAATTCAACATAAGCTACTGAAACCAAACAAGGCTGAAGGCTGTGGGAATAACATTAAGCAGCAGAATATGCCTGCAGAGAAGGGGAAAAAAGTAATAAAATAACTCAGAAGGATTTCTGGAAACAGCTGCATTTTTATGAAGAAAACCTTCATTAGGAAATTACATTAAAAACAAACAAACCATGATCCAGCTGTATTCTAACTAAATTAATCAAAGAATGGCATCTCTTCTGTAATCAATGGAGCGAGGAATTGTTAAAACAAGAAACAGAACATGGAACTAGTAGTAGCTCTGAGGAAATCATTCTAACCAATTAGAGACATAGTACTGGGTGTGTCAAAGTGGTATTGCATAGCTGCCCAATAGATACTTTCACTGTATCTATTGCCCCAGAGGACATAGGATAAACAATATAACAAGGCAAGGAATGCTAAAGTGGAGTTTACCGCAATAATGAAAGTAGTGATTTCACTTGGGAAGCGGCATAGGTGTGCAGCCTGCTTTCCATATATAGCTTTTGATTGTGATGCATATTGATGTATTATATCTGCTGCTGCTCCATGTGGGATGCATCTGCACATGAGAAACAAGTTTGATATCGCCATCAATGAAGCAATATACTTAGTGACAGGTTTCTCAAACCTACACCAATTGAAAATATATCCTCTTGCTGGCATTGGCCACCTAATCAGGAAAGAGATAATAGCAGATGCCAAGAGAATTAAGCAAGAGAATGATCCTTGACATCCTCCGAATGGACATATGCGCCAAGTATACCAACTCAGATCTAAGAAAAGCTTTATGGCAAGAACAGACATTCTTGAGGGTGTGCAAGAACAAAATCTAATTAACAGATGGATGAAAGAGACAATTGAGCAAGGAATGACATTAAGGGAGGATATGACTGAAGGATCCGATGTCCTTTATATTACTTGGAGAACCCTGAATAAGTTAAGAGTTGGAGTGCCTAAGTGTAAAACCAATAAGTATTGGCACATAACAACATATTGTGTGAGTGTGGAGAGAAGCAAAGCCTGGACCATCTGCTGATTTGTTGACTGTTACCAGAAATATGTACCGCAGCTGCATCACTACCCGCTTCAAACCACTCCAAGCCATACGTGAAGCGAACTGACGCCCACCATGAAGATGTGGCATGACCACGAACGTGAAGCCAAACAACAGGATCACAGCTCACCAGCTCAAATCCCCCGGCAACTAAGACTAACCTGAGCACAACCAAGCCCCAACAGAACACACCCCCAGCCAATGAGAATACAGCCAACCCCCCAATCAATGAGAACACAGCCAAATCCCCACCCAATGAGAACACACCCCCAGCCAATCAGAACACAGCCAACCCTCCACCCAATCAAGTCACACCCCCACTAGCAGTTAAAAGGAAGAAGCAGCTGCAAGCTCACATTACTCCGAGAAGCACAAAGCCGGAGACACAAGCTTGAATATGATGAATGAGACTTCATTGAAACGTCGCCTAGATACTTCCAATTTTATGCAGGAGAAAACCCGGATAACCAAAGATATATATGTATGTATGTATGTATGTATGTATGTATGTATGTATAAAATGAAAAATATTTTATTCATGTTAACTATCTAATGGGTTAAGATTGTAAATTTTGATAAATATAACCTCTTCTGGGGTCCTCCATAATTTTTAAAAGTGGGAAGGGGTTTTGAGAGTGGAAAATTTAAGAAACACTGAGTTAGACCAATTTTTCACTCGCAAGCTCAAATGTAACACATTACAACATCAAAAGACTGGTTCCAAACTTCCATATCTGGAATACAGAAAAAAATATCTTTGATCTTAATGCTATCATTCCATAAAATGATGTGAGACTTTTTTTTTTTTGATAAAGTCCCCTTTAGCATCTTTCATCTGGCATCTATCCATACTGAATTATTCCATCTTATCCATTTATTAATTTCTACTTCTGTGTGTGTGTGTGCTTAAATTTAAAAGAATATAATCCATAATAGACATAGGCTTTTGTTTGATACAGAGGACCCAAAGCTATATAACTTTCTTCACAAATGCTACAAAGCATCATATTTGGGAAGGCTGTCTATTGTATTGTATTATTTTGATCATTTCTTCCAGCAATATAATATATTAAAGGTAAAGGTAAAGATTCCCCCGCACATGTGTGCTAGTCATTTCTGGCTCTAGAGGTGGTGTTCATCTCCATTTCTAAGCTGAAGAGCCAGCAGTGTCTGAAGATGTCTCTGTGATCATGTGGCTGGCATGACTAAATGCTGAAGGCACGCAGAGCGCTGTTACCTTCCCACCAAAGTGCTCTCTATTTTTCTACTTACATTTTTTGTGTACTTTCGAGCTGCTAGGTTGGCAGAAGCTGAGACAAAAAACGGGAGCTCACTCCATTACGTGGTGCTAGGGATTCAAACTGCTGACCTTCTGATCGACAAGCTCAGCACTTTAACCACTTAGCCATTGCATTCCTCTATATTTGGTTAGGGTAGAATGTGTAAATATGTGTGTGTATATGTGCATGTGTGTGTGTATACTGTATGAATGTTACACTCTCTTTTACTACCTATGAATTTTGAGAGTTGGAATGCCAAATATCTTGTCCAATCAGATTTCCTTAAGGAAGATTGAAGAAGATAATCTAAATTCAAATATGATGAGAAGGGTCACTTCTGATGATTTACAGTAGGGGTGTCAAACTCGCGTTGTCACGGCATCATCCTGTGACATATTGGGGCTTTGTTCCCCTTTGCCAAACTGGGCATGGGCATGGCCAATGTGTGAGTCATCCTGCATGGGGGCCACAAATTTGATAGCCCTGATTTACAAGATCTTCCATAGGCAAGATCTCAGCTACTTCCCATTAGAGGAAAAAACACATATAATCAGTATCTTAGAAATATAAAATGTATGTCACTTTGTAATACTTCAGTAAAGTGTATTTATCTATAAAAATGCCATAAATAGATCAGGACAGTATTACGTATCAAAATCCCATCACTCTTGTTAGAATGTGCAGTTGAGGATGTATTTCTTTGGGGAAGAAAGTAATTGTCTGGATGTTCCTGCATACAAGGTAGTTTTCTCAACATTATTCAGAACAGTTGATAGATATTGGCTCTGAGGATGTACTTCATTTGCATCATGTAGGTTGTGCTTGCTTTGTGGGAAAGTGGATATGGTAATTGCAAAACATGCCAATTGGAGAAAATTGAAGAAATCTGCAGCTACTTTCAGAATAATATAGAGTCTCTCTGTGAAAGTATTCTGGCAATGTAATTGTTCAGAACTGTGGAAGTAGGTATGTATTTATTCAAATGAGAACTAAACACATTTTACCCTATCCATAATGGCAATCATAGTTTTATTGTGATAGTTTATTCTTATTTATAATTTACTGAAAATAAATTATTTTTATTTAGCAGAAAATTAGTGTTCTGATAAGATGACAATTGTGCAACTTTAAAGGTATGTCAAGGAGAAATGCTTTTTTAATTATGTGTATTTAGGTATATATATGTACATATTGTATGTGTGTATATGTGTATATACATGCATTTATGTATGTATATGATATGTTCAATTATTCAGTTCCTACTAGCAAAAAGGTACAAAAAATATGCAAGAACCCAAAACTTGCTGACTGCTTGGGGATCCCTGTAATCAACTCACTGATTTCTGGAGACCTATTCAGTAATTACTGCATAAACACACCTTTATAATTCACAGACTTATATAATTTTTTTTATTTGTAGATGACATCTGGAATTCTTGGGAATCCAAATTCTGCACTAAACCTTCTATTTTGCAAGTTTTGTCTTCTGTTTTAGAAGCGCAGCATATATATATATATATACAAGCCTAATAATGCCAACAAAATATGAAATGTATTCTAGAATCATAAGGCCTATTCATTTGCATATCCTTTTCTAGGTAGTCTGAAATTTTCATAATATTTTATTATGGCTGCTAGGTTGCCAATTCCCAACTAGGGAGTTGATTGCTATGCATTTCAAATCATCAGAAGCTCTTCTGTGTACCTTATACATATTTTCATCTGCTGTTATACAGTTCAGCATCCTGAAGAAATAGATAGGAAGGCTGATAGGTGAAAGAAGGAGCGAAGAAAAGCTATAGCTATTACAATCCTTTTCCGGCACTTAAAAGAATAGACACAAGTTTTAGGATAGGATCAGATAAGCGTTCATTGGCGTAATTTACATGAAAAAAATAAATGGGAAGCTAGTATGCTATAAAACATATGCCTTAAAGTTAAATGGTATATCTAGTTACTTTTCTGAGTCAAGCATAAACCCCGAAGCACTCTTAGAAACTGTAATGGTAAACAACTATATCCCAGTGTTTTGGAATTGGATTAATCTGATTTTGCCCCTAATGATGGAATAAGATTTAAGTGGTAGAGACCAATCTTGGTAGCTATAGGGCAGAGTAACCTTATTAGTTTGCTTTCTGGACAATTGACATTTTGAAGAAATCGGCAGCTTGTGAGAGTACCTATTGCATGTTCCCAGTACACCAGATGTGTTCATTGCCCCAGAATAGATTTACAAAAGTTCTAGTTTGTAGGTGCCACATCTGTAACACACCCGTTCATGTTCTTTAATTAAGCAGTTGTATATATAGATTGCCAGAATATTACCAGGTTATGCGTAAGATAGGCAAGATATCTGTTCCTGTACTCTGCAGTGGCTGGTAAGTTTCATGAATGAAGTATTCCCCCCACCCTTTGTCTGTTGAAGTAGCTGGCAAGGCACCTGCATGTACAAAAAGAAATGTCCAGGGTTATCTGTTGCAATGCAAAACTTCTCTCCTTCCCTTCTGTTTCTCCTTCCCCATTTTTCATCGTGTTTGGTTTTTAAACAAAAATATTTTCTGATATTTGTTTAAAAAAAGAGATCCATATCAATGTTTTATCTGATGCATTTATCTCTTACAATCTCCATTCATCCCAACCTATTGCCTACTCCCAATGTCCTGCTGAACTTGTTTGTTCCTGAATGTCCTCCTTTCCTGTCCTTAACCAGGCGTCGGGCGAATTGCAGGAGGGAAGAAACCTGGACTCTGTTCCCTTTGTTTAAAGTCACCAGGTTAGTAAATGGAGTGGTTGTATTAATGGGTGGGATGATCTTGTCAGCCACTCTTCCTTCCATCCTTCACCAAAACATTTATCCTAGACATCATTCTCTTCATTGCAACCACCTCATGCAGCACTTAGATTCCCTATTCTACACTGATGGTTTTCTAAAACTTGTTTAGATTCTTGGAACTGTTTCTGTAGAAAAATAACCTGTGTGGTTTGTTGATTTTGATGGGAGGTTTTGAATATGCCAAGGAGAGGATTTATCATTTTATGGAAATCATAGTGTGAAATAGATTGTCTTAAGCAGGCTTCTGAGGCATTAATGTCCATGGTTATTCAATGCTATTGATATATAACCATGTGTCTCAGAACCAACAAAAATGTACCAACCCAAGGGTGGGTTTTAAGGAGTGTAGCCACATCTAATTATTGATCCCATCACAGTATTTATTTGTGAAACAGGTCTGTTGTATTTACACTTTGCCTGGGATAATAAATAACGTGTGAATGAACTATGGCTGGGAGGTCTGATGTGGCTGAAAGCCTTTTAGAGTTGAAAGGGCACAGTATGTTGAAAAGTATGTTGAATTATCCCCAGTCTAATTCTATATATTCTAGCTATTGTGGAAATTCCAGGAAAAGTAGAAAGAATAATATTTAGTAGAGAAAATAATAGCAGCTGGGAATGGTTTAAGTCTGAGAAGTCAGCATAGAAAGAAGAAGTAAGCCAGCTCGCTTGCATAGTCCTCTGACTATTCCCAATATCCTGCAGGTACTTTTAATTTCAAACATAAGAGATCATTGCAGTCTAGCAATTGGACTGACACTAAAATGGCAAATCAGTTAATTTAGTTAAGGCACCAGCTTAGAAGCTGAAAGCTGAAAGATCATGAGTTCTAGTCCCCTCTTAGCCATGAAAGCCAGCTGGATGATCTTGGCCCAGTCACTTTCTCTCAGCCCAAGTCATTTCAGAGCACTGTTGTAGGGGAAATAGAAGAAGGAAAGAGTATTAGGTTTACCACCTACTGTATATAGAAAGATGTATTTCTTCTGATTGAGTGATTTTCTTTTAAACTTATATAAGTTGAAGAAAAGGTGGGATGTGAGCACTATATGGTCATTTCTGGTACTAATGCAAAAATACTGTTCGGCCTGTTCAGGGGTGGGATTCTACCGGTTCGCACCTATTCGCTACAACCAGTTGTTAACATTCTAAGCAGTTCAGAGAACTGGTTGTTAGAAGAAATTACTGGCCTAATCCTGTAAGGAAGGAAGGAAGGAAGGAAACATTTTGGTGTTGCTTACAGAAACTGCCTCTCCGTTAACCCTTATTACATTCTTGGCAGGACTAGACTTCCGGTCTCAGGAACATCTCTGGAGTTCTTTTCCCCTCCTTTGCTGGTACTTTGCTTATGTGGAGTGACCATTCAAAGTTACAATGACACTGAAAAAACTGACTTATGACCATTTTTCACATTTACAATTGTTGCAGCATCCCCACAGTCATGAGAGGCCAGGTGAGGAGATGAGTGCCTCGATGTGAGTGATATTGAGCTGGCCACACCCAGCCAATAACATGACCACCAAGCCATGTCCACCCAGTTGCATGATCACCAAGCCATGTCCACCCAGTTGCATGACCACCAAGCCATGCCCACCACCTAAGCCACGCCCACAGAATCGGTTGTTAAAATTTTTGAATCCCACCCCTGGGTCTGTAAATATGATACAATCTAAAAAGCTAAAAAGTGTGTTTTGGTGCCATATACTATTTCTTATTGAAAATG
Source organism: Pseudonaja textilis (assembly GCF_049901715.1). Taxonomy (NCBI): domain Eukaryota; kingdom Metazoa; phylum Chordata; class Lepidosauria; order Squamata; family Elapidae; genus Pseudonaja; species Pseudonaja textilis. The sequence continues at coordinate 95,897,168 of NC_142008.1, forward strand.
TTTAAAGATTTGGCGTGAAAGTTTCTGAGTTTGACTACATTATCTTCTTTACCCATATTATCATATCTTTAATCCATCTGGCTTTATACTGAGAGACTCATTTGTTAGCAAAATAACAGTGGCTGAGTTATTGGATAGACTTACAAAACAACAATAAAAATATAATAGAAAAACTAAAGGCATTGCTGTCCTGTGGTTGTTTTTGTCACTATGACAGATTCTATTTCTGTGGCAAGGGCCAGTGTAGAACATTCTATATAAAGAATACTTTGATGTGAAACAGCTGACAAGAAAGAGCTTTAACTTATTTAAATTAAGGGAAAATGAAGTCTAAACGAAAAATCCTATAGGCAAGGAGTAAAAACATGCACTGTCATTATTTATCATTCATGCCAGTCTCACAAATGCTGCGACCACCCAAAGGCCATTTAGTCATAGAATTCCCCTCCCCCAACTGGATTGATACTATATATATATATATATATATATATATATATATATATATATATATATATATATATATATATATATATATTAATTATGTGTACTATTGTGAAGGAGAATCAACTGTGCTGGGCCCTCTCCTATATGGTATTAGGAGCAAAATGGCTGGTTGGTCATTTCTTATGTCTAAATGGCTAGGCCAGAACTAATGGATTATAATCACTCCCTTAGGAGTGAAAGCTCACTGGATGATGTTGGGCCAGTCAATCTGTCTCAACTCAAATGGCCTTCCTGGGTGGTTGTTTTGGGGAAAATAGGAGGCAGAAGCAGCTAACTATAGCAGTGTGAACACAAAAACAAAGGTGGACTACAAATATAATATAAAATACTCCAAATATCTTTCCCTGTTTATTATCATCTCACAAAGTTGTTATGGGGAAAATAGGAGGATAGGTATATTTGTCACCTTGAGTTATTTATAAAACTAATAGAGACGAGAAAAAAAAATAAAACGCCTTTGCAATACATTGCATTTGTCTTCAGAATCAAATAGCATTCAAAAAGTGATGTTTTTTGCATCAGGAAGCAGTCCCACTCTGTTCTGCTAATATGTGTTAGAGTTTCAACATAAAAGTTGCAGTATTACGTGTTTTTGCCCAAAATGTTGAATACTGTGTGTGCTATATTTTTTTTCCTAATTGCCTTTTTCATTGCTGCTATTGCCTTTATGTCCATATGGTTTGAAATATTTAAATTCTAGATAATTCATAATAATAATAAAATTCTAACTAAGAAAAATGTTGTTTTTAATATATAGATTTATTATTAATAGCCTAATTTTGTAGTGCTTCTTGAGGTTATTTTGAAAAACAGCTAAGAAATTATATAAAATGCACGCAGGTATATGTTCCACTATATTCAGTGGTGGTTTATATTTAGTTGTTTGTAGAAATGTTGACTCAATTATGCCTTAAGTCCTAAGTACCCTTACAAGTAAGTAAATCCCATTGAATTGAGGTCTTTTTTTTTTTTTGCATTCATGTTAGATTTTAATAGAATTAACAAAGACTATATTTTACAGATCATGAGGGCTAGAATCTGCTGCTAACAATCTTTAAATTGCTCATATGTAGCAATTATGCTTTTAAGAAATGTTCATCAATGTCATGGCATTGCAAGCTGGAAAAAAAGAAGCATTCATTTTTCCATTGCAGCTTCTGCAGTCCTCCTTCTTCAAAGTCACAGGCTAATAATTTGTTTTTTTTTTTTTAATATATTACTTTTCTTGCATATAGGCTATGTAGCTCCCTTTGTGTAATTTGGATTCGTTACATATCAAGCTCAGACATGTCCAAGCTCTCTCTCTCTCTCTCTCTCACTCACTATATATATATATATATATATATATATATATATATATATATATATATATATATATATATATTTATTACCATGTATACTCGAGTATAAAGCTGAGTTTTCAGCACATTGTTTGTGCTGAAAAAAACCCCAGCTTACTCAGGATCAAATCCCTCTGAAAATAAAATGGTGTGGAGCTCCGGAGCTGGGCAGCCGCTTCCCTTTCAAGTGTTTCCTTTGCAACTTATAAGCATAGGGGTAATCGAAAAAAGTTCTTGCATGAGGATATATTGTTTTTCTTTATTTAACTGTTTTTAGGGGGAAACCCACTGTCATGTGAGAATGCTCAGACACGAAATCTATCCACCTGAAAATAAGTGTGTGTGTATGTGGGGGGGGATTTTAACGGAGAAAGACATAGGGAGAAGGCAAAGCGACGGAAGATCCTTCAGGGGAAACTGAGGGGAGACTCACCTTGGTCCAGATGAGCCCCCTTCCCCGCCCCTAAGAGCAGAGGCAGCCAGCAAGGGCAGGCAAGCCCGTTTAGCGGACTCCGTCCTGTCCTCACTCCCACCTACCCACCCACCCAAAGCCACGAAGTCCCCAATTGCGCAGCCCAGAATCGCCTCCCCCTCAGGGGCAACAACGACGCCTGGTGTTTCCTGAAACAAGAAGCTCTGCTGTGCAATGAAAGCGCCTGGCTCTAGGCTCAGAAAACAACGTGAGCCGAGGTGGCTTCGTTTCCTCAGCCCTAAGCTTTGCTTTCAGTCCGCTCGGGAGGAGAAGGGGAGGAGAGGTGGTGGCAGCGGCTCCATTTTCCCAGCCTAGCTGCTTTCAGTCCGCTTGGGAGGAGAAGGGGAGGAGGAGGTGGTGGCAGCGGCTCGCGTTGTTTTCTGCAATCATGAGCCTAGAGCCAGAAAACAACGCGAGCCGCTGCCACCACCACCTCCTCCCGCTCCTCCTCCCGAGCGGACTGAAAGCAGCTAGGGCTGAGGAAACGGAGCCGCTGCCACCACCTCCTCCTCCCCCTCCTCCCCCGAGTGGACTGAAAAGCAGCTAGGGCTGAGGAAACGGAGCCGCTGCCACCACCTCCCCCTCCCCCCTCCTCCCCGAGCGGACTGAAAGCAGCTAGGGCTGAGGAAACGGCCACCTCGGCTCGCGTTGTTTTCTGAGCCTAGAGCCAGGCGCTTTCATTGCATGGCGGAGCTTCTTGTTTCAGGAAACACCAGGCGTCGTTGCTGCCCCTGAGGGAGGGCGATTCTGGGCTGCGCGATTGGGGACTTCGTGGCGGTGGGTGGGTGGGAGCGAGGACGGACGGAGTCCGAGAAGCGGGCTTGCCTGCCCTTGCTGGCTGCCTCTGCTTCCTTAGGGCGAGAAGGGGGCTCATCTGGGCCAAGGGTGAGTCTCCCCCTCAGTTTCCCTGAAGGATCTTCCTTTGCTTTTGTCTTCTCCCTATGTCTTCCTTCTGTTAAAATCCCCCCACACACACACTTATTTTCAGGCGGATAGATTTCGTGTCTGAGCATTCTCACATGACGGTGGGTCTTTTTACCCCCCTAAAAACAGTTAAATAAAGAAAAAACAATATATCCTCATGCAATAACTTTTCTGCTTCTGATTACCCCTATGTTTACAAGTTGCAAAGGAAACACGGAAGCAGGGAAGCAGCTGCCCAGCTCCGGAGCTCCACCATATTTTTTTCAGAGGGAATTACTTGAGTATAAGTTTAGGCTTTTTTCAGCACAAAAATGTGCTGAAAAACTCGGCTTATACTCGAGTCAATAAGTTTTCCCAGTTTTTTGAGGCAAAATTAGGTGCCTCGGCTTATATTCTGCCAATTGCCTCACACTCTGTTACCTCACATTCACATTATCTTAGTAACTCCACAGCTGTTTGCAGTCTGGTCTCCTGAAAAAAAGCACCTTTGGGCCAACCATTGGAGGATTGTATTTTACAACACTTTTGATAGATAGATAGATAGATAGATAGATAGATAGATAGATAGATAGATAGATAGATAGATAGATAGATAGATAGATAGAAAGGAAAAGCTTATGTGTTTCAATCACTAACTACCACTGAGCCAACGGATTGTGAATCAAATTTCTCCTGCCTAGCCCGATCACATAGTTTCATTGTGAAGCATGGGTATCCAGCTAGTTAAACATAGATTTGAGATGGTTAAATTTATTTGAATGCTCACAATTTCAGAGCTGCCTATATTTTATATTAGGTAAGGTCTGCTTCACAGATTCACAGACCACATTCAATGGCTCATGTGAGTCTTTGAAACTGAACATGTCAACTACCTCCAGTGAGAAATTTTTACATACCTACTACTCCTTCCTCCTCCAATTTTCCCCACAACAATCTGGTGAAGCGAATTGGATTGATAGACAGTGAGTGGCCCAAAGCTGCCTGGCTGTTTTTCATGCCAAAGAACTAGTTTGCTGTTCCTAAATATCTAAGTCACTTAGTACTGTGATTATCAAATGCATTCCTGCATGTGTGAAAATATTGTATGAAACTTCAAAGACTTTAAAAAGGGTGAATAGAGGAAAATCTGTAAATATCTCTTCAAAGTAGTATGACATGCTATACATTCTACCCCCAAATGTGTGCTTTTTCATAAGTTGCTTGAACATGGGCAGTTCCCTCATGGGAGAACATATTTCAGTTTTTATCCAGCTGCCAAATATATTGTGTCATACTATGGATCACTGCCATGGGCATCTGTTGGGTGATACCTGTGATAACACTGATGGAGAAAAATGCAGCTCTCTTCCAGTACCTTTTCCATTTAATTGAACATGGGAAGGATTTATTTTGATTATCTCCAATTTGATGGTATTCAGGTGTGTTGGGAATGCTGTTCTCAAAATTACAAGCTGGAATGCTGCTGACTGGAAATTTTTGGAAATTTCACATCTAGAAAGCACAAGGTTTGGAAAGTGCAAGCCATTAATCTGAAGTTATAATGTATCTTTAATTGAGCATCTGTTTAGGCCTAAAATTCTTAATAAATCACCCAAATCTGATCTATAGCAAGTTCAATGGAGACAAAGGAAAATATTCCTTGAGATAATGTCTAATTAACCCATGGAATTAATCGCTATAAGAGGTAACAATGGCCAAGGGAATAGATAACTGTGATGCTTCTACTCTAACATGAAAATTCTTCACTCCCTTACTATCCTCAGCTTTATTATTATTTTTAGATGCTGCTTACAGTGTATCTTTTCTTTCTTTGGGTTGAGTAATGGACTGAAAATGATTGAGCTCCTCCAAAAGCTGATTGCCTGAGTAAGAATGCAATGAAATTCCAAGCAGGAAACCTGTACTGGCATACATGGGAGGCCAAAGAAAGCGCAGATGTAGAGGTTCCTACTGTTTGTTATTCTTTAATTTCTTTTTCAGTATTTTTTTGCTAAACAACAGCACTATCTATGAGTGCTGTTTGGTGGAAAATGAAAACACTTTAACATATTGGAACCTTTGTGTGAAATCCACAGCAGTTTTTAGGTAAGAAAAGACATACTTGCTGGATCAGATTGAAGGCCGTTGAGTAGCAACAGTGGTCAGACAGATGCCTTTGGTAATTCTACAAATAAAACAACTGCATTCTCCCCCTCCTGTCCTCCCCACTAATGCTCTTGAAAAGCTTCCTGTTTTTAGTACCAAAGATAGTCCATAGTCTGCATGGTTAGTGCTATTGAATGCTTAATCCTTCAGCAAAGTTTCTAAACTCCTCGCTCCCACCTTCCTGGTTAATGTTTAAATTGTTAGTTACCCCTTCCAAATGCAATGGCTTATCCTAGTTATCATTTCTGATGGAAGCAAATTCCACAATTTGATTCTGTGTTACTTTTGTCTTGAATTATAGGAATTGGAGAAAAAATTCCCTCTCGTCATTTTATTATTTACTTGTTTGTTGTGCATTTTTCACATTTCTGAACCATCCATCTCCCTCAAAGAGGATTCATCTAGCTCAGCTTATCTTTGATAGTGCCCTTCCGAGATTTGTCACTTTAATTTCTAAGGTAGTGCAAAAGAGGTATTGATGGTAGTACCGCCCCCACCCCCCCTTCCATGTTTGTCCATGCTAATATTACAGGCTTTGAGATATTATGTTCCATTAATGTAGAATTTTATTTATGAGTATCCCTAATAAGCACAGCTTTTGTATACAAATTGTGTGTGTGTATAATTTTTAATACACAAAGATACTACTTCTAAAACCTACATTTTCCTAATTAAATTTGAATTAATTTTTTTCCAGGATACAAATTTTAAAGTGCATTTAAATTTAGATAATAGCTTTTTAAAAATAAGATACACTCCCCTTTTTGGTGATTTTTAAAGCTATGCATTTCCCTTTTTAATGCAAACCTTCTAAATGTATAATCTTTTTCAGGTTCTTTATAAATAAATGCTGTAAATGATTCCTGTTGGCACAGATTCATTTCACTTTTGTTGCTCTTTTTCAGTATTGAGTATTTGATTCCTACATGGATGTTTTACTTATTTTGGTGAGAACTCAAGTCAAGTTATAGCTATGTCTCATACCGCTGGGTAGATTAAGTGGAGTGGTAGCAATAGGCCTAAAGTTATCCAGTGAATTTGATGGTTGGTTCAACTGCACCGCTATTGCCTGCAAATACTGGGCAGTAGATATAAGTGAGAGATGGGATCTATTTGGGCCAGCTATGTCAGTTCACTTTTAGAGAGAGCCTTTTCTATGCTAATATTTACTGGTCAAGGTCAGAAGCCAAAGAGAAGTGATTTGACAGGTGGGAAGCTTTCTTAATAAAATAAGCAGGTAAGCAGATCTATGGCCAAGGAGATGAAAAGAACCTTCTCTTCTCAGCTGCTTGGTGACTGTTTCTGTTGCTTCCATTTAGCACCTCCTTAGGGACACCAGCCATTTGCACTCTCAACTGCAGTGAAATTGCTTTCCCAAAGCAGGCAGCATAGGGAGGAATAAGTCACTGGCTCAATGTTTTTAAAATAACTCTGCTTTGAGTCAATTTCCATTTTGCCTTTTAATTAAAACCACACTTTTTCTAACAAGTGTATGGAGATGAGTTAGAATCTTGCAATAGAATAGAATAACCGAGTTGGAAGGGACCTTGGAGGTCTTCTAGTCCAACCCCCTGCCTAAGCAGGAAACCCTACACCACTTCAGACAAATGGTTATCCAACATCTTTTAAAAAACTTCCAGTGTTAGAGTATTCACAAGTTCTGGAGACAAGTTGTTCCACTGATTAATTGTTCCAACTGTCAAGAAATATCTCCTTAGTTCTAAGTTGCTTCTCTCCTTGATTAGTTTCTTGTCCTATCCTTAGATGCTTTAGAGAATAGCTTGGCTCCCTCTTCTGTGTGGCAGCTCCTGAGATATTGGAATACCGATATCATGTCTCCACTTGTCCTTCTTTTCATTAGACGAGACATACCCAGTTCCTGCAATCTCATCCCATCCTCAAACATAGGAAAGCAAATTTGTACACCCAATCTTCTCTTGGTCCAAATAAGTCCCCCAAGACCTATATGCCTTTGGCCCCATGAAACAAATAATGGAATTCTTTTATGGCATCAGTTAATTTGCATATACAACTATCCATGCTAAAAATACTCCATACAAATCTAAGGTGTTCAACTCAGGATTTAGTACAAAATTCACTTCAAGGTACAAGGTTCACTTCAAAGTCAACAAATGTTAATGTTAATGTTATACTTAGATAGACAGATGGATAGAATAACCCAAACCCAGAATATAAATGCAATCAGATCCTTACTCAGAGGAACTGCTGGAAACAACTTTGAAAGCTCTCCAAAGTAGAGTGTATCTTTCAGTTTCAATAATAAATACTTTTTCAGATTGTTATCCGCTTTATAATTTAAGTTTAAAATTTCCAAACTTTGAACTTCAAAGTTTAAAAATTCCAAACATTATAATCTTTTAGAATTAGGTTATTCTAGCTCGTTTAGGGTCTACTTTTCTAGTGTTAACAATATTTATTTTGCAATGCATTGATCAGAACTATATTCAAGTAAGGTCACAGCATAACATTGAATTAAGTACATTGTGGTAATAGGAGTTTTATTTTCAGTTCCTTTAATTTTGATTGACAATATGGAATTTGTCTTTATATAATATCCACATGTTGAATAATATTTTCATTGTTTTTACCATCTCTGAATATTTTTTCTAGTCAATTGCTATTCACTTAGATTCCATGAAGTTATAGTTGGGGGAGGGAGTGTTCTTCCCCAATATGCAACACTTTACATTTGATTCCACTATGCTGTGATATCTATTTCCCCAATCTACAGAGATGTCCATGAAAGCTTTTTTAATGACTCTAAATAACATGCATTGTCCATAAGCTCAGCCATCTCAACACTCCTAATTTTTCATTATTTTCAAGTATAGAGAAACCATCTGAGCTGCATTTTTTGATTCATTTGCTGCCTGTTGAGTGGATTCTAGCTATCTATTGTTCTCCAGAAATCCATTTTGATGAAAGGAACATTACAGTCCAATATTATGATTACATTTGTTAACAACATTGTTTAGACCAGTAGTATTTTCTTCTGAGACACTGAAGTATTAGAACAATTTGTTCAATTCTTTAAAAGGAAAAAAGTTTATTTTAAAAATATTTATAAAAATATTTTATAAATATTTGCCATCAATAAATCAATTTAATGTAGAATGCATTAAATGAATGAATTAATACATGAAAGCAATACTAAATTAAAAGTTCTTATATTGTTAGACTATTGGAGTGTCTTAACTTCTATCTATAACAAGAGTGTCAACTTATGTAGGAAAATTTCATAGAACTTATTTCCATTACATTCGTATAAAAAAGATTTGTCAAAAACAGTATTTGTTGGAGATGAAACAAGGATGTTTCTTTAAAACATATTTATTTCCACAATGTCTTGTATTTACCCCAAATTTGGGGAGAAATTTGTAAATTATATAAATGTGATTGTGCAACCAAAACTAAAATTTTCAGAGAATAATAATTTTTTAAAACTATATACTTAATGTTTGGTATTTGACAGCTGGATAACAGAGATGGATTCTTTATGCCTTTACTATGGCTAAAAGAGTGACATTGCATGCAGCAAGGTAAAAGTATGGCTCAATTTATTCAGTGGTTTGAATACTTAATTGTATTTGCCACTTATGAGTATATGATTAAATATGGTACTAGTGATATAGAATGCAATAGTTTAAGTATATAAAACTATAACTGTTTAGTATTGTGAAGACATATAATACTACTTTTCCCTTTGTTGCATTTTGTTCCCTTTTGTTAAAAAAATGTAATGTATTCTTTTCTGTTTGACAATGCATATATCTCCATCATCTTTGTTTTGTTCTTTTTCTTTCAATAAACAAAAAAGTTAATAATGAAAAGCAACATTAGGGTTTTCTTTATCAAATGGTTGTTTCTTAGACTGTATCACTAAATGTAATTGGGAAAAATGTGAATAATTAGAGTAAAACAGTCTTTATTACCAAATGTCAGATATAGTTCAGGAACATCCAACGTAGTTTCAGTCCAAAAGCCAAAAAACAAAACAAAACCTATGATGCTGAAGTACCTTCTTCATTGTATTTTCAGAGTTGCAATAGCAACAAGTTTTCCTAAAAATCTCTTTGGGCCCTGCTTGTATTCCCTTCCCTAGTTAAGATAATCCATATATTGTCCCTGCTGGTTTTATTCTACTTAAGGATTCCCTCAGGTCACATCTGATTAGCTCATTTTATATTAGATTGCTTTATTTTATTTATTTATTAGATTTAGATCTACACTTTTTCTCCATAGCCATAAGGAATCATACATGTTACTCCACTCTCAAATTTTCCTCACAACAATTCTATAAGATACATTGGGATAAAACAGTGAGTTCTTGTCTGACCCAAAATTACCGAGTGTGTTTCTCTGCTGAAGGTAGATTTGAAGCTGGGCCTGCACAATCAAAATCCCTTGGCTTTAGGAAGATTGCTGAGATCAAAGGCCCGTCTAGACTAGCATACTGATCCCATGCTGGCTAATCTGATGCCACTAAGGAGCCATAATTAGAATGTATATTGATCAATGAAAGGAAGAATACTCTCTTCAGCTTGCGATCCTATCTATTTACATTCAGATGTGTACAGAGAGTCCTCAGTTTAAGGTCAGAATTGAGACCACTTCCATTCCTAAGCAAAGTGTTTGTTAAGTGATTTGCACCCAATTTTTATGAACTTTTTTGCCATGCTTGTTAAGTGAATCACCACAGTTAAATGAATGACAGAGTTATTCAGTGAATTTGCTTCCCCTAATGACTTTGCTTATCAGAAGGCAGGTGGGAAGGCTGCAAATAGAGATCACATGACCTGGGAGGTGGGAACACTACACCTGAATTTTGATCATGTTACCATGCTGCAATGGTTATAAGTGCAAGGACAAGTTGTAAGTCACTTTTTTCAGTGTTGTAACTCTGACTGGTGGCTAAACGAATGGTTATAAATGGAGACATCATGACTAATAGTTATTGGTTGTTTCCATCCAGGAAGTTTTAAAGTCATTTCTTAACAAGTGCTTCTCCAAGTCCTTGATGGTGAGAAGCACTTCCCCATCATCCATGGAAAAAATGGTAACAGATAAATTCTCTCCCATACATAACCAACTTTAGATGTACAACTTCATTTATTTCAAATGGGATCAGATAGTTCTATTGCATTTGTAAGCTATTCTGCTCATTTGACTGAGTGAGGCATTACATTTTGTCTCGAAGTTTTGCCTTGATGACACTATTGACTATTTGTAGCAGAAAATGTTCAAAATGATCTCTGTTGACAATTACACATCCTTTCCAATACAAAAGGTATTTATTGCAGTCATAAATTGTTAGCTGTAGTAACAGAAACATGTTGCAAACTGTAAACTTTGTGACTGCAATAAAAGATTGATTGCAAGCTTTCAGCATAGAAAACAAGCATCCAATAACTTTCAAATAGCCAAAACATTCAAGATGCCAGTTCAAGAATGGTCTAAGAGTAATCAATTTTCAATCAAAATTTTGCCAGATAATCCAGAGTAACATGCATTAGATAAGGTCTCTGGCTTGTGAGAGGTGGGATATTGCCCCCGTCTCTAGCTAGACTAATTCCCAGAGTCATACTTCTTTCTTTCAAATAGATTTCTTTTCCTCCTCTTGATTTCTTTTGCTCTTCTTAATCTGTGATATGTTGCTGGACTGCAGACTTTTCCTAGCTCATACTCTGGATAATCTAATTCAATCTGTATTTGTGCCTTTTCATGTACAGTTTTTCCATCTAATACCTGTGGGTGAAAATCAAATTTTTCAGCTTCTAAATCTGAAGATTCAGACTAACCCCTAGAACTGTGATGGCAAACCTATGGCACACATGCCAGAGGTGACACACAGAGCTCTTCTGGTTTCCGGCACCAGCTGGTCTTTGTGGATGGTGGAGCGCTGGAAAACGGCCGAAAATCAGCCAAAAAACAGGCTGTTTTTCAGGCTGTTTGGGGGCCTTTTTCAGGCATTTTGCGGGCTGTTTTCAGATCATTTTTCAGGCCAAAAACAGCCTGGAAAACAGCCAAAAAGGAGGCATGGGCACACTGGCCAGTTGATCTTCAGTTTTCCGGTGCTCCAGCATTCACACATGCCTGGGTATGCACGCACGTTCTGGTTTGGATATTCAGTGCCGAAAAGGTTCACCATCATTGCCCTAGTATAAGGTTGAGATTTCTAGAAACAAAATACAGTAGAAGCTCTGGTCATGAATGCTTCTGACCATGTCCAAATCTGGTTCCGACCAAAAAATTCACATTTTTGAATCTGGTCATGAACACACACTGGAGTGGCGATCAAACATGGCTGTAACCAATTTCCCCTTCCATGCCATATATATTTGTAAGCGCATACTCAGTCAGTCTTGCTTCCGGTCCTGACCAAATCAGGTTGTGACTGAAGTTGTGGAATGAATTATGGTCGTGACTAGAGGTTATACTGTAAGTGTATTGCTATCAAAACTATGAAAAGATTGCAACTCATAATCCAATTAATTTTTTTATGCTTTGGGAGAAGCTGACTCAAATCGGAGGGGAAATGGAGAGATTTGGGACTCTTTCTTTTCCATGAATCTGGTTTAACCAAACCCCAGTAACTGTTTTTCTTCTTTTGCCATGTCCTTGTGACATTGCCTTTATCTTACCTCATCCCATAGCAAGTTAAAGTAATTATGAGCTCTTCAGTTTCTCTTTAGATTAGTTTCTGTTCAGTTTCTCTCTTTTAATTTAGGCCACAGATACAATCCGGCATGCTTCACCAAATGATGCAATCACTTTAGACTGGGGCCCCCTCTTCTCTGATTATTGGAAACTACCCTATTTTTGCTTAGACTGCCGGAGAAATGTTCATGGCTTCCCCGGAGGTCTCTGTTTTTCATAGTACATACTTTCAATAGAATTTGGCAGGTCTTATGTAGGCTTCTTATTAACAAAGGTTTGCCATTCTATTGAGCTTTTGAATGAGCTATAGTTCTGAGACAGAGAACCAGGCTTTCCTAGTGGTGTATAGGCATCACAGCCTTTCTGAGGACTTACACAAGAGCACCAGGATTATTATCTTAATTGATCAATGCTCTGGGATCATTGTTGTTGAGGTCCCATGGTGCTATGGAGGTCTTATGGTTGGTTGTGGAACATAGTATGGTTACTTATGTTGTCCTTTATGGGGCGTATGTCACCATTTTCCCACTCTAATTTGAGCAGCACTAGATATATTGGTGTTAATTGCTGTGTTTACTTATAGGCCAATAGCAACAACACTTAGACTTAGATATAGCTTCATTTAGCCCTCTCTAAGCAATTTCCAGAGTTATCATATTGTCCCCAACAACTTGGGTTTTACCAACCTTGGAAAGATGGAAGGCTGAGTTAACCTTGAGCCATTCAGGATCGAACTCCTGGTGTGAGCAGTGAGTTAATTTGCAGTAATGCATTTTAACCACTGCACCAATCACAATTTGTTATTCTTCAATCACAATTGCATGGTCTCCATGACTGTGCACTGACTACTTCTAGATTTAGAACTAGATTCCTTGTTTTTTACTAGGACATTTCCCTTGCAGAAGTGATCAAGGATGGATCTACTATTTTTTAATCACTATCCTGCCCTCCATTTCTCCCTGTACTTCTTTTTCATGCCATTGACCTATCACAAATTGTCCTTGAACATGAAATTAGCACTTAGGTATAAAACTTTTATTTAGAAATATTTAGCTTAACATATATGTAGGAGGAGTTGTGAAAGAACTAAGTGAACTGTCCTGCTTCATCCCCTATTAGCATTCTCCCCCCATACACACACATAATAAAGACTATGAGTGTTACAGAGAAAGTGGAAAAGAAATGCTATCTGAAGCTCAAACGGTATTCATATGAGTTCTGCCATGGCAATATGATCGTGATTTTTCACTTTATGTTTCTGACAACTAAATATTAGTTTGCCTTTTTTGTTTCTTGGGGTTTTTCCCCCTTCCAAATTAGAAACTGCAGATGCATCTGTGTTGGGTTGTAAAAATAAGAGACTCAAAGGCACTGCCGACCTTAAAAGCTATTCTGTCCTTTTCTGCAGGCTGACATATCAATGTTATGTCACGCTGGCAGAATTACTGCCTGTATTCTCATTAGTTATAATGTGGTTCGTTCTTCCTGATTTTTATCAATGGTAGAAATTTCCAGATTTTATATATGTTTTCTTTTGTGAGGATTTCCAGTATTTATATGAAATGTATTGTGTACAGGTATATATTGCAATTATTTGATGATTTGATAGATTTGGTTTGACATATTCTCCAATGGATATTGCTAATCTTTAATGCAATGGAATATTTTCTAACTGTAAATGGTAGGTTTCTGACCCTTTCCCTAGGCCTCTTTTGTGTGTGTGTATAATTTCATATAATCTTCTCATTCATTACCTATATTTTAACCTTTTATCTTTGGCAAGCAAGTGGGATGGGTAATAGCAGTCACTAGATATCAAGAACTTTTCATATGTTCATTTAAGAACGTATTTTCTTCCTTTCAATATTTCTTAATGATATATGTTTTACTAAATTATAAAAAAGCCTAGAGAATTGTCATTGTGCTTTGTAAGTCTGAGAGTTCAGAATTTGAAGTTTTTAAAAAATGATACATTAAGCAATTCTGTTTGCCAATCAACAATGCTTATTGAGATCTTAATGTTATTACATTTATATCCCATCTTTCCTCTGAGAGTTAAAGACCGTATAGGGTGGAATTTCTGCATTGTATTCTTACAACAGCCTTACCAAGTAGAATGGATTGAGATATAGTAACTGATCCATAATTGGCCGCATACTCCACAGCTAATTTGAGGCTTGAAGTTCGATGTCCGTGATAACTGATTGTTGTGGTATGGCTAAGTAATCAAGATGAAAGGTTAGACATCTCAAGTTTCTTCCAAAAACACTCTGGATCTACATAATATAGCTCTAATTTCTGCCCCATTGAAATGGCTTGGTAATTAATCCAGCTGATCCCTATCTTTCCAGGAACCACTTTATCAGATATCCTTCCCCTAACACCAGTATAAAAATAATATACCCACAATTTGTGAATAATAAATAAAAAAGGTAAAAAGGGCTAAACGTGAAATAAATATGTAACCTCTTCCCTCAAGAACTGAAATGTGTAGCTAAATGAATAGAATATATATATATATATATATATATATATATATATATATATATATATATATGTATGTATGTATGTTTTCTGAGGTTCTCGCGGGTATTTGTATGTGGATCTTTGGTTGTTCGGTTTTCTCCCGCGTAAGATTCAAGTATCTAGGCAACGTTTCGATGAAGTCTCATTCATCATCTTCAGGCTTCTGTCTTCAGCTCTGTGCTTCTCAGAGTGATGTGAGATTGCAGCTGCTTCTTCCTTTTAACTGCTAGTGGGGGTGTGACTTGATTGGGTGGGGGCTTGGCTGTGTTCTGATTGGGTGGGGTGTGTTCTCATTGGTAGGGGTTTGGCTGTGTTCTGATTGGTTGGGGGTTGGTCGTGTTCTGATTGGCTGGAGGCGTGTTCTGTTCAGGTGGGGGCTTGGTTGTGCTCAGGTTAGTCTTAGTTGCTGGGGATTTGAGTTGGTGAGCTGTGATCTTGCTGTTTGGCTTCGAGTTCGTGGTCGTGCTGCATCTTCATAGTGGGTGTCGGTTTGCTTCATGTATGGCTCGGAGGGGTTTGAAGTGGGTAGTGATGCAGCTGCAGTGCGGCTTCTGGTCCGTGGTCGTGTCTCATCTTCTGAATGGGTGTGAGTCTGTTTTCTACATGGAAGTGTGGTGGTGGCATCTTGTGTGGCTCTCATGGGTGTGGGTCTGGTGTCATTCTTCATGTACTTGTCTGTTCATGAGGGCGGGTTTCCAAATGGCTGGAAGGCGGGAGGTGTCATCTCGTTTGTTCATGCTGTGTGGGCGTTTTCTATCTCTATGGCTTCTCTGATTATTCTGCTGTTGAAGTGTTCGGTTTTGGCGATGGTTCTGGTATTTTTAAAGTCAATCTCATGTCCTGTGGTTTTGAGGTGTTGGACCAGGGAAGAGGTCGTTTTCTTCTTTTTGATTGAGTTCTTATGTTCTTCAATGCGTGCACTTATTCTTCTGTTAGTTTGTCCAATGTATGTGGTGGGGCAGGCAGTGCAGGGGATTTCATATACTCCTTGGTTTTCTAATTCGATTTTGTCTTTGGGGTTTCTTAGGATGGTGGATATTTTTCTGTTTGTGCAGAATGCTGTTTTAATGTTGTGTTTTTGGAGGATCTTGCTGATTTTGTCTGTAGTGCCTTTTATATATGGGAGGAGGGCTTTGCCGTTTTCTTGTTCTCTGTCTTGGATTTTGGTTGGGGTTTCTTTTTGGATTAGGTGGGTAATCTTCTTTCTTTGGAATCCATTGGCTGTTAGTACATTGGTGAGAGTGTGTAGTTCGGTTTTTTGGTGTTGTTCATCGGCTAAGCATTTTGTTCTGGAGATGAGTGTCTCAGCTACGGAATTGATCTGTGCTGGGTGGTGGTGTGAGAGTGCATGTAGATAGCGGTTTGTATGTGTTTTCTTCTGGTAGATGGTGTGTCCTAGGGAGCCATTGGATCTTTTGTATACCAAGACATCTAGGAAGGGAAGTTGATTGTTGGCTTCTGTTTCCATGGTGAATTGTATTTTGGGGTGTAGGCTGTTGAGGTGTGTGAGGAAGTTGTTCAGTTTTTCTTTCCCATGTGGCCAGATTATGAAGGTATCATCTACCTATCTGAGCCAGAGTTTGGGTTTGTGGTCGTATTTTTCTAGAGCTTGTGTTTCAAAGTGTTCCATGTAGAGGTTTGCGATGACAGGTGAGAGGGGTGATCCCATGGGTGCTCCTTCTATTTGTTTGTATTTTTGTCCATTTTAGGTGAACCCGAACAACCAAAAACCCGAACAACCAAAGATCCATATATATATATGAATGGGGATCTTTGGTTATTCGGGCTTTCTCCCATGTAAGATTGGAAGTATCTAGGCAACGTTTCGAGAAGTCTCATTCATCATCTTCAGGCTTGTGTCTTCGGCTCTGTGCTTCTCAGAGTGATGTGAGCTTGCAGCTGCTTCTTCCTTTTAACTGCTAGTGGGGTGTGACTTGATTGGGTGGGGGCTTGGCTGTGTTCTGATTGGGTGGGGGGTGTTCTCATTGGTAGGGGGTTTGGCTGTGTTCTGATTGGTTGGGGGGTTGGCCGTGTTCTGATTGACTGGAGGCGTGTTCTGTTCAGGTGGGGGCTTGGTTGTGCTCAGGTTAGTCTTAGTTGCTGGGGGATTTGAGTTGGTGAGCTGTGATCTTGCTGTTTGGCTTCGAGTTCGTGGTCGTGCCGCATGTTCATGGTGGGTGTCGGTTTGCTTCATGTATGGCTCGGAGGGGTTTGAAGTGCCCGGCCACATACATTGGACAAACCAATAGAAGAATAAGTACCCGCCTGGATGAACACAAAAATGCAGTCAAAAAGCTGGAACACACTTCCTCACTAATCCAACACATGGAAGCCACAGGTCATAGCATCAACTTCAACTTCAAACCCTAGCCACTATAGAAAACCCCAGCCACAGAATCATCAGAGAAGCCATAGAGATTGAAAAAAGACCAGAAAGCATGAATAGAAGAGATGATTCCACCAGACTGTCAATCATTTGGAAGCCTGCACTCACAAACAAAAAATTCTCCACACCACAAGCCAGGCAAACACCTGGGCACAGACAGATCCCCCCTGATACCTCCAGCTCAAACACACCCCAACCAGGCACCCAGATGAAACCTAGCTCCCTAACTAATGATAGCCGTCCATTTAACCGGAGCCAAGCTGCACTAAAGGCCTCCAATAAAGTAACACAATGTTGCCAGCCAATCAAGATACAAAAAGATCCAAAAAACAGACAGAAGATATTAGAAACACCAATCAAGCCGAACACAGCAAACTCCAAGACCAATAAACACAGACCAAGACTCCCAACCAATCAGGGTGAAGAAAAAACCATTCTGGCACAGCAATAGGCTGCCCCAAATTTAAATCTGAAACCACTGTAAAAGTCTGACTCACAGATGAACACTATACAGAAGCCTGATGATGGCAGATGAGATTCTGCCATAACGTTGCTACAACTTTAAAAGCATAACTACAATGACGTGGGAAAATACCCAAACAAAGCTGAATGCCATACATGTAAGTACCCACGAAAACTTAAGAATACACACACACACACACACACACACACACACACACATATAAATGTATATACACACACACTCACATATATGTAGCATGAACAGTACAGGGTGGGAGAGAAAACTGTGCCTCTTCTTATACTTTTGCAGTTTCAGAAAATTTCAGATAAAATAAGCAGGCAAGATGCATCTGCTCAGAATAAAGTGATGTGGGATAAGAAAACAAAGCAAGACATCCCTCATCTTTCCATTCATCTCTCAAAATGTCTCTTTTTGAACACTGACAGGTGCAAGGATAATAAGCTTCCAATCTGTCAACACCACTGATATACCTATAATTACTGTCTGATGTGTTAGAATTAGAATGAGGGCAAAATGACTGCTGCAGAGAGGGTTGTCCTTGACTGGCTTGCAAAGGGTAATGAAGAGCACTAGAGACTTCAATGGAAGTGAGGACTTCTATGGATTCCACATCTTTGACCTCCATTAAGAGAAAGGGCAGAATTAATCTCTCAACACTTAGCCAAGTGGACTGTCATCCTGCCTCTGGAGGTGACAGGCACATTTTGAAGGTTATCTTGATATTCCAGCTTGTTAGAACATTGTGAGTATTAACCAAAGCCTGAAACATGACCAAGCATGACCTCTTAAAAGAGGCTCAGAAATAATAATCATGATGATGATGATGATATCATCATCATCATCATCATCTAAAAAGAGATGCAGATAGAATACACTGGAAACCTTTTATCATACAAAAATTAAATAGATGACATTTTAGCAAAATGTGGGCTATATTAGGGTTTCTTCCTGAATAATTCTAGGCACCATTTGAAAATATGAAACTGGATAAACTTTATTTAGCAATAAAGAGGAAATACATCTATCGTAATCATAACTCACCATTTTCCGGTAACCTAATTGGAAAGATATTTAGGACAAACTAGGAGAACATGAAACTCATTGCTCCAAAAATGGGATGAAGGCTATCAGGTTGGATAGTTTTAAGGGAGATGAAACAATAGAAGAGAAGTTTATTAATGGTGACTAGTTATAGAAACTACATACTATCACCAGATTTTAGAAGCTGCATCTTGTTGAATACCGGCTGTTGGGAGCAACAATAAGAGGGAGCTGTGGCCTCATTTTCTGGTTCTGAACTTTCCTAAGGTATCTGATTGGCAAGCGTGATGACAAATGGGCCTTTCATTTGATTAAGGAATTAATATTCCAGCATGGAAGTTAATTATACTTGAGAATTTGACTTTTCTCACCTTTTTTTTGGGGGGATCTTTTCTGCTCTAAATAAATGTTTAGTTGCTTTTTGCAAATAGTCAAACTTTAACTAAGCTCTGAGCTCAAATGCTTCTATAGCTTGATGATCATTAAGTCACTGTCATTTTAACTCCTATAGATTTGTAAAATATTAATTCTCCTGCATGAGCTTTTTGGAGGGAAAAGTTAGACCAAAATGTAATAATACATACAGAAATATGAGATTGGCTACTTTATGGAAAACTGTCAAGATTTGCCTTTCCCCTTCATTTCCTTTGGGAGGAAAAAAAATCAGGGGTTATTTTTACATTAGGTGTTTGACAAGCTTACCACATGGGTATTATAACTACAGTCTTTGCTGATGGCACTGGTCCCCAAAGTATGTCTTGGCTATGAAAGTCAGTTGGTTAAGTAAGAAAAGTGGACAAGCAAAGGTATTTTTCTGTTCCATAATGTAACTGAGTATAAGGAAGAACATGCAACAGAACATAAAAGCAAGATTAAAGGTTGTTCCTTAGAAATCTAATGCCTGAAATTTGGCAATGAAATTTCTTAGACAGCAACAGAAGCAATAAATCTCCCGTTTAACCATAATCAAATAAATCAATTTTGTATTTTTCTTCTTCTTTCTGCCAACAATCTTTAAATCCCACCAATAAATTTCCAACATTTGCTTTCTCATATTCTCTCAGAATTCTTGTATCTTTATCAGAGTCTTTTTATAGTTCCAGTGAAGTAGTTCCACTAAATTCTTTATACTCCATTTTAATAAAATAATTCACACCACTCTTATTATTTGGACTTTTTAAAGTTTTTAAGTTATGATCCAGTTCCAATTATAAATTCAATATTTCCATCTCATTTTAAAAAATGTAGTTTTTAAATGCACTTTAAAAGAGCATTTTGGTTCCATTATAGATCTAAATAGCTCAAGAATTACTTGGCTCCAAAGCATCAAGTAATTCCTTTAAAGTAGCCATCTAGTGCCCTCTAGTATCCAAACTTCAAGATCTTATTATCAGTTCATAATGTCAGCAAAGAAATTCTTTCCACAAGAGAGGATCCTTTTAATTAACTTCAAAGTCTTACTTTAATTTGAATTCATCTAAACCCTTAATCCATTTTAAAAAAATCTAAAATCAATACTTTACTTACCCTTTTGCTTCATATTGCAACAAAGAAAACGCTTACAAAACTGTAGGCATATACATTTATTTCTAAATTTATTGAAGAGAAACTCATACAGCCAACAGCTAAACTTATGATTTTGAAACTTTTCAATCTTTTATCAATCTTAAAAATAAATAAATAAATAAATTCCAAAGTGATTCAAAAGTTTGTATTTATTTAAAACAATTACATAGCTACTCATTTTATACCAAACTCTGAACTTCCAATCAAGAATTAAAACAATAATAAAATAAGATAAAATATTTAAATAGTTCATCTTATACCAGTCTCTGAAAAGAAATACAAGATTTTACTGAACTTTTAATTCTCAAAAAAGGAGATATTAATAGCTCAGAGCATGCTGGAATCCCATGATTCCCAGCTAATTGCAAATGATTACAAAAACATCTATTTAGAATATAATTCTTTATTGGCCAAGTGTGATTGGACACACACAAGGAATTTGTCTCCAGTACATAATCTGCATATTCCAAATCTATTCTGCTATGTACTCACCAAAAGCAGCTTTCCAGAATTTCAAGATCTTTCTTTTACCTAGACAGAGTTTTTGGTAGCCTGGATCCAAAATCCTGCTGCTTTTTGGCAGTAAAGTTTTCTGCAGTCCATGGAAGGTCAATTCGTCTTTCCCTACTGGAAGCCAATCTTTTATACATTTTAAAAAACAGGAAAAAAATCAAGGACATTATAAAGTGTCATAATCAGTGGGTAATCAGATTTTAATTGTAGTGAAAATTTGGAAGCTAATTTGAGGCTTCTTAGATTAAAACTTCCAAGAATTTACAAATTAAGCCAAAATAAATTTAGTCAATACTAAGTGATATATTATCCATTTATCACTGAACCTGAGAAATGTCTCCAGTCTGCTCACTAAGACTACATATACTAGATTTTTTGAGAAAAATGTCTGATTAGATATGTCAAATTGTTCTCTACTTTTTGATCCTATTAGTTGAGGAGAATACCTAATATTCTAATATTAGACATTAATTAATAACTAATATTCCAGAGGCAAAGTAGACAACTTGATTATATCATATATCACCCTTCCATAATGATATGAATAGTTTTCTTTTTTTTTTTTTTTTTGGCTGCAAGCCTAGAAATGTCAGATTGTTTTGTTTTCATCTCTACAGAAGGCAAACACTAGGGAATCCTCCACAACCTTGTTTCCTCCCTTACATCTAAATTACTAATAGCACTTAGACTTATTTACCACTTCACAATGCTTTATAGCTCTCTCTAAGCGGCTTACAGAGTCAACGTATTACCTCCAATAATCTGGGTCCTCAATTTACCCACCTTGGAAGGATGAATTAGCCTTGAGCTGGTGAAAATTGAACTGCTGGCAGTCGGCAGAATTAGCCTGCAATAATGCATTCTAACCAGTGTTGGGATTCAAATTTTTTTACAACCGGTTCTGTGGGCATGGCTTGGTGGGTCTGGCAGGGGAGGGATACTGTAAAATCTCCAGTCAGAAGTGGTATTTTTCTCTGAACTACTCAAAATTTCCACTATTAGTTCTCCAGAACTGGTCAGAACCTGCTGAATATCACCTTTGATTCTAATAGCTGTGTCACTACAACTCTGAGTTGGAGAGGAGAAACTCTGTGTACTGACCTGATTTCCTGATAAAGAAACAGTTATTTCTTTTCTAAGTTTTTCTTTTCCAATTACTTAGTACTTCTAAGTATCTTTAGAACTCTGTGTCTTATTTCAAGGCCAGCAGTCTATGCCTTTCTTTTGACAGCTTCTGTCTTTTATTTTAAAGTTTGATTGTAGCCCCTCTTGTCTTCAACTCAGCAAATCTTCTGTCTCCAGCCTTCTCAACAACACACCAACCTTCTGTCTCCAACCTTGTAAAATGGTATTGAATCCAGGATCCTAATCCCAGGGTTGGCAATTCACATCACAGTAGAATTAACAAAAAGAGACTGGGGAAGAAATTTGGAATCACTTAGCAGCTTCTGTTCAGGAGAGAAAGAGCAAGACTTCAATTAAGTTATTTGTAAATCGTTAATTTAAACATCTCTCTCAGATGCTTTAAACATCTCCTTCCCAGGGCTTATAAATGAGGGTGTAGTGAGAACAGTATTGTTTGGTGAAGGGGGAGGATGAAGAAGTAATGGTAAGAGTGCTTAGCTAACAGAGTTCAGATTTAAAACATAAATGAATCAGGACAAGCTTTATATATCAGTGTGGAGGAAGAGACTTTAAATAATGTGAAAGAAAAAGGCAGGAGAAGGCTTAGGTTTTGTTCTTAGTCATATTATGTTAACATCTTTCTGCTTGCTGTGATACAAAGATATTTTTTTGGTGTGAGTTATAGTGCCTCAAACAGAGGCAATCTTGCCTTATAGCAGGACAAAGTGACTTGGTTAAGGTGGCCTCTGAAAAGTTGCAGACATGTTAATTTCAAATGATAGTTATATGACATAGATTTCTATATTTGAATTTTACTTGAAGCATAAATATGTTTCTGCCATCGCCTGGGCAAATACTTTTTTGAAAGGTGTTTATTATAATTGAACCTGCAAGATTATGCATATCTTTGTGGAAATGCATTCTACAAGTGTTCTGAGTACATAGGAATATTATTCCAAGAACATCCAAGGCAGTGACTCCTAATGAAATTAATGTGCTGAGCATTTGGCTAATAAAGGAAATAAGGCCAAGGAAAAAATTAAAACTTTTTTAATGTGAGAACCCCTCCCCAGCAATTGTATCATCATGGACATTAACTTTCTCTTAAGATATTCCTCCATATTGACTGAGTAGAAATTTCAAGCCACCTTGGCAGAGGCAAGGTGGAGAGAAAATAAGCTAGGATCATTAGTAGTCCAGTGTGTTTAAAGTTATTACACTGTATTAGAGATCAATTTTGGAGAACAAAAGAATAGAGTGTGAGCTGTCAACATGAAAGATCAATACAACTCATAAAGTACAGAATGAAGCAAGCACTGCGCAGTCAATTTGACATGGACAATATAAATTTTTGTGGAGTTAATAATCTGGTTCAAGTCCAATCATGTGGAACCTATGTCACCTGCCAGCTATGGTCCTGGTTGGGTATCACTGATAAACAGTGGAACGCAGAGCAATTCCCCTCCTGATTTAAGGTCCTCTCAGATTTAAGGTATCTTATCATCATGAGCAAAAGCAAAAGCCAGGTGTAATTGTAGTTTAAAAATCAAGACAGATTGTGGAAGCAAAAAATATATAATATTTTCATTTATGGCCTCATCACTGTAGTATTCTTCCCTTGAAATGAAATAAAATTCCTTCTTAGATTAAAACTTCCAAGAATTTACAAATTAAGCCAAAATAAATTTAGTCAGTACTAAGTGATATATTATCCATTTATCACTGAACCTGAGAAATGTCTCCAGTCTGATTTCCAGATTTCCAGCATTTCCTGAATACTTCCAGGGATATTATTTTGGAGATGGGATATAAAAACTTTTGTCCAATGGCCATCTTTTCTAAAAACAAATTTTTTGATGTTCATGATGCATTGGGCACAGGGGGTGAGGGTGGTCAAGCTATTTTCTGAAGCTCCTTTAGGCCAAACAAGGAATAATGGATGGAAACTGAACAAGGAGAGATTTAACCTGGAAACAAGGAGAAACTTTCTGACAGTGAGAACAATCAACTGCCCTCCGAAGTTGTGGGAGCGCCATCACTTAAGACTTTCAAGAAGAAATTGGTCTGCCATCTGTTAGAAATGGTGTAGGGTCTCCCACTTGGGCGGGGGGTTGGACTAGATGACCTACAAGGTCCCTTCCAACTCTGATTATCTGTATCTGTATTTAAACAAACCATCAGTCAGCAATTTCCTTCCCATAAATTATTCCTTTTAGTATTTTTCATAAGGTGCTATAAAGATCTTCTAGGACCTGGGCTGGGGTAGTTGGTGTGCTCTATGATGAATGTTAGAAGAATCTTTTGCAGTCTACTTAGATTTGCTGTCTTGTTCTTTCTTTCTTTCTTTTCCTCCCTCCCTCCCTCCCTCCTCCCTCCCCTCTTTCTCTCCCTCTTTCCTTTGTTCTAAATGGTGCTGGTTGTTCCCTATGGTTTCTATTATATTGTTTTAGTACTGTCTGCTGTATTGTGAGCCAGCCAGAGCCATTTGGAGTCAGGCAACATCAAAATAAATAAATAAGTCTAAATTAAATAGAGATGTCTCTTTTAAATTTATTTCCAAATCAGATGTTGATTTATATACATAGTTTAATCATATCCTTAGCAAATTAGTGCTAAAAATCCTGTGCAAATCCCAACATCTGCTTCCCATAATTAATCTTTTCTGTTATCATCAGGCATGGAGGTGCCAGTATAAGAAAAGGTATAGAATCTGTGTGGCCTGTGCAAGGATAATTTGTAGCCCAGCTTACAATATTGGCTGTATGTCTGCATGTAATGAGTGGTTGTGTTTAAAACTGTAACATGCTGTAATTTAATAGAAACTCAGAATACATTATTGGGTTTGAATTAAGCTTCCTGAGGAGGTTCTGTGTTTTGTATTTACATACTTAAAACACAAGTTTTGTAGCCTTATAATTGATAAAGTATGGGGATGGTAGTCTTATGAAATTTCCGAAATAGAGAAAGGTCTACTTTGCTTCCTCATTTTTCCTTTCTTTTCAAAGCATCATCCTCACTTTTTTTCAGAATGTAGAAGATAACTGGAAGCTTGCTCTTTTTGGAAAACTCAATGTTGCTTTGTTCAGTCAAAGAAGCTGTACCTTCTCTGATATCTTGGATCCAGCCAGCAAAGAATTTTTTTAGTGAATTTTTTCCCTAAATTTATCTTCCAAAGCATCCTTGGTAGAAGAATAAAGGAATGGCTTGCTTTCACCAGTTGTGCATTAAAAGAAATGAGATTATACGGGAGAGACTTTGTGAGGAAACAAAGGCTGAATCTCATCTATTTAGACCTCTCAGCATGCAATCAATGTACTTTATGCTTCAAAAGCTACTATTGTGCCATATAATAAACTATTGTTTTTTATTGTAGACTGAAAGAAATATGGTTCCTTGGAGCAATTAAGAATAAATGTATGAAGAAAAAAAAAATAACAAAATTACTCTTGTTGGGTAAAATCAGTGTAGCATCTATGCTAAAACTTATTTATTTCTGAAGCATTGCAATGCATTGCTTTTTTTGATATAATTACTATTTGCAATGACTTATATATTCATTAATCAATCAGGTGTAATGAATACAAACACATACCAATGCAAAATATTGTTTTTTTCCCCAAGTTTTTTTTTTAATTTCAATCTGCACATACACAAGAATATATTAATAGTGTAGCATCAATATAACATACATTTTAGTATAGGCAAACTTAATAATACCAATCATATCTCTTAATACACATATTCACATTAAATCAAAATCCTCCATTGCTTATTTTCAACATTTCAATACTCTCTCCTAATGCCAACCACCATATCAGTTAGATATACCTAGTAATTTCATTATTCAATTTCCTTCTCAATTTTTTTTAAATAAAAAAATTCTCATTTGGCAAGCAGTATGGTTCCAGGTTTCACATCTCAATACAAACATGACCATATTTACCCATTCTTTTTGTTTGTTCAATTTCATATCACATTAACCTTATTAGTATTAAATATTAAATTTATTTTATCCAATTCCAATTCATATTATAACATTTCATTTTTCTTAGGATATTTTCATATTTATTTTACAATGTTTGAAATTCTCATCTCATTTCTATGTTCATTTCCCATATTATCTTTTTCTGTCATATTTGCAATTTTATCAATCCTTATTTTATTAATTCAAAATTGTCCCCTCTGATTAGTAATTTGAGCCAGCCACCTTCAATCTACCTTAATATCATCTCCCTATTTACTATATAAAACACACAAACACACACACACACACACATACACATACATATATGTCAGATTCCACATTACATTTTCTCAATCACCTTATAAATCATCTATACATTACAAAAATATTAGTCTAATCAATTAATTATAGCAACTGATATTAATCTTTCCATAATGGTTCTCATTTCATCATCTTCTCCCCTTTTCTTATTCATCACTAATCATCAATTAATATATGATATTTTTATTATAAATTCCCAATTCCATATTTATTTCGTTAAATTCCATGTCTAGTGTAGCAATAATTCTTTAATAACAGGAAAGAGAGAGATAGAGAAAAAGAAACTAAAAAGAAAAAAAATCACATCAGTTACATACTTATTTATTTTTGGTACTTATTCATATATATCACAACTTATTACCTTGCGGAATCTCCTTCCTATCCTCTTTTTTTTTTTCACCCATTGTCTCTCACTCTTTTAACAATATAATTTATTTTCATTGTTTGCTTCCTGTTTCTCTTTTTTTTCTGGTCCTTTCTTTTAATTCCCCTTTTCCCCATTCTTATTTCTCTCCATTTCTCATTCCAATTATTAACTTTTTCTCCCTCCCTCTTTAGATTTTTCTTTTGAAATTCCCTTTTCAGCTTTACCCCTCTCCTTTTTCCATTTTCCAAACCATTTTCCCTTTTATTATCACATCAGACCACATCAGACATTTTTAGTTTTAATTCCTTTCCCCCCACTTAAATAATTGTTGACCCCCCTTTGTTCTTCAAAGCTGGCTTCTTCTTTGTTAAACTCCTACCCCTCTGGTTTACTTCGTTCTTCTACAAGCTGGGTCGCCATTTCTAATCTCTGTAATAGGTAATTACACATTTCAAATTTAATTTTCATCATTTCCTTATATCTTGCAAATCGAATCTTATTTCAACAAATAATTCCTCCATTATATCTTCTCCATTTTCCTTTTCTTTCCTCTTCCTTAATAGATGTATTCTGTCCCAGATCTTCAAGTAGACCCTTTCCCAACTGTTTCCCACAATCACGGGGTAGTTCTATGTCAATATTTTCAAATATCTTCCCCTTTGTAGTATTCTAATGTCACTTTCCAGGGTTTTTATTTTTTATAATGGAGCTTCTTTTACTTTCTTTTAAATTCCAAAGTCCAATTTTTTAGAAAGACCAAGCACTTTTTTAAAGAGGTCACCAAAGTTTTTCCTGTATTATCAGGTGGCGCTCTTGAGCCTTTTCCACAATCCAAATATAGTATTTTTTATTAAATTCACTAATTTCAATCATTAGCTATTATTTCTTTTCATTTCAACACACTCATTTTCAGCATTTAGTTATGCCCTTTAAATGTCAATAATCCAATAGTTGTCCAGTTTTATTTCTAAACCTTTGTTCAAATATTTTCCTTTTAAATTTTCTCCTCCAAATTAATCCAATACAATAATTCAAGCCAATTTTATAAAATTCAATTTCCTTCTCACTTTCTCTGGTTGCAGCTTCAACACACTTTCCTCCAATATAGTCCTTTATTTTTTAATACTGGGGTACCTCAAAATCCATGCATTTTGCCTGGTTCACTACTTCTCTACTCCAGAATGCGCTGTTCTTCATCTTTGTGGTGGCCATTTTAGGACCACCACTACAGTTTGCCTTTGGAAGGGGTTTTTCCTGTCAGGGAGGGGAGTTGTGACTCCCCTCAACCCTCCAGGTGATTCCCCTTCTCTTCATCACCCCTCCAGGGTGGTTCTGGTCCTGATTGGGACCCTCCAGCAAGTTAGTTCAAAGCTAAACCACTCATGATCGTGGATTCTGCTCTGACTCTGACAACGAGCAAACCAGAAGTCAATCAATGCAAAAGGTTGTTAAGTGTGAGAGAAATAAGAAGAATTTGAAGAATCATGCTATATTTCCATGCATCTTTCTTTCATTTTTTCCCCCCAGGTTGATACCTGCAGGCAAACTTGCAGAGGATTCACAATTAAGTGAATCTTTAAGTCTGCTTTGAAAAATAGCCTTTTATCATTTTCCATGTAGACCCTCACATACATATACACAGAGATCTCATGTTGATTCCTTTCTCCAGCTTTAAGATTGCAAATTTCGCAAAACAGGACATACTGTTTTAAACTTGAGCCTATTGGTTCAAGCTATTACAGTAGTTGAGTGGAATATTAAAACCATTAGTGCACAGAACCAAACTCACCCCAAAATCTGTCAGGAAAAGTAATTAGACGAAACAGATAATTGAGAGAGAAACAGTGTGAAAAGAATGGCCTGGAGAGTTATGTTGTATTCTGCAAGAATGAATCAGACATTATAAAATGAAGATAAAATGCTATCATAGATGGGTTCCTAATCTACCATTCCATTTACAATGCTTATCTGAATTTCCACTTGGTCTTTAATTGCCAAACCATTTTTCTCTGTTCACAAGGTTCAGCCCTTAGCATTTTTCCTGTGACAGAACAAGAATTTGCAAGTTGCTAATATTGGTTGTAGAAGTAGATCTTTGTACTGATCTTTCTTCTTATAGTTCTGTTATTTATGAACTGCCACGACTGAATTAAGGAAACAGTATATAGAATCTTTTTTCCCTATTATTTCTATCAGAGAATGTTTTAGATAGCCACTGATTGCTATTAAGGATGGTAAAGCGAGAGAAAAACAGAACAACATAATGGAAAGGACCTTGGAGGTCTAGTCCAACTCCCTTCTCAAACAAGAAACTCTATACCATCTCAGACAAATGGTTGTCCAACATCTTTGTAAAAATCTTTCGTGCTGGAGCACCCACAACTTCTGGAGGGAAATCATTTCATTGCTTAATTGTTCTAATAATTCGAACAATTAGAATGAGAGATCATTCTCCCCTCCCCTCCAAAGAGCCACATAAATGTCCTGACTCTAGTAGCATACATCTTGGGCCATGCCTTTGGGCAGCTAATTAAAAGATTTGAAATTTTAGCTCTTTATGTAATATAAAAAAATGAGTGAATATAATGGTGATTGGAAGAAAGAGATGACTGGATTATCTGGTATGCATCTGATTAATGTTCCATAAATAAATCTGTATGTGCCTTTAACCTGTTAATATTTTGCACCCAGCCAAATATATTACCTGACTAAAACCAATGTATACAGTAGGGCATGAGAACACTTTATTTTCCTGAATTTAGAAACATTATCATAATTTTGACACCATTGTTCACACCTAATCAAAAAGTTGTAGGAGAGGAACATGTACTTTGAACATGCCTTTGAAGGAGGGGATACTTAAGGCATTTGAGATTTAAGTCACTATATAGCTATTATGATAACAAGTTGGCTCAAATCCCCAAAGAACTATTATGGTGATAAATGAAAAGCAAAGTAAATATGTAAACCAAGTTTTCTGCATATTATTTGGACATAGGTGAAACTTCAGTTCAACCTTTATTTACTTAAAATTAATGATCTATTATATTAATATTGGTGAGCCAGCTTTGTATTATTGTTAAAATGTTGGTTAGCGCCAGGGAACCACGTTAAAATCCTCATTATGATTCTCTAGTGATTAAGCTCCTGGACAAGGAGTGAGAAGATCTAGGGCCTAATTTATTTCTAATTATGGAAACTTAATGGTGATCTTCATTAGTCTCAGCCTCACAGGACAGTCATGAAGGAAAATGACAAATACAATACTAAACCTGTGGAATGATTAGGAGCCTGTCATTATGTCTCAGTTTCTTTACATGGATCCCAGTATTAGGAGAAGAGGCAGAACTATCTGTGGTTCTTGTAAGAGATGACCAGGCTGAACCTGAGGGAGGAGTCAAACATGTCATCAGTCATGAGTCCCTTTGTGCCCACAAGAGATCTAAGTTCAGCCTACCTTCTTGAATACCTTCTACTCTTATCTACCACCAATTCCCTTTGGCCGTTAGTAATTCAGCTTCTTGTAGAGAGCTCATGTTTACAATAAATCTTTATGCTTTTTTGAACTGCCTGGATTTTCTGATCTCCCTTGGTGCTTGACATTCCTTGGGCTCATAGGAAGAAAGAAGGATAGAAAAATAATAAATAAATATTAAAATTATATTTAAACCCAGAGAGAAGTGGCATAAGATTTCTAAAAATGAGGGGTGCAGTCAGTAATAAACTACAAATTAAAATACATAGTGCAGATATTCTTACTAATAATAACAATGTATTGGCTTTAAAGATAATGAAAGGAACACAGGATGATATCAATCATAAGCATGGGAACAAGTGAAAAGCATTCTAGATTTAGATCCAAAGTTAGATCCAAAGATTCAACTTGAGTTTCTTTTATGTAGAGATTAATTCTCTTTTGCAGTAAAGGGTATATATAGTGTGTAATGTCTGTGAACCTTCTGTCACAAAACCAGATCCTACAAAAAGGAGTCAATGTAGTTAAGCGAAGCCAGATTCAGATGATTTTGCAAAGTCAATATGTAATAGGATATAAGATTGTTGTTTTAGGATAAACAATATTTAGCACTATATTATAAGGCAGAGATTGGCAACTGTTTTGCCCATCTGAGGGATGCAAAATTCTAATTCATATTTGTTTATTGTTTTCATGTACACACTTTCACGTTTTGTGTAAAAACTTAGCATGGTGTCTTAGTGGGATCATGAACATCTATGGGATGGGAGCAAATGAAGTTACATGGATTATGGTATTGTCATGCAAATAACACAAGTTAAGTAGTTCACGCAATAACATCATGATGTACATTTGCATTTATGGGTCCAGTTAGTTGAGGTTTATTCAGTAAACCATATTTGAACAAATTGTGGCATAGTGCAATACAAAACTTCGTCATATAATCTGCACAACTGAGAAAAGCTTTCTTTAAAAGGAAGAAAGCAGCAAGGCTTCCTATTGCCCAGAAAATGATGTTATAATAGAGAGAAACAAACAAAGCTTTTTGCTTACCAGGCTTCATGCAGGCCCAGTTTGATTCATGACTCTTCAGATACTCATTCCCACATTTTCTAACAGAAAAACATCCAAGGGCTCAGCACTGTTAAATAAATCATATCTGTGCAGAAAATCATCTACTGCATTACCAGTTATTCAATCACACAGTGGATGTATATGTGTGTATAAGCAAGCAGCAGTAAAGCAACTTTAAGCATTTCCCCCAATAATAGCAATAGCACTTAGACTTATAAGTGCTTTATACAGCCCTCTTTAAAAGGTTTACAAAGTCAGTATATTGCCCCCAACAATCTGGATCCTCATTTTATCAACCTTGGAAAGGTAGAAGGCTGAGTCAAACTTAAGCCGGTGACAAGCCCCTGGCAGTCAGCAGAATTATCCTGAAATATTGCATTGTTACCACTGTACCTTTTATCATTCTGGATTTAATGTTCAAATACAGCTAGGTATAGAGCTAGTAGCTGGAGCTTTGGGACTCCCCAAGAGTCTTCAAGAAAATTTAGGAGCATTGGAATGCACGGGTGACTTTCCAAAAGCCATTGAGCAGGGGAAACCACAATAGAAGTGTTATCTATAGAGAAGGCTCATCATATATAGGCATTGAACTTGATGACTGAAGTATGAGATTGCAACTTGAAATAAAGTTTAGATCCCGATGAAACAGGCCTATAACAAGGAGCAGAGTCCTCTCTTAAATTAATGTAGAAGTTGTGGCCAGATCATTATGTGGATTGAAGAATGTTGCAGTAGCTGGGATTAGATTCTACCCAACAACCGCAACCCAATCCACAAAAAAACACAAATCCAACAAATAATGATATCCCAATCCTCATCAGAGAAGCTGTCAAGCGCGAACAGAAGTGTCCAAATGCCATCTTATTTGGTCTAGAGGACAACAATGACAATACAATTGTCCACATCATCAGTGACTACCAAGCATCAACCATCTCTCCTGATGAAATAATTGACATTTCCCGCATCGGCCCAGAGTCCAAAAACAGTGATGGCTCAGTGGCCCCATGCTTCTGTAGGGTCATTTGCAAAAATAAATCAAGCAAACCTAAATTCATTTATACTATAAATTCATTCACCAAAAGCAACACCAACCATAAGAACCACCGTTCTCGCCCTAACTTTACTTTACAGCAACATGTACAATTCCTGTGAGCTATGCTCTGAGCTCAAAAGACTCCATGAACAAGGAAATACTAACCTATACATTGACTACCACACAGAATATATCAAAAGCAAGACCTTCAACTTACACCCCAAAAATCATCATCCCAACATCCAACATTAGGCATGCACACCCCTTACTTCCTCCAGACCCACTACTACATATCCAAAATGCAAACTACTCAATGCAAGAAGCCTTGCAAACAAAATGCATGAATTCCTCATCTTATTAAGCACAACCACATTTGACTTTATATTTGTTTGTGAGACATGGATCTTTTCCAGACTTCATTACCACAGTCAATGAATATCACGTTTCTTGGTCAGATTGCAAAATCTGTAGAGGAGGTGGAGTTGCTATCTTCTACAAAAAAATCCCTAAATCTAAAAAAGATTCAAATTACACAAGAACTTGCTCTTTCAGAGACCATCATTTGTGAACTGTCCTCAGATGCCACAATCTACTTTTTACTATGCTACAGAGCCCCAGATTATGACATAGTTCATGCAAACATGCTAACTTTACTGTTAACGTGGGTTGCCTCTTGTCCTCACCCTCTTATTTTCCTTAGTGACTTCAATCTACCTCTTATAAATTGGACACTAAATGAATGTACATCCAAACCCATACATGCAATCCTGTACAATGCTGTTACTACACTGGGATTGGATCAATTAGTAACTAACAACACTAGACTCAATAACTGCCTCCACCTTATCTTCTGTAACAGGTCAAACTCAATATATGGCCTACAAATACAAAAACCCTTTTCAAACAGTGACCACAGTATGATCGACTTTTGTCTCAATTTACACCCTCACAAAGAAGATCATAATGATGGATTTTGGACAACTTCAAAAAAGCCAACTGTGATCTCATAGATGCTGACCTATCATCTCTTGATTGCCACATTCTGTTCTCTAGATGTAATACTACAGAAGACCATTATAATGCATTCTTGTTTGAACTTGAAAGAGTCATTGAACTATATGTACCATTTGTAACCCACGCCCCCCAAAATTACCCATAACAATAAGGAAACTTCAGTCAAAAAAAGGATCACTATGGCGTAAAAACAAAACTAGCTACATAGCAAACTTTAATAACCAATACAACACCCTATGCTGACAGATAAAGGCAGAATGCACAAATTACTACTGCAAGCAAGAAGAAAACCACCTATGTACAAAATCCACCCGTGTCTTCTACAATTTTGATAACACCAACTTAAAGAATCAAGAACCATCCCACCTCTAAAATGGCCAAATGGGAAAGACTGCAATGATTAAGTTGTTAAGGCCAATCTCTTCAACACATTCTTCAGTTCAGTCTTTGTAAACAGCAATAGTTCATGCCCCACATTTCCTAGTTGTACCACAACTAACTGTAATGACTTTACAGAAGATAACATAGAAAAGGCACTACAAAACCTGAACCATCCGTATCTATTGGCCCTGATGGATTATGTGCATACTTCTTTAAAAAGCTCTCCTCTGCCATAGTGGAACCCCTAAGCATTAAATATGAGATATCTTTCAAAACCAGGTCCTTACCAAAGCTATGGTCATCCCTATCTTCAAAAAAGGTGACCCCAGCCTGGTTGAAAACTGTAGACCAATCTCACTCTGTTGTGTCATGTGCAAAGTCATGGAATCAATCATTAACCAATTCATCATTCTCCACTTAGAGTCAAACAACCTACTCTCCAAAAACAATTTGGTTTCAGGAAAAAATTGTCCTGCAATCTACAACTCCTACACTGCAAAAACGCATGGACTACTTTACTTGACCAGGGTAAAGCTATAGACACAATTTACATAGACTTCTGCAAAGCCTTTGATTCAGTGGTACATGACAAACTATTGTTATAACTAAACTCTTGTGGCATTTCTGGATAATCCACAGTAAGTGGATTACTGTGTTCCTGTCAAGCAGGTAACAAATAGTAAAAATAGGGAGCACTATATCTAACCCTGCTCCTGTTAAAGTGGTGTCTCCCAAGGCAGCATTCTAGGACCCACACTCTTTATACTCTATATAAATGACCTTTGCGATCACCTTATAAACAACTGCATCATCTTTACGGGTGACGTAAAACTATTCAACACTACTGACAATGCTACTATCCTTCAAAGCGATCTTGATTATGTGTCTGAATGGTCAAACATCTGGCAACTCCAAATATCGACCAACAAATGCTCTGTCCTACACATTGGTAAAAAAATCAGTACACCAAATACAAACTAGGCGGATATGATCTCATTGATGATCCTCACTCTGTCAAGGACATTGGAGTTCTCATATCAAATGACCTAAATGCCAGAGCTCACTGTAACAGCATTGCCAAAAAGGCATTAAGAGTTGTAAATCTAATCTTGTGAAGCTTCTCCTCCAGAAATATTGAATTGCTAACTAGAGCATACAAAACTTTTGCTAGACTAATACTCAAATACTGCTCTTCAGTCTGGAATCCGCACTGCATATCAGACATTAATACAATTGAGTGAGTCCAGAAGTATTTCACGAAAAGAACACTACACTCCTCTGCTTGCAACAGAATACCCTATATCACCAGGCTTGAGATTTTGGACTTGGACAACCTTGAACTACGCCACCTACTGTTAGACTTAAGCGCAGAACACAAAATTATCTGCTACAATGTCCTACCAGTCAATGACTACTTCAGCTTCAACCACAACAATACAAGAGCACACAACAGATACAAACTCAATGTAAACCGCTTCAAACTGGATTGCAGAAAGTATGACTTCAGCAACAGAGTGGTCAATGCCTGGAATGCACTACCTGACTCTGTTGTTACATCCTCTAACTCCCACTCCTTTAACCTCAAACTAACCACTATTGACCTCACCCCATTCCTACAGAGGTCTGTAAGGGGCGTGCATAAATGCACCATTGTGCCTACCATCCCTGTCCTATTGTCCCCATTTATTCATACCTATTTCCTGTATTCTTACTCATGTTTATAATTATATTTATTACCTTGTAAGTGATTGACAAATCAAATAATAAATAAATAAATAAAATAGAACTGAAAAATGTGTCCTAGTGAAAATTTATGAGTGCGCTATGGGGACAAAATATTTTCCTGTCCCAACTGCCATTGATAGGAATGAGGAGATGTCAGAAAAGAGCATGCAGACAGCAGGCAGGGTGATGGAATGGGAAGAATGTGATGTAAATGGAAGTCTTGTTCTCCCAAAACTTTGGGCACTGCTATTATCATGCTTTCTCCTTTTCATTCTTCACAGAGAAATATCCGTCTCTCAAATACTGCAATGCATACTTTTTAAAAAATCACCAAAAATATCACAGTGAGAAGGGATTTTTAAGAAAAAACATTATAGCGAGCAATGGACACAGATGGTGCTGTGGGTTGCTGTTATACTGTACCCTTATAAAAGGGTTGATTAAAAGCCTTTTCTTCAACAAAAGACTTAACTCCATCTATTTTTGTGACACTTTTGATTGTGAGGACACTTAATATGTGTGAGACACATGCATGGAGACATTCAAATTTCATCAGTGGCATATGGAAATGGGTTTATAAATGAATATACATCCTTTTTTTATGTAAATTTTATTTGAGTTTTCACATAGAGAAAAAAATACAAATAAAACATCTTTTTTTGAAAGCAGCATAATCCCGGGTTACATTTCTTCGTAAAGACACAAATTCAGGTTCATGCTCATTTTTATATTCTATTCCATATCTTATTACTATTTTACATTTTCTGCATAGCTTCTCCCCTCTTTTAATTTTCTCAATTTTATTTTAATTATCTCAGTTCAAATCATTGTATTTATATTTTTTGTCTGTCCTGTTTCAATTATCTATTATCTTTTCTCATTAAACAGAATTTCTCCTGTAGTTACTGATTGGAGTATGACGCCTTTATATCTTTTCCCTAAAGTTGTAACATTCAATATAATACATAACTTCCATTCGGATTCTGCTTGGTACATTCTTAAAATACACACTGTATTCTTAAAAAAAGAAAAAAAATATAAATGTATATAATTAAAACAACATTCCATTCCAAGTCAATTCTATCATTAATATTAATATTCCCTTCCTAATTCAATTTTCTCATTTATTTTATTTCACTTATTTTATTCACAAACATTTCACTAAATTACACTAATTATTTTATCCCTCATTTTAATCATACGTTGTTTCCAATTTTCTAAAGTTATTTCTATTACTAATATAACAATACAATCTTATGTACCTCTACAGAATCCCTTTTTCAGTTAGATTTTCACCCATTATCTCTAACTAGGTCCTGTTTCTCTATATCTTGCTCCGGTCCTTTGTAACTTCTTTTCCTTTCCTTCTTCCCTCTCTTCTCTCTCCCCTTTTTACTCCCTTGTCTCTCTACCTCTATTTCTCTCTTCTGTATTCCTCTTTTCTGTTGCTTTCCAGTATTATACTTATTTTTTGAATTATTTTTCTTTTCTTTGGTTGTTTTTTTAAGACTTAAATTCTCCATTCTCTTTCCCCCCTTTCCTTTTTCTTCCCCACATAAAATTGCTTGCTCATTAAAGATGGCTTCTTCTTTGTCCCAGTCTTCTTGTTTTGCAGTCTTTTCTTGTTTCTCATAGTTCCAAATCTCCATTTCTAAGAATTGAAAAACGAAGCCAAAAGAGCCCTTCCCTTCTTGTGCATCTTCTTTGTACTTTTTAAGTTCCATTTTCAATTCATCCAGAAGTGGTGCCATTGTATACATTTTTAAACAACCACCCGATTGATTTTAGTCATTCAAATATAATAACCAAAAATCCAAAGATCACCAAATAATCCAAATACATGCAAGCTGTTCCTTTTGTGCTCTTTTTTTTTCACTTTCTCTTGCTGGGGTTACTGTTTAGTTGCAAAGTTTCAGTTAAAACGTATCTTTTAGAAGTCTTGTTGAAGTTTTACTGTAGATTCTTTTTAATTCCAGGCAGTCTCCTCCCTCTTCCAGATCCTGCCCTTATTCTTTTTCTCTCCCTTCCTGCTTATGAAAAAGAAAGTTTTTAATGTCCAGAAATCTTTATTATCCCTTTGGCATTTTGCTTTATTTTCAGCTTAATTGCCTATTGATGTCAAAGCAGATTTTTCCGATTTCTTATTTAAGTCTCTTGGTTGTCAGTATAGGGAAGGAGAGAGAAGAAAAAAGAAACCAAACCTTTCCCTTTTCACTTTCCTTCACTGCTTCCGACTCTTCTTTGGGAGCGATGTTATTTTTTGTAAGTTTAAATTCCAGGGTACCTTGGTTGTTGCTTTTACAATTTAACCTGGTCAGCCAAAACTTTCACTTCTTATCTTCCTCCTGCACATTCTTTTCCGGTCGAGTTCTTCTTTGCGGTGGCCATTTCTGACGACCGCTGCAACCGCCTTCAGGAAAGGGAGTAATGGCCAGCTGAGGAGGAGAGATGCGGCTCTCCTCGACCCTGCTGGTGGTCTCCCCCCTCTTCACCACCTCTACGGGGTGGCTTAGCCCCAAAACCAGCTGGCTCGGGGCGCTCCAGCAGCGAGCCCAGACAAAAACCGTGCATGATTGCGGATTTCTGTCTGTTGCTGAAGCCCTTCAAACCAGAAGTCCCAAATGAATGTACATCTTTGATGGAAGAGCAAACTTTCATTCTCCTTCCACAGAAATTTGATATTCACTGATTGTCCACAAACAAATTGAAATTATTCTTTTTTCAATATTATTAATGTATTATTGAGTTGGAGCACAGTATTCACACATATAAACAGTTGAGCAGGGACAATTATCTTGATGAGCCTTCAGATCAGATGACTTGAATCACTGAAATACATAGTTCATAATATACAAATAATTATATATTATAATTACTCCATCTATTAGTGTTGCCACCTGATTATATCATAATGAAAATCAAGAGAAGGACAAGGGATAACATGATAACAGTCTTCAAATATTTGAAAGGCTGTCACAGAGAAGGCACAACCTATTCTCTAAAGTAACTCAAAGCAAGACAAAAAGTAATGGCTGTAAACTTATCAAAGAGAGATCTAATTTAGAATTAAGGAGAAATTTTCTGACAATGAGAACAACTGATCAGTGGAATGGCTTGGTTCAGAAGTTGTGATGCTCCAAAACTGAAGGATTTTAAGAAGAGAGTGGACAGCCATTTGTCTGGAATGGTTAGGCAGGTGGTTGGATTTGAAGACTTCTAAGATAGTTTGCAACTCTGTATTCAATTATTCTGTTTTTTTACTATGAGAAAAGTCATACTGGAGTCTACACAAAACAGCGCAGAATCTACTGTATCAAGCCTTCATTTTTATATTTTAACTTGCTTTTTAGAATATTGTCAAAATTAGATTGAAAAAGACTATACAATACTTTAAATCACTATTTCCTTATACTGATTATGTAAAAGAAGAAATAGTAGAATTCCTTTGTGATGGTCTTTATCCTATAAGGTAAAAGCTGAACTGGAAAATAATAAAGTTGTTAGCCTTTGAATACTTTGTGCTGCAAATATCTCTTTGTACTCATAATTCTTCTATTCCCCTTTTAAAAAACTTAAAATGAAATATCTAAAAAATAATAATAAGTGGCCTAGAAGTAAAAGAGGCTCATTATATCCTTGCATTAAGGTGATATTCTGAGATGTTTCCTCAAACATCCTTTCTTGTTGCAATCAGAGCAGAATAAACTTCTTGAGATGATTAGCTTTTCTTTCCTTTCCAAAGAGGCTCCATAAAGTTCTTTGATCTCAGCTTCACACATACACATAGATGAGAATTAAAAATTAAAACATTGGGGGGCAGAGGGAGCTGTCAGAGAGAGTGGAAGTGTGAACGGAGATCTCCGCTTTGCTAATCCACCTTTCCCTGTGTTCACTGGATTTGTCTGAGTTGAGATCCTGGAAGAGTGGGCATCCTGTGAAATGCTTCTGAGTGGTAGCTTGTGGCAGGACACAGTCAGAAACCCGACACGAACTGGTTTTGGGGCTAAGCCACCCCATAGAGGTGGTGAAGAGGGGGGAGACCACCAGCAGGGTCGAGGAGAGCCGCATCTCTCCTCCTCAGCTGGCCATTACTGCCTTTCCCGAAGGCAGTTGCAGTGGTGGTCAGAAATGGCCACCACAAAGAACTCGACCGGAAAAGAATGTGCAGGAGGAAGATAAGAAGTGAAAGTTTTGGCTGACCGGGTTAAATTGTAAAAGCAACAACCAAGGTACCCTGGAATTTAAACTTACAAAAAATAACATCGCTCCCAAAGAAGAGTCGGAAGCAGTGAAGGAAAGTGAAAAGGGAAAGGTTTGGCTTTTTTTTCTTCTCTCTCCTTCCCTATACTGACAACTAAGAGACTTAAATAAGAAATCGGAAAAATCCACTTTGACATCAATAGGCAATTAAGCTGAAAATAAAGCAAAATGCCAAAGGGATAATAAAGATTTCTGGACATTAAAAACTTTCTTTTTCATAAGCAGGAAGGGAGAGAAAAAGAATAAGGGCAGGATCTGGAAGAGGGAGGAGACTGCCTGGAATTAAAAAGAATCTACAGTAAAACTTCAACAAGACTTCTAAAAGATACATTTTAACTGAAACTTTGCAACTAAACAGTAACCCCAGCAAGAGAAAGTGAAAAAAAAAGAACAAAAAAGAAACAGCTTTCATGTATTTGGATTATTTGGTGATCTTTGGATTTTTGGTTATTACATTTGAATGACTAAAATCAATCGGGTGGTTGTTTAAAAATGTATACAATGGCACCACTTCTGGATGAATTGAAAATGGAACTTAAAAAGTACAAAGAAGATGCACAAGAAGGGAAGGGTTCTTTTGGCTTCGTTTTTCAATTCTTAGAAATGGAGATTTGGAACTATGAGAAACAACAAGAAAAGACTGGAATGACTTGGAATGGAATGTTGTTTTAATTATATACATTTATATATTTTTTCTTTTTTTAAGAATATAATGTGTATTTTAAGAATGTACCAAGCAGAATCCGAATGGAAGTTATGTATTATATTGAATGTTACAACTTTAGGGAAAAGATATAAAGGCGTCATACTCCAATCAGTAACTACAGGAGAAATTTTGTTTAATGAGAAAAGATAATAGATAATTGAAACAGGACAGACAAAAAATATAAATACAATGATTTGAACTGAGATAATTAAAATAAAATTGAGAAAATTAAAAGAGGGGAGAAGCTATGCAGAAAATGTAAAATAGTAATAAGATATGGAATAGAATATAAAAATGAGCATGAACCTGAATAGGTGTCTGTACGAAGAAATCTAACCCGGGATTATGCTGCTTTCAAGAAAGATGTTTTATTTGTATTTTTTTTCTCTTTGTGAAAACTCAAATAAAATTTACCAAAAAAAAGAAAGAAAGAAAATAGAATTCCCTGGATATATCAGGTAAGGAATTATAAAATTAGTCTATAGAAAGTACAGTATAACAGAACATGAGCTGGGGTTTCAAAAGCCACTTGTCCATAGGGACACAATCTCAGCTAATATGGGACTTTCCCGCCCCAAGAACTGCTCTGGGGAATGATTACAAGCCACTAGGGTTAATGCTCTTTGAAATTTAGAAACAGTAATTTAATATAAGAATCTTCCTGGTTTGTGAAGGGGGGAGGAAGTGACTGTTCAAGAAAACATCTTAGATAGAGCAGACAGGCCCTGTTGGACTTCCTGGTCTTTAATACATTGCACTATCAGTGATGCATCAGTAGGAACTCCTACTTGAGGCCAAGATGTTGGGAAATAGTCCTAACCCATGCTGATTTACAATTATCCTCCATAAGGTGAGGGCGCAGATCTGTGAGAAAATCTGCCAGGTTGGCAAGAGAAAATTTTTGATTTATGCTTGTC
Organism: Pseudonaja textilis; assembly: GCF_049901715.1. Lineage (NCBI taxonomy): Eukaryota > Metazoa > Chordata > Lepidosauria > Squamata > Elapidae > Pseudonaja > Pseudonaja textilis. Next base: position 95,938,109 of record NC_142008.1, read on the forward strand.
AAACTCAATTGCTGTGGTTCTCTGTGCCAGAACAACCCAGAAAACAAAGGCAGGCATCACCTTTGTTTGGGCACAACAATTTATTTGGTATCCTCCCTCCCTCCTTCATATACATATATTACCTTCACTGATTTGCAGAAACCAAACCATCCTCAATAAAATATGTTCATCTTCCAAAATATGTTCATCTTCCTGACCTTACAAGAGTTTCTTTGATTCAATGTTATAATTGGACTTCTTGTTTATAGCTATATCATTTTAAAAAGTAGCTTATAGTTTTCTTTTCTTTTCTTTTTTCTTTTGCTGAGGGATTCTTTGTTGGTACAGCAGTGAGAAAAGCTGACATTGGCCCTTCAAACCCTTTTCATAAATTAGGTTTATAAGTGGGTCTTTTTTTCCTGTTAATTATCAACTTCTTCCACATTCATAGTTCTGCAATCAAAAGGGAAAGCTATTATTAGTCTTTATAATTAGCAGAGAGACATACAAAAAAAAAAAAGACCACAAAACACAAAGCTTTGGACAACATGATTCCAGCAAGCAAGTCAAGTCACCATCAGAGAAGCTGATTAAGAGATTTGGTTGGGGAAGCTGTTGCTGACTGCAGAATTTTCAGGGCTAGTTTACACAGCCTCTTCCTCATTGTCAAAACTGCCCCTGTGTTTGAGCAGTGAGTTTGTTCCTTTTTATAACTTGCAATTTAATTATTTCAGATCTCTTTTGTTATAGTTTAACACCCTCCTGATGAGACTGCCAAAGTGCCTGCCAAATATTTCCCTCCCAATCTTTGTAAAACTCATCTTTCCTTATGAGGTCTTTGTGAATATAACTTAATCCAAGTTTTCTTCATCTATGTAGCCAGTATACAATGCCTTTTGTATCATTATATTTTATTTCGGATAACAAATACCAAAAGTACAGATACAACCATGTAGGGATCAGCAAAAGTGATGACGTTGTATAGGGATCCTTATATTTCCGTGATGGTGAACTTATGGCATGCATGCCAGAGGTAGCATTCAGAGCCCTCTCTCTGGGCACGCAAGCTGTCATCCCAACTCAGCTCCACCACACACGCGCATGTGTGGGGTGCACATGCAGGGGTCATGCATGCATGCTCAGGGGTGGGGCACATGCACAGGTGTCACCTGTGCATGTGGGATCAGTGGTGGGATTCAAAAAATTTTACTGCCGGTTCTGTGGGCATGGCTTGGTGGGCATGGTCATGTGACTGGGTGGGCATGACTCTTCTTTTTTTGCAGCCACCCCCCACCCATTTTTGGGGTCTTCTGGGCCTCAAAGGAGTCTCTAGGGGGGCATTTTTGCCCTCATAAGGCTCCTCTGAAGCTCAGGAAGAAAAAAAAACAGAACATGGGAGGGGCATGCAGCACCCCTCCACATTCCGTTTTGGGAACTTCCTGACCTCAGAAGAGCCTCGGGGAGGGGGCGTTCTCTGACGCTCAGGAAGGCAAAAAAAGGAGGAGGGGCTGAGGCATTTTTTGCCTTCCTGGGCCTCAGCAAGGGGAATCCCGGCACAGCTGGTCATATGTACAGCTGATTTTCAGGAGGGAAAAAAAAAGACAGGAATACCTTAAGTGAACATCAGGCAGGCAGGGCGACTAGGTCGGGGGCATGGCCAGCCAGAACTTACTACTGGTTCAGTGACCCACGCCAAATCTTTGTTACCAGTTCGCCTGATCCAGTGTGAACCGGCTGAATACCACCACTGGTGGGGATGCATGCACAGGGCGCACTCCCATGTTGCATTTTGGGGATGTGCGGGCATGTTTGGGTACTTGCTGCCCAAAAGGTTACCCATAACTGTTATATTTGATACATTTGGAACCACTTATTTTACCATGTATACAGTATTAAACAATTGGCTGCATTATATGCCAGTATCTTCTCAATTTTCCCCAATAATTTTCAAGGAACTTATGAATAATAATAATTAAAAAAGCTTTTCCTAATGTGAGAACAAAAAACAATATTGTCAAATCTTTTTTTTACACTTCCTTGTTTTTATTCCATATAAAAACACTGAAACTGAAACACAAATGATATTAGTTTAAAAATTTTTTTTAGCAGTTTCTAACATTCTAACATGTCTCTTTTGAACAGCAAGGTCTCTAAAGAACAAGTATCTATACCTGTAAATTGCAAATTCTACTTTAAAAGAAGTTGGGGAACAGAATAAGTAGTTGAATTCTGGAACTCCTTAGGAAAAGCCTGATTTTTAGTAAGAGCTTTGAGCATGTATCTTTTGAAATCTGAAAGGAATTTCAGTACTGACCCAGAATGGGAATATTTTTTTACACAAAATGTGTATTTATTGCTTAATTATTAGTTTTTATATGTTATATGCTGCCTATTATCTATCTTAAAGACTCTACATGGCTAATGAGATACAATAAAGGTATCCATTAAAAGCAGGTATAATAGCACGCAAGTTAAAACAATGGTAATAAAACAGTCTGAAAAAATAAATACTTCTGGTTCTCTCCTAATATGTACTAAGACAGAGTCTATTTTTCAAGTCCATGGGAACTTTATTTTATAATAATGGGACTCTCCAAGAAGAAGGCACAACTGGTTGATGATGTCAAAAGTATTTGTAGCAGAACCAGTAAATGGTGCTCATCAATAACTTGAGAATGAATTGGACTGAAATGGAGAAGGCAATCCTGTAAGTAGCTTGAGTCTAACTCACGCTAAGCTTATAGTCCTTGTGAATTTTTGAATTGATGAAAAGGCACTGGCAACTAATGAAACTCTTCACAATAGGGTAAAATCAGATCCAAGGAGTGTCACTCATTACATTCCAAACTATTTCAATTTCTGTCTGAATTGTCTTCAAGGAGGCCCAGCATAGATTTAAGTGTAATAAACCAGCCCTGAGATCACCAGTCCCATTATTTATTTGCTATGTTTATTAAATTTATATGCCACTCCTCCTACTGAAGCTAAGGGCAAGATATTCACTGCAGATTTCAGCTGCTTTTTTCTCATATATAATTGACTGGAAACTAAGCTATTTAAAAATATTATTCTAAATCTAAACCTGTTGTTCCATTTTTATTAAAGTGAGTTTACTAATACCTCCACATCCCGGTAACTTGTTTTTCTTCTTCAGGAAAGTAAATACCAATTGCTTTCCTTTCCTTGGGCATGTCACTTGAGAACTATTGGGAAAAAAGAATTAAAAATTAAAGGACAACAATTTTATGGTTCTTTATTTCATTTGGTGTAGGAGTAAGGAAGATGGCCTTGACAGATGTATGCAGCCTGTGTTTCCAAAATAAAAGGGGCTAAAGCATTTTTAAAGTCCAGAACAATATAACATTCAGAAATGGCTCAGGCAATTTTTTTCTTAATTAATGGAACTACAAGAAGGACAAGTTACAGCACAATCAGACTTACAAATAGAAGAGAATATGTGTTTTACTCAGGGTTGAATTGTGGAGTCCTTGGTACTCTCTGAACTTGATTGTTCTCTTGTCAACATTTTATTATCAACAGGGAGGTTATATATATTAAAGATGTAAAACTTCAGATCTCATTTCTGCTGCAATCTAGACTGGTAAAATGTTTCCTTCCCAGCTTGTGATGTTCATGGACAGGGAAGCAACAAGGCCAAAGGAAACTATCACTTTCCTTATGTTCAACACACGTGAAACGAGGACACAGTGGTGGAATTCATTTTTTTTTACTACCGGTTCTGTGGGTGTGGCTTATTTGGTGGGCATGGCTTGGTGGTCATGTGACTGGGGTGGGCATGCTTGGTAGCCCCTTTAGCCAGCTAATGTCCTCCTCCTCGGCCATATAGAACAAACTGGTGGAGAAAGAGAAGACCAGCCGATCCAGGGAGGATTTCTGTGCTACGAAAGAGGTGGTTACTGATCTCTGGCTCTGCTCCGCTTCTCCAATGGTCTGGTGCCGCCCTGTTCTATGCACCGGCTGCTTGGAATTGTTGGGCCCAGGAAATAGAACAGGATGTGCTTTTTTCAGTGTGGCTGTTGGACTCCAGCCACACCAAAAAAAGCACGCAGCAGCTGTAGGCATCTCACGACAAGGGGGGTGAGGACCCCCAGAATATCCACTCACCCACCTGCTGGCTGGGCTGGAAGAGGCACGTCCACTGGGAGAAGGAAGAAAACATGCTCCAGGTGGGCAGGCAGACTGGCAGATGTCCTGGGGCTGCTGCACATGCGTACTGCATGTGTAGTGCCTGCACACGCAGTGTGCATGTACAGCAGCCCTGGGACCAGGAGTGGGATTCTACCAGTTCTATCCAGTTCTACAGAACCAGTAGTTTGAAGTGCAGCAGACACAGAACTGGTTCTGGGCTCTTACCTGTCCTTTATTTCCTGCTTTTTCTACTGGAGCTGCTTTGCGCGGCACAGCTGAGGTTGAAAAAGCAGGAAAAAGGGGCATTTCCAACCACAGCACACCCGCACACAGTGCTGCTCTGCTGTCCGGGCAGCTCAACAGGTCATAAATTGCACTTGCGTGATGCACGCGACTTGCGCGACTTGCACATGCGCACATGACACAGAGCAAAAGAACCAGTAGTTATACTGGTCGGATCCCATTCCTGCCTGGGACATCTGCCCGAGCTGCCCCACAGCCGCCACTTGGTAGGGAAAGCTAGGAGAGTGACCAGGGCAAGTGAGCAACAGGGCGATCGGGTCTGGGGCATGGCCAGCCAGGGGTCGCCACCGGTTTGCTGACCCACACCAAATAACTGCTACCGGCTCGCCCAAACCAATTGAATACCACCTCTGGAGGACACCACCATTTGTCAGCAATAGATGCAGTTTGGGAATGGGCACTACACATTTTTGTTAAAAATTTTTGCTGGCTCAAGGAAGAATGGATTCTAATGTCATAATGCACTAATTATTTTGAAGCAATTTTGGTTTGCTGTAAATGATGTTTTACTCTTTTTCAAGATTACAGTAATCTTCTGCCATATTCCCTTTTTTACTACATAGGTGCTTTTTAACTTATTCATAAAATATTTTGGTTTGGGTATAAACAATGAGCTGGCTAAATTAGTTGATGATACCAAACCAAAAGTGGTGAAAACCAAATGTTAATTAATAGAACTGTAGAACTTCAGAAGGACCTTTTTCAACTACGTAGGTGGTCAATCAATTAGCAAATGCAATTCAAAAGAGTTAAATAATGTACATTGGGTAATATGCACACCTTCAACTTCTTATATCTAATTATGGGACCTGAGCTATTTGATGTATAGCCAGTAGCTCATTGAAAATTATTTACATTTATTGCCTTAACATAAATCTATGTCATATTTAAAAAAAGTTCACTGTTCTGTTTGCCATAATATAGATACGAAGTATAGATACTTGAATCTTACGCTGGAGAAAACCCGAACAACCAAAGATCCATATATATATGGATCCATATATATATGGATCCATATATATATGGATCCATATATATATGGATCCATATATATATATATATATATATATGTTTTCTGAGGTTCTCAGGGTATTTATATGTGGATCTTTGGTTGTTCGGGTTTTTCCGCGTAAGATTCGAAGTATCTAGGCAACGTTTCGATGAAGTCTCATTCATCATCTTCAGGCTTCTGTCTCCGGCTCTGTGCTTTTCAGAGTAATGTGAGATTGCAGCTGCTTCCTCCTTTTAACTGCCAGTGGGGTGGGACTTGATTGGGTGGGGGCTTGGCTGTGTTCTGATTGGGTGGGGTGTGTTCTCATTGGTAGGGGTTTGGTTGTGTTCTGATTGGTTGGGGGTTAGCCGTGTTCTGATTGGTTGGAGGCGTGTTCTGTTCAGGTGGGGGCTTGGCTGTGCTCCGGTTAGTCTTAGTTGCTGGGGATTTGAGCTGGTGAGTTGTGATCTTGCTGTTTGGCTTCTAGTTCGTGGTCCTGTTGCATCTTCATAGTGGGTGTCGGTTTGCTTCATGTATGGCTCGGAGGGTTTGAAGTGGGTAGTGATGCAGCTGTAGTGCAGCTTCTGGTCCATGGTCGTGTCTCATCTTCTGAGTGGGTGAGAGTCTGTTTTCTACATGGGAGTGTGGTGGTGGCATCTTGTGTGGCTCTCATGGGTGTGGGTCTGGTGTCCTTCTTCATGTTAGGTACTCGTCTGTTCATGAGGGCGGGTTTCCAAATGGCTGGAAGGCGGGAGGTGTCATCTCGTTTGTTCATGCTGTGTGGGCGTTTTTCTATCTCTATGGCTTCTCTGATTATTCTGCTGTTGAAGTGTTCGGTTTTGGCGATAGTTCTGGTATTTTAAAGTCAATTTCATGTCCTGTGGCTTTGAGGTGTTGGACCAGAAGAAGCGACCTCTTCCCTGGTCCAACACCTCAAAGCCACAGGACATGAAATTGACTTTAAAAATACCAGAACTATCGCAAACCGAACACTTCAACAGCAGAATAATCAGAGAAGCCATAGAGATAGAAAAACGCCCACACAGCATGAACAAACGAGATGACACCTCCCGCCTCTCCAGCCATTTGAAACCCGCCCTCATGAACAGACGCAGTACCTAACATGAAGAAGGACACCAGACCCACACCCATGAGAGCCACACAAGATGCCACCACCACACTCCCATGTAGAAAACAGACTCTCACCCACTCAGAAGATGAGACACGACCATGGACCAGAAGCTGCACTACAGCTGCATCACTACCCACTTCAAACCCCTCCAGCCATACATGAAGCAAACCGACACCCACTATGAAGATGCAACAGGACCACGAACTAGAAGCCAAACAGCAAGATCACAACTCACCAGCTCAAATCCCTCAGCAACTAAGACTAACCGGAGCACAGCAAGCCTCACTGAACAGAACACGCCTCCAACCAATCAGAACACGAACCCCAACCAATCAGAACACAACCAAACCCCTACCATGAGAACACACCCCACAATCAGAACACAGCAGCCCCACCCAATCAAGTCCCACCCCACTGGCAGTTAAAGGAGGAAGCAGCTGCAATCACATTACTCTGAAAAGCACAGAGCCGAGACAGAAGCTGAAGATGATGAATGAGACTTCATAACGTTGCCTAGATACTTCGAATCTTACGCTGGAGAAAACCCGAACAACCAAAGATCCACATATATATATATATATATATATATATATATATATATATATATATATATATATATATATATATATATATATATATATATTCTGAGGTTCTCGGGTATTTGTATGTGGATCTTTGGTTGTTTGGGTTTTCTCCGCGTAAGATTCAAAGTATCTAGGCAACATTTCGATGAAGTCTCATTCATCATCTTCAGGCTTCTGTCTTCGGCTCTGCTTCTCAGAGTGATGTGAGATTGCAGCTGCTTCTTCCTTTTAACTGCTAGTGGGGGTGGGACTTGATTGGGTGGGGGCTTGGCTGTGTTCTGATTGGGTGGGGGTGTGTTCTCATTGGTAGGGGTTTGGCTGTGTTCTGATTGGTTGGGGGTTGGCCGTGTTCTGATTGGCTGGAGGCGTGTTCTGTTCAGGTGGGGGCTTGGTTGTGCTCAGGTTAGTCTTAGTTGCTGGGGGATTTGAGTTGGTGAGCTGTGATCTTGCTGTTTGGCTTCGAGTTCGTGGTCGTGCTGCATCTTCATAGTGGGTGTCGGTTTGCTTCATGTATGGCTCGGAGGGGTTTGAAGTGGGTAGTGATGCAGCTGCAGTGCGGCTTCTGGTCCGTGGTCGTGTCTCATCTTCTGAGTGGGTGTGAGTCTGTTTTCTACATGGAAGTGTGGTGGTGGCATCTTGTGTGGCTCTCATGGGTGTAGGTCTGGTGTCATTCTTCATGTTAGGTACTTGTCTGTTCATGAGGGCGGGTTTCCAAATGGCTGGAAGGCGGGAGATGTCATCTTGTTTGTTCATGCTGTGTGGGCGTTTTTCTATCTCTATGGCTTCTCTGATTATTCTGCTGTTGAAGTGTTCGGTTTTGAACTAGCCTAGAAGATTCATACTATCCCATTTGCATGCCTCCAAATAACAATTGAGGGAGAACAATAGCAGAAAAGGAGTGTATTTCCTTCTATTAAAAAAGAAAATGTTGGACTAGAATGGGACCAGAGGAGTATTCTTAGTTGTTGTTTTAAAAACTTTTCTTAACTCCTTTAGCTATCTTTGAAAAATGCCTAATTCCTAATACTTGATAATGTAATGATTCTTTCTGGTGAACTAGAGAATAGATCCTTCAACACTGATTATTGTTAGCTTAATTCATAAAGTTACAGATGGTCTTACATATAACACAGTTACAAATCATTTAGGATTTCAAAATGAAAAACAAATTGGCAGTACAATCATTATAGAATGGGTATAGTATGATCTGCGAGTTTAGCTTCTCCAAGCTTTCCACATCTTCTGCATTCTGTATCATTTGAAGTTTCTGAACAGTATTCACAGAAAGCTTTGCACAGAATGCTGATAAGCTAAATCTGAATATAGGATCACAGCTGCCAAATCATAAATACATTGTGAATCTTAAGTATATTTTCTAAATGCGGATCTGGTATTTCACAGGGCAGCAAAATCCTGACTCCAACTTCTATTAGATCAATGACTTTCTTAGATTACAGTATGTCGTGCTTAGATGGATTAAACTTTAGCTTGTCAGAAATCTCCTATCTCAATATTGTCCCTACAAACCTGCTCACAATTTCAGCTTTCTCTTAAAAATTAGACAGTGAAAAAAGAGAAAGAATATAACTATGTAGCATCTGAATATCTCTGACATCTCCATCCAGATCCCGAGGTGACTTCTACTTGCAATTTCATATAAATAAATCTGGTGTTTCTAATTCTAATCACCAGAATTCTCCCACTACTAATATCTGATCTCACTCAAGAAGGGATGAAGCTTCCTTGCCCTTCAAACACCAGACAAAGAAAACTAAAGCAATAGAATATCCTTTTAAAAAAAGGATTAGGAGAGGAAATGTATACTATTAACCTGCTTGCTAAAATGAGAATCAACTATTTTATTTTAGTCAGTTTTAAGTTAAAATGGTCACTGTCATTTCAGCAAGTTGATAAATAGCAGTATATGATATACATATATTTCACTGTGCCATTATAAAGCTTCGGTATTTAATTTATGTGGCATTTTGCATCAATTGTATTTGAATTTTTTAAGTATTCTTTTTATTTAAATGTTGATTTAAAATAACAGCAGATAAGCGTGACATCTTTAGTAAAAGTTGTGGAAAAAATGAAGATGTGGTGAATTACAACTACTTCATCTATATAGGCTCATTTTAGTAATCTTTGAATAAGTGGACTGCCTAAACAAGTTCCTGCATTATTCTTGACAAGTTTTTCAGAAGTGGCTTGCCGCTGATTCCTTCCTAGGGCTAAGACTATGTGACTGGCCCAAAGTCATCCAGCTGGCTTTGTGCCTAAGACAGGACTAGAACTCATGAGCTCTCAGTTTCTAGCCTGGTGTCTTCACTAACTGGCTCTTTGCAACTGTCAAAACTTTGAACTGTCACTGAATGAATGGTTATAAGTCAAGAACTACTTGTAGTAGATTTTAAAGCTGCCATACAATTCCAGATCATTAACAAAGTCTTTTGAAGATTCATTCTGGTTCTGTAATACTTTCACTTATATACTCTCTCTATATTCTGTGCTGAGCAAAATGCCTAATAGCCAATTCTCCCGCCCCCTGCTCTGCTCTATCCCTGTTTCTGTGACTCTTTCTTTCTCTCCCCCTTATTCTATATTGAGCCAGATCTGGTTCATACAATAGAGTTTTGCTGTGTCTGATCGAATCTAAACTACAGGAAAATTCAATGGTTCAATTTCTCAGTCTTTTCATATTAATCTTAAAGTAGACATGGTGTTTCCTGATTAATGTTAATCAGTCTTTTGTTACAGGAAAATTAACTCTATAATTGATGTTTTGTTTTATGCCTTTTAACTATAGTAATAAATAATTTCTCATTCTCAATCCCCCTAGAACCATTATTTTCACAACACGTGTAATAAGGTAGCCCACACCACCTCCCATGAAACGGGGGGAAATGCAGTAACACGGGTAAAAAAATAATATCCTTTCAAAAAGAAGTACAGAAGCCTAATGCAGTTTTTAAAAAGTTTTTTTTTAAAGAAATATATGGTTTATTTGCTAATTATATTATGCTAAACATAGCATTCATCAAAGAATGCTCAAAATGGCTAAGAGCAATATAGGTAGTTTTCAACCTGCAATAGTTCATTTAATGACTGTTCAAAGTTACAACCACATTGAAAAAAGTGACTGGTTTTCACACTTACAGTCATAGGCAATTGCAGATGTCCATGGTCACATATGCTTGGCAACTGACTCATATTAATGCCAGTTGCAGTGTCTTGGGGTCATGTAGTCAACTTTTGTGAACTTCTGACAAGCAACATCAATGGGGAAACCAGATTCACTTAACAACTGTGTTACTAACTTAATAATTACAATGATTCACTTAACAAGTTGTATTATTATATTATAATATTATTATATAATATAATAATATAATATTATTATAATATAAATTATTGAGTCTATCATCTACACTTCTATAACTGTCTGGTTTGGTTCTGCAACCCAACAGGACAAACACAGACTTCAGAGGATAATTAGGACTGCAGAAAAAACAATTACTACCCAGTTGCCTTCAATTGAGGACCTGTATACTGCACGAGTCCAAAAGAGGGCTGTGAAAATATTTACAAACCCCTCACATCCCAGAAATAAACTGTTTCAACTCCTTCCCTCAAAATTACTCTATAGAGCACTGCACACCAGAAAGAACAGTTTTCCCCCGAAAGCCATCACTCTGCTAAACAAATAATTCCCTCAACGCTATTCAACTATTTACAAAGTGTACACTACTATTACTGTTAATTTTCTCATCACTCCTTATCACTCATACCCTCCCACTTGACTGTTTCCTAATATGATTTGATTGTTGATTGTACCCTATGACTATCATTAAGTGTTGTACGTTATAATTCTTGATTCTTAATGAATGTACCTTTTCTTTATGTATACTGAGAGTATTTACACCAAGACAAATTCCTTGTGTGTCCAGTCACACTTGGCCAATAAAGTATTCTATTCTATTCTTAAAAAAAACAAAATTCACTTAACTCTCTTGCTTAGCAATTTTGGGCTCAATTGTAGCGATACAATTATATGCTTGATTTTGTGCTACTTATTTTACTTAAGTAGCACAAAATCAAGCATATAAAAGTTTTTTTTTAAATGCAGTCTTAAAATGTCAAAAAGAAATGAAAGGCTGTTATTTACATTATCATAGTGAACTCATATTGAAAAACTAAACTTACTGCCTGCAGGTGTGAAAGATCCTTTGAGGAGAAAATAGACCAGCTTCAGATAATCTGGCAACCTTTTTTTTAAAGGAGTTATGACATCAGATAAGTTTGTCTTAAGACTTTGAAGGCCATTGACATCTTTCTGATCACATCAGATAATTCCGTCCTTTTCAGAATTATTTGTTATAAGTTGCTTAATTTTATTCGTTTGACACTGCTTACTTGTTTACTCCTTTCGCTATTAAGACAGAGCATTAAAAGTGGTGTTTATATTCAGGGAAGAAAACTACATTTCAAGTTCTAACATCACATACCTATAATTTCACTTTTACATAATTACCTTATTCTACTTTGAAAATACAGGAAAGAGTAGTATATCTATCCTGTGTGGAAACCTGACTGAAAAGAAATAAAAGGAAAACAAACACAATAATAAAATTCCTGGAGGGTGATGATAATAACATGAAATAAAAAAGTTGGTAGATGGTGGAACTTTCACTCTTTAGAACATTTTAGGTCCTTTAAATGTGTTTCTGCTGCTAGTAAATTGTTCAGCTATATTTTTCTGCTACAAGACCATTTGAATTATTGATTTAGATAATGCTCATTCTGACTAAAATTGGCTCAGATTATATGCTATTTTTATTTTTAACACCAGTAAAATATCAGACTCTAACTAAACTACTGGTTGATTACATTGTATTACTATTTTGTATTTATATTTATAATTGTTTTTATAGCTATATGTTTTATTAGGTTGTTAAATTGCTCAGAATTGCCTTGAACTGCAAGATGGGTGGCATATAAATTTAGAAAATAAACATTAGTATACATTGTAGCATATAATGGTTTCATGCAGTCTAACAAAGGTAATACTCATTTAGTGACCACGGTTGGGACCGACAATCTAGTCATTAAGCAAAATGGTTGCTAAATGAAACTGTGTTTATGATCTATTTCAGTTTTCATTTGCCGTACAGATGTAAGGTTTTAAATGAAAAGATTTGTTTCCAGGATTGGTTACTCAAATCATTGCTGCTATAATTGCAAAGTCATTGTACAGTCATTCTATGAGGCAGTTATTAAATGGGGACTAGTTGTACTCAGACTATTGGACTTGATTTCTTTGGCATTTGCTTTTAGGGCAAATAAATGATTTGAAGTTTTAAATTAAAACTTTCCATTAGCAGTGAATTCCAAATGTTATCAGCTCCTTTCCCTTTGTGAAACTAGATTAGCCATGCTGAGAACATGTTCCTTTGAACATTGATGTAGCCATTAACCCTGGAGTCATGGGGTACAGACTCCAACAGGGCCCATTTGTTTAGGATTCATTACCGGCATCAGCCTTGATAGGATATCTTCCTCTAGCCTACAGTAAGGTTTGGCATTCGTTAAACATCTGTTGTTTGGTTAGCCCATGTCTTCTACTTTGAGAAGAGCTGAAATAGTATCTCAGAGTGTCCAGTTTATAAAGTGCTTTGGACAAGTGGGGTACTCACACTTCTCTGATCAATTTCTGAAGGATTCAGAAAATCTTTTCCCTCCTTTATTATATGTGTAAATAATTGCATAATGCATGAATACTTGGGAGAATACGTCTGATGCATTTTTGTACAAGGACACATTGCAACATCACCTGAAACTTAGAATAACTTTTGTCGTGGTGAAAGAGACCATCACTAGTGGCAATTGTTCTTATCCTTTTTTATTATTATTATCTTCAATCATTCTACATTTGAGGGTAAAAAAGAAAAGAAGAATTTATGTTGGACCCTTGCTCCTCCCTAAATTTAGTTACTTGCTAATGTTATAGAATAGAATTAGAATAACAGAGTTGGAAAGGACCTTGGAGGTCTTCTAGTCCAACCCCCTGCTTAGGCAGGAAACCCTACACCACTTCAGATAAATGGCCATCCAATTGCTTCTTAAAAACTTCCAGTGTTGGAGCATTTACAACTTCTGGAGGCAAGTTGTTTTACTGATTAATTGTTCTAACTGTCAGGAAATTTCTTCTTAGTTTTAGGTTGCTTCTCTCCTTGATTAGTTTCTACCCATTGCTTCTTGTCGTGACCTCAGGTGGTTTAGAGAATAGCTTGACTCCCTCTTCTTTGTGGCAACCCCTGAGATATTGGAACACCAATATCATGTCACCCCCTAATCCTTTTAATCAAACTAGTTTTGATGATTACTGATGTTATTGATGTTACTGATACTCTTTGATAATGTTATCTGGTTGGATAATGAAATGTCTGCAAACAAATAACCCAGCTCAGGGAACATCAAACATTCCATAGTTCAACACTGAGCTACTGATATTATCTTCTATTGGAATAATCTAATTACATATGCCTATCCCATCAAGATAGTCCATGGCTCTTCAGCAGCCACACTCCACAAGCAGAAACTGTTGCAAATGGAATCTGATGAACTATGTCAAATGTAGCTAATATAACTACTCTCCAGTCCTACCATGAATAATTTTCCTCTTCTGTCAATTACAGAACTGGTCCCAATTTTTAAATGAGTTTGTATGCAGGTTGCAATGTGGATTACAGTTCTTTTTTAACCAGGTGTGCAAATAATAGTTTTATTCTACATTTTTATCAGAGTTGTAGCAATCCAAGCAGCACACAAGTAAATAATTCAGCAGGATTTATTTATAGAATAATAAATAATAAATGAATAATAGAACTATTATATATAATAGTATGAAACATGATGCATGTATACAATACCCATGCAGTTCTTGAAACATGGTAGCAAGGACAAGAACAAGAAGCAATCAGAATCCCCAGAACTCAGTTTTCACAGAAGCTATATAAGCACAGAAGCAATATATTATAGAGGCTATATTGCAAGGACAAAGCAAAATCTTAGATCTAAATCAGTCAAGCTAAGCCACACCCAGGTTCCAAGCTGTCTGGGTTACCAAACTGTCCCCATTGGCTGACCTGTTACCATGTCTATTCTAATTCATGAACTCTTATACACTGAACATTTTTATGATGCTAACATTATTAGTTGAAGAAGGCCTGAAATGATGAAGATGTATGAATCCTACATATAATGGGAATGGATGAACCAGTTAGCTTATTCCTGATTACAACAGATATTTACACAAATTCTTTAGCAATGATATTACAACAGATATTTACACAAATTTTTTAGCATATAGCCTCCCGATATCTATATTTATTTTGGAATAAATTGTGAAAAATAGTGCTTATTAAAATTAATATTAATGGGAGGGGGCTTTTCCTGTTCCTCCACATAGGATTATATTGTCCACTTATCCTCTATACATCCAAGTTTCCCTTTATTTGTAAGAGCTAGAAGAGGTAAAAGAAAGGAGGACTCTGCAATAAATACCAAAACCTTATAGACAACTACTTCTACTATAGAGGTAACCATTTGATGAGACAAATATGACACAGTTGCTTAAAGTTGAAGGTTTGAGCATTTTAAGAATAGGGGAAGGAGAAACATACTGTTCAGACACCTACAGCAATTTTTCTTAGCATGGTACCTTCTCAATGTGGCTCAATGAATTGCTTTTCACAGCAAATAATAATGTTAGCAATATAAAAATGTAGAGCAACATTATTATTTGCACACCTGGTTAAAGAAGTGAACTTTAACAGCAAAATGACCAGATTTCAATTGATTTTTGAAATAATTTGAGGGGTTGCACAGAGAAATTAAAGGTGGTAATTGCAATGATTTGTCACAGAAAGTCTCTTGATTTTTGTATCTGAGAAAAACTTCAATAAAACTAGGAACCCACAACTCATTTTTTTTTAAACAATGGGATGATATTAGGAAGGGATATGACATATTAAGTGACCTTCTATCAATGGTAGAGTTTAGTGGAAATGCCAGCACAGTATAATCTGTGAAGAAAAATAAATTCCATATTGAGGACCACTGGGAATGGTATAAAAATAGATCTGCTAATATCATCTTATGCATTTATTGAACATAATCTTATTTGTTATATTGTGTATGTGATTCTGATCACTGTATCTTAAAAAGAATGTGGTAGATATGAAAAAGATGTGGAAAAATAATGCCTTTATATGATGCAAAGTTAGGGTGTTTTTATTTTCAAAAACAGGTGCATCTATGAAGCATGAGAGAGATGTGTAGAGTTTCAATGATGTAGACAAAGTAGATAATCAAATCAAACAGTTATTGCAGGCATAATGTCAGTATAAATAGTAGATATAGATATAACAGGTAAACATGAAAATATAAAGCAAGGTAAAAGGCCTAAGGAGAGGCATGGAATTGGGCAGCCCAGAAAGAAATACCTGAATAATTGTCAGACAGAAGAAGCAAAATCAAGCTCTGCCATGGGATTTTTTTTAGGATAGGTTAGATCAATATCTCAGCCTTGGCAATTTTATGATGGGTGGGCTTTAACTTTCAATATTTTCCAGCCAGCATGGGGAAATTTGGAAATTGAAGTGCATCCATCTTCAAATTGGCAAGGTTGAGAAATACTAGGTTAGATGAAAATCATTCCCAATTCCCTGTAGAGATACCAGTGAAGGAGTAGCAAGAGCTCTAATGAGCCATTTTTGCAAAGGCCTATACAGTATACACTGAAATGAGGGAGTATTCATGCAATGTACCGTTAGGATAGCAGAAGGCAATGCATCCAGCCTGGCTAAACTAAAATTCTGGTGAAATTTTAGGATTGTGAAAAGTAAGAGATGAGTGGGTGGTACATACACATTTTAAAAAGCTTGTATGTGCTGTGTAAAGAGAAACAGTAATTACAATTGTAATGATTTGCCTTTGGATGGCAGACACAGTTGGCTTTTCAGCATCCCTTAGCAGTGATTATAGGTGGGTAGGATTAATGCTATGTTGAGGGTTTCTCAAAGATAGATAGATAGATAGATAGATAGATAGATAGATAGATAGATAGATAGATAGATAGATAGATAGATAGATATAGCCCCTGGAGGGGACAAAGTGCTTGAAAAGTTTTTAATGTCATTCAGTTTAGTCTACGAAAGGAACCCCATTGGGAGAACAAGTAATGATGAGTAATACGCCATATGCTTTGTGTTGAAAATGTTCTAGATTCAATCTCCAGTCTTTTCAGATAGCGTTGAGGGACTTTTTCACCTGAAAAACCATGAACGGAGGAATTAGGAAAAGATGAAAAAATGATTTAAGAAAGATAGAAGAACCTAATGCCTGAAAAGATAAAGTCTTCTTCCAGAATAATGAAGCTCAAAACTTAAGGTTCCTGGTAACTTGTTTGGTCCGGCAGGAGGATTTCAGCAGTGAAGGAAATCACTCCCTTTTTACAATCCTGTAATCCCTTAATTCAGGCATTGTTAGGCTGAATACTATCCAATCTCATTCCTTCTTAATGCCTTGCCCCATATCCTTGTACATTGATGTCATCATAATACACAAATGATGCTCCCCCATCTAACGCAACAATGTTATTTAAATGCTGATAGATTCAATCTTTAAACTGGCAGATTGTAGAGCTCTGTAATATCTATCAAGTTTGTTCTACTCACAAAGTAGAAGAGGATGGAGTTAACTGCAAGGCAGTGGAAGTATATGTTTTCATAATGAAGTGGGCTCTTGTTTAATTAACATAAACAGCTAAAAGCAAAGGCGATTTGTCTCTTTTGATTTAACTTAAAAAGAGATTGTGTGTTGCTACAAATGTCAAATGATTAGTTAACTGTGTTTCATTTGCTTTTAGTATATGGGAAGATGTGCCCTACCCTAAATAGATAAATAAGTACATGAAAAGAGATGAGTATGTACTTCTGCATAGTTGTCATATTGCCTTTCACTTTGAATGTGGTGAGATATTGTTTTCTTTAACTGTCCTGGTTGCTAGCATCCAAGTATAGCATTTGAATTGATCTGAGAAAACCCATGAAGAGTATTCCTTTGCATAGTGGAAGAAAGCAGGGTTCTAATTTCTATAGATATCAGCCATGATGGCAAACTGAAGCAGTCAAGGTGAGCTAATAAATGTCCATGGAAATATCAGTGCACATGATCCCAGGAACATCCTGGTTCCCTTTCTAAAGAGCCAGTGATGAGAATTTTGAGTCTGGCATCTGAAAATATATATTAGGTTACAAAATGTGAAACATGTCTCAGATCAGTGCTGAGTCCAAGGGAGTCTTTATCTAAATTCCTTTTAATTGAGGAAGGTAAATAATGGTAATTCAACTTTTTGTATGGAAAGATTTGTTTTCCCAGTAGCTTGCTTCCTTTCTTTGATTTCATTGAGGACTGCATCAGGGTTGTGTTTGACCTCAGGGGGGCAATGGTGTGGTCAGCTCGACACCATCATGCTGGGGGTGCCTGTGATGGCCTGAGCACTCTGCCAGCAAAAACAGGCTTCCGAGTTCCATTTTCAGCTGCGATGGCTTCCTACAACCCTTTGCCAGTGAAAACGCCCATCCCCCCACCCCCGAGCTTCGTTTTGGCTGTGATGGCCTTGTCAAACATCTGCCAGCAAATTGGAGATGTTTGGAGCTTGCAAGGATCACAGACTGGTCATTTGCTATTTCCAGGTTGGCCCTTAGATCTAGTGATCTAAGCATCCCCTGGGCTGGATCCAGCCTTGAGTTTGATACTCCTGTTCTAGAGGCATGCACCTAATAGGAATTATTATAGCAGGTGACATGGAATTGAATGTGACCTCCAGATGTTGCTGAGCTACAGCTCCCAGCATCACCAGCTAGCACAACCCATGCAGTAAAATGTTAGGATCTGTATTTGCCTCAGTATGCCCATAAAACACCTCTGCTTTGTATCCTGCATTGGTTACCACTTTGCTTCCAGGGTGTGACTCTACTATGGCATAGGGTCTGGTTATTTGAGGGACTGCCTATCTTTCATAGCATATGCCTGACTGATTTGATGTAGTGTTGTCACACTCTGCATTTTTTTCACTTAAAACCATGTCATTTATTGCAGTATTGGAAATATGACTTCTCGGTAGCAGAACCTCCTTGCTGAGTTGAGGTTCCTGCCAAGATTTGAATAGCTTCCACCCTACATATTTTTGAAGGGCCCTGACTCTTCACTCAGCCTTTGGCAAGAGAGAGTGGAGCCCCTTTTAAATTGTGTGGGTTGGTCTTTGTTCCCTTCCTGGTTTGTCATTTTTGATACGTTTACTTTATTCTCATTTTTAGTTTTTGTTGCTTTAATGCTTTAAACAATTTGTAAGCCATCAAGAACCATCAGAAGCCAGGCACCATAGGAGTTGATTAATTTGTTGTTCTATTTTATCAACATCTATAAAACTACAGATCCCCAATCCCTGATACAGAGGATAAAATACTGCAATACCGATGCAGTGGGTCATTCTATGCTCTCAGTGCCTCTTCCATTAAATGGAATTAGCAATGACCTACTTTATAATTTTGTGACAGACTGACAATAAAGACCCACCCTTATGCTATGAATTTGTGTTTGCTGCGTAGAAAGAATGAGTTAGAGAAATATGTTCAAATCTATTATTGTTCAGCCAATAACTGATAGACGGGATTTTAAATAAAAATTTTAAAGTGCAGACAGAAATAATTGAAAACATAAAGTCGGCTTATCCTGTGCTTGACTATTTATCCAACCCATCATGCTCTACTCCCAGGTATGCAAAAGCCAGTTTACATTACACAGAATGAAATAATGTAATTCTGAAGAGCATTACTTCCCATTTCAGTGCAGAATCATAATTCTGACTCCTTCCCTGCTTCTATTAAATTGTTATGTAAAGTGAGACTTGGAAAATGTAGCCATATGCGTTAGATGACTATTATACTAGGTACTTTTTAAGGGTGATTATTCAAAATTCCAACCTTCTACTTGCAGGCTTGGAGTGGTGCAATGCAGAATTGTGAATCCAGCCATCTTCATGCTGGTTAATAGAAATGTAAGCAGGAAACCGTAGGCAATTTGGTGCTCTCCAGATGTTTTTTACCCCAATTCCTCATAAACCTGAGCTATCACAATCAATGGTCAGAGATTATAACAATCATAATTCAAGCATCTGGAAGCAGAATGAGTTCAAACATCTGGTAGCAATGTCAAATTAGTTGTAAAAAATATGGAGGTGTCTTATGGATAAACACGAGAAAGGAAGAAATACAGTCAGCTGGATTGATGGTAATGGCATAATTACTCAAAATGAGGGTGATAGAGATTTAACATGAAACATGACAGAGAATTTACTCTTGGTTAGGCTTATGTTCCTCCTTTCCTTCAGGAGCTCAAGATTGTGTTCAAGGACTGCTCCTCCTTTTTGCTTTATAATAACTCTGTGAACCAGATTGAGCTGGAAGGGAGTCCCAAATCATCCGGTGACCCCCCACAATTAAAGGTGGCCTGGAACCTGTGTCTCCGCCAGACTAGTCCAGTCCCTTAATTATCATACCACACTTACAATCTCAGGTTATAAGAACTTTGAATATATAGAATGCAGCACAAAAGCTAATTATTGTTAAAGATATAAAGAATGAAAGAAAGAAATTGTTATGCTCCAGAGCAGCAGCTTGCTAAGAAAAGACTTACTTTGGAAAGGTATCAAAAGTAAGAGATTCACATTGGATTCCTACTTCAATTTCATAGTTCACTCTTTGACAAATTTAGTATTTTATTCAACAACTAGAGTGTGTTTTAGTATGGTACTTCTTGTTGGTAGTGGGCAGATAGCAGTATATAGGCTTGCAGAGTAATCTGTAGATTAGAGATTTAGTTTACGTTGGTAATATGAGCATGTTTGGAATAAAATCAGGTTTTGGTTGCACTTGTGGCATACTGGCCAAAATGTGCCTCAAATGACTAGTACTGTCCTTAGTCTGGAATGCTGGTAACCTTTTCTTATCTTACTAAAGGTGTTATGTGAAAGTTTGATTGATGAAAGCCATGATAGAGGCTGGAAGTCAACATCTGTGGGTCCATCTGGCAATGGTAGTGGCATATGGAGGATTGTGACTTAGAATACAAGAAGAGTAAAGAGTAAAGAGAATGAATAGTAAAGGGCATGCATGATGAACGGATAGAAGGGAACTCATCAAATTTGCCAATAATACAAACTGGCAAGGCAACACCCCAGAAGCTTTTTGTTGTTATTGCTTTTACTCCCTAATATTGTTTTTTTGTTACCCCTTTTCCCTTTCTTTCCTAACTCCTTTTTTTTTTTTTGCTTTTCTTTGTATTTTTAATGTAATGAAGGTTTTCTTGGGAGGGGGGGGAGAGAAAATGATAAACCTAAACTTGAAAAAAATGCTGGAAAAATATTTCAGATATTTAATGGGAATGATATTGATGTGTCTGAAACTAGAATGGATACAAATGCTAGAATATTAACATTCAAGGGAAAAAGTCATGAATTGTGTAACAATGTTGAAAAAATGAGGGAAGTCAGATATAGATGGGTGTAATTGAAGAAATGTTAAAATATGGATGTATATTTTATATTTCCCAGATATAAAGGGAAAGATAATGGAAGAGAATGCAGAAGCTATATGAAGATCAGTTTGTTCATTATGTCTGGGAAGATTTGGTAAAATTCTGTTTGAAAGGGTAAAACTTGGGAAATGCATCCACAAAGAAATTTGGACAGACAAGATTTTTGCTCTTCAGGAAGTTGTTGAGAAATGTATGGGTGTAAGAAAGGGTGTTTATGTCTGACTTCCGGTTTGAGCTTCTTCAGTGACAGACTGAAACCTCATCTCTGTGAGGCTTCGATCCATGCTCGCCACTGGAGCGCCCCGAGCCAGCTGGTTTCGGGGGTAAGCCACCCCGTAGAGATGATGAAGAAGGGGGAGACTGCCTGCAGGGTTGAGGAGAGCCACATCTCTCCTCCCCAGCTGGCCATTACTCCCTTTCCCAAAGGCGGTTGTAGCGGTGGTCAGAAATGGCCACCACAAAGAAGAACTCGGCCGGAAAAGAATGTGCAGGAGGAAGATAAGAAGTGAAAGTTTTGGTTGACCGGGTCAAACAGCAAAAGCAACAAATAAGGTACCCTGGAATTAAAACTTTTAAAAAACAATAGCATTGTTCCCTAAGAAGATTTTTAAGCTGTGAAGGAGAGAGAAAAGGGAAAAGATTTGGTTTTGTTTTTCTCCTTTTCCTATACCGACAGCTAAGAGACTTAAGCAAGAAATTGGAAAAAAATCCACTTTGATATTAATAAGCATTTAATGCTGAAAATAAAAAGTCAAAGGGATAATAAAGATTTCTGGATAATCAAAAGCTTTTGAAAACAGGAAAGGAGAGAAAAAGAATAAAAGGGCAGGATCTGGAAGGGAGGAGACTGCCTGGAATTAAAAAGAACTTACAGCAAAATCTCAACAAGACTTCCAAAAGATACATTTTAACTGAAATATCACAACAAAAACCCCAGGAAGAGAAAGTGGAAAAAGAAATAAGAAGAAATAACTTGGGATTATTTGGATTACTTGATGATTTCTGGATTTTTGGTTATTGTATTTAAATGACTAAAATCAATTGGGTGGCTGTTTAAAACTGTTTAAAATGGCTCCACTTTTAGAAGAACTGAAAATGGAACTTAAAAACTATAAAGAAGATGCACAAGAAGGGAGAGGTTTTTTTGGCTTCGTATTTCAGTTTTTGGAAATGGAGATTTGGAATTATGAGAAACAACAAGAAATGCCTGCAGAACAAGAAGATTGCGACAAAGAAGAAGCCATCTTTAATGAACAAGTAATCTTAGCTGGGGGGAAAAAAGGAAAGGGGGGAAAGAGAATGGAAAGTTTAAGATTGGGAAAAACAACCCCCCCCCAAAAAAATAGAGTGAAAAATAAGTATAAAATCAGAAAGCAACAGAAGAGGGAAATGCAGAAGAGAGAATTAGAAGTAGAGAGACAAGGTGGTAAAAGGGGGAGGGAGAAGATGAGAGGGAAGAAAGAAAGGAAAAGAAGTTATAGAGGACAGAAACAAAATATAGAGAAACAGGGCCTATTTAGGGTGAAAATTTAATGGAAAAGGGGATTCTGCAAAGGTACATAAGATAGTATTGTTATGTTAGAAACAGAAATAATTTTAGAAAATATGAAACAATGTATGATTAAAATGTTTAATAAAATAGCTATCGTAATTCAGTGGAATGCTTGTCAATAAATAAATGTAACAAAATGAATATTTAATGATTTACAAAATATATGTAACAAAATGAATATTGAAGAGAAATAAGGGAAATAATTCTTTAAGGAAGTACGATATTTAATTGAAAAGAAGTGTTAAAGATGTTAAGATTTTAAGGATTATTAATGATAGAACTGAATTGAAATGGAATGAGGGTTTATAATTACATATATTTATAATCTTTTCTTTTTTTAAAAGAATATAGTGTGTATTATAAGAATGTACCAAGCAGAATTTGATTGGAAGTTATGTATTATGTACTATATTGAAGGTCATAACCTTAAGGTATATATTGAAGTTTAAATAAGAGTTGAATGGATGTAATTAAAAGATATAAAGGTGTCATACTCCAATTAGTAACTACAGGAGAAAATTTGTTTAATGAGAAAAGATAATATGAAATTGAAACAGAACAGATAAAAGTATAAATATAATGATTTGAATTGAGATGAGATAATCAAAATAAAATTGAGAAAATTAAAAGAGGGGAAAAACTATATAAAAAATGTAGAATAGTATAAGATATAGAATAGAACACAAAAAGGAGCACGAAACTGAGTTTTGTGTCTGTATAAAGAAGTTCAACCTGGAACCATGCTATTTTCAAAAAAGATGTTTTATTTGTATTTTGTATGTGTGAAAACCCAAATAAAACTTTATTTAAAAAAAAGAAAAGAAAGGGTGTTTATGTCTGATGATTTTGAAAGTATCCAATGAATAGGTGTGAATTATGGAATGTTTTGTGTGAATATAAAGTTGCAGAGAGGTTAGTGAATGTGATAAGAATGATAAATGATGAAAGCATGAAAATAAATGAAATGTTTAGGGAAAGATGATTCAGCACTGAGTAGGGTGTAAGATCAGGATATGTGATATTTCTATGTATGTGGCTATGTATATATGGAACTGGTTACAGACAATGTCTGTTGGAGTCATGCATGTCTGTATACTTATACATAGATGATGCCATATTGTTGGTGGAAAATCCAACAGATTTGTATTGAATAAATAATCTGCACAATACAGAGATCTGATCATCAATATATTAGAACAAGATAGTTGATTTTGACAGGGGAAAAATTGAGTGAAATTTTATATTTTATGGTTGAAAAAGCCTGGAGTAAGTAGAATAAAAATAGGGTAAGATTTATAGGGTAAAAATAGGGTAATATTATGGTAGGTTTACTGTAGATGGAAAAACCTTGATAAAAGATTTATCAGAAGTAGTCAGAAAGTTGTTGAATTTTAAGATAAGCAAATGTTGGTAGAATGTTAGTGGGTGGCCTGTTACAAGAAGTGAATATTTTTGAACGAAGTCAAAAGTTCTATCTACATGTGCCCAATCATTTCTGCCCACCCTGTTTTACGAAAGTGAGGGTCTGGTTTGTGAGGAGAAACACTAAAGTTAGTTCATGAAGTAGGAATGATTTATTTAGAAGTATGTGCATTTACACAGAAATAGATAGATTCTAGGATTAGTTAATCAGTTTATTATAGCCCTCAGACCAGATATAATAAAATATCTAATAGTAGGACAACATACATACATAGAAACATACAGGGGTGGGATTCTACCAGTTCGTACCTATTCGCTAGAACTGGTTTTTAACATTCTAAGCAGTTCAGAGAACTGGTTGTTAGAAGAAATTACTGGCCTAATCCTGTAAGGAAGGCAGGAAGGAAACATTCTGGTGTTGCTTACAGAAACTGCCTCTCCGTTAACCCTTATTACATTCTTGGCAGGACTAGACTACCTGTCTCAGGAACTTCTCTGGATTTTTTTTCCCCTCCTTTGCTGGTACTTTGCTTGTGTGGAGTGACCATTCAAAGATACAGTGGCACTGAAAAAAGTGACTTATGTCCATTTTTCATACTTACGACTGTTGCAGCATCCCCACAGTCATGAGAGGCCAGGCGAGGAGATGCATGCCTTGATATGAGTGATGTAGAGTTGGCCACGCCCAGCCAATAACATGACCACCAAGCCATGCCCACAGAATGTTAAAAATTTGAATCCCACACCTGGATACATAGATTCAGTACATCAGGAAAAAAATACAATAGGATCTAAAAATAATTAAGAACAGATGTAATAAAACAAAACAGAACAAAAGGATTAATGAATGTTGAAAAAGTATGTCCATACAAGGGTCACTATGTGAATGATTAGTACAAAGGAAGTATCTTGAGGTGATTTGGTTGCAGAAAGGGATGAATCAAATTGCAAAACAGTCATATGAATGAAGAACACATGGTTCAAGAGGAAGGGAAGGAACTTGTGATTGAAATTGAATTGATTAAATCCTCAAAAAGAGAAGTAGAAATGTATAAGAGAAGGCAGTAGGGTGCAGTAATGGGCATGAAAGCAAGAATAATTTGCAAAGATAGAAATATATGGAGAAGTATCATAAATTGTATCAATGTATATTTCCTTTTCTTAGATATTTCAAACCTTTAATTTATTTTATACCTTGTTCCCTTTAGATTTCTAGTTAGCTTCTTTGGTTTTTTAGTTTTGGGAGATATGGATTAAAAACTTTCAAGGCAAAAGTTACTAATAGTATGTGAAAAAGTATCTCAGGAAGCAAAAGGAAACAGGCTACATGTTGCATTCTCACAATTAAATTGAAGTCACTTCCCAATGGTTCACAAATAAAAGTATATAAGCTGTTCACAGTTGGAATAGTCTATTTTTCCTACAATGGAAATTCCATTAAGGATAGAATCATATTGAAGTACTTCTGGTACAGCCAGAATGGGGCATTTCCTGACCAGAATACTTTAATTTTGAAACATAATATACCTATTATTAGAGATGCTTCTGGGGAGTCCAAAAACAGAATTAAATTTCTTAGGCAGGAAAACCAGATTAAAAAATCCACCTTTGCAGCTGCAAAGGAAGAGCACATATTCAAATTCTTTCCAGATCAAGTCAAAGAGAAACCAAAAGTGGTGCAGGTAAAATTGGAACTCACGACTTAGGAGGGACCTCAAATGATTCCCCCAAACAGTTGAAAATGATGGAACAGGAACAAACAGACTCAGATTCAATATCTGCCATTCTTGGTTTTAAAAAGATGATACAGTCTTGAGATCACATAGAATCATTTATTTTGTGAGTTTTACTTCTAAATAACTATTAATTTTTGCAACAGAACTGTGTACCTAAATAAGGCATACAGCTAAAGAAAAGGATGCGGCACAACGGCATCCAAAGTTTAAAACCACAGGAAACCAGATTGTGTGTCTACTGTGTAAAAGCAAAACATGCATAACTCTGAATCAATATTGATCAATATTGTCACATGAATACCATCACTCTAGATCTTTTTTGCCAAATTTTCTAACTTATCAAAAGAAAGGATGGACATCTCATATAAACATGAGCATCACGTCAAGAGAGGCATTAACCAATGACACTGTCTTCCAAACTGGGGAAGAAACCAAACTTGCCCCATTGAGCAACCTCCTCCCTACTGAACCTCATATATTGGTGGAGAAGAGATGTTGTCTTGTTTTTGGACAATAATTTCAGCTTTCCTCAACAGTTTAGCTAATTTTGGAATTGCTCTACAATTTATTCAGTCTGTGACAAAAGTGTGCAATTGTGATCGAAAATGAAGACTTTTAAATATTATTTTCAATGCTTTAAAAAAACCTTTTTAGTTTTAGGCCTGGATTTCAATCCCAGTGTTTAAAATCTTTCTGAGGCAAAGAAGAAACAATCTACAGGTGTTTGAAGTACTGTATCATGTTTCTTATTTTTGAACTTGCATTCCCAACTCCCAGAATTCAGCCAGAATTCTGGGAGTTGGGAGCATATGTCTTAAAAGTGCTGAAGTTGAGAAACACTGTTTTAGAGTTAAGCCAGCAAGAAAGAAAATGTATGTGGTCAGAAGAGATAGTTATTATGGAAAATATGGAAATAAATTGGTAAAATTTGGGTGAGGTGGGGGAAGGTGTGCATTTAAAAAGTCTTGCATTGCTGTGCAATAAAATGATTCTGCAATGGAAAAAAGAAGACATCCTTCAAAACCAGAAGCTGTGTCTGCATATATTAGAAAAGTATTCCTACCCCTTCTTGGCAATGTTGCATGCATCTCCCTGCTGAGAAATAAGTTTCTCACATCACATGAGAAGTTGAGTTCAAAAAAGATGAAGAAAGTAATAAAGAAAACTCAATCCACATTCATCAGCCCCTCATACTGGATGAGCTGGCATTGTGTAAAGATTCCACAGCTGTAGCTCATTGCAAAGAAAGAGAGAGAGAGAGAGAGAGAGAGAGAGAGAGAGAGAGAGAGAGAGAGAGAGAGAGAGAGAAAGAAAGAAAGAAAGAAAGAAAGAAAGAAAGAAAGAAAGAAAGAAAGACTGGCAAGAAGGCAGGCGGGTAGATGGACAGTCAGGTGGGTGGGCAGATGGGTGGACGGACAGACAGACAGACTGGTGATGGAGGGAGAGAGACAGAGAGACCATTTATTGTAGCATCCTGGTGAGAACTCATTCCTTTAAATATGTGCCTTGACTTGTTTTAATGTATGGTCTGTTTCTGTTAAAACTCAACAAAAG
The DNA here is from genome assembly GCF_049901715.1 of Pseudonaja textilis. Taxonomy (NCBI): domain Eukaryota; kingdom Metazoa; phylum Chordata; class Lepidosauria; order Squamata; family Elapidae; genus Pseudonaja; species Pseudonaja textilis. Next base: position 95,965,170 of record NC_142008.1, read on the forward strand.
CCAGTGGAATGTGGGGGATAAAATATCAGCTTTTGATCAGGTAGGAATTCTTGCTGAAAAATTAAATTTCACTTAGATGATTTTGGGGTGTGTGGTAATTTACAATTCAAAGAACAGTATTCAAATTCAGTATTCAAACATGACAATAGCAATAGTACTTAGACTTATATACCGCTCCACAGTGCTTTACAAGTACTCTCTGAGTGGTTTATAAATGTCAGCATATTGCTCCCAACAATCTGGGTTTTCATTTTATAGACTTTGAAAGGATGGAAGGCTTTAGCTGGTCAGGATTGAACTCCTGGCTGTGGGCAGAGTCACTCTACAACACTGCTTTCTAACCCCTTCGCCACCATAGCTCAGACTGAATGTGGGGGGATCAAAAGTCTGAAAGGGCTCTGGGCAGAACAGCAACAAGAGAGGGTCCCATTAGAGAATCTTCAGCGTAACTGATAACAAACAGGGTCAATAAGATCCAAAATTAGCACCTATAGAAGGGAGAGGGAGGATGAGGAAAGTTACAAATCCTGAAATAGCTACCCCATAAAAACCTGGAACTAGCTTCTATCAAGTGAACATTTATTCCAGCAATGGTTAGATATAATATATAAGCCATGATGTCTTGCTCTAATTTCAAGTTTAGTTACAAGTTTTAAAGAGGAAGACAATTTACTTGGAGCCGAATACCTCCTGATTGTTACATGATGATTTTGGCACTTTGACCTTGAATAGCTAAATGATGTGGAAAAGAATCAAGGATTTTTTAAAAAATAAAATGGTATAATTTTATTCTACAGCTGCAGTCTGTTTTCAGTGTAGGTTTCAAATCCTTATTTGTGTCTACTTCAAGGGATGCTCAAACATATAGAACTGAAAGATTAATGTCTCCAAACTTTGTATTTTTCCTCAGTATTTGCATTCTTCATTGTGATTCATACCTTAAATAACACTACCCTTTGCTCCCCAGCCCCTAAATTGTCTTCCTGCTTAGATTCTGAGTTTTGATTTTTTTTTTCTGGTTATATACATTCGTGTCTTTTGCCTACAGTACAAATCTCTCTTCTTATTAAAGCTCTTGTCTTTACCACATCACCTTTCCCTATGCAAATCCCTTTAAAAAATAATCTGGGTAATAGGAAGGAAGAGATATTCAGGCTTCCCAGGAGGCTTTATAGTCGAACAGTAATGTGAGTCCCAAGGAGATCCTGAAAGAGGGATATCTAAGAAAAACTTGATATGGATAAGATCTCCCAAGGAAAGAGCAGGTAACTGGATGGACTAATAGTTCCAAAGGAGCTAGAGATGCAATTGATTTTGGGGGGCTCAGCAACTGAGTGCAGCACCTTACTTCTGTCGATCTTGGAAACAGAGTATTACTGTAAGGATTATATATGGGTGGGATTCTGCCAGTTCGGACAAGTTCTATAGAACCGGTTGTTATGATTCTGTGCAGTTCGGAGAACTGGCAAGTTGTGCCACTGGCTGTCCCCTCCCCTCCTGTTGGATTTCTGCTTTCTAGCTAATCTAAATCACTGTTGTACTGCTTTGCCTTCACCCAGGAAGCTTCCTTGAGGTCCACTCAGGGGTGGTATTCAAGGAGTTGGGGGATGGGGGAGAAGTGGCCTGAGAGCAGAGCTGCACCTTCCCTAGGACTGAAGCTTCTATTTTTCAGTGCAGACTCAGGCAGCAGATTGCAGAAAAGTGGATCTGTGAGTGAATCTGTGATTCTGCAAATAACTCAATCTGCTTTGCCTGACTTTGGATAAAAGTTGCTCTATCTATCTATCTATCTATCTATCTATCTATCTATCTATCTATCTATCTATCTATCTATCATTTCAGTTTTAAATTTGGGGCTAGACTACTACTGTGCCAGAATGGTTTTTTATTCATCCTGATTGTTTGGGAGTCTTGGTCTGTGTTTATTGGTCTTGGAGTTTGCTGTGTTCTGCTTGATTGGTGTTTCTAATATCTTCTGTCTGTTTTGTGGCTTTTTTTGTGTCTTGATTGGCTGGCAACATTGTGTTCCTGTATTGGAGACTTTTAGTGCAACTTGGCTCTGAGTCAATTCGGAGCCAAGCTGCACTAAAAGCCAAGGCAACTCCGAGTCAACTCAGAGCCAAGCTGCACTAAAAGCCTCCGATACAGGAACACAATGTTGCCAGCCAATCAAGACAAAAAAAAGCCACAAAACAGACAGAAGATATTAGAAACACCAATCAAGCAGAACACAGCAAACTCCAAGACCAATAAACACAGACCAAGACTCCCAAACAATCAGGATGAAGAAAAAAACCATTCTGGCACAGCAGTAGGCTAGCCCCAAATTTTAAACTGAAACAACTGTAAAAGTCTGACTCACAGACGAACACAATACAGAAGCCTGATGATGGCAGATGAGATTCTGCCGAAACGTTGCTACAACTTTAAAAGCACAACTATAATGATGTGGGAAAATACCCGAACAAAGCTGAATGTAATAATATATATAACATAATATAATATAATATATATATATTATTCAATATTTACATAAATATATACAATATTTACAATATTTTCATACAAGCCACGCTCAGCCAGTCACGTAACCACTGTCACCCCCATCGGCAAGCCACACCCACCCAGTCACATGACCACCAAGCCACACCCACAAATTAGGCCATGCCCACAGAACCAGTTGTTAAGAAATTTGAATCCCACCCCTGAGTATAGATCTGGGCCAGCAGTTAAACTGAGTGAAGTAGCTGGTCCCAGTAGATAATTTGGGTGTCTTAAAATAACACGAATAGGCTCATTATTTAATATAATAATATATTATATTATTTTCTATTATGGAGGAAGAGAGATATTTAGTCTTGAACTGCCAAAGTGATTGGTAGATTATTGAATTGAATATTAAACCCTATAATTTGAGAAAAGGAGACAAAAGTAAGGGCACTGGAGGGCAATAGCGGAGCAGAAAGCAACTGGAGCTACAATAGAGAGAGGCGGTTAAGGTCAAGAGATCAAACTCTGATAAGAGAGATATTAGTGTTTTTTTTATTATTGTGCAATATTTCTAAATTATGTCCTTTGGAGTGACCCCACCAGCACTTAACTATGACAGAAATATGTTCAGGCAACATCTTTTTTTTGGTCTATGTATGATACTTTAACTTTCTCTGTTTCCATGGGGGACAAAGGCTGCTTGTCATTCTTAACTGTAACTGTTGTTTAAGTAATGTTTTGACCCTTAACCCAACTGCCTCCTACTGCCTCCAGGTGTGTAAAATTTGATACCTACTATGTCAAAGACAAAATCAGGTGACAGTTAGTTGTAGGATCAGAAAGGGGCTTATTCAGTGGCATTTACCAAAGAAGCAAAGGGAGGGAGAATCCCAAAAGCAGCATTACAGGTAGTCCCAAACTTACAATACTTCATTTAGTGACTGCTCAAAGTTGCAGCAACATTGAAAAAAGTGACTTATGATCATTTTTCACACAACTGTTGCAGCATCTCCATGATCAAAATTTAGATGTTTGGCAACTGATCCATATTTATGATGGTTGCAGTGTCTGGGGGTTGTGTGGTGGCCTTTTGTGAACATTTGACAAACAAAGACAAGGTGGGGGGAAAAATGGGCAAAATTTACTTTGTTGCTTAGCCACAGAAATTTTGGGCTCAATTGTGGCTGTAAGTCAAGGACTACCATCACTATTGTGATGCAAATCCCACAACTTTGCTTGTGTGTTATTCATACAGTACATACAGATTTCAGTACAACGATGTCTATCCGCCAGTCCAGGCTGATGTGGGAATGCCCCTCTCCTCCTAAACTACAGGTCAGATTCATTCTGCTATTATCTCCTTGAAGAATTGAGCATCGTGGCATCCTTCAGATTTTTAGAAGAGTGATGAGGTTGTATTTTTTCAACAATTGTCCATGTGTAATTGAGAGCACTGTATGGCAAAAACTTAATTGATCTTTTATGATATAATGAGTTGCAACATAGGGGAATATTCTGAGCAGCAAAATATATGGAGCTAGTCCTTCTTGAGTTCAGTTAGCATTCAGTTTATCATCCGAACGGAAACTCTGTTGATACTTCTAAGAGTCAACTTTGCCCTAGCTCTTGGGTGTCAAACTCGCAGCATCGCATTGCCATCACATGATGTTTCATGACATTTTTTCCCTTCGCGGAGCTGGAGTGGGCATGGTCTGGATGGGAGGTATCCAGTCTATGGGCCATCAGTTTGACACCCCTGCTCTAGATAGTTTTTCCCTTCTTTCTCATCAATCATCAATGGACCTGATTCAAGAGAAAAGAGGATTGGAAAGGATACTGCTTTCATTCTAAATAGATTCTTCCCACCAATGTTAAAGTTATTAATGTTGATTTCAGTGATGATAGTGATATATATCATGTCTAGTTTGGAATGAATTTTGTTCAGAATCTTTATGTGAAATAAGAAGTTGCAGAAATAGGGTGAAACCACAAGTCTTTGACTTAGACTGGCAGAAAGAGATAAGTTACACCTCCCACATGGTATCTTTCTGGTTTATTTAACAGCTTTTTTATGTATAGGAATGTTGCAAAGTTGTTTGCAATTGGCACTAAAGTTTGGCAGAGGATTGTTTAGCTATTGCATTGAGTATTATTGAATTTTAAAATTATTTTTATGGTAATGCATATTACAACATCTTTGCAAATAAACTGTCAGTAACAATCTGTCCAAAATTATGAAGAATACTGCAAAACAGGAATGAATGGCTTACTGATTTTTAGGATAAGAATTATATCAGGAATGTGAGTTTTCTGAATCTTGGCTAAAATGAGGTACAAGGAGTCTGGATGCAACTGTCCATGACTTGCTGTTTTTAGGAAGTAAATGAATGGAGCAAAATAATAATCACAGAATCAGATCATCTTGTGTTATAGCAAAAACATTATTTTTTAAAATTGCATTGTACATTTTGTAGAATTCATTGAACCATTCTGGTAAAGAGGTTTAGAACAGCATTCCTAAAACTTTGCCAAAACACATTTCATCTGGAGACATGTCTGTAATTCTTTTGCTCCTTCACCTCTTTTAAGAAGAATCAATTAATGGATTCCCAATCATTAGGATGTGAGACATAATTGGACTCAGGAATTTCCTTTGCCTATCTCCAGTACTGAAAAATAACGACAGTAGAAGATGGATGGTGTCCCTGTATCTTTAGTATTGGTTCAGTTGATTGAGTCAAAACTCAATCAGAAGCTCTGAATTTTGAAAAAAGCTTTTTCTATGGAGTGTTATAGTGGAATACCTTGGAGTGAACTGGGTTCATGTTTTATAGAGGTTGGTTGAGCAATATAACCATTTTCAGCTAAGTGACCCTGAACACTGTTTACTAAAATGATACATATTTTCTGAGACAGAACAAAGTTAAAGTGTTCCAGCCGTAGCAGAGAATAATAGAATGGGTTCACACTAGGCTAGTTTCTTTAATGAAGTTAAAGAATGATAATGATATTAAACAAATCACAACTGCCTGGGTTAATACAACGTATTAAAGGTTCATTCCCATTTTTTGTATGCCACAACATATAAATACTAAGCCTTCCAGGGAAGTGTCCTCATAGTGCTATCTCTATTTCATACCAAATCATCTGCTGACACAGTCTAGAGCCACCTTTTGTTGTTCTGGTTTGAAAATGGCACTTTCCTTCTTTTCCCAACATAGAATTTTCTATGTAGACTCTTTGAGAAAATAGCCTGGGAGAATAATGGTCAGAAATAGCCATTTCCCCTGCTTCAAATGGCTTGGCAAGGATTCTGTCCTTGCCTAATTACTGGGCACTGTGCCTTTCTGGTCATTCTGATATTCGCAGCCACAGTCATTGGATATCTCACTTGTGCAACCTTTTTTTTTTCCCCTTCTATTTGCTTGGACCTGATACTAAGTCCACAAAAGGCCAAATGTGTAGGAAACCAAAGATGAGATAAGAACATCATTTTATCAGGGAGCAGAACAGTGTGCACTTCACCTGGCAAACAGATTTTTTTTAATAAAGAAAGCTATTCATTCCTTTAAAAAGGACAGCTTCCATGGTAGCCCTATGCAAATGTTCTTAGCAGCAGCTTTGAAAAAAAATTGCTATTTTTGCTATGGAAATTGCTATCTCTCAAATTTCCTTGTCTTCTGAGAAATTGAGATATTAGTACATTATTCCTATGTCTTTAATCTTGTTAAATTTTAGTTTTCATAACTAGAATTGCAGAGCAAGTGTCAGTTCTTCGAAAAACAACAACAACAACCCTGGTCCACAGGGAAAGTTCCAGGCAATGCAACTTCTGTGCTCCTCAGGGTATAAAAGGGCTTATCCTGCCAATGAATGTTCCAAAAGCAGAGTCTCTTGTTATGACCAGTGGGAAAGAAGTCAAGACATATAGAACTGGCCAGTCATAGGCCAACCCCATCATGATAAAAAAATCAGGGAAGCAGTTTGTGATTGATTTTCTTGATAGATGATGCTGGGTGGTAGAGGGATTACCAATTGTTGCCCGGAAACAACAGGTAGTTCTTGTTTAACGACTGTCCTGTTTAATGAATGAAGTTACAACAATGCTGAAAAAGTAATTTTATGACTGGTTCTCAAACTTATGACCAACACAGCAACTCTGTAGTCATGTGATTGAGAGTTATGTTCTTCATAATTGCAGGCATTTACAACCATCACAATGTCCCACAGTCACAAAATCACAAATTGCATCTTCACAGTTGGCTTTTGACAAGGAAAGTTAATGAAGAAGCTGGCAGGAAAAAAAACCCCACAAGTTGCAATCACACGATGTCTCACTTAATGATCACACTGCTTAGTGATGGAGTTGCTGGTCCCAATTGTGATGATTCAGCAAGGAGTATCTGCATTAAATTTTGTGAAGGTAGAAACACTCCCTCAATATATTGTTGAGATACAGTAAAGGTTGTAGAAGCTGTTATAACGTTATTATATATTATATAACAGCCCTCTCAATGAGCCTGTCCCCATATCAAATCATATTATGGCTTAGCATTTTGCATAATTTGTGTATGCTAGGAATAGTGTGAACATATCTTCTATTCATTCATACATTTTTATATCTTATCCATTCACAATCTCTTTTTGAGTGAAAGGATGGATGCTTTTAAAGAAAAACAAAGGGACAAACAGAAAAATATTGTACATTGTTGATATTTCTACAAACTTATTCTTAGTTTCCATTCACCATTTTTGCATTTATCAAGGATGAATTTATTCATTCTGAAAGAGTAAGGATGGCACTTTTTAAAAAGAAAAAAGGAAGGAAGGAAGGAAAGAAAAGGGTTATCATCATTTATAATTATGTATGCCTGCACATACACAAATAAGCATCTATTTAATTATCAATTTACCCAGTTGAGCTAAGGGAAACAGGGACTGTAGCCCCAGAGTCTAATTCCACGTAGGCTTAGAGACATTTTCTTGTTGAAAATGAAAGTAACGAATAAAAAAAAATCCTGCTCAAATATAAAAACAAAAACAAAACAAAAATGTAAGATGCGATCAACTAGCAATGCCAACTCAAAGCAAATAGGCAGATAAGAAGTTAAAGCTATTACAGATTTGTATCTTCCTAGACTCAAAAAATCACAGGGATAGTGACTAAAGCTAGGAAATAAAGAGTTGCTTGCTACTGAATGAAATGACTATGACAGATCTAGAAGAAATATTAAAGGGCAAAGACATCACACTGACAACAAAAGTACGTACTGTCAAAACCATGTTTTTTTCCAGCTTTAATATGATGGTGAAAGCTGGAGCATTAGAAAGGCTGAACAAAGAAAACTGAATGCTTTTGAACTGAATTTGAATACTGGAGAAATTTGTTGAAATTGGTAGAAGAAAAGGAGAAGAAAGAAGAATACAAGAAGTCATTCAATGCTAGATGAAGCAAAATAAAACTACTCACTGGACACACTGATAATGAAGATAAAGCTTAAACATGCTAATGCAGATATAAGAGTCATGGGGGGGAAAGTTCCGATGCTTAGAAAAATAGAGGGCAATCAAAAACTAATCTGACAGATGGCACTGTGGCTAGATACTATCACTGAAGATACAAGAACCAGTTGATCCAAGCTCAAAGAAGCAGTGACTGATAGACAATCCTGGGAAAATGTTGTCCATTAGATCATAAAAAGAAGTGATAGTATGAACAGGGATGAACTTTGGTTTCTTCCCCAGACCTGTATATTAGCTGCTAAGTAGCTTTTGTACCACGGTTCCTTATAAGAGACAGTGACTTGCAGCAAAGCCTTCAGGACAGGTCACTTGTGTTACGGTCTTTGGGTGGCTGAGTTTGTTTTCATCCTGTATCCTCTTCTTTCTCTTTCTAGTGGTCTCTATTGGGTAGAGGAAGACACAAAATTGACAATTTCATTTAAAATTTAAAAGCCAATAAACCAGGGACAGGTTTAATCTGTAATTTGTGGTGTTTCGTGTTATTTGGAGCATATTCAAGGTAAAAAGCCTAATGATCTCTGAAAAACCTAACATATTTAGGACTGAAGTGCCACTTGGAAAACTTGGTAAGGAGTCTAAATACAGAATTTGCAGGGAAATGCACACAGAAAGTATCAATCACAGTAATTCAACTGAAGGGTGAAGATGTATAAACTAAGTACAGTGACCCACTCAATAGAAACGATACATACCAAAGCAGTCAGGTTACCAATGCAGCATTAATTAATACGTACAGTGGATAGGAATAATTGTCTTCTGTTCAAACCCAGGTGACTACTTGATGAACTATAATTCAGAGATAATCACCTCAGAGCTTTTTTTGGCAATTCTCTTATTCACGAATGGAAAAACTTAAGATCTGTAATGGAATGTCCTGGTAGATTGAAATGGTCTCCTATCTAATTCTAGATGTTGCCATATCTGATGTCATGTTTGTATTTGTTGTAGGGATAGCTTTGTTTGTCTGATATTGAATGCATGAGAGCATTTAAGGACAATGGCAACATATATCTGATTAGAAGATAAGTAGTTGAATTAATACTTAGGTCCTATAAGAATGTGGTGTTTCTGCTTCTAGCTTGGTTATGAATTTAGATTTGGGAAGACTTGAGAAGTACTGGGAGAAATTCTGCATTGCAGTATTAAGCTGCTCCTATCTAGTGTTGTTCCTGGCTATAGCTAAACCAGAATTCAGTCTGAATTTTGGGAAGTGGTGTTGGCTAGTTTCTTAGTCCAGATTATGGCCACCAAGGCAACCACTGGACAATTCTGCTGCTTCTGCACCCCTCCCTTTCACTGGGTCATCGCCATTCTTCCCTGCCACTTGGCATGCATATGAATGTTGTTGGATTTTTTTGCTCTCAAATTTATATTCCACTTATAAAATGAAAAAATGATAAAAACCTACAGGGCTACGACATACTGTATACTCACCATTTCATATTACCCAATATTTTTCATAACCATTGCATTATTTGAATCCCAGGGAACAGTCCTTGAGAGATCTATTGTTTCTATAATGAAAAACAGAACTATATAATACAAAGGGACAATAATCTTATAGTAGTACTATAGGATTAATCACTAGTCTGGGAAGGAAAGGTAAGGTGGAAAGGAAGGAGGGCGGGAGGAAGGAAGGAATGTCTGGCACAGATCTGCATACAACCAAGTAGGTCTGTGGTCTGCATAAAAGGACCAAAGAACCCCAGGAAGAACCCCAAACCCTATTATGCAGACCTCTAGATATACTGGAACAAAATTGGCTCTTGATGGTTTGGTTGGTAGGTGAAGAAATAATTAAGCACCCATTGGAAGAGATTTCTCAAATGCATCTTGTTAACTTTCTGAATTAATTTTTATTATTCTCCCTAATAGAGAATATAGTTTGTAACACTGGAACTGCATTTCTGCTAACATTGATGGCTTGACCAGCATTGGAAAATAAGAAATTTGGGTCCATACAACCTCAGAATATCTAAATCCTCCTTCTGTCCATAGTGTTTATTGTCCCATCTGAAAAACAACAAAAAATAGGGTGTTCTTTTGTGGTGATATCCATATGAAATGCTTCTCAAAAAGAAATATGGCACTTACATTGTATGTTTTTTGATGCCAAGTTAAAGACTTTACTGTTTTGCTGACGTTTTAATTTGAGAAAACCTTTAGCCTACAGTGTGCTTTACTGGTGCTTTATTGTATCATTAATCTGCTTATGTTGAGGATTTGTTTATTGATTTATTACAGCCTTTATATACCTTCAAACTCCAAATGGCTCCAAGCAGTTTGCAATCATAAAAGCATATACCAAAACATAACAATGAACACATTAAAAAACATACTTCCCATTCTCTAAAAAATCAAGTAAAAAAATCAGACTACAAACCAAAAACAGACCTTCAGCAACTACACAGTTAAAACAACAATGAACTGGCAATTAATTTCACAAAGTCCAACCAAACAATATATTTGATATATTTGCTGTTTATTAACCTGAACTCAGTAGATGAAGCTAATTCAGTGTTAATTAAATTGGTCAAACACATTACAATATCATAATTCTGTTAGCTGGAAAACAGTCTGGATTAGGCAAAAATCTTTGACAAAAAAGTTTGGCCTCTCAGAATAATTGCAAAAATTCTGCACATTTTTTTTCAAAATAATTTCATTAATTATTGGGTGCATACAGAGTAAAATGAAGTGGGTTATATTATTACAGTCTTCCTTGCAGATCAATATAGTTTTTTAAAAGAGTCCTGAAGTTAAATTTTTCTCCATCAAATTTTCTAATAAACAGTGTGCTGAAATCACAGATAGAATATTGAAGAGAATTCTGGGAAAGTGTAAATGAGGTGGAAAATATGGACTTTGTATAAAAAGTACCTGCTCTTTGGTTGCCATTATTGCTTAGACAAGTTTCTTCTTTAGTATGGCACCTTCCAGAAGGGTGCTTCACAACTCTCATATTTTCTAGTCAGCATAGCCATATTACCAGTTACATTATAAGAATTATAGACCTCTGTGCTTTCTGAGGTTGGTTATTTTCTTGCAGATATGTCATTACATCAGTCCACTGATGATGTTACCTAGTTTGGTAATGAAATGTCTGCAAGCAAGCACCCACGTGAAACCCACCCATGAGAGCATGAAAGACTCTTCATTTCAACCCTGAGCTACAAATATTTTCCATTATCAGAACTGTAAATCAGAACTGTAGTCCAGAATATGTAGAATAAACCAGATTGGGGAAGATAGCTCTAGAACACGGGTGTCAAACTTGTGGTGTCACATTGCCATCACGTGATATATCCTGATGTTTTTCTCTTCATGGAGCTGGGGTAGGTGTGGCCTGCGCATGACACATCTGGCCCGTGGGCCATCAGTTTGATTACTGCTGTTGGAAAGTGAAAAATAACAGCAGCAACTTTAGTGAAGAAATGGAATTCTGCCCATTGTCTCTGTATCTGCATCACAGGGAAATCCTTACTAATAGTCTCAGAGCTATCTTTCAGGCTCTTTGACTGACTTTCCTTGCCTTGAACAGGCTCTAATCAGCTTTCAGAAAAGTTAACATTCCGTCCAGAAAGTTTCAAAAACATTTGTTTAATTAATGAGATAGGATAGGATAGGACAGAACAGAACAGAACAGAATAGTTATTTATTGGCCAAGTGTGATTGGACACACAAGTCCCAACGATATTGAAATTACTACTATAGTATGCAATTCTTTCTGATGTTTGTCATTAAAACCTATTTGCCTATAAATGCAATGCCTCTCCAATTTGAATGATGGAGATTTTAATTTGTGCGCTGATGTGGTAAACCAATCAAAACTACAAAAAGAAAAAAGAAAGAAAAGAAAAATTGAAAATTGATAGTTGAGTTGCCCATTAAATTTGGCACTAACTTTTTGGGATATTAGATCCAGTTGCTTTGGTTTGATTACTATATTCCAACCTGGAATATCTCAATGTGTAAATTAATATGTGAGATGTTATTTCTCACATCATGTCCAACTGTCAGCCAAGCTAGAGAATTTGGAGAATTCAAATTTTGCTACAACAGGAGGGTAAATACAACAGACTAGCTTACACTTTTTATGTAGCTATAACCTAGCATATTCCTGAACATGTTTATCTCAATATTCTTCAGTTGCTACACTGTAAGGTAAATGTAAAGGTTCCCCTTGCACATAGGTGCTCGTTGTTTCTGGCTCTAGGGGGCACTGCTCATCTCCGTTACAAAGCCAAACTGCCAACGCTGCCCAAAGATGTCTCCGTGGTCATGTGGCCAGCATGACTAAACACCACAGACATATGGAACACTGTTACAATACCTTCCCACCAAAGTGGTCCCTATTTTTCTACTTGCATTTTTACATGCTTTCAAACTGCTAGCTTGGCAGAAGCTGGGACAAGTAATGGCAGCTCACTCCATTACGCAGTGCTAGAGATTTGAACTGCCGAACTGCCGAGCTTTCTGATTGATAAGCTCAGGGTCTTAGCCACTGAACCACTGTGTCCCCCTAGCTACACTGTACATTAAACTAAAAAAGAAACAAACTGAATTGTGCTTAGATGTATTGCATAAAATCCAACCATTTAAGGAGGGTTAGAAAATTTTATTTTTTCAAAAAGCCAGCATTAAACTATGCTTTAATGATATATTTGAGTCCACATATTTGAAACCCAGCCTTGGATGGGAATTCTTTCTGCCGCCTCCTTGGCTCATCTGTTAGTCTATCCCACAACCTTTTGTCAGATATTCTAGGTCCTGCCTACTGAGTCCCACTGACCTGGGTAGACATTTATCTTCAGATGAAAGGGTATCTTCGTGCATGTGTCTTGTAAATTATATAAACTCCCATCACCCATATATCCCATTGCCATGGATTATTTGGACTTTTCTTCACAAGAAATATATTTAAAGCTCTTAATTGTTCCAAGAAAAAAAAAAGAAGTATCCTTGCTTTGTGGTCTCTGAGACCTTGTACAAATCTGTGGACTAAATCCTGGTTTAAAGTTATAGCCATGTGTCTGGCTGACTTTAGAGACTGAGCATAGGGAGCCAGAGATGGAAGGTCAGGGAATGGAGGCCATGAATTTACAAGTAGTGAGGAATAGAAAGGGTTATCTCTGTATGGGGAAACTCTAGTGAGCCAGCGAATGGCTTGCATCTTCCTCAGGCGCTGCGTATGCAGAGTACAGAGACTCACGTCTTGGCAGCTGCAGCAGGACTTGGGAGCAGGAGCGTGGCTCTCTTTCCCTTCTCCCCCTTAATGGCTGGACCCTGAAGATTCTCATCATTCTGACGGATTTTTCATTTATTTTTTTTTCATTCCCTCCCGCAACTCCCCCATCCACCCAATGCAATTTCATGTCCTGCAGCAGGTCTCTCTCTCTCTCTCTCTCTCTCTCTCTGCCTCTTGCTTTTTTTTTCCTGGTCCATTTCTAGATGATCACTCTGCCTATTTTTCATGCTCTGCTGAGTGCTGTTCCCTCCTTTTCATGGCCCAGCTGCCTGTCTCGCTCTGCCTTGCCTCATGAAGATTTATGGAACTGCAGTAATAAACTGTATTTGAGCGATCCTCTTTTCCGATAATCTTTGGGTGAGCGCCCAACAAGGTGGGTGTGATTTGAGCAAGCCTGCCATCATGTCCAGCTTGGGACCCCTCCCCATTGTGGTGTCAGCAGCTAGTGAGGTACTGGGAGCAGTACGGACCCAGCAAGGTTTCCTGCTCTCATTTTGAAAGGAGAGAGAAGCTTTACCAATCTGAACTGCCTTTGCTGCAGGATCACATTTTCTAAGGCAGCTATATTTCTATGTGTGAGAAAGGGATCTCTAACCCAGTGACATCCTCAGGTGTGTCTTCCACCTAAGGAACAAAACCTCCATTGCAGGTAGAAGGAAAATGAATGGATAAATCAGAATACATTGACCTGAATGCAACACTTGCTTCAGTGAAAGTCCTTTGATGCGTCTTTGTTTCTGGAAGAATTTTGTCTTGGTATTGGTTTGTCTCTGCTCCTGGTTGTGACCTAAGGAGTTCCTGCACCTCCAAGAAAAGATCTTGGAAACTCTTGGAGTGACACTGTTCCAGCTTGCTTGGAGCTCCTCCTGAATTATCCAGAGGGTAAGAGAAAGGAAATCTTTTCATTAGTCAGCTTGTTTGGGAATGGGGAGAGGCCTTTCTGCTTCTATATTCATTTTCGTTCTTCTCTCCCCATCACTACATCCATCTGATTAACTCATTCATTCTTCATTGTTACTTTTGTCCCTAGTTGCACTAGACAAATCTGTTTTGCTCTGGACCTCTTGACCTTTCTGTGAGGGACAATTAATTGCTAGGCAGTTGCTTTCTCCACCCTTATCCTGGTTCAAAATGGCTGCTTGGGCAAGACCTGGTGGGACAGACAGGAACAGAACTTCTTTATTATGGTCATGACCATTGTAATGTATAGTTTATAATAGAGCTTATAGGATTCAAATAGAAATCTATTAAAGAATTGTGATTTAACTAGAAATAAAGAAAATAAAGTAATAAAATAACACAAACAGAGTGCTAAATGGTCAACCACATCAGTCTAGAGGTTGAAAAAAAACCCCGTACAATATTTAATAATAAAAATAGTGTAGTCTTAAATAATAAAAAATAAGGAAGTCACGGCATGGCTTCATTGAACTCTAAAGAGCTTACCTTTTTTTAAAGTCCTAGTTCAGCCAGTCACATGGCTGAAGGACATTCCCACCAACCAAAATCTTAGCAGACAACACTGATCTTTTATTTCATCCTTATAGCAGTGCTACTATCACCCATCATAAGAGGAGGATCCCTGTCTTCCTTTACACATATACCCCACAATGACCCTTAGCTGAGCAGGAGTTGCTGTCGGGCAAATGTTTTAGAATAATTTATATTATATCTGGGGTATGTAAGGTATAGGTCCATCATGCAAATGAAACAATGGATGTGGTGCTCCTGTTTATTTAAGCTTTTAAAAATGCAAAGCTTGGGATTTTTTTTCTGAGATAAATGCTTGGTGTTAAAGAGGTTAAGCCCACCATAATGGTAGAGAAACTGGTTTGAAGGTTGGAGCAATTTCCTTTCCCCTCTTTTTCTTTTCTATGGTTCTGTGAAGGCTGGGAGGGAGGGGGAGTGGGGAAAGAGAGGGAGGGTGGGGGAGAGAGAGAGAGAGAGAGATTCCATTTTTTTGTGCTCAAATTGCTTTTGGCATTGCAAACAGAATCTCAGCCATTAGCTACTGAGAGAGAAATGGTGAGCATGGGGGTGTGGGGGTATTGAGTATGTTCTATAGACTGGGCAGAGCTTCAGGCAATTTGCTATTGTTCAGAGAGCAGGATGGAAACCGGACAGCTTTTGGCAGGTGGAAAGGATGGGGGAGGAGTGGTTGGCAGTGGTAGATTCTAAGTGAAAAGGTAGAGTGCAGGAACTAAATTCAAGCAAATTATAGAGTTTTACTGTGGCTTTGAAATTTGGCTAAAGCAGCAAATGCACCCAAATTTTAGATTTTGTCCATATGTTGAGCATATTTCTACCATCATCAGTTTATCGAATTAGCATGTAATACAAGCTTTTTCTTTGATCCAGTAATATTTTCATGCTTGAGGTAGAAAACCCAAGTATCAGTGTTATCTTTCTCCCCAATAATGAACAAGGAAATAATCCCCTGAAAACCCTGGCAGATAGTGCTCCATCAATCACTTTTAATTGTGTCAGAGACATCTATACGTATCTAATGAGGAACTGCTCTTTTCTGATGATGTGTAAATGTTTCCGATAGTCCCCATTTATGTATTCAAATACACACCCATCTTTTTTAAATTCATGTTTTCATGTATTTTCAGTAACTATATAGTTTAACCAGATACCATATCTGTACATTTATCTTGAAGAACAAATAACTGGGTATTGGTGTCATAGTTTAGAAGTTAAGTTGGACAATGAAGGAATTAGGAATCAGGCCAAAAATTGGAAGGAATCAAGCTAGAAACCAGGTTCATAAGTTTTAGTCCCACCTTAGATGCAAAGCCAGCTGGGTGACCTTTGGCCAGTCACTTTCTCTTTCAGCCATAGGAAGGAGGAAATGGCAAACTACTTCCAAAAGCTTTGCTAAGAAAACTTCATAGACTTGTCCAGATAGTTAATAAAAACAGTGCTTCCCACATCACTTTTAGCAGCAGTCCAATAAAGGAGAAATGTGTACTTCAAACTAGATAACATCATCAGTATTCAAACTAGGTAATATCATCAGTTCTAGTTCTAGGATTGGTACTGATAATGCTTTTTAGTTTAGGTAATGAAACATCTGCAAGGAAACAACCAAGCTCATAGACCACCAAGGACTCCTCAATAGCAACCCAACATGCAGTCACACCTGCTTTGAGGATTGAAACTGACCCAAAATTTGACCCTTAGCATTTAGTTCACCAACATTTAAAAGTGAAATGCATAATTTGCCATTGAATTAAACCTGTAACATTTGAATAGTTAAACTGAAGGACTGATTCCCAAACACTAATCATCAAGGACTCTTGGACTTTAATATTTCTATGCAGTCATGATTGCAGTCATGCAGGATTACTAAACTGCTGTACACTCTCTCCAACCTTGGAGTTTCTCCATTCATCTCCACCCATCTTCTGATGAACTCGTTGTTGCTGAGTTTCATGGAGAAAGCTTCTTTGCATGGCTACTTCTCACTGGATCTGGGCTCAGCTGAAGGTGCCTTTTTCCTGCAAGATTGCCTCCCTATTCAATTTGCCTCTCCCCAAATATGTCAGGGAGAGCAGTACCTGATGATGAGTCAGGGTTTTTTTTAGAACTGAGGCAGAAAATAAAAGAGGCTTTATATATATTTTATTTTCCTCTACTATACTCTTATTTTTCTTTTTTAATCTTTTTTCTCTTATTAACTTTTCTGCGTCTTCATTTTTTATTTTTTATTTTGCATTAGTGGATTGTTGTAAACTGTAATCTTTAATACAATTACTATTAAAAAAGAAAATAAAAGAGGCTTGTTGGAATGAAGGTTTTTTTTCCTTTTAGGAAAAAAAAGGCTACAAGAAGTAGCATCCTGTTGTGTGGTTTGCACAAATGGCCTTTTAATACTAATTCTCTTTAGCAGTCAGAAGCTCTGGCATGTTCCACTACTGAAGCGTGTAATTGGAGAAAAGGGAACTGCATATGATTGGAGTAAAAGGGAAAGAGAAAAAGCACTGAACATAGGAGTAATGCAACATGTGTGCTTAAAGAGATTCCTAAAGGCAAAATGTTGTAACTACATCATTTTTTTTCCTCATTCCATTCTTAATTTCTAATACAGTAAAACCTACAGTCCTTTAAGCCGCTTGAGTAAGTTGTAGTGAACTAGGTGGATTTTCAAAGTAGAGATATTTAGCCTTGCGCTTTTAATCAGTTGCATTGTGAGATGAATCAGTACTGGGTCTTGGAATGCTGCACTTAAACCATTGCTGACCTTGGCTCTAGTGATACCCTCCAGTGCACTATGGTGCTATAGCTCCAGCTGTCTTGTGCTGCCTGACATTCATATATGCCAATTTAATGCTCAGCAATCAGAAATGGTTGGGTGTATAGAATAATGACACTAAATTATATATCATGGAAGTGGGACGTGTGGAACAGAGCTGCACTTTTTATCATTCCTACACATGCAATAAATATTTCCTAAATATTTCAAAACCATTCTGAACAGTGTATTTGTAACATTCAATGTTTCAAAATATAAAACTGTTTGCAGGCTATTAATTTCATTTCTCTCTTGCAAACAGAAAAGCAGAAAATAATTAGAAAATAGTTAGAAAATAACAGAAAATAATTAGAATGATGTATCAGTATAAATCACAAACAGGAATCTGAATTCTATTATCCGTATGAATTACTCAAACAGAACAAATGTGCCTATGCCCTTATTTAATGCTTTTCATTCTGTGGTACTTTTAATTTTATTTTGCTTTCTTAGCTGTATGGAAAAGGCATAGACAACAAAATTCTGCCCAAACTAATAGAAAATGTTTTACTTGATTTCTTGCAAGATTTCAGGAGGCATTTCTTACAAACTTTCCACATATTGTGATAGCTGTAAGGGTTAGAATTAAACAATGCAAAAGACTCGGTTCTCACACGTTTAATTAATATCAATGGGCAACACATTTTTATATATTAAATTTAAAGAAATCATAAAAAAGCCAATTTCAATTGGTTTACAGTATATAGTGAAAGGGGTAACATTTTTCTCTCCTATGATTTTGCCAGTGAAACCCATTAGATCAACTATACTGAAGAGAAGAGTAATGGGTGATATTTCAGTATCAGTAGTAGAGGCAAATAATTCTTATTGGGACTGTTCCTGCCTGCTACAATCCTACTGAAAAAGCTGAGAACCAACTGATGGGATCTTGTTTCAGCATGATTGAGAAAGTCTTATAGAATTCTAGGTTTGGAAGCAACTAGACCAGTTTCCTGCCCAGGACATAAATTTTCATGCTGTCCCAGATAAAAATAGTTGTTTATCTTTTTCTTGAATACTTCTAATTATGTTGATATTGTTTAATAGCTTTCACAAGGAGGAAAGTCATCTTTAGTCTTCTTGGAGCTCCTCCTGTGGAACTTTCATCTCTTGAATTTTGATAGCCTATCCTGTATTTGAAGACTGCTTCATGTGTCCCCTTAGTCTTCTTTTCTTTAGGCTAAGTAGCTTATTTAAACTTCCTTTGTAAGTTTTAGCCTCTAAGACCTTCTGCTCTTTCATCACTTTGTGCCCCTTCCAATTTTTCAGTGTATTTGTATTGCGGCAACTAGAACTCGATGCAGTATTCCAGGTGTCTGGCCAATAAGACATAAAACAGAAATATCACTTCCTATGTTTTTGACACTATACCTCTGTTGATTCAGCAAGATTGCATTAGCTCTTTTGCAGCTATAGTGTAGTGGTGGTTGATGTTTAATTTGTGGTCTACCCAAGACACCTTTCCTAAGTAGTATTGCAAACTCAGTCACCTAACCTATATTTGTATAACTGTTTTCTCCATCTAAGTGTAGCGCTCTCACCATCAAATTCTGCAATTTGGGAAAGCACCATTGTTCAAATCTAACGGATATTTCATCTTCTGCCTTGTGCCGATGCAGTAAAACTGGTTTTATAATAATTAGAGTGACGTACAATTAAGGATGCAAAGGTGTGTTCCCTGAAATAGGTAATACTAAAATAATCAGTTTCACTTTTTAAAAAAGCATCTTTTTGAAACTAGAGCTAAACAAAAGTCTTTGTCCTTGTGAATATCGGGACCTCTGCAATATCATTGGTTCTACTGGACAGGAACCACAAGTATCCCATAGCATCGCACATTGTAATGCTTATACATTCCTCTTTAAGCTCGCTACAAATGTATCGGTAGTGGGTGGCTGGAGGAGGGTGGGGGAAGAGAGCAGCCTGCCATTTTCTTTAAAGCCACTAATTATTGTTCTTAACTAGTTATATGCAAAGAATTATAAACAGCAGTCATGGAAGGCATCTTCAAGGAAGGGTTAATTTATATTTTGGGGGAGCAAGGAAAAGGGTGGTAAACCATATGCAAATTCTGCAGTGTCAAAAACTATTTTTGGCAACGGAACAGGAAAAAAAAATAGTGCAGATGTTTTTCATTATGCAAATGAGGCCTGATTGTGGACAAAATTGCTTTAAAGCATCAGCAGAAGTGGCAATCATTTATCAGAGATACCAAAGCCTTTGCTAGTTCTGGCAGCTCTAAAGCCTCCAGTCTCTCTGCCCCTTCATCAACTGTCTTTTCTCTCAAAATATGCCTTTCTGCTCTACTGCCCAAATACATCTGTATCATCAGCATCTCTTGTCCATTATTGTGTACCTGCATCAAACACGCCCCCTCACCCTCACCCACTTTCTATACTGCTAGCTGTGCATCTCCCTCAACATCCATATTTCATTGGTAACCTCACTGGGGCAAAGAACCATGTCTTTTTTTGTGACATTTAACCAGAGGTGGTATTCAGCAGCTTTTGACCAGTTCTGGAGAACCGGTAGCAGAAATTTTGAGCAGTCCGAGAACTGGCAAATACCACTCTGACTGGACCCACTCCCATTTTTTCTCTGCCTCCCGAGTCCCAGCTGATTGGCTGGGTCTTCTTTTGTTGCCCTGCACAGGAGAACAGAGCTGGAAAGCAGGTTAGTGGGGTAGGGAAGGAATGGAGATTTTGCAGTATCCTTCCCCTGCCATGCCCACCAAGCCATGGCTACCAAGCCACACCCACCAAGCCACGCCTACAGAACCAGTAGTGAAAAAAAAATTGAATGCCACCACTGCATTTAGCTCTAGTACTGTAGGTAGGCAGTAGGTACCTATAAAAAAGTAAGTCCTTCAAACTGCAGCATCTTCATGTGACTGAGAAATAGAATTCAGGACTGGGCCGTACAGATAAGGCTTTGACTTCATTCCCAGCTCAAGGCAGAGAGCAACCTTATACCATAGTATTCCTGAATTACTTGGGAGGATTCTTTGGGGCTAATGTGTGCTGTTATTCTTCATAAGGCATAGCTCCAAGGAAAAAAAAAATGCTACAAATTGCATACAAAGCATATCTTGTAGGAAGGGGTTTGTATAATATAAATTCTGGATTTTGTCATTTCTAATGAAAAAAGGGGATGTGGGCCCTAATTATGAAGCACAAAAATTTACATAAATGAAAAACAGATTGATCTGGCTTTTCAATTTGAGAAGGCACTCATCTGCTTGCTCATGCATTAGCGGGTTATTGCTAAATGGTCATTCGCATAAAGGATAAAAGTAAAGATCTTTATTAAGGAACATTATTGCTTTTCCTCACATTATCCTGTCTATCATAATGATGGGCATTTTCCTATATTATTATTCAATATTAATGCTATTAATCTAACCATTATTCTTTCCTTTCTAATTCTACCTTTTTTCTTTAATTTCAAATTTCGTCCATCTCTTCCCCAAACTTATCCATAGACAATATTGTAGGATCAGGCTAAGCATCCATTAAATTCAGCATTTTGTCACTGAAAATAATCAGCTAGGTGTCCTTCAAAGACATTATAAGCAGTGTAATTGTTAGAATCATATATTGTTTGACTGCAGGGAATTTGATTACTCCTGGTTTCCACTTTAAATGCAAAACATATTACATTAGTTCAGTAATAAACTCATTTGGACAGAGCCTATCTAATGTAGCGGTTAAGGCATCAGACTAGAAACTAGGAGGCAGTCGTGTGATTTTGGCTAGTTATTCTCTCTCAGTCCCAGGGACTTCTCCACCAAGAATCAACACTAATTGGAGAACACCTTAAACAAGCCAACAAACAAATAAAAGCGGTCATTAGGGATTTAACACCAACATACAGTAATTAGAAATTACTTTATAGAACTCCAGAAGCTGCCTTCTATAAAGTCAATCTTTGGGCCATATTTGTGTATACAATTGTTTGGACAGAATTCAGGCTATAGGGTTGTTCGTTTTTTAAAGAGGGGGGAGTAGAATGGATAGAGTTCCTTAACTTAAGGAACAAGATACCTGTGCAAATATTTAACAAGGGAACATATTTTCAAGAGCAGAGCAGAGTAAAAAGTTCTTGCATATAAACAAGATGGTCTCAGTAACTTAATTTTTAAAAAAGAAGAATCTTCTTATTAATTGGCTAAAGTCAAAAATACGAATCTATTGCAAATCATTCTAGACGTTTACCATCAGGCCTGGATCTACTTTCTCCTTGCTGCTAGTTTATACTAACAGTATAACAGTTCAGCCCCCAAATGCCATCTGTTAAACCTGAATGCATAGCAAAGCAAAGCTAATCCTTCTTCAAAACTTGTATGGCTTGACCTCTTAGCAAAGCATTCTTATCTTAGTTTAAAAATCTTATCAAGGAAGAGTCCATCATTTTCCAAAGCAATGTGCTCTATTCATAAACAACTGTCTGGAAATTCTTACATCCATTCTATAGCTATCATTCTTAATGATTTATAAATTTAGGGAAATCTGACTGTTTCTTCACCAGAGGTGTTTCATTCCCCCTCCCCCCCACCATTCAAGTCCCCTGAATTCCCTTTCTGTTTTTGCATGTTGTTTCTCTTTGTGAGCACAATTTCTTCCCAAGACAAAGAATCTATTAAAGCGTATGAAAACAAAGCAGAGCATTGCTACTGAACTTCTTGTAGTGAGTAGAGGATTCTAAAGCAATTTTTACCAAATTAAAAAGAGGAAGGAATTCCAACTCCAGAAGGCCAACAATAAGTCTTGGGTATATGGAACATTTTTATTGTTCCATACAATTCAAGCTTATCTGTTACCAGATTTTATTTGCCATCTAATCTTTATCTCAATTCATTTCTTATGCAGAAAACAGTTCCATTTTTGTGACTTGTTTAGTCTTCAGTTTTCCTCAATCACTTCTCCAATGAAGTCTTTCCTGAATTATCTTGATAGAGAAGTTGCTATCACACATTATTCAATGACACACTTGGATTTGTTGTTTGTCAATCCATAAAAGGTCAAGTGAGTTTTGCATATGAGACCCACTTGTATTTGCATGAAGAGTTGTTCATTAATTTGGCATATTTCCTTTAGACAGTTAGCTCTGATTATAACATACATTTACTCCGTCATTTGTATTTTTGGTATCTGTTGTATCACTATATTATTATATATTAGCTCTAGCCCAAAACGGTCCTATTTTTATGCCAGGGAAAATTAGGCACACTGTTGCCTCCAACTATATAAGGTTTATTTAGGAAAAATGTTTTCAAATTTCATCTGACTAAATAATTGAATCTATTAAAAAGAGAGGGGCAGATAGAGCTCATGAATTGCGTGTAGTTCTTGATGTACAATCCTTGATGGATGCAGCTAGACATGAAACATGGCAAGTGCAATAGTCCTCAGCTTACAATTCTTTGAAATTACAATGGCCTTGGAAAAAGGAGTTTACAACCCATCCTCAAAATTATCACTCTTGCATCATTTCTGTAGTCATGTGATTCAATCTGGACAACAGGCAACTAGCTCACGTTTATGATGGGTGCAGAGTCTTATATTCAGATAATCACAATTTGCAACTTTCCAGCTGGCTGCTGCTAACCAAAATCAATTCAAAATGCTGGATTTGCTTAATGATTGTATGATTCACTAAGCATCCATGGTGATTCACTTAATAAATGCTGTAAAAACAATCATAAAATTGAGTCCAGTTATGTGATGACTTGTTTTACAACTGCATCAACTTACAATGGAAATTCCAGTTTCAATTGTGGTTGTAAGTCGAAACCTACTTCTAATTTGCCTAGATATTAAAGAAATATGAATTTAAGCAGCTGTTGTACAGGACAATCATATGTTATATATATATCTTGGATACCATGGAAAAAAAGGCACAAAAATCTTTTACTATAGAATAATTTATATTTATTTCCTAGTTATCATGTATGTGTTCTCTGATAGGCTTTGGGGACTATGTATCTCTCAATTGTACCTTTTATATGTGTGCTTTTATACACAATTCGTATCATTTTTCAGTTTCCAATAAATATGTTCTTCCTTTTATCTTTAATTCAGGAAAGTGCATCCCAATGCAGGCAGGTTGTATTCAAGCAGCAGTCTAATTCTAGGAAACCTGCAGTGTCTCCCTGCTGATAAAGGGGTGTGGTTAAAGCCTTGCTTTTCCTACTGCTAGGAATTGCCTGCTGATCAGCTGAGTAATCTCAGAGAAGTGGGGAGTGAGATAGAAAATTAATTCTTTCCCCTTACAACTAATGTTGTAATTTTGCTCATGTTGTAAATTAAGGACAAGAGATAAAAAGGTTTCTAATTGAGTATATAGCAATATATGTATGATTTTATACCAGGGTAGGAAGGGTTAAACTCCCCCCCCCCATGTGGCTTAGTGGATTGGCTTAGAATAATCGAACAGATTATTCTAAGCCAATGTTAAAAGACATACTGAACATACATTTGCAATTCCACCTTCTCCTCTTTCCCCTGTGTCCACATGCACACTGTCAGTTGCTTCCTGGCAATCATTAGAATAGTGAGCCTATAAACCAGAAGTAGGTAATTAATTTTCCCAAGCGGCCACATGAGAAACTGAGACTGCTGTGGAGGGTTAATCCAATAGAGCTGTGAAGGTGTGTAGGCACACATGCACAAATTGAAAAAGAAGACGCAGTTGCCTTCAAAATAAAAGCGATGCAGTGTTGTACTGCACGCATGGCATACATTTTACATTTTATTTCTAATTTCCAATTGACCTCACAGGAACAGCCAAAGAGGCAGAAGAGGCCTGGCAGCTATAAAATACCCAGATCTGGTCTAAAGCAAAGGTATTCAAACTGGGCAAGTTTAAGACTTGTGGACTTCAACTTCCAGAATTCCTGAGCTAACATGACTGAAGGAGGAATTCTGGGAGTTGAAGTCCACAAGTCTTAAAGCTGCCAAGTTTGGAGACCTCTGCTCTAAAGCCCTCAATCTTTTCCTACAGCCAATGGAATTTGCCAACCTTGAAAAATAGACCTTTCTTTTAACCTATTTCAGCTCTGGAACTTGACACTTGCATCTTCTCTGACTTAGGGGCTATTGGCAATGTGTATGTTAGTCGACCACCATCCAGGATATACTTTGCTTTCTGAAGCTGTTTTCTTACCCATCCAACAGTCCAATGTAGGATACCAACTTTGCCCCTGTTTTTAATTTGTTGTGAGCATCTGGATGCCAGTAGTCATCTGGGCCAACTGGCATTTCTAGAGTTAATTCTTGACAAAACTGCTTATCTTGTGAGAATATTTTTTAACAAATGGCAACAGCACAATCACTTCAGCCACAGGGAATGAACAAAGTCAAGAGCAATTCTTCCTCTCTATCCAGATTGTGATCTTATCTTTTTATCTACCTTTTTATGAATGCTTTCATTTGTCTTAACTCCATTTCTGAAATTTGAATGGAAAAAGCATCCATAATGCAGAAAAAGTAAATGGAAAATGGAAAAAAGAAACTCCTGTCATTTTTATGTTTACAGAAAAGGTAAGCAAAAAGGAAATTGAACAATTGAAAATTATTATTCTCAAATAAATGGGGTGCAATGGCTCAACAGTTAAAAAACTAAGCTGATCAGTTGGAAAACTGACAGCCCAGGTTCTTATGACTTGAACACCATGTGCTGAGATGCCCTGGATCCTGCCCACCTAGCAGTTTGAAAGCATGCAAATGTGAGTATATAAATAAGTCCCATTTCGGTGGGAAGATAACAGACTTCCATATGCCTCGGTGTACAGTCCTCCTGCCACATGATAGCGGAAATGTCTTTGGATAATTTGGACTCCCTCAGCTAAGAATGGAGATGAATAGACAAAGAAGTTGGACATCATTGGACAGGGAAACCTTTACCTTTATTCTCAAATAATAATTTATTTTTGTCTCTGATAAATAGATCTGGCAAATTCATTATTGTTTGTAAAATAGTGCTCAGGATTCTACAGCTCCGTAGTATTTTTTTAGAAATACATTAAAACGCAACCTATAATAGAGTTCAAATTTAATGAAAACAACATGTTTGACAAAAATACATAGTGTGAAAATAGCTAAAAGCCAACTAACTTGAAGGACAACTGTCAGGCACAAGTAACCGGGAAGATAAATTAAGTTCAAAGCACAAAGAGTTTATTACATGTTTCCTATACACAAAAAAATGGTCTACTAATGGTAAAGCCAAATTGCTGCTAAATGAAATTAACTGGGGGTGGGTGGGAATTGACTTATTTACTGATTCTAGACTGATCACATGTGTATCCCCACCTCAGACTTAGGCTGTTTATCTTCTATAACAACAGGCATAGAGGTGCATGTTTAATCTGATGAATCTATATAATTTAGGAGCTGAGTTTGACTGAAAGTGTAAAAATAGAATAATACTTCTCGTTTGCTCTTTATTACCACTAAATTTTAGCTGCATGATGTATTCCATGTGGTTTAGACAAATAAATCATCCCTACTGGAATAAAAATGAAATTATAACTATTTTAGAACCCACCCAGAAAAAGTTTGAGTTCCTCTCTTCCACCTATCCATTCCAGCACGTTATTATTTGCCCGTCCCATTTTCCTGCTTTAGTAATATTAAAGATAGATGCCTGGTTTGTAGGAAGACAAACAGTAAGTATACTTTTAGACCAAGAAATATCAGATAATTTGTGGAAATGTGATATAAGTATGTTGCTTTGTTTATCTTTTCAGTTCTTAAACCCCATAATTTAAAGGGATTTTTTTTCACTGCTCAAATGATCCACTTAATAATTACCACAAGGATTTTCAACTGAGTCCACAGACATCCTGCATATCAATAAATCTCCTCTAACTTCCAATTTGTTTTGCTCCTATGGTAAATAGCAGAACTGCCATAATTTATCAGGTTGAAGGGTGGTTATCCTACTCTTTTAAAAACTATCATGCAACTTGAGCGTTAGTGCACAAGAACCATTTCAGAGTGTGGCAGAGGTTTTAAGGCATGCACCTTTGGGACATAATAGTGATATAGGAACAAGAACAATATTATTTGTTTGTTTGTCTGTTTGTTTGCATCCTGCCTTCATTATTTTTTCAAATAACTCAAGGCAGCAAACATGACTAATACACCATCCTCCTGCTATTTTCTCCACAACAATAATATAAGAGAGAGAGTGACTGGACCAAGGTCACCCAGCTGTTTTTAATAGCTAAGGTGGGACTAGAATTCATGGTCTCCAGTTTTCTAGCCGGGTACCTTAATCATTAGTTGGCTCTCAATAAACATGATGGGGATTCAAAGCCATTCACAAAATATGGCCCCAATGAAAATAGAAGAATTGCGGTTGGTTTAGGGTGGGGGTGGATTAGAATCAAAGGCAGAAAGCTTTCTTCCAATAAGCTTTCTTTAAGATTCATAGTTTAGAATTCAGAGAGGACTTGAGATTATTTTATTACTCTTTCACAGAGATATCCCAAAGGTGCTTAGACTTTCTGGTTGCCTCTTGAAAACGCACCTTTGGGACAACCATGACCTGGATGACTGAAAATCTGTAGGTATCTCCCACAGAGAAAATTCAGAAGCCTACTGAAATATTGAGATGACAGTTTCCTTGGGAAACTACTTGACTTTTTTCATATAATTGTAATGCCATTTTTAATTGTCACCCCACTAGCAGTCTTCTTGTGTTTTCCTACTATTTTTCCTTTTTTCCTCCTTTACCCCACAAAAATCCATTAAGGAGGAAAATTTATAATTCTATGGTTTTTAAGTGATACAGTTATAGAGGCCTATCAGTGAAAGTATAATGTATAGCTTGTTTTGGTACAGCAATTTTGTGCAAAGGACTTTTAAAAATAGGTGTTTGAGACATGCAGAGGAGCACTGTTGGGTATGTAATTACCTTTTAGTTCATACTACTTTTCAATAACTTGTCTAATCCACAAAATAAGTAAAACAACAAAAAATGCAAGTAAAACAACAAAAAATGCAATAAAGCAATCATCAATAAAATTGCTAAACAAAATAGAATCAATTAAACAAAAATCAAAACTATTAAAATTGAGCTGATGGAAAAATCTACATATTTGACAAAGAAAAATGTTTATTATTCTATTGTGAAATAGATGTTCAGTGTGAACGGGGTAGCTCTCAATAATAAATACATCCATTTAAAATTCAGTAGCAAGTGCGGACTAAAAAAACAACAAAAACATGTTGCCGCATCTTAAACATTTAGTAACATTAGCTTTTGTTGATTAAGCCCTTTATGGCAGTTAGACAAACATGCCATAATAAATCTGTTGAGAATTTTAGGGCCCAAAAGACCCTCTTTTGTTTCTGGTGAAACAAACTGACTTAGCTACCCTTCCGAAAGCATAAAATTGCATGGTAGGAAAATGGAACACATTCAGGGAGGCCACGGATGAGCTTTGATGGAAAAAGATTTTCATAACAAATTCTCCAACTACGATGCTCGCTTTTTTTTAGTCTAACCTTATATTGCCCTTAAGAAGGCTATGGAGGGGAAAAAATTCAAGTACGGCTAATGGAAATCCAATATCCAAAAATCCAGAATCTCTCTCCTCTTGATATGAACTTAACTGCCTAAGAACACGTTTATTTGCCTTGGGTCTTTCCCCACTTCTGTGGAGTGCATTAGGGCGCTTTGTAGATTTACTCCACATAGAGGTAAGAAGTGGAAGAAGTGAGAACAATCCTACTATATCTGCACTTATTGTTATGAACATTATAGACTATCTTTTCTCTACTTTAATGCCTTCCAGGTATTTTGGATTCCACAAAGAAAGGCTAAGTATTTAGGAAATCCTTAGACCTGATATCCAGTGTATCAACACCAAGTTAAGGAAGACTATACTTGACCATGTGGAAAGTATTCCTGGCTTACCCTATTTTCACGTCACATTTGATCTCATTTTAGGGACGAGTGTGATATAGAAGTTAAAATGTCCTAAAGCACAGGTCCCCAATCACCGGTCCCTGGACCAGTACCGGTCCGTGGATCGACTTGTTTCGACGGCGCTTCTGGGTTTTCGGTTGCTTCCAGGTTTTTGGTTGGAAAGTGCTTCCGGGTTTTCAGTTGGAAAGCGGCATTTGGGTGCTCGCGCCTTAATTTCGTTGAAGAAGTGGGGGCGGCTTCGAATGAAGAGCTGTCCCGATGGCGGTGGAGTCTCGTGTTACTCAGGTACTGGTCCGTGGAAGAATAAGTAATCGTGAAACCGGTCCCTGGTTCAAAAAAGGTTGAGGGCCACTGTCCTAAAGGATTATGGAATCCCATTAGACTATGGAATTGACTGCAGGGCAATTCCTATCTCTCAGTCCTGCTTACTTGCTTGCTTGCTGGAATAAAATCAGAGAAAACCTCCAGGCCTATTGAGTTGAGCTCCTGAAGAAAATGGGATATAAATGAGATTAAACAAAATAGATAGATCAGTAAATGCATGTTTCTGCTGCTTCTTTATGTTGTTTGTATTTTGTAAGTAGTTGTATCTTTGTTACTTTACACCTCTCAGCATTTTTCTTTTTATGTTTTTAATGAACATTTCTAAATTAGGAATTCCTAAATGTCTGAATTAAAACTGGAAGGACATTTCACCGTTACACCTGAAAACGTTTATGTTTGGAGTGTAAAACTTGGGCACAAAATAGACCTGATGTTATATGGATGAATGCATTAAATGATATCAGGTTTTTTTTTCCTCTCCAACAATAGCAACTCCTGAGACGTGAGAGCATAATGTTCAAGGCTAATGGGCAATCTTCTCCTTCCCCCATGTCACATCTCTATTAAAAAATCATACTCCCCCACTATGATTTAACTGTAGGAGGGCAATTTCCATTTATGTCAGTGGGTACCTTCTTCCATGCTAAATATTTAGTTATTTGCAAGGCAGAATGAAAAACTCTTCCACTTCTCTTAATCCTTCTGGATTTGTTTTTAATTTTTCATTTGTGTTTTCTCATCCACTTAATGAAAAGACATGGTGGAAGTTTATTAATTAGGAAAGAAGTGAAACATGATATTATGCAATGATGCAGCAAAGAGTTTCATTTTTGTCAGTTATTTTTGTCCACAACAACATTTCTTTACTTTCTTTATTATTATTAATTTCACATACTAAGAGATTATTTTGTGAAAGACAAAATAAAAGTAGGTTGTAAATCAGTGCTGGCAAGGATTGGAGAATTTTTAAATTCTTTTTAAGCTGTCAATTTCTAGATGACTTTGGGCAAGGCAGATTGTTATAAAGTAAAATCATTAATTCATAACTAGAACCATGAAGTAAAATTGACAAGAATTTAACCAGTTTTGCATCTGATTCTCTGTATGAGAAGATCATTTTCAATGAATTGGTTAAGCTTGTCAGCAGGACGATAGTTGGACAGACATGTAGGCAATAAAATGTATGTGGCAGTATATTGTATGTGACATTCTTTTGTATTTGCAGTAGAGTGATTAATAGGGGTATGGAGGAAGAGAGGTGATATCTTGGAGCCAGAGCTGGATTTAGATTTAGTGAGGCCCTAAGCTAAGGGATCCTGTAGAGGCCCTATTTGGCAAGTACAACAGAGAATAAGGCTATGTGACAACTAAATTTGGCAGGAACGGCAAATAAGATGCATAAAAAAATCCATCACAAAAGGAGGAAGAGTCCTCTTTGAACAGAAGGTATTGATGCCTGCAGAAGCGTATCTTAATATTGAGATTCATAGAAGAAAAACTTAATTTACTTTCAGAAATGCAATTATAACAGTATAACAAATGAAAACAATCTAAAATTTTGAGAGCCTCTTCAGATTGTAAGTCCCTAAACTTGTTGATAGACCTCACATTGATTTTTGTCCAGATGGTGCTTTACAGCAGGGGTGTCAAACTCAAGACCGTGCAGGCTGGATTTGGCCTGCAGAGTGCTTAGATCTGGCCTGTGGGGCTGCCCTGGAAACACCAAAGGACCGGTCCGTGGTGCCTCTGCCAGCGAAAATGGAGCTCGCAGCCAAAAAGGGAAACCAGGAGTCAGTTTCTGCTGGCAGAGCATTTGGGTCACCAAAGGTGCCCCAGACATAAGTGACATCAAACTGGCCACATACTTTAATATTGAAAGAAGCAAATGTTTGTAGCTCAGAGTTGAACTGTGCAATCCTTGGTGCTCTCTGGCCAAAATATCTCGCCAGCAGTGAACATCCAGATGAATAGAGATTAATACTGAGGTTAGCACTAAGCCAACAAGCAAGAAACAAGAAAGACCCCAAATCAAGAAACCACCAATTCAGACAATCAAGCTAACAGTAAATAACAGAGCCTAATCAAGACCACTTCCATTAACACTGACAAGCCAAGCCATAATATAAAGAAATAGAGCTGTGAAAGGAGATGAAGATAGCTATGTTGAAAATATAGCTTTCAAAGAGACCAAAAACAGAAATTTTTGGAACAGCAGAAAGATGGGAATATTTGCAAGCCTAGTAACATTCAGCCTGCCACTTCAAACAAACAAGCAAACAAACAAACAATGTGCCATACTGGAATCTGCTATTTGCAATGTGAAGATAGATTTACAATAATGGTTAAATCCTAGGCAAAATTGCTTAACTGTGTTTAATTGTGTTATGAAGTAGAATGATATGCCTCAGAGTGTCCTCTGCAATTTTTTACACATAACATTTCAAAAAAAGAACACTTAGCATGAAGATGATTTTATTATAAAGGCAATCTTTCTTATTCTTCAGTGCAGTCTAGCAGATCTCCAATATTTTTACTGCCTTGTTAAATTGGGGAAGGTGCTTGACCCTTCCTTCTGTCCCCACATTTCCATACAGTGGAGGTAAAAGGATTGGTGTTTTTTTTTTTTTTTGCCAATTTGTGAACCTTTGTCTTACTGGTTCTTTATTGCAGCTCTAGCTGAAGTTCTCTATTAGAGCAAGTGGATATTTTGAAAGTGTATATTATTGCAAATGGCTATTTTGACACCGAGCTAGTGCTATTCTTAGAAGATGAAATCAACAAGATAGAAATAGGATCTTGTGGATTTTGTGACATTCAAACATTTGCAAAGAATATAAAACCACTGACAAATAATATATTGAATAGATTTGAAGATGTAATAATTGTTACAATAATCTGCTTAGTCAAATCTATGGTTATAATTTATAGTTAGTTGCACTACATGTACATAGACACATTTATTGCACAAATATTACATTAAATCATGGTTTTATTAACTGTGATTAATTGAATACACCATAATTGGCATGGCTCATTTATAACTTTTTTTTTTTGCAAATTACAATAGCAAGATGCACAGGACACAAATAACCATAAAACTATTTCTACCTGTGATCTCACAATTAAAAATACTAGAATGGTTCTCGGTACAAACACACAGAGGACAGAGGAAGGGAGAGAAAGAGGCAGCTATTAAATATTTTCAAATTTGAGTGATCAGATAAGGTTTTAACCTTTTCATTCAAATTCTTAGAAGTTTAGGCAGAAACCCTAAAATCTTGGCAATTTGAGGAATCTTGTATGATTCCAACCATTGCATTTTAAAAAAATTTGGAGGCTACAAGCATCACCTGAAGTCAAGGGTCACAGTGTTTGCAGACACAATACTGCCAACCCCTGGCCTATATGAATGTCTTCCAAACCTTTCATGGATGATATGGAGGTTCACATTAAAGAAAACATTGGGAACTGTTCACTTAGTGCTCTCTGGGAACCAGATCATATACTGCTGAAACTGCTTTGTTTGAAAGCTACTAACTCATAAATTTTTATTCAGGTTATTAAAGCAATTAAAAATTTAACAGTTACCTTTCTTGAAGTTGCAATCCCATTTTGCATAGGCTGAGCCAATGGAGGTTATGGAGGATTCTGTTTAGTATGCATTTTTAAATAAATCAATATAACTATTATTTTCTAGATTAACACACAGATCAGAAACCAATGATTCTGGCTATTGCTTTTCTGTGTATTTTTATATAACTGGGTAAGAAAATGTCTGAAATCGACTCAATAAAGTTATGATTAAATCAGTGAAAAAAATTGCCTCGGCTAGTTTGAAACTATTTCTTAAGAATCATTATCTATAATGATGATGAACAAAAATATATAAGTGCTATATTAGTTAAAAGTATGATGTATATCAGGACTTGGCAAGATTAGCACAAGGAGAATGGTTCATGGACCAATATCATTTCCCAACATCTTTGAAATTCAACAGCAATATTATTATTTTTACTAATTATTTTATTATTTTATTGATTGATTGATTATTTATTATTTTATTGGTGATGCAATGTTGACCAACTTTCAGATTTTTAAAAATGATTTTAAGGGAATGAATAAGAGCTATTGACACCACAAAATTTTATTCTCCATCTTTAAAACCAACATTTTTTCTTGCACATAGCTTTGTTCTAAGAAGCTATTTTCTCTCATAGTTATCCTTATTCTCCCACCCATTTTTTTTTAAAAAAATGCATCCAAAATTTTAGTACTTCTCTTTGCATATCGAGATTGGTAAGCAGAAATTTAGTATTATATCTGAATCTGCCAATAATTTAATAATATGTAGCCTAGCAACATGTGTGAACAGATTATTGTTTCTTAGACTAGCTGGAGATGCTTGAACACAACTTCTGTTCTGCATGATTCCCAAAGACATAAATAGACCATACATGTATGACTAATTTCTATATTCCTGAGGACCACTGTCTTTCTATATTACTGTCCTCATAGCAGAAATATACTTTACAAGGAGGTCATAATATTATTGCTGTCAGGAAATCCTGCTTGGGAAATAATGCTGAAGTGTGGTCTTAGGACCCCCAGTGTCTCCCCAAGACCCTCTGAGGGGGGTCTGCAAAATCAAAACTATTTGCCAGTCTATGTTCAAAAAGTGCATTGGTAAAATCCCATCAAGCAATAATCAGAAGTGGTAGTGGAAGCAAATGCACCACTTTTAATTTTTAATATGGTAAGTATTGATCAATATAACCCACATAAACAAAAGTTCTAATTTTTAAAATAGGAAGGGATTTCAAGAAAAAAAAGTACACTGTTAAATATAATAGCAAATCTAGAAGAAAAATGTTGTTCTTGGCAACCAGAATAGTTGTTTCTTTCTTATCCAATTAAAGTATGATTATATTTTTTCATTGTATTTTGAATAACATTTAGTGCTGCTGCTAGGGTGTCATATTTTTTTAGGGGAAATGATCTAGCCTGTGGACTGACACCTGCTTTGAAACATTCCTCAGGTTTCTGTTAAGTTGAATGGCATAATTAGTAGCCATTTTTCCAAGGTTGCAAAAATAGGTGTTAATTATTCACAATCTAACACATGTACTTATTTCTTTAGACTTAACATCTCTGTGAAAGTGTGATGGGCATAGAAATTGAATCTTTCTGCCTTATTTAATAAAAAGAGTGGTTTTGTGCACTAAGGCAGATGTGGGAAACTATGACCCCTTTATGACTTGTGGACTTCAACTCTCAGAATCTGTAAGCCAGCATGGCTCACTCAGGAATTATGGAAGTTGAAGTCCACAAGTCATAAAACGGCCATAGTTCCCCATCCTTGCACTAAGGGACGGCTATACAAATTGTGGGTTACTGATCTTTCCCTTCAGTTACTCATTATCAACAGATTTCGATGTCATATGCTTCTCTGTTTTGTTCTGTCACCATCCTGGCATGTAATGTTCATAAGGGAAGTTCCAAATATATGGGACAGTGTATCAGATAACATGGATTCAGATAACATGATAAATCTTAAACTAGAGTGATTTCATAGTTTGTTTGTTTACATAGCCATGTTATATCTAAGCATACACAGTAAATGATGAGATCTTTGAACAAATAGCAATGCACTTCTGTCTTCTTCTATAAGCATATTATTTTTAGATACACATGGTGAAATGATGAGAGAAGAAAAGGCCTCACAACTATCCAGATAAAATTTACAGATTCTGATGATCAATGTCTCAAGAAAACATTGGCCTCAATGTCTCAAAAAGATGGTTATCATGACATTCTAAGAAAATAGAAGATTTCCACAAAACTCTGAACTTCAAGCTATCAAATTCCATTTTAACTTAGTTTATTATCATGTTGTATGAACCTAGTCTGCATGACACAAATTTCCTTCCTTCCTTCCTTCCTTCCTTCCTTCCTTCCTTCCTATCCTGATATATTTCTTTATCTGTGCTGAGAAAGGCAGAAGTTACCTACTCCATTTTCATTGTCAGTTCTAAGGTTGGTAGCTATACCTATTGTCATATGTCTGGTCTTCTTTATATTTAATCCCAGACCCATTTACATTTTCAGTTATCAGAGTAGTGTCATAAGCACAACAGAGGTATCCTCATCTTTTTCAAATAAACCTTTACATGTGTGTGTGTGTAAAGTTAGTTGTTATCAAACTAGAGCCAGTCTGTTTTGCCACATTCTGCCTAAACAGTAGTTTCCTATCCTGTTCACAAGTTTTGCCCAAGGCCAGTGAGATATTTTGAAATTCTCATTTTCCTATGGATATTACACAGCTTGATCCAGTTAACAAAATAAAAGGCCTTTTTACAATCAGTAAAACATATACCATATTTACTTCTTTGTTGGTATCCCTTGGCTTTCTCAATTACTGTATCTAACATGCACCAACGATAATATCACTTGTTCCTTAGCCTTTTCTAAAACCAACCTGATCATCTGGTATTTCCCTTTCCCTGTAATCCCAAACTCTAAGCCCAAACACTATTTTGCTAGCAAGAAAATTAAGGATATTATGTGATAAACTGCATACTCTGTTAAACTAATTTTCTTTGTTATTGGTATTTTGATTAATTTATCATGGTATCTCGGCCACGGGATTGTTTTCAAGATTGGCTGGTATGGCTTGGTTACAACCTTTACTGATCCTTCTTCTATAGTTTGCCCTATTTCTGATTTGACAATGACTAGAATGCTGATCTAAGATCATTATTTATCACTAGAGTTTTTTGAAAATAGGCAACATCTAAGGATTGTAATGGTATGTGGAAATGACCTTGGGAGACAGGGAAAGGCCACATTCCAAGATAATAATTCAGTAACAGGCATCTTAGCCTGAAGCAGGAACATGGGCATGGTAAATGTCTCAGAATGATCCTCCTTAGTTTCTTAAAGGTCAGGTGGCAAGAAATGTACTCAACTTTCTTAGATTCTTCTCATTCAAACGGTAAAGAAAAGAATTAGTTCATCTGGATGTTCTTCATGACTGGACTACCTTCTAGTGTACAGAAGTTGAGCAAATTTTCTCCTTGTTTGATATTCTTTGAATCAGTTATAAACTCAATGAAGAAATAATTGGCTTGGCAGAAACTCTTAAGTCGTTCCCTACTTTATTTCTGTTTCTGAGGCCATGCTATGTTTTTCTCCTTACTATTTCCAACTTGTCATTCCAGTGTTTACCCTCAAATAATACATCTTGATTGCATATTCTTGTCAATCTCTTCTTCAACTTCTCTGATTGGATCATCAACTTAGATAACCATCATATTAAAAGGTTATCAATGAAGTTTAACTGTTATTACTAGTGACTGATTGCATTGTGCCCATGTCCTGTCTTTGACATCCTTCCTGACTGTGTAAGCAAATGGCTTTTTTGTGCCCTTAATAAACAGTATGAATTGACTAAAATGTCTGATTTCAGTTCAATTTGCTGGTGCTTAAGATGTAAGAGTGTAATTAATTCACTTTATATTTCACCGTCTTAACTATTCTTATGTTCATTTTTCTTATGTTTTATGTTCACAATCTATTTCTATTGCTTCACATTTTTTAATTTCATAGAACCAGTATCAACTAGACCTCCCAAAGGCTTTAATCTAGATGCATCATAAATACTATTAATATTCTGAAAGGCCTCAGCTCTTCCTCACTATCATATTGAATGCCATTCACATTGAGGGCCCATTAGTCAGCACAATGTCATCAATCACTTTCTCTCGCAAGCTCTCTCTTTTTAATCTGGATGGTTTTCTTTGTAAAATACAATCATGGTTTACTTTTGCCTTTCCCCACATTATAGCATTGTCGCTAAAGCAAGAATCTATCTACAAATCTCCAATATCTTTTTATATTGCTACTATCATTACAGATACTGTTTATTTCAGTGGGGGATTTGAGGTGATGGGTGACATAATTCTTTATATCTGGGTAGCTTATGAGACTTATGGTTCCCCCCCCCCCATCCCATTGGTATGAGTAAATATATTTGGGATAGAAGTATGATTGTTTGCCTAGCTCTGCTCTCGTAAGAGCTGAATAACTATTCCCTTTGAGGAAGCAGATGTTCCTGTTTTAAGAAATTATGTATTTCTTTACTTCAGTGTAATTACTCCTTACAACCTCCTCTCCTATAAGTAATCTGCATTTTGTTTTATTTCAGTTTTTTTCTTTCTGTATTTGCTGTTTCAGAATATTTGTCTGTCTTTGCCCTCTTGCTACCTCTTCTGCACAGAAGGGGTACTTGGGCCGTCATCCTCTATTAAGGTCTTTTGACCATTTATGTTTTAATTTTAGCTCCTTTGGAGCAGTTCTGATGTCTTTGTGACCCCCCCAGTACTTGTCTTGTCGTTATTGTCTCGTCTTTTTCAAGGATGACGGCCTTTTCTGCCCAATTCCCACAAACATTTTCTCCCTTTCACCCTAGAAATTTCCTGAAAATTTCCTGAGTCAAAAGTGACAGGAATAAACTCCTTGTTCCTCAATTTCTAACCTATTTCGGCTCAAAACTAAACTCTGAATAAAACCTAAAAATCTACCTATGGCTTTAAAAGTCAGAAATGCATGTGACTTTGTGCAGAAGCTGCCTACCTCCTGGAATGAGAATGCAAAATCAAATGTTTCATTCCATGGGTGAGATAGTTGGTTACTTACCAAAATGAAATTCATGTGAGCAGCTGGTTGGCACTCTTTCTGACTTGCCCTATCTAGGATAGGGAGGGAGGATTTAATATAATGGAAACCCGATTTAAGCCCATGATTGATTTTTCTTCTTCTTACCCTTACTAAATTTCTCCCATCAAGCATTCCTGATTCCTTTTCTTTACTCTTGAGATAAGGGGAAATATGCCCTGACTCCCTCTCCGCTTTCCTTCCCTCCTCCAAAATTTGCGTAGATCCTGAGAGGACTAGCGCCCACATGATCTCAGCAGATGATGCAGAATATCCACGGGAATATCGCACCCTGGGCAACGGCACACGACGCTTCTCCAACGTAGGGTTGGTGCACACCTCAGAACGTCGTCATACTGTCATTGCTGCCCAGAGTCTAGAAGCCCTTACAGGGCTCCAGAAGTCTGAGATGGAACGCAAGAGGGATGCATTCATGGACCACTTAAAGAACAAATACCCACAGCATGCCTTAGCAATTCGAGGACAACAGGACAGGATCCGGGATCAGGTAAGAGCAGCTTTTCTCTATCACAACATTACTTTTCTCTTGACAACGATAGGACTTAATCCAGTCCTGACAGATTTGCAAATGTTTTCCCAGACTAGTCAATCTCAATCTCAACAATTTTAAATTGTGTGGACCTCAGTTCCCTGAACTCCCTAAGCAGCATGTAAGCAGCATGCAAGATGTGTTTCTGACAATGATGTGAAATTAATTTTTTTACCCAATGATTAAGGTTCCAGTTGCTTCATTTCCACAAGTTATCTATATACAGGTAGTCCTCAACTTACAACAGTTCATTTAGTGACCTTTTGAAATTAAAACAGCAAAAAATGAAAAAGAATGACTTAAGACCATTTTTCACACTTATGACTGTTGAAGCATCCTCATGGTCATCTGATACATTTGGATGCTTGACAACTGGCTCACTTTTATGATGGTTGCAATGTCCCAGGGTCATGACAGTTGCAATGTCATGTGATTTTGCATTTTTCTGACAAGCAAAGTCAATGGGGAAATCAGATTCACTTAACAATTGTGGCATTAATTTAACAACTGCAGTGATTCACTTATGGCAAGAAAAGTCATAAAATAGGATAACATTCACTTAACTAATTTTTTACTTGTTAACATAAATTTTCATCTCAATTGTGATTGTAAGTTGAGGACTAACTATTACAGATTTAAGTATATTTCAGATTAGGGTATTCTTGAGAATATATATTATAATTTAATGAAGGCATTGTCAATATATAATAATTTTGAAGTACTTTCATGAAGTTATGATTTCCCAGATTTTTTCTTTGAAGAAATTACTGAAACTAATTATTTCAAAAATTTTCAAACTGTAAGTATTAGCTATATTTTAGAATTTTTACCAGTTTTCATTTCCTCATTTTAGTCTTTATTTGGAACATTTTATGTTCCATAATTATTATCTGTTTGGTTTTTAATCACATTATTGTTATACCTTTGCTAATAGTTGCAAATTATTTTTTCTCACCATTGGCCAAGAACAAATTGGCTTAAAGAAAAATTGGATTTTTAGTCAGAACTGCAGAGGTAATCCTTTAGCTCAATAGATTATCATAAATTTGAAACTAAATTCCAAATACTGAAATGTAAAATTTCAAGATGATTCTGTTCCGGATTCACACACACTTTTGGACAAGATTTACAACTGATTTACAAGATTTATGTTTGGGAATAATTTGTTTTTCAAGATAGCTCTACAGCTTGCTTTGCTCTTCTAACAATCTCAGAGTTACTTCCCTAGTTGCTTATGTTCTATGGCTTATAGTTTGATTGTATTTTAGAGAAAAAAAAATTCTGGTTGAAGATTAACAGGCTATGGAAAGCTAGGAAACCCACCTAAGTCTGCCTTCCTATCTATCCAAGTCCAGTGCCAACTGCCCTGGCTCAGCAGGGAGCCATAAGGAAATAGGCTCAAATACAATGAGCTTTGGTATAATAGATCCACAGACCAGTACAGGTCCATGACCTGTTGAGAAGCAGGATACGCAAAAAGCGGGTGCATGCATGAAACCCTCTTTCCCCACTGCTGCTGCCTCTACCACAACTAGTCTGTTGAGTCAGAAAGGTTGGTATAGTCAAGGAAAAGATCGATAGGACCATGGAGAGAGCAATGCAGTTTGTCAATTGAATTTACCTTTCCTATTGTTCCATCGAATTAACTGTGGCCCATTGATTATTTTAAAAGGTATTTGGACCTGACTACCTTGTGGTTCCATTTCTGTTTGTACACTTAAAAAAAATACGGTCATTTCTGAAGCTCAAATTCTTATTTGGGTGAGATCCAGATGAAGCCATAAAAGAGTTATCCTTTAAACCAGCTTTTTGCAATCTGGACATTATTCAGATAAAATGATTTCAATTTCTAAAAATCTTGGGAATTGCAACAATAGGTTAAGGAAAGTTGACGTAGTCTATAAATCAGATGGTGACTCTAACTGAATGGGTTATTCAAAAGTGGATGATCTGTGTTTTACTCTATCTGTTCTATTAAAGGACTTATTGAACTCTTGATCTGTAGGACATGATTCTGATTGTTTTTGACAATCAGAAAACAATCTAGAGCAATGTTTAATATATGCCCTACCAAAAATTAGTCACTTAAAAAACCCAAAATACATAAAAGGATGATTAAATGAACC
Source organism: Pseudonaja textilis (assembly GCF_049901715.1). Taxonomy (NCBI): domain Eukaryota; kingdom Metazoa; phylum Chordata; class Lepidosauria; order Squamata; family Elapidae; genus Pseudonaja; species Pseudonaja textilis. The sequence continues at coordinate 96,005,378 of NC_142008.1, forward strand.
TGCTATCTTTTTGAAACAGTCATAAAAGATCTAAAACAGAATCAGTGTGGTATTGTAATTTAAAGTAAGATGTGAGAGAATTATTTTCTCTTTTGCCTTCAGACTTAAAAATGCATAGGGTCACTTTGGGCTACTTGCTCTCTCGTAGGTCAATCTACCTCACAGAGTTACCTTTATGGGAACAAAATAAAGGGAGATCCCCAGGTAAGCTGGCTAGAGCTCTTGAAGATAGAAATGTAACAAATAAATATAAATAAAATCACTGACATTTGGATTCAAGTATAAACATTCTATTTAAGAGATTAGGAACAAAATTTATCTGTAACAAAATTGTACACATTATTTCTATAATGACCTTCATGTACACATAGCTTTAATCAATGTGTATTCTGAGACCATTGCAGAAATTCAGTGTAGAAGGAGTTTTGTTTTGCTTTTTTGAAGATGGAGAAAACCATTAAAATGATGGAAGAAAGAGTGGGACAATTGCTGTGTAAAGTTACAGCACACGCCATCCAAAGGGCTGCTTATACTGCCTTCATAAGGCTTATGAGTGCATGTAGATGCACGATGGCTGAATAACCTGAAACTGAAGATGGCCTGAAGGTTTGAATTCTAGCATTGTGTGTCAGGGTGAGCTCTCATCCCTTGCCTCAGCTGCTTTCTACCTAATAGTTCGAAAGCAAGTTCTATGCAAATAGATAAATAAATAGTACTTTGGTGGGAAGGGGAATTTGTGCTCTGTGCAGTCAGTTAGATTCCTGCTGGCTCTGAACCTTCCCAGTTGCAGGGCCCATTTACAGGACAGCTCCAGGAAGGGAGGGGATCTAGGATGCTGCTGCAGAAAAAGCTGCCTATCTTTTTTTCTGGTGCAAAGTCAGTTCGCCCTCCTCTGGCACACCTTGGGAAGCACACAAGCATGTTCTACAACAGAGCTGGCAAATTAGCAGCCTAACTACTTCTCTGCAATAGCATTGTGGTGTCCTAGCTAATAATTATAAATAATAATGAGTGAGTTTGGCAAATGAATAAACATATATGGATAACAGAATACTAATGTTTTTAAAATGGATGGTTTGCTACTCTTTAGTGTTCTATTTACATTATTATTTGTTAGGCTTAATTGGAGCACATGGCACTTTATTTGTTTTTTAAAAAATTGGTAAAGAAGACATTTTTTTTAAGATATAAGGCATTCAAAGTGACCTTAACCTCCTGGAAACCAATTGAATACCTCAGAATATAAGAAAAATGTTCTGGATTTGATCTCAGGGATATCTAATTCTATTTCCACAGTGGTGATATAGTTGGAAAGCTTTCAAAAATAATAGTGCAATAGCACTTTTCTGCTCATGTTGCCTAACGACTGGTTTGAGTGACAAAGTGTCTATAATATTGAAAATAATATATAGCCATCAGAGCAAGTTGTTATGGGTGTGCACATATTAGGACTGAGCATCATCCGATGTTAAGATCAATGTGAGAACATGTTTTCAAATCCAAATATCAATCCCAGAAAATATGGTAGAATTTTAAAACATCTCGATAAGTATCTTTTGTTAAAGGACAATTCTAATCTTTGTGAGTTACAAGACTCAAACTGCTGTTTGATTTTCAGATAGCAAGTGGATGAATATCATACATTTGAGTGGTTTGTTAAGATCTCAAGAGTTCTTCTCAATATTACATAAGTTGGGACTCTCAAGATCTTTCATTATTCAAAGTATGAATCTCCTAATGTATGCGTGGTAATGGACTTTCAGAAAAACCTTGTAAGAGAAGAGGAAGAGCTGCTGCACCCTAAGTAACAGTCAGACAAGAGATATTAGAAAAAGAAGAAGAAACAAGGGTTGAAGAAGTGTCTCAAAAGAGATCCCCAGTAGTTCTCTAGCTTGGAAAGACAAGGGAGGGAGCAATGCTTTCAGATTTGCAATATTCTTTCACTGTAACCATACAATAAAGGTGATATTAATATTCATGTTGTTGGTTTCTTCTCTGGGCTACTGCAAAAGGTTGACATGGATTGACATTAACACATCTCTATGTTGTACTTCAGGGTGAAAGAAGAGATATGCTGTGATTTTTAAACTATTTTGCCTCATTTGCCCCATTTCTGCCTTCCTTATATTTAAGGGAAAAGAAAAAAAAAAGACAGTGGAGCATGAAGGGAATAGATTAAATTAGATCAGAATCACATTGCTCATTTGTTTTGTTTGTTTCCACAAGTTCCACAAGCCTTCCCTTGTTATTTTCAAGAATATTCCCTGCCAACCATACAATGTTTTAATTATTTATAATTGGACAAACATGCAAACACCACGTGGGAGATTTTATGAAAATTCTTCTGATTGGAAAATATCGAGTTGGGGACAATTTATTAGAAAGTGGGGTTGGAAGAAATGATTAAATTCCGTCTTTCAGAACCCCAACTTCATTTACTTCTACCCTGTCTATGACTGTGCTTTTAAGCTTTCAAAATATGTGAATGATCTCCCATATCACTGAGTTTCTTGGCTTTGACGAACATTAGTTTGTTCTTATTTGGGTTAATACATATTTTTCTGCCTGTCTAGTTATCTTGCAATTTGCAATATCCCTCTGACATTTCTTCCTGCTTCACTTTGGATAAAGTATTTAGTTTAAGATGTCTCCCTTGAAGAACTATCCCACAATTCTGTTTGACTCCAATCCTAATCCTGCTGGGACTCATCAATTTTGAGGAAGAGCTTACAGTAAGGAATGGAGTAACAAACTGAAACTGTGAATTTGGTTGAGAGAGACCACTTGGGATTATTATAATGAAATCCTTTTAGTTGCTGCTTGGGCTTATAATTGTTGGGAGTGATACAAGTGGGACTGATTCACCTTGAAAGGCTTATTTTGAATTTTCAAGTAATCTGAATCTGAGTGGAAGTCTGTCAAAATATGATATATCTTTAAAAGAAGTAGATTCAATTTAAGAAAATTAAACTAAACTATAATTTGTTTAACAATATTGAATAAACTACAATTGATTGGATTCACAAATTATGCTACAATCCATGGCTTTAGAATCTATAATATCTGGGTTAATACTGTATATTTACACTAAGCTAAAATCAAAGATATCTCACTTGGGCTTTCCATTTAAAATCCAGCCCATAACTCTAGAGAATGTGTCTGAATTTAATCTCACATGATGTGTTTGTTAGGATTGTCATGTAGCTTCAGGCCTTTTCTTGAGTCTATTCATGAAATTTCAAATTGTCTAAAATGACTTCAATTCCGTGGAATTTTGTCTAGATGGATGATCCTGGGAAATGAACTTTTCATTTGTTCATGTTTTTCAGGCAGCAAAGGTAGGTCTGAAAATACATACAAATTTTTATCTATTTCCTATCTATCTATCTAATCTATCAATCTACCTACACACACAGAGAGAGAGCCTTAAGCTTTTAGAGGAAACGTACAATATAAGTCTTATGACTTGAATGAAAGAATATATAGTCATATGATTTCCCATAGATTCTGGGTAGATTTTAGTGTTTTGTATAACTCTTCTGATCTGTGAAATAACTAACAAAAGGGATCTATATATATCTATGATGAAGAGTAGAATCAGAATTTGTGTTGTGTTACTGTAAAATAATCTTAGGTTGAAGAAATGGAGAAACAAGCATAAAAATGAACAATCCAATATAATTTATGCTTAAATATGATCCTGGTGGAACTTTTATTACAAAGAATCCATGTTCTTAAATATATTTGTATGGTTGTATTCTTCTGTGAGTTAACTGTCAATAAAGGCACAAGTGAAGGAGAAACTGGACAAAAGAAGCAAAAGAACCCATTTTTATTGGTGCATTGATGCTGTAATAACCAATAATGTGTAGTTGTGATTAGCAGCTGTTGTAATGCAGTCAGAATTTCTTCATCTTTTATTGATTGTTTGAAAGGAAGAGTTGGTTTAAAAAAGCAGGAACCCAATATTGCTAACCTTAGAAGCCCCCCCACAGTTGGAAGAAAAGCAAAGAAATACATAAAGCATAGAATAATAGGGTTAGAAGGGAGTTTGGAAATATTCTAGTCCAACCGCCTGCTCAAGCAGGAGATCCTTTATCATTCCAGACAAATGGATATCTCATCTGCCTTTTTGAAAATCTACAGTGATTGAGCACCCAGTTCTGGAGGCAACCCATTCCACTAATTAGTTGTTCTCTTTGTCAGGAAATTTCTCCATAGTTCTTGGTTGGATCTCTGTTTAATAATCTGATACTTCTTTTTCTGTCCTCAAGTGCTTTGGAGAGTAGGTCAACTGCATCTTCTCTGTGACAACCCTCAAGTACTGGAAGACGGCTATCATATCGCCCCTAGTTAAACTTTGCATACTTAAATTCCCTCAATTGTTCATCATATGGCCTATCTTCCAGATCCCTTGTCATCTTTGTTGCTCTTCTCTGCACTGTTTCTAGAGTTGGTATTCAAAAAGTTCTGACCAATTCTGGAGAACCGGTAGCTGAAATTTTGAATAGTTTGGAAAACTGGCAAATACCACCTCAGACCGGAGAGTTTATAGTATCCTTCCCCTGCCACATCCACTAAACCATACCCACAGAAAAAAATTGAATCCTACCACTGGTCTTTAGACATTTTTGTATTGTGGTGACCAGAACTTGATGCAGTATTCCAAGTCTGGTCTTACCCCTGCAATTTAAAGTGGTACTGTTACTTCACATGATTGTGAAACTATCCCTCTGTTGATACAACCCAGGACTGCATTTACTTTGTTGGCAGATGCAGCACACTGCTGGCTCATACTTAAGTGGTCTAGTAGGACACCTAGATCCCTCTCACAGCTACTATGGTGAGCCAGGAACCACCCATTCTATACCTGTGCATTTGATTTTTCTTGCTGATGTGTAGGACCTTACTTGTCTCATTACTGAATTGCATGCTTGGGGGATAGACCCAGTGTTCAAATGACATTGCTTGATTATAAACCTCAGAATGTTTGCAAGGTAGTGTTTTTATTTCCCTATATTTGCCAATATCTTTAATCCGAGTGCTGGATAATTAAGTGAATTCATAGAATGTATGGGTTAAAGACATGATAATCTCACTAGTATCTCAGAAAACATGGTAAACCTAACATAAATGAACTGGTGGGATTTAAAATTAGTGTCCTGTGCGTAATCATTAGCTGAAATTTAAAGCTAAACTTGCCCATGTGACACTGTGAAATAAGTTTAAAAGTTTTTTCAGAGAGACCAATGATACTTCTGATTCTCTTTTCTGTTCTTTTTTTTAGATCTAGTTGGCTTTTTTTCTGAACTGATGTAATGCATATAATCCTGCTATTATATAAATTGCACATTTTCTTAAAGCAAAATATTCATTTTTGAGGACAAAATGTTCTTTCTTTTTGTATGTTGTCATGATAACAAAAATGTTCAGTAAAAAGTTATACTTTGAAAAAAGATAATGAACAAATATGCAAAGCTATGATGATAGACTATCATCATTATCTGTCTTCATTATTGGTTTTCATCCTAAAGCAAACACTGGATGGATTCATGCAACATACGGAGCAAAATGCAAACCAAGCAAAATACATTTTAGCATGCATACAGTTGGTTAGTTGCCTCTTATTATAGCAGAATTGCTTGTTATATCCCTTTTCAGTGAGCTTTACCATAACAATGTATAGTTCCTAGATTTGTGGATTATATCTACCATCCTACAGGATGGCAACTGGCTTCATTGGCTTTGAAGTCTGGAACCTATTCCTATACACCTGGATTCCCCAGATCAGAGGCAGTTATGTTTGACTTTCATGCTCCAATGACAACTTTTCTTCTGAAGAAAAATTCATAGTGGTGAGAAAGATCGGGCTGAAACAGCAGATGGAGCTACAGATCAAGAAAAGCTGCTTTCTTGATTCAAAAATGAAAACAGTAAAAGAAAAGTCCAAACTTGCTTTGGCAAGGTAATGGGGCATTCTGGACCACATTCGTAAAAGTTGAAAGCATGGTGAGGAATATTTATTATTATCTGTGCTATCTGCACCGAACTGAAAAGGTTTAATATCTCTAAATATTCTCCTTTATCAGTTTAGTACTTCTATCCAAGGTTAATAAGAAAATACAGCAAAGCTGGCTTTATAAACCTCAGTATGCTTATACAGTTACATTTTTATTCTTCTAGGATGCCTCCCTTTAAGCAAGGTTTTAGACTCTGTTCTTTTTTTAAAAAAAACTCTAACTAGATGGTATTCCTTTAACTGTATCGTAATGCTTTAACAAAGATAGCAAAATGCTACTTATGTAGCAGGAGGGCACAATGGATCAGCCTTTAAGGATGCTCAGCTTGTCAGCTGGAGCTAATAGTGACTTGCAAGAATTAGAATTAGAATAGAACAGAGCTTAAGGAGAGGGGGGCTTGTGTTCCTGTCCTGGCTCTTGCTCGTCTACTGTAGCAGTTTGAAAACATGCAAACAGCACCTCCATGCACCTTTGGCATATAATCATGCTGGCCAAAATGATCACCAAAAATGTCTTCTGACAACTCTGTCTCCCTCAGCCAAGAAATGTAGATGAGCACTGCACCCAGTGGTGGGATTCAATTTTTTTTACTGCTGGTTCTGGAGGTGTGGCTTGGTGGGCGTGGCAAGGGAAGGATACTGTAAAATCTCTATTCCCTCCCCACCCCACTAACCTGCTTTCCAGCGCCAACCAAAGAAGGGCAACCAAAGAAGACCCAGTCAATCAGCTGGGACTCAGGAGGCAGAGAATAGATGGGGACAGGGGACAGTCAGACGTGGTATTTGCGGTTCTCCAAACTATTCAAAATTTTCACTACCGGTTCTCCAGAACTGGTCAGAACCTGCTAAATACCACCTTTGACTGTACCCTAGACTCTAGAGTCAGACCAAATGGACAGTGAAACCTTTACCTTTTTATTTATTTAGTACATTATTGTTGCTAATTTTACTCCTAGATGGTGATGGTGGTACTGATAGAAAAATCTTAGACAAAGGAAATCTAGTTTGCACTGAGCATTATGCAACACACTGCTATTTCGCTGCCCATTCTGCTTTTTCTGAACCACATCTGAGAACCATCCACAATTTTCTATGCATGCCTAAGCCTTTTTAAAGAAGCCCTAAGGGATAGAAACTTGTTTTTATAGGAACGTTATTATTGGGTGAATGCAGTGTTTCTTAAACCTAGCAACTTTGATAAGGATAGCAATAGCAAAAGCACTTAGACTTATATACCACTTCACAGGGCTTTATATACCACTTATATACCACTTACATACCACTTCACAGGCCCTCTCTAAGTGGTTTAGAGAGTCAGCATATTGCCCCCAACAATCTGGGTTCTCATTTTACCAACCTCAAAAGGATGGAAAGCTGAGCAACCTTGAGCCTCTCAGAATCAAACTTCTGGAGTGAGCAGTGAGTTAGCCCTGCAGTACTGCATTCTAACCCCAGCAACATGGCTGAATACACACTATTAGTAGCAGAGAAGCTACTATTTTCTCTTGGTTTTGTGGCAAGTGTGTGGTCAGCTTCACTCTCTATGGGTGTAGATCAGGGGTGTCAAACTCGATTTCATTGAAGGCCGCATCAGGGTTGTTTTACCTTGGGAGGCCAGGGTAGACATGGTCATCATCACTTGTGTTGGGGGACTCCTGTGCTGGCCCGAGCACTCTGCCAGTGAAAATGGGCTCCCAAGTGCCATTTTTAGCTGCAATGGCCTCCTGCAACCCTCTGCCAGCAAAAATGGAGCTTGAGTGGGACACAATGGCCCTCCTGAGCTCCGTTTTTGCTAGCAAAGGCACCATGGACCAATTCTTCACTATTTCCAGGGCAGCCTCATGGGCCAAATCTAAGCACCCTGCAGGCAGGCTCTGGCCCCTGGGCCTTAAGTTTGACACCCCTGGTGTAGATAATCTTTCATGGAGATGACAACTGGAAGTATACAATAGGTTATTCCTCATAATACTAAGGTTAGCTAGCAATAACAAGAACAGTTGATAATGGGAACAATGATGTTGAATAACAGAGATCTTTGTTAGCATATATATTATGCTAACAATGTGGCTTTATTTCTAGAGATTTGCCAAGATGATATGCTAAGAGGACCAAAGAGCTCAGGACCAAACTCTGAAACATCTTAGTTGTGTTTCTCTACTAAGCAAGTAATAAAGAATAAGAGGCTGGGAGAAAAAATTCTCTGCTTGTCATACTTCTCATCTGAGCAGTATAAATGATTAGACCTAGCAAATAGGCAGCTGAAGAGGTTTTGGGCGCTCTCAAAATGGGGAAGGGAGGAAACAAGGACAACAAAGCATGTTTTCTAACAAATTTTCAAAACCTGAAGATAACAATACTCATTGCAATGTTATTAGTCCAGTTATTAGTGTCAGTTCTTATAGAAATATGACCCTTCCTTATTGTAACCCTAAACCAGATTTTTTTCATAGATATGGAATATAAAGGAGAAAGATTGGTACAAGTGAGAGGGGTGCAGGGAAGGAGGGGGAGATAGAGAGAGATACACCTGCTATAATTAATGCAAATGAATGGTCCCAATTTAGCACATCACATTTGCATGCATGTAAACAGTATGTATGAGATGCATATTACTGCAAACTAAGTTCAAGGTGTTGTAGTTAACCACAGTGATTGTTTTCAGTTGTGTTAAATTTGTGGCTATCTCTTTAAAAATGTTTTGATAATGTATTCTTTGAGCTTCTGGAATAGTTTACTTTTTCTATAATTGAGTTTTATGGATTCAGTTTTGACAATCAGGTCTCAGTGGAATATACAATCCTTTGAATGAACAAATCTCTGTGGCAATCAGATGTATCCTTGTTCAAGTAAAGTTAGGATATCAGCTATTTTCATACCTATAAAATCCAGATTTCACCTGGATGAACGATGTTTTTTGCAAAGTACTCTATGTAATCTCTAAACTGTATTCAGAAAATTCATTTTATCAGGAATATTACAGGCTACTTGTTGTTGACAGAAACTGTATACAATAAGTCTTGTTGGAGTGCTTGGTGAGCTTCCAATTTGTTTTTGGTATAATTCAAAGTACAGCCAAGAACAAATAGCTTTCATCAGTTCTCTGTCAGGTGTGTTGACATAGCAATTGGATGGACAATTTCTTGGACCATCTCCAGGCAGAGAAGAACTTCATCAACAATTCCTAATGGAAAGGACTTTTTAAAATCAGTTTTTAGTGGTTTTGCTATTGAAAAAGCCCCATGAGAAGACCTCATTTATGATGTCATCTTTGTGTTTAAACTGAGGTATGAGAAGTTTAAAGGTTGTACATCACGGGTGCCAAGGTCGCAACCCGTGAGCTGGATGCATCACACACTGACCACACCCATACTCGGTTTAGTGAAGGGGGAAAAGTTGTGACATGTCATGTGACAGTGTCATGATAACACGATGTCATCACATGTCATGTCACAACTTTAATCATCACATGACATGTCACAACTGGTTGTAGATTGTCAGTGAGATGCTGATACAATTGAAGCCATTTCAAACATATATGTTGCACTTGGCCATCTCATAACTAAATATGTAAAGGAAATAGCACTTCATCCTTTGGAATTTTGCTAATGTTTTCTCCTCCTTTGGAAGAACATTTGAAAGCACAAACTGAATGATTGTGGGTTGGGAAGAGAATTTATTTGCTTTGTTCCATTGGCTGCTTCTAAAACTCTGAATGATCAAGGGTCTGGCTATTTGAAGAATCACTTGCTCCTTTACAAGTCAGCCGGCCTGTTTAACAAAATATTCTTTAGACATCCTCTTCCCTGTCCCAATAACTTTGAAATATGTCACTGATTGTTAAAGGAGAAGGGTTTTTTTGATGGCTCTAACCTTTCTTCCAAATGAGGCCCATTTTCCATTATTGCCTTCAGAAGACTTTCCTTTTTTAAGGAAACCATTCAATATTATATTTTACTTGCTGTTTTAATTAGTCCACTAATATTAGCATATTTTAGTAGGTGTTGCATTGTTCTATTTTGCTGTGCTGCAAATTGCATTTGCAAACTGTTTAATTATTGTCAGAATACATAGTATTTTTCACAGATAAAACATCAATATACATAAAAATACATCAGATTTTGAATAGCTCTTTATTCTATCCCATGACTTGAAATTAGTTTAAGATCCTAACTTAACCCAAACTTAGTAACAACAATTTTCCAATTTAAGAAGTAATATTTGAATATTTCCAAGAAAGAAGTTAGAAAAGTTAGTTCTAGTCCCAAAATTCATTTAATCACATATTGATTCAATAAGATGTAAACATGCAATATTTAGTTGTTAACTTGGTTAGATTCTAGTATGTGGAACCTAAGCCAGAGTTAAAGCAACATTTGATTAATATTTTAATCAAATATTATCAAATATCAAATAGCATGCATCTACATTTGTATTCAGCTACAGTGAAGTCTATATTTGTTTATCAGATTTTATAATTCACAAAGGATTTTCCAGCTTTCTTTCATATGACTAGTTTCCTGGGTACAGAATGCTTAACATCAGGAATAAACTGAGAGAGGATTTGGGAGGGGAAAAGCCACATATCCTTTCTATTTCTATCTGCAAGCTTTTCTGGATGTAATTTCTAAGCATTTACTAATAGATTTCAGACCCAATTCCCCAAGCTTACATCAGAGAAATCCTGTAAGAAGACTAAGGAGGTTTTTCCCCCCTAAGGGCATAAAGATGGCTTAGATCTATAAACATGGCTTGATGGGAAGAGAGAGCCCGTCTTGCAGAGAAACACCCCCCTTTTTTTTTTTGCAGGTCTCTTTTTTCTTCATTCATAAAGCTGACACACTATCATCTTCAGCTACAAAGTTCTCCGTGCAACTACTACTTTATATTCACAGCCACTCTTTTTCTACTGTGTGACTGTAAGGAAAGCTGCCCTTCTTACAACTCTTATTAATTTGGATTCTCTTTTCTTTCGAACCTGACTTTATTTACACTCTTTGCAGTGGATGCCATTATCAATTCTCATTGCCATTGAATTAAATTAGGAATGTTTATTTATTATGAGTGTCTGCAGAGCCTTGCTGTAGATGTGATAAATAGTAGCAAAATCTATCCATCTCTTGAAGGGCTACAAGGGTAGAATATAGCATGCATTTGAAATAGATCGTTTTTTAAGCGTTACATTTTATTTTAAAAAATTATGGATGAAGTATTTTTGAATAACTTTTCCTAGCTGTCTGTTTCTGATCAAACATATTTGAGACCTCATATTTTATCTCTTCAGGACATTAATTCTGCTTGTGAAATTCTCCATAACTGTTAGCTATATTTGATTTGGATTCAAGACTGACCTACCAGTCTATCATGTATTAGAACCACCAGAGCTTTTGCTCTAACCAAGTGCTCCATTATAACCTGGCCAGCCCTGAATCTTACACCATGTTTTTCAGCTCAGCCTTGCTCTTATTCTGGTTGTGCAGACTTCTTTCATTTTTAATTAATTCAACAACTAACTATGGCATTGGTTGCATTAGGCCTTGTTAATGAGAGTTCTCTCCTAAGGTGTACAGTTTTTTAAAAACAAGATGAATACAATGAAACCAAGTTCTCTTTACAGTGGAATATGACTGACAGAAAATAATGCTCCTGCTCAACTCCTATTAATTTCAGTGGACCTATACAAGAAGTCAGATCATCTTTATCTCTTTGTTCGTGCAGTTAGAAAACAGAAGCGACTCCTTTTTTTTTACTAAGTTACAATAAACATTCTGGGATCAGAAAGAAAGGAATGTGGGTGCTTGTGACTAAAATAATAGTGAGCAAATAAAAAATATTATACTAGGGCAATAAACTGATTTGGTCTGGTTCAGGTTCATATATTGGAAGAAAATCAAAGAAATCTTTCAGAACAAGTAACTTTAAATTTGCTGAAAGTAATTAAAAACAACGCATGTGAAGACTGTTGCTAGAAGACTTAAACTCTATTCAAATTCCATTTTATCCTGGCTTTATGTTAAGAATAGTTTCTCCTTCGCATTATTATAAGTATTATATATATTATATTATTTACCAAGATATGCTTATTGAGGACATTTTTTTAAAATGCAGAATTGTGCAAACAATATAAGCCTTCAAATTAAACTTATTGATGCAAGAATATACTACATTTAGGCAATTTTATTTCCAAAGTAGTGCTAAAGTTTTGTGGCCAGAAAAATCCAGCTTTTGCTATTTAGTTTCAGAAACAATGCAGATGGTTTCCCATTGCTGATATCCTAAAACAGCTGTCTATTTTGTGCAAATTGACTATTTCGTCATTGAGAAAGGGATGGGATTTCATTAATTCATGTATCTTTTTTTTTATTGCTGCTTGTCTTGCAACTTCTTTTGACCACTTGAGCAAAAATTCACTTGGGCAGGTCTGAATTCTATTCTCAGTGGACTGGGCAATATAAAATGCTCATTACCAAGCCCGATCTCGAGGCTAGTTTCCAGATAATAAATCATATTTTATGTCCATTTTGGGAATGAGACAACCCAAATAAATAATAAACATTTGAGCTTTCCCCATTAATAGGAAGCACCAGAGTTGAGATCTGGTCTGTGACATATTTTAATCACTGGATGGGTAGGAACCCTAATTATTCAGAATATTTTTCACTAGCTACTAAATAACTATAACCAACTCCCACATAAATCTATAACTAGCGTAAAGCTATAGGTTTCCAAGGAAGAGGTGTTACTTACATTCTAGATATACTTGAAATCTGATATTTATTTTTCTCATCCAAATATATTAACTGGCCTCCACCAGTGCCTTTGCATTTCTAAATGCATTTCATAAAGAAATTGAAATGCTGATAATGTTTTTAAAAAATATTTTACTTTCCCAATTAGAACACAAGATTCCATATATAAAGATTCCTTTGTCCCAAATTTATTTTTAAAGGCTATACATTTGTCAAACTGTTTTTGCTAAGTTTCATAGTTTTGTGCATGTTTTAAAATATGCACATTTCTCCAAGTTAATTTGTACCAATGTACAGTATGTATTTAGAGCTTTTTTTGAATACTAATACACATTTTCCAAAGAAATATCCAGATATTATCCAAATATCCAAATATCATAGACACATATAAAATTTATAATCAATTCGATATATGTCTATTTGTAAGGATAAGATAGATAGATTTGTTTTTTGCATTGCATTTCAGCACAAAAATGTATTCCTGGCTCTGTTATAATTTAGTTGAAAATACAGTTAAATTCATACATACCAGTGGTGGGATTCAATTATTTTTTACTACTGGTTCTGTGGATGTGGCAAGGGAAGGATACTGTAAAATCTCCAGTCAGAGGTAATATTTGCCGGTTCTCCAAACTACTCAAAATTTCCGCTACCAGTTCACCAGAACTGGTCAGAACCTGCTGAATACCACCTCTGACACATACATTAAAACAAATTGCTTGTCCATTCTTTTGCTCCAGATGTCTGTAAAAGTGAGAGTGATCAGAGTATCTGAAGGCTAGTGAAACTGCTTAAATAATAACTAAAAGCAATTAAATCTTGGTGATTGCATGGACAGATGTCCTTCATCTCAACCTGTTCCCAACAAGAATCTTCAGGTCTTACAGGGACATTCCAGTGATGTTTCTAATCTTATCGTCAGTTTTGTTCCTTGCTTTTCACATGTTTTATTTGACAAGTAAATTTTTTTCTAATATATTATTTACTTGTGTCACATGTCCAAATTAAATAAGTTTTTGCTTGTTAATTATTGGTTTAATGTTAGTTACTCCGTAGTTCTTTGGCACAAACTGAGTGATTCTTTTTTTAAAAAAAAATAACCATGGTGTTCTTGAAAAGTATCTCTGAATCGAAAGAAGGTGTCTCTTTTTTTTCCTTTCACTCTTTCTCAATATTAAGTTTACATAGCCAAATATTAACACTGGGTGGAAAACATCCTAGCTTTAATTATTTTGATCTTTGTTGTCATAGAAATACCTTATTCTTTATTACTTTATTTCTAGGTTTTTCACTGTGTTTGTTGCTAGGATTAATCCCTTTATATCTCCAACACACTGCCATTTTATTTGCTTTAAGCTAACTGAGCTTAAGAAATCAAGATTATTTACCACCTTCACTTTTTCATTGTCAACCATTACTACTTTGTCATAAAGTGTTATCTCCTCGCACTTCTATTTTTCTAGATATCATAATGACTTTTGATGGCTCTTCAGAAAAGGATTAAACATATTTATGATCACAATAATAGAGGATATGCTTTAAAAAAGCATCCCCCCCCCACCATTCCTGAGAGAAAAATAGAGATAGCTTTTGCTTTTGTAACTTGCTTTTTGACGTCCCTAAACCATGTAGCACCTGAAAAATTGTGCTTCTGTAATTATGTAAACTTATAATTTTACAGTGCATTCATATTGTACTCTGCCTCTTTCTCTTCCAATATCATTTTTGACATGCAATAACTATATTATGGAAATATAATTGTGATGGAAAACTTATTTGAATTTATGTGTAGATAGTCCTTGACTTACAGCCATTCATTTAGCAACTGTTAGAAGTCGTAATGGTATTGAAAAAAGTGACTTATGACCAGCCAGTTAGAACTTTCATGGAAATATTGGTTCCAATTTTGGTGGTAAGTAGGTGTAGTTGTTAGATTCAAATTAAATGAAACATCTATTGATCGTCTAGCCAAACCTCTTTCCTTTATCTAAGAGAAATCTGAAGGATAGATGAAATATTAGATAAATAAATACATCTTAAAAATGAAAAAAGAAGGTCCAAAGTTCTATGAGTCAATCTGATATCTGAGTAAATTTTAGACAGATTTTAAAACAAACATGTAAATTAAAAAGTAGTATAACAATAGCTGAATTTCCTAATGTGTTTACATGGAGGGTATGCCTGCATTAAAAAGAAAATGACTATTTTCCTCAACCATGCAACAAGACCAGAGAACTAACTGCTGAAAGGAACTTGTTCCAAGTTCACAGATTGAATGAAATAAGCAGACTTTTATAAAGGGCATGAAAGTCTCCCAGGGTCAGATTTTCAACTGTAGTCAAAAGGAAAGCACTTACATACCTCCACTGAATTTTCAAATCTGTTAAAAGCAAAATGAAAACAACAACAGCAACAATTGTTGTTTTCTCTTTTGCTGACCTTCAAGCCCTAAGAATTAGTAGCAAAGAATCACTGTCTGGCCCTTAGTGGCTGCAAATTTTATTTATTTTAATTTTTATTTATTTTGATTTGTCAATTGCTTACAAGATAATAGGTATAAGTATATACATAGTTATGAATACATGAAATGGGTACATATGAGAAAAATAAAAGAAACAATAGGACAGGAATGAGAGGCACATTGGTGTGCTTATGCACACCCCCTATAGACCTCTTAGGAAAGGGGTGAGGTCAATAGTAGACAGTCTAAGGTTAAATTTTTGGGGGTTTGGGGAAGAAACCACAGAGTCAGGTAGAGTATTCCAGACATTGACCACTCTGTTCCATTTTCTGCAATCAAGTTTGGTGCAGTTAACCTTGAGTTTGTATCTATTGTGTGCTCTTGTGTTGTTATGGTTGAAGCTGAAGTATTCATTGACAGGTAAGTCGTTGCAATGTATGATTTTATATACCATCCTGAGATCAGACTGAACCAACATGCCTACCGTCCCTGTCCTATTGTTTCTTTAATATTTTTTTTATTTTTCTTATATGTATCCATGTATTTATAACTA
This sequence comes from Pseudonaja textilis, assembly GCF_049901715.1. NCBI lineage: Eukaryota > Metazoa > Chordata > Lepidosauria > Squamata > Elapidae > Pseudonaja > Pseudonaja textilis. The sequence goes on from NC_142008.1 coordinate 96,021,157, forward strand.
TGTTTTTACTTATACCTATTATCTTGTAAGCAATTGACAAATAAAAATAAATAAATAAATAAAGTCTGGTGGCATAAGGTATTCTACAGTGAGTAGAGGAGTGGAGAACTCTTCTTGTGAAATATTTCTGGATTTTCTCAAATGTGCTAATATCAGATACGTAATGTGGGTTCCAGACAGATGAGCTGTATTCGAGTATTGATTTAGCAAATGTTTTGTATGCTCTAATTAGTAGTGTGATATTACCAGAGAAAAAGCTATGTAGGATTAGGTTAACAACTCTTAATGCCTTTTTGGCTATGTAGTTACAGTGGGCTCTAGCACTTAGGTCATTAGAGATGAGTACTCCAAAGTCCTTTAAAGAGCTTGGATCATCAACAAGGTCTTGCCTTATTCAGCTTGTATTTTATTTTCTGATTTTTTTTTTTGCCAATATGTAAGACAGAGCATTTATTTGTTGAGACTTGAAGTTGCCATTTGTTTGACCATTCTGATACATAGTCAAGATCTTTTTGAGAGGTAGCAGTATTGTCTGTGGTATTGAACAGCTTTACATCATCAGCGAAGAGAACGCAGTTTCTCTTAATATGATCACAGAGGTCATTTATGTAGAGTATGAAGAGAGTTGGTCCTAGAACACTGCCTTGGGGGACACCACTATTGACAAGTATAGAATTTGATAGTACACTCCCAATTTTGACCATTTATTGTCTGTTTGACAGGAATGCTTCTATCCAGTTATGCAGTTGTCCAGAGATACCATAAGATTTTAGTTTTAGGAGTAGTTTGTCGTGTACCACTGAATCATAGGTTTTACAGAAGTCTATGTAGATTGCGTCTATTGTTTTGCCCTGATCAAGTTGTATAGTCTATATGGTTTTGTAGTGTAAGGGTTGCAGATTTCAGGATAATAACCAAATTGTTTTTTAGAGAGTAGGTTGTTTATCTCTAAGTGGAGGATGATGGATTGATTAATAATTGATTCCATGACTTTACAGGTGACAAAGCATAAGGAGATTGGTCTGTAATTTTTAACTAGGCTGGGGTCTCCCTTTTTGAAGATGGGGATGACCGTGGATTGTGACCATAGGTTAGACAAGAAGCTGGTCCTGAAAGATTTTTCAAAGATTATGCTTAGAGGTTCGGCTGTGGCAGTGGATAGTTTTTTAAAGAAGTAGGCACATATTTCATCCAGTCCAATAGATAGAGATGGTTTTGGATTGCGAAGTGCTTTTTCAACATTGTCTTCTGTAAAATCGATATGTATTAGATCATTGTAGTTTTCTGTGGTTCGGCTAGGAAATACTGGGCATGATCCATTGCTGTTTACAAATACTGAGCCAAAGAATATGTTAAAGATGTTGGCTTTAATAGTGTCGTCGTTGCAGTCTTTACCATTAGGCCCTATCAGGGGTAGGATGGACCTTGAGTCTTTTAGTTTGTTGTTTACAAAATTGTAAAAAGTGCGGGTGGAATTGGTGCATAGAAGGTTTTCCACTTGTTTAATGTGATAATTGGTGCGTTCAGTCTTTATCTGGTGGCATACATTTTTGTATTGGCTTTTGAAGTTGGCAACGTGACCAGATTTGTTTTTCTGTCAGAGTGATCTCTTTTTGGATTGAAATTTCCTTATTGTTATGGGTAATCTGTTTTTGTTTGTTTGTTTGTTTTGGGAGTTGTTATTGGTACATATAGTTTGATGACTCTTTTGACTTCAAGTAAAAATATGTTGTAATGGTCTTCAACAGTATTGCATCCAGTGAATAGAGATTGCCAATCAAGGGATGAGAGATCGTTGTCTATAAGATCATAGCTGCCTTTTTTGAGGTTATAATTGGGGATTACGTCATTGTGATGATTTTGTGTGGGCGTATGTTGAGACAAAAGTCAATCATATTGTGGTCACTGTTGATAAAGGGTTCTTTAGTTTGTATTCCGTAAATTAAATTCAAACTATTGCAGATGAGATAGAGGCAGTTGTTAAGTCTAGTATTGTTGGTTACTAGTTGTTCCAGTGCCAGCTTTTAACAGCATTATAGAAGGTTGCATGTATGGGCTCAGTTGTACATTCGTTTAGGGTCCAGTTAATATGAGGTAGATTGAAGTCACCAAGAAATATAAAAGCGTGTGGGCGTGTTGCCCATGTTAGTAGTGAATTTAGTTTGTTTACATGTTTGATGTCATAATCAGGTGCTCTGTAACATAGTAAGAATCAAAATGTGATATTTAAGGATAGTTCATAGATGATGGTCTCAGGAAGAACAAGCTTCTGGGTAACTTGGATGTTTTTTAGATGTAAGGATTTTTTATAGAAGATAGCAACACCTCCTCCTCTACGAATTTCACAATCTGATCAGTAAACATGATAGTCTCTTACTGTGGTAATGAAGTCAGGGAGAGATGCGTTGAGCCATGTTTCACAGACAAATATGATGTCGAATTTAGCCATATTTAGTAGGAGGAGAAATTCAGGTATTTTATTCACAAGGCTTCTTGCATTGAGTAGCTTGCATTTAAGGCCAGCTGTAGTTGGAACTGAGGTAGTTAGGGGCATGTGTGCCTCGTCTGGGTGATGGTGGATTGGTTGAAGTGGGATTGTGGTTGAAGATTAAAGCTGAGTTGTGGGTTGTATGACTTACTTTTGATATAGTCAGCATGGTAGTCAGTGTACAGGTCCTTCTCTCCATTGTCTAGACGTTTTTAGAGTTCTGTGCGGAGTACACGGGAGCGGGCACATTGCTGTATGGTTATGTCAGGGTGAGAATGGAGGTTCTTATGCTTGGTTTTGCTTTTGGCAAGTGAATTTATAGTATAAATGAATTTACGTTTGCTTGATTCATTTTTGCAAATGACCCTACAGAAGTGTGGGGCCATAGAGCCGTCTCTGTTTTTGAGCTCTCGGCCAATGCAGGAAATGTCAAGTATTTCATCAGGGGAGATGGTTGATGCTTGATATTCACTGATGATGTTTCAGACAGTTGTGATGTCATCATTGTCATTGATGTCTTCTAGACCAAATAAGATGGAGTTTGGACGTTTCTGTTCGCACTCAACAGCTTCTCTGATGAGGATTGAGATATCATTATTTGTCTGATTTATGTTTTTTGTGGATTGGGTTGTGGTTGTTGGGTAGAGATGTGGTTTGTAGCTATTGGGTGTTCAGGTTTTTGTGTTGTGTCTTTTTTTTCCAGGTTGGATAATCTTTCTTTTAAAGTATCCAGGGATGCAACTACGGTGTTAAGGGATGTTATTCATGTTTCTATGATATCAACTCTTTCAGACAGATCCAGTTTGGGCCTGCATAATTTGCAGAGATATGGAAACTCATTGGATGATTCTAGGTATTGAATCATTTACTCAGATAATCCCAAGCAGTCATGAGGAGCGTATTTGTTACATAGAGAACATTTGATGGAATTTTCATTACCCTTTCGAGTTTCATAGCATTTAAGGCATGTGCAAGAATCTTGTGGTTCATTGGTGGGGATTATTTTCACTTTAGGTTGTGGTTTGGCATTGGATTTTTTTTTCTTGGCATGGTAGGTTTGTTAAGATGGTACGTTGATTAAATTACTTAAACAATTTTGGGTAATCAATATAGCCAATATCACACCAATCAATCAATTGCAATAACCTCTCTAGTCAAATAATTTTGCTAAGCAACAATCAGCCTAATCAATTAATTACACTAATTGCTAATCGATTAATTACACTAATAATTAATCACACTGTTCAATTAAATTCACTAACTCACTAATTTTACTAATCAATTAAATTATATGAATTTTGATCTTTTAAACTAATCAGTAATCACAGCATTTGCACTAAACACTAATCACGCTAATCAATTAAAACAATAAATCAATTAAACCATTAATAAATTGTTTTATAGAAATTGATTATCCAATCATTGATATAGGTAATGATGTAGAAAAGTTGTAAGTTTTGAGGTAATGAATTGATAAGTGTTTGATTAAAGTAATGAGGTAGTATTGAGAGTCTGCAAGGAAAGGGTTAATTGATTTACTAGCAGCTTTTATTTACTGGGTGGGAGGAATTTATTGCTCTAATGGCTGTTGCTATTACACTGTAAACAATAGGCTGTACCAGGATGTTCAAAAGCATGCTGGATTATTGAAAGAGAGCAAAATTTGCTGAATTAAAAACACTTTAACTACAATCAATATGTCTCTGAATAAGATTGTTTTCCAATAGTTTCCCAAAGTTCTTCAAGTTGAGTAGTAGTAAAAATACAGTCCAGAAATTTGGATTAACCAAACCAATCTGTCCTTTACTTTTAAAGTTACTTCTAGCTGCAATATCTTTTTTCTTTACTAAATCTGACAGTCATTCCCGATCATTAATCACAGCTAATTTCCTCCGAGTCCCACTTTCCAAGGAAAATTCCACTGCAGAAATTGGAGTGATTCTTACCAAGACAAAGCACGCTGTTCCTCTCTTTTTCACTTCCGTCTCAGCTGCCTTCCCGGCTTCGATTCAGCCATGCTGGCGGTTCTCTTTTTAGTTCGGATGGAGGGGTTTTCTTTGGATCAGTCAAGGAGACTCTACTCTCCTTGAGACTACCGAAGCATCCCTCTGCCTTTACCAGGGTCCAGGCTTACCAGTCCAGGGTGACTTTCGGCTCATAAGAGCCTTGGGGCTTGAAGAAATCGGCAGGACTTCACGGAGTTGCCACTCGTCCGCACTGCTTCGTTGTTTCGCTGGAAGTCATTTCTGAAGAAACAAACATTCTGAAGAAACAAACATTCCTTATCCCAGTTCATGCAAAAATAAAATAAGTTGCTTGCGCTCTCTCCTATTTTACATTATGTTGGTTTGTCTGAGTTTATGTAGAAAAATCTGAGCAGCTCCTAAAGGAGGAAGATGCAGAGTTGTGAAACTGCTTTTCCCCTTGGAAGATTTGCTAAAGCTGCTGAACTTGAGAAGTCCAGAGATAAGTGGAGCAAGAGTTCTTGCAGATAGGGAAATGGATCTTCCACAATCTCAGTACTGCAGTGTTTCAAAGAAAAGGCTAGTTTTATGTGGTTGCAAATACTCCAAGGCTGAGCCAGAAATAAGTTTGCTTAGCTCTCCAACATTGGCACAGAGGATGTCGATTGCTGCTGAAGTGGCTCAAGAGTCCTCATATAGAAGTGCTTTCTTTTTTCTCTGTGGTTTTAAGGCAATAAGTAATAGCTGATGGATATTTATAATACTGGCCTTCAGATGAAAGACTGAGATGGCTATAATTGTAAGGAAGTATTGGTTTGCAATAAAGGGATGGAAGAGATAATTATTAAGAAAGAAAGCGGTTATAATAAAGTATAACCTTTAAATATCTCAATGCCTTGGTCACTGATTAATCCAATGTAAAGTGTCAGATGAAATCTTTAATTGGGTGAACCAAGGAAGGGAACAAATATTCAGTTCTAATTAACATTTGCCCTGAAATTTGCTCTAGAACAAGTAAGCAATAGCAATAGCACCTAAGTGCCACATATATATACACACGCATCACAATGCTTTACAGCCCTCTCTAAGTGGTTTATAGAGTCAGCATATTGTCCCCCAACAATCTGGGTCATTTTACTGACCTCAGAAAGAGGAAAGGAAGGCTGAGTCAATCTTAAACTGATGAGGATGGAACTGCGGGTAATCGCCACAATTAGCCTACAATACTGCATTTTAACCACCGTGCCACCATGACACAGTAATGATCCATTAAAACCAAATGTGGTCAGTGTCATTGTGGTAACCCATAGTGGTAACCCATTTAAAGTTGTATAAATCTCCATTTTTTTTTTGTTCTTGCTTAAACAACCAGATATTCTGACTGTAAACTATAGATTGTTGAAAAATAGGTGGTGATGGTGGTAGTGATATCAAAAAAGAGCCCTTGCTATAAATAAAAAATATGTCACCTCTTTGTTCAGTGCTGCTGCTATTATATGCAATGTAATCAGAAAACTGAGTGCGAAGTTAATTTTAATTGCTTATATAAATGATGGAAGCACAGTAATGAATGTAAGCAAGAAGCATATGTATAGTAGCAAATACATCCATCAACAACAACAAGAAAGGAAAAGAAAAACTCAGCTAATTTAAGATCCAGGTGGGAAAGAAATCATTTTGGATGCGAATGTTTAACTGGTAGAAACCTACTGTCTTTCACTATTTGGAGAGAGGAGGAAGAGTGATGGGGAGGCATTAGTAGCTGTGTCCCTGGCAAAATCTTCCATTCTGTCTCAAATTGCGTCTGCCAAATGTTATCCATGCACAAGTAAAGCTGAACAAGAATTAAACATGGTAAGGGACCAACTTCCGGTTTGAAGGGCTTCGGCAACAGACAGAAATCCGCAATTGTGCACGGTTTCTGTCTGGGCTCGCCGCTGGAGCACCCCGACCCGGCTGGTTTCGGGGCTAAGCCACCCCGTAGAGGTAGTGAAGAGAAGGAAGACTGCCAGCAGGGTTGAGGAGAGCCGCATCTCTCTTCCTCAACTGGCCATTACTCCCTTTCCTGAAGGCGGTTGCAGCAGTGGTTAGAAATGGCCACCACAAAGGAGAATTCGACTGGAAAAGAATGTGCAGGAGGAAGATAAGAAGTGAAAGTTTTGGCTGACAGGGTTAAATTGTAAAAGCAACAACCAAGGTACCCTGGAATTTAAACTTACAAAAAATAACATCGCTCTGAAAGAAGAGTCGGAAGCAGTGAAGGAAAGTGAAAAGGGAAAGGTTTGGTTTCTTTTTTCTTCTCTCTCCTTCCCTATACTGACAACTAAGAGACTTAAATAAGAAATCGGAAAAATCTGCTTTGACATCAATAGGCAATTAAGCTGAAAATAAAACAAAATGCCAAAGGGATAATAAAGATTTCTGGACATTAAAAACTTTCTTTTTCATAAGCAGGAAGGGAGAGAAAAAGAATAAGGGCAGGATCTGGAAGAGGGAGAAGACTGCCTGGAATTAAAAGGAATCTAAAGTAAAACTTCAACAAGACTTCTAAAAGATACATTTTAACTGAAACTTTGCAACTAAACAGTAACCCCAGCAAGAGAAAGTGAAAAAAAAAGAACAAAAAAGAAACAGCTTGCGTGTATTTGGATTATTTGGTGATCTTTGGATTTTGGGTTATTATATTTGAATGACTAAAATCAATTGGGTGGTTGTTTAAAAATGTATACAATGGCACCACTTCTGGATGAATTGAAAATGGAACTTAAAAAGTACAAAGAAGATGCACAAGAAGGGAAGGGCTCTTTTGGCTTCGTTTTTCAATTCTTAGAAACGGAGATTTGGAACTATGAGAAACAACAAGAAAAGACTGCAAAACAAGAAGACTGGAACAAAGAAGAAGCCATCTTTAATGAACAAGTAATTTTATGTGGGAAGAAAAAGGAAAAGGGAAAGAGAATGGAGAATTTAAGACTTAAAAAAACAACCAAAGAAAAGAAAATAATTCAAAAAATAAGTATAATACTGGAAAGCAACAGAAAGGGAATACAGAAGAGAGAAATAGAGGTAGAGAGACAAGGGGGTAAAAGGGAGAGAGAAGAAAAGAGAGGGAAGAAGGAAAGGAAAAGAAGTTACAAAGGACTGGAGCAAGATATAGAGAAACAGGACCTAGTTAGAGATAATGGGTGAAAATCTAACTGAAAAGGGATTCTGTAAAGGTACATAAGATTGTATTGTTATATTAGTAATAGAAATAACTTTAGAAAATTGGAAACAACGTATGATTAAAATGAGGGATAAAATAGTGTAATTTAGTGAAATGTTTGTGAATAAAATAAGTGAAATAAAATAAATGAGATAATTGAATTAGGAAGGGACGGGAACATTTTAATTAGTTAATGTTTTATAAAATATAAGTGAAGGGGGGGAATTAACTATGGAAAGCTTATAATTGTTCCCAAAGAAGTATGATATTTAATTGAAAAGTAATGTTAAAGATGTTAAGACTTTAATGAATATTAATATTAATGATAGAATTGAATTGGAATGGAATGTTGTTTTAATTATATTATACATTTATATTTTTTTTCTTTTTTTAAGAATACAGTGTGTATTTTAAGAATGTAACAAGCAAAATCCGAATAGAAGTTTTGTATTATATTGAATGTTACAACTTTAGGGAAAAGATATAAAGGTGTCATACTCCAATCAGTAGCTACAGGAGAAATTTTGTTTAATGAAAAAAGATAATAGATAATTGAAACAGGACAGACAAAAAATATAAATACAATGATTTGAACTGAGATAAGTAAAATAAAATTGAGAAAATTAAAAGAGGGGAGAAGCTATGCAGAAAATGTAAAATAGTAATAAGATATAGAATAGAATATAAAAATGAGCATGAACCTGAATTTGTGTCTGTACGAAGAAATGTAACCCGGGATTACACTACTTTCAAAAAAGATGTTTTATTTGTATTTTTTTTTCTCTTTGTGAAAACTCAAATAAAATTTACAAAAAAGAGAGAATTAAACACGGTAAGGGAGCTTATTCATATATATCTGACCTTTTTAACATTCATAGTACAGTGGCTGAATAGGAACTAGATGCCAAATATTGTCAAAGAAATCTGATTAGTTTCAAAATTGGTCTTTCTTCTTTAGCTGCTCAGGTCAAATATTCCAGAGACAACTGATATTATCAGTGCACATAAAATGGAATATTTCATTGAGCAGATTTACTAAGATGTAGTAGAATACACTCTTCTGAATGTCATTGAATTCATCAAGCAGAAAGATCAAGAGTTCTTTATAAGCTAAGCTAATGGTTTCCATTTTCCCCCACCACAACCAGCATGTAGAGAAGTAGGATTTTTCAAGTGCCAAATATTGGTTATCTATTGGTTATCTTAGCTAACTACCTAATCTAATTCAGAAATAGGGTCATTATGAACTCCTTAAAGATGCTTAGATTTCTTATGAGGTTCATCCAGCACTGCTGATGCAATATAACACTGCAACACTGAAAAAGCTATTCATATTCTCACCCATTGTACTTGAGAAGCTTCTAGAATACCTCAGGTTTTCTTTGCTTTTTCTTAATAGTGGTTCAAAGCCAAGTGCTACAGGTCCCAGGCAATCTTACAATTTCTAATCTAGATTAAAAATATGGAATCTTAATGTGGCACTTTGGGCTATTCTCTTCTGAGTAACATTTGGACATTCATCACCTTTCCTTGTTGTTTGCTGCTTTTTGACAATTAAGGAGCCTTCCTTCCACCCCCTCCATTCTCTTTAACCAACTCATCTATAGCAGTACCCACAGCCCATTTCTAAATTGGTTCAATCTAACTTTATGGGGTTGACATAACCACCACCCCATGCCTGTTTTCAGTATCCAATTCCTCTGTTAGCTTTCTTTTTTTTAAAGTGTCTTTCCTATATACCTTATTCCATGCACTTGAACCAAGTCTAGATTCACCAAAAATTTCTGGGATATATGCACCTGTCTGGTACTTGTGAGGTATCATCAAGACCCTACAAGTGGCTTCCCTTTTGATAAACTCTATGTAGACTAAGATAAAAGACAGAATGAGTACTAAGACATTTCCATATGTTGGGAAAATCTGAAATTTGTAGTGGCTCTCTAAGTCTTCATAATATCGCAGGGCTTCAGTGAATGTTGGAAAATTGAATAGGCTAACTACCATCGTAACTTTTAAGAATAATCATTGAGAGGTCATTTGTGCATTTTTCCTTTGGAGCTGCAGGGTCCCTCCTAATTTATACAGGCTCTTGTCTTATCTCACCCTCCAAATTTTCCTCTCCTGCTACTATAGAGCCCTGCCACCATCTCCTTTCTGTTTTAGGAATGTTTAGAGAGGTACTTTTGCTTCTTCTTCATAATCACTAGCTTGCTCGTTTGATCCTTTCTTATGGAAAAAATATAAAAGAAAGCAAAAAGACAGCAACTTGGAGCACAGTAGTTTTCCATTTCCCCATTGATAAAAGGGGTTGTGGTTCAAATCTCCCCCTCCCTTCCCTCCCCCTTTGATCCTCCCAGGAAAACAACAATAAGTTACCAAAAGGGGTGAGGATGAATAGCTCTACCTGAGAGTGTTCTGAAATACATAATTAGAAGAATCAAAATACAAAGGAGACTTCATTTGGATTAGATGTACATGTTTTTTTTAATTAAAACCCACTGAGCTCAGTAGGAACCTGCAGATAGATGTGTATTGGACCACAACCATTATGTCCCTGAATGATTAAGTCAGTAAGTCATTGCCTGGGCCCATTGCATACACAACCTGCTAATCCAAGTGCTGATTTGGGATATAATAGTTCCTTTCCTTCTTTCCCTTCTTCCCTATTATATGATGAGGATGAGGATTTGTTGAACAAGTGTGCTAAGGAATATGTACCCTACCCAAAGATTACACTATGAATGGAAAGAAATCAGTGTTGATTTTCAGAAGAGTGTTCAGTCTCAAATTTATGTAATCTTGCAATATAGAAAAAGCCACTCATATTCCCAGTTTTTAAAAAAAAAATCTGCAAAGGATTTCTCTATCAATACAAAAGGATTAGCCCTCCTTCAGATGTCCTTGGTGTAATCTATACTATTCCATAATCAGTTTGAAATAGAAATTGAAAAACGAGCAAAAATGCAGTAATTTTAAAATGGTTGGCCTCTTCTGCCCCACTGCTTTCTTTGTTGTTTTCGAGCAGTTAAATTGCTTTGAAAATGTCCATGTCAGCTGAGACCTGGGTGACATGTGCCAGACAGGGATATGTTACAAAACCCCATATACATAAAATTATAAACATAAGAAAATAGGAGATTACAAGGGTCAGTTTGACCTTGGCCTTTGAAAGAAAGATCTGACACCATGGCAAGCCCAATTGCTTTCTATGCTGAGTGGATGGTATGGAAGAGGGAGAAGGAATTAAAATTGGTTGTTTTCTTATTTTATATCCAACTCTTCCCCACCTCATTCTTCCTACTCTTTTGAGTACAAGCCACATGAAAGCACATAAAAGTTAGGAGAATTTGCAGCTGCTGGGGGTGGGGGTGGGTGGAGATTCTTGAAAAGACAAAATGTAGAAGATTAATGAGCATTTTAACTACTGTATCTGTACAGCTGTCAAAGCATACACAAGAACAAACAATTTAAAGTGTTCTCCAATCAAACTTATAGAGATCATGTCAAAGTTCCCCTTAAAGAAAGGGAGAGAAAATTTGGGGTTTCCAAATGCAACTTTAGATTGCAGAAATTTTTGCCTTCCAAGAAGAACTAATAGAAATAATATTTTTATATACCAATTATTCCAAACAGCTGCATCATTATTTTATTTCTTTTATAAAGGGTTTTAACATATGCAGGCATTTTAGAATCTATCATCACCTCATCCATCAAGGACGATTCATATAGAGAAAAAGATTTTGTGTGAAGCTTCCCTTGAGATTAGATCTCAGAAATGCAAAGGAAATGCTGGGCAGCATTGAAAACTCTTATTTCTTGACCCGATTCTCACATTATGCTAAGCCATCATGTGCTCTGCCTGCTGTGCAAACTGTATGAAGTCAGCTTCCAATGTTTGTAAATATAGTTCAAGATATACTTTAATGTAGAAGTCCAGAATATTATAACCCTGGCAATTTGGATGAGGGTGGGGTAAATAATATGTGTGCTATGATGTTATTGCAGAAATAAAAATTATGGTTCTTATCAGTCAGGTATTATTTTAGATATTCAATAAAACAATATAACCAAATTGAGGCTTGGAGTCATGAGGGAACCTTGTCCTTGAACATATTCCTTGCTGGTTTGGAGTGCTACTTTAAATCTTACAACACTAATCTTATACCAAAAATAAGAAAAATAACAATGGAATCTAGTATTTACATAGAGCTCACTAGGGATGTGTGGAGAGAAATTGGAACTGCAGGATAACTACCTAGACCATAATGAATGCTTCTTAAAGAGTAACAAGTCAGAATAAAAAATGATGTGGTAGGTCTGAATGCCAGTGGCTTTATGGATAAGATTTCTTGTTGCTTAAACAACCAGGCATCTAAAGTGAAATAGGATTATTAAAGTGAATTCACTACAGGATAGAACTTCTTCACTAGTATAATTTAACAGAGCTAGGATGACCCTGAGTTCTGGTCCTGACTTAGGCACAAGCCTAAAGATAACTGTGGGTCTGTCACAGAGCAGGGTCTACAATGTGCTGCCAGTGCTGTGATCTATTTGAGGGTAAAGGTGAATCCAAAACAGATTTATTAAACAAATTTATATGGGCAACAAAGTGGCTCTTGGTAACTTACAGCATTAAACATTCACAGTGTTAGAACCTATAAACCCACCCACCTTCCTGTTTCCTGCTAAAATGATCACTGTAACAGAAGCCAGAGGTTGCTGGCCACTTGCTAAATAGGAGAAATAATTTACTTATTTATTTATCCATTTGTACATTTTTTCAGTTCCCCAGAAATAAAAGTTTTCTAGGCAAGCTACAGAATAATACAAATTAAAATCACTTTTGCAGTAAACATCAGTTGATAATGACACAAAATCCTCATAAAAGGTACAACCATATCAAGGCAATCTAGTTCAAGGTTTAACAGGCTTTCATTAACTATCGTATAATACAGAGAACTATAAAATAATATTTGCAGAACAGAAAACTGCTATGCAAAAATCATAACGAAATGAAGAGAGTGTAATATTTAATTTTCAAAGGTCAGATGTGTGCACTAAAAGTGGATTTTATAAAAGTCTGCTGAATGATTAGAACAGCAAGGCAAAGAGAAAGGTTGTGCAAAACATTATTGAAAAGAGCCTTTCATTGATAGTGAGTGTCTCTATCTCAGATTGAGAAAGGGGAGGTTGAAGAAGTAGCAATGTTTGCATAATCCCTTTTTCTATTCAATTCTTCCCTTCTCCCCAATCTCCCACTTGGGAGGCTTAGCACTTCTAACTTCATTTGACAGACAAGTGAACACACTGAAAAACAATAACTTGTTGTAAACAATAACTTGTTGTAGACCATCCAATAAATCATTACTTGTGCAGGAATATGAACATGTCAACAGATGGTCAACTAGAAAACTCTGTATATATTACAATACCTTGCTTAAAAGAAGCCTGATATTAACTAAGAAAGATTTTTGCTTAAAATTTTGGAAGGTAGATGGCTAGCAGTCTAATTCAGTATAAGGCAGCTTCATAAATTTGTATTATGAAAATCAAATATAGAAGTAGATGGTTCCAAATGCAGAAAGACCATTTTCAGCAGATTCAGCTTTCCTCAGCCCTACATGGCATTTTATAATGGGTGAAATTCCTGTTGCTATTAATAAAAGGTGCAAATCCTTTTACTGTTTTGCATCTGACATATTGAAGCAGTCATGGGCAGTCTAGAGTCCTCCAGATCCTTAACTACTCTATGGCAATACTGGCAGGGACTGTAAAAATTAGAGTTCAGCAAAATCTGGTAACCCACGAATGCATTAAATTCATCACTATTTGAGGATTCTGTATGAAAAGTGGGGGACAAATACCAGTGCATACTTGTATATAAAATAGATCTTGGCATTCTGTGACATTCAAGAGGCTCCACAAACAAACCCCAACCACTGCTTTGATAGCTGTTTCTTTCTTAAGGCAGCAAAGCGGCTTGCTCCCCTGGCACAAAACAGACTTCTGCTGCCAGACATTGAAAGATACACATGTGTGAATTGGAGTAACATTCCCAGTTTGCTTAGTAATATTGTTATGATATAAAGTAGTTGGGTTTTATTAATTTTATATCCTGTTTTTCTTCAAGAGCTGCAGGTAGCTTACACAAGAACATCCTTTTAATTTAGTCCCACAACAAAGACAAATAATAGAGATAGAACTAAGGGAGAAAAGTGGCCCAAAATCACCTAGAGAGTTTCCATGACTGATGATGGGCTTGAGAATTATCTCTTGTCTGAGATCAACATCTTCACCCTAACCCACATTAGTTTAGGCAATATAAAATGTAATACTAAATGCTCTGCATCTGAGGTGTTTCCCAAGTTGTCTATGTAAATGTAAGTAAGGACTTTCTGCTTTCAAAGTAGCAGATAAACGCCAGTCCTTCCTCATGCAGGACAGACATTTTGATGAAAGGATGCTTGGGATTTTGCTTCCAGTTAGTAATAAATTCTACAACTGGCTTGTGACAAAGCATTGCAGTTGTGTATGCCAGATGCCAATTGTAAAGGTTGAGAATGTTGGCTGAAAATCAATGGATTTCCCCCACCCACATCTACCACCATTAAAATGACTCTGCAAACCTTGGGTTCTAAATTGTGTGTAGCATTATAGCAAATTCTCCAGACATCCTGCTTGTGGTTTGCAATGACTATACTATAGAATCCAAATTATGGTTCCAGCTTCCAAAAATACAACAAGAAAATTGTGACTAAAGACTGCAAGACTGCACATCTGCTTCCATTTTCCTCTTCTAAGGTTCACACATTCACTTTTATTTCAAACATATTACAATGGTTTGTAAAAAAATCAACATTGTGGTCAATCATTGCCAGCACAAATCATGGCTGATGTGCATGTGGTATTGGGCCAGGTATAATGTGGTTTTGTTTTGCCTTAGCATTCTATGTAGAACTACCAGCTGCCCAATTTGAGGTGATCACTAGGTGTTTCCAGGGGTGGGATTCAAATTTTTTAACAACCGGTTCTGTGGGCGTAGCTTAGTTGGTGGGCGTGGCCAACTCAATATCACTCACATTGAGGCACACATCTCCTCGCCTGGCCTCTCATGACTGTGGGGATGCTGCAACAGTCATAAGTGTGAAAAATGGTCATAAGTCACTTTTTTCAGTGCCATTGTAACTTTGAATGGTCACTCCACACAAGCAAAGTACCAGCAAAGGAGGGGGAAAAAACTCCAGAGAAGTTCCTGAGACAGGAAGTCTAGTCCTACCAAGAATGTAATAAGGGTTAACGGAGAGGCAGTTTCTGTAAGCAACACCTGAATGTTTCCTTCCTGCCTTCCTTACAGGATTAGGCCAGTAATTTCTTCTAACAACTGGTTCTCCGAACTGCTTAGAACAGCGGTTGCTAACCGGTGGGCTGCAGCCTCAGAGAAATCTCACCCCCCAGAGCATCCCCACAAAGCAATTAATCCAGGCTGTGCAGAAACGCAAGGTTGCACCACCCACATGGCTCACGGGAACCCTCCCCGCCCACTCCTTACCCAGTAAACTTGCCTGCTAAATTGCTATTTTTCCTTTTTCTGACCATCATCTGTTCTGCTATGCCAGGAGATTTAGATTAGCTAGGAAGCAGGAAAGATTAGATTTCTTGCTTTCTAGCTAGTCTTTAGAATTTTGGCTCAGTACAGCCAAACCTCCCTTAGGACTGAAGGTTTGCTTGCAAGCAGATTCAGTGCAGACTTGGCAAGCAAATTTGAGAGACTGAGCTAGCCTATGGCAGATAGATAGCTCACTGAATGATTCCGTGAGCAACTCAATCTGCCTGCTTTACCTGATTTTGGGTAAAGGTTGCTCTTTTTTATAAAAAAAAAAAAATCAATATTTACATGCATGGTGTGTTGTGTGTTAATTTTGTGAGTTTGCTTGATAGCAAATTTTATGAGTTTGCTTGCAAGCAAATTTTATGTGACAGACTGAGCTAGCCAATGGCAGGTAGATAGATCTCTGAATGAATCTGTGATTCTGTGAGCAACTCAATCTGCCTGCTTTGCCTGATTTTGGGTAAGAGTTGCTCTTTTTTATTAAAAAAATCAATATTTATATACATATTTATAATATTTACATACAAGCCATGCCTAGCCAGTCACATGACCACCAAGCCACACCCACAAATTAGGCCACACCCACAGAACCGGTTAGTGGTCCCTGGGATCTAAAATTATGACTTTGGTGGTCCCTGAGGTCCAAAAGGTTGGCGACCCCTGGCTTAGAATGTTAATAATCGATTCTACCGAATAGGTGTTTCTTGGAAATGCTATGGAACTTTTTACCCAGTGGAGTTTTAGGAAGCTAGATAGGACTAAACAGGCTGATCTCCAACCAAGACAGAGTTGCTGTTTATTCAGAAACTGTCTAACCATCTGTTTGGTTTGCTCATAATTCTGAACAGGACAGCATTTTGTCCCACTCTAGTTTGGGACTCCTCCAGGATTCATAATTCTATTACTGTATATTCCTGAATGGAAGCTATAGCCAGGGGAAGCTTGACCAAGTTTTGATTGGATTATGGCACTAGTTGTGGCTGTACTTGGAGTGGGAAGCCTTAGCAACAATGATTCATGTTGTTATCACCAGTAGATTAGGTTTTTGCAAAATGCTTAAATGGAACTACCTTTGTAGATTATCTGGAAACTGTAATTGATACAAAATGCAGCAGCTAGCATGCTAGCAGATCAGAACCACAAAGGAACATAACATTAGTGTTGTAGGAATTGCTTTGGCTTTCAAAAGATTTTTAAGTATAATTCAACATGCTGTTTTCAACTTTAAAAGTCCTTATATGATTTAGTTTTCAGCCATATTCATGACCAACTCCTCCATGTTGTATATCCTGTAAAACAGGGAAGTGAAAGCCAAAGCAGTTTTTGGATACCAGATTTTGGGGGGAGGGGTTTGGAGAAAAATTTCCATCCAGATATCATGCTAAAAGATCATCAAAGCAAAACTTTTCATTTTATAAAGGCCACAGAATATCTCCACTGGCCTTTGAGATATAATTATTAAGCTTTGTATTTTAGACCTGGCACCTGTGGTTTTTGTGTTGTTATTGTAGTTTTATTTAACTGCTCTGCATTTGTAATTTTATTATATTTTGGTTGCTAATAAATTATTGTGAACAGCCAGTTTGGTATAGTGGTTAAGGCATCAGGTTAAAAACTGGAATACTGTGAGTTCTAGTCTCCCCTTAGGCACAAAGCCAGCTGGGTGACCTTGAGTCAATCATTTTTTCTCAGGAGAGGAAAGGAAGGTGGCAATGGCAAACCAAGAAACCAAGGAAACCATAGATATTTCTCCAAGATGTCTCAGAATGATGATGATTGAATGGAAGGGGAAAATTATTGTGAGTCAGATTTATTTGTAACATAGCAAGATAATACCCAAAATATGATAAACACAAATGTGGCTTAATGTGGGTTTACAGAATAATAAATTGTGCTTTGGCATGATATGGACTCAACCATACTTTATCCAACAAACCATGATTAAGTGTTTGATGCGTGAATTCAACTTTAGGGTGTAGCACAAATACAAAAGTTGCCTTAGTATCATCTTCTGACCTTGGTATGTTCTTCCCCTATCCTGAAATCCTTGTCTTTTGGCTTCTTAGTTGCACTACACACTAAACCCCAAAATCTGGGTAACATAGATGCATCGTAACACTTTCCACTTTAGTAGCTTTCATGCAATCATATTATAAACCATAGCTTTTGTTGATTAAATACAAATTTATTTGTGAGATGTCAAAATAAGGTAGGCTGCAAAAATCTGGATGATCACTAAATGGACATTTGGGGGCTAGGGGAATCCTTGCTTGTCACCTTTTGGGGCTAGGGGAATCCTTGTGATCACTTTATGGATTTATAGTTCCAGATATTGCTGTTGGTGCAATATTGTTCAGCTTGTTGCATGTTGCTTGGGAATTCTGGGAACTATATTTCCCAACTAGAGGTTGAGAGGAGATGCCCAATTTGATCAAAATTAAGCATCAGTGAATCCATAGAAAAGCATGTGCAGAAGGCTCTAATAGCCCGCAGAGAAATCCAGTACCAGGAAAACTAAGAAAAATCTTTCCATGCAAGGACTCAGAGTTCTCATAGGGCTCTTCTGACTGAGAATGATAGAAGTTGTAATTCTACTCATCTGGATAACCCTGAGTTAGGGATGGATAAGCAGCCCGGCTCACTATCAAAGCAGCTTTGAGTCCGAGGGTGAGAAATGCCTAGTGGCAGCCAAGGCGAGAGGCTACTGCCATCTCTCCGGCCCGCCTGCCCAGCGTAATCCCCGCCTCCAAAAGACAGGTGGAGTCCTGGTTGCCACGGTGACTGTGTCCTAATAAGGAAAGCGAGAGGAAGCTCGCTTGCATTGCTAAGGTCAGGGGGGGAGGAGGAGTGAAGGAGTATGATGGCAAGTGTGTAATGGAGTTGGTGGGGGGAGCTGCACCTGCATTACTTCCTCTCCAATGGGTGATTTCGCTCCCCTCCCCAAAGAAAGCTTGCATCTTCCCCTCTCTACATCACCTCTGTATACCCAAGAACAACCGTATCCAGCAGCAGCTAAGGGAGTGCAGAAAGAAAGCAGCCGAGCTGCTGCTGACGGATGAATTTATAGACACTGCAGCTTCCCATTGTGTGAAGTGGGTTGGCTTGAGGATGGCAGAGGCAGAAGGTTCTTTAAGGTGGCCTGGCTTGTTCTAACCTGTGGCAGGTAAGGAGGCTGCCGGATGAAGATGGGGAGGTGATGCAGGGAAATGTCAGCGGAGCCGGGAGGGGAGAGGGGAGCGAGACCCACAGCTGAGCTCTTGCTTCTCTTTACTGTTTGCATTGTGGAAGGAAGAAAAATACAGACAGAATCTTCCCCCCTGTGTTTCCTTTTATGGTGATGGTGGGAAGTCAATCTTTTTGAAAGGAAAATTGTTCTTTCTGTGCCTCCTATATAATTCATTGCACCAAACAGTGCAACTGGCTAGTAGTATCCCCTTCACCCCAGCCCAGATTGAACAAGCTCTGCCTAAAATCAAAGGACACCACAATGTGTCCTGGGGCGGAAAATGTTTTCTGAGGCAAGGAAGGCAACAAGGGACGTCTGGCTACCCCGGTAGGGGCACCCATACAGAAGATGATCCCATATTGCTCCTTCGATGTAACCGGTGCATAGTGAAATAAGTATGGCACTACGGAGATAGAGCAGAATCCCACTCTCTGAGAAGGGAGGGGAAAAAAGAGGAGAAATGTTTATATGTACCTTTGGGTTGTTGCTAAGCCACAGCATCCATAAAACTCCAGAGGTCAGAGTGAATTGTCAGGGTGCTAAGGAATTAAGCTGAGAGAAGGAAGGTATATTTTAGGGTGAACAACAGGGACCTTTGGAATGAGAAACTGAAGCAATAGTGTTTGCGGGGGTGGGTGGGTATTTTTGCATCCCACCTATTTGCAAAGGAATCCTGATATAAAAAGGCATGATGTCCTTTAAATTTTACAACAACCATGTGAGGTAGGTCAGGATTGACTGACAATCAGAATGATCCAAAGACCTTCAATAATATTCATGGCTCAGAGAGCTGAGAAATTCCCGTCTCATTCATTTTAGTCAGTGCCTGCTTTTTACTACTACAACGGTGCTTTGTTTTTTGTTTTTAAATTGTATTTTTTAAAAACGTAATTCCTTTTTCTTAATCTTTTCATAACTGATACAAGACTTACTTCTTCCATTTTATTATTTTCCATTTTTGTTAGAAAAGTAAATGCAGTCATAAGTGCATTCTGAAAAGGAATATATGATTTATCATTTAATCCAGAAATTTCTACTCCCCTGTTTTTCAGTACTGCATCATTTGTGAGATAAATGATCTGCACATGTTAAAATATAGTCTTAATTTTATTTCATGCATTATAAACTTGGTTCTAGCACTGAGGCTGGAGCAGCAATCTGATAAGCTTTTTTAAAAGTTAAGACTTTATCTACTTTAAGACTGCTTCTTGAGAAAGAAATTGGACATTCATGCCCACCTGTTCATTCTGGCTACACTCCTCAATGTAAAATTTTCAGGAGGCTGTGTATTTCAATATTTTTGCCTGGACATTCCAGAATCCAGAAAATCCATTTTTGTTTTTCTCCCATACCCTTTCTTTGGCAATGATGTAAGCTTTGCCTTATCCACTGTTCATTAAGATTGCAATTTTCAGTTTTGCATTTATGTATTACATTGTTTTGTAGTTTAGTTATCCAATGTCAATTGGGTGTGCTCTCAAGAACTGCTACTATTAATTTATGCAATAACTGGGCATTGCCTGGACCAGTGGTGTAATCAGTGAACGAAAATCAGTAGTGTTTTACAGGAGACTTATTCTCACAGAGATAGTAAATCTGTTACTGGGTTACACCATAACATTTGTACAGGGAAATGGTTTAGAAATAATATAGAGATCAGAATGGATGATAACTAGTGATTTGATGCATAGCAGGATTAATATGTGATATTTTTCAAATGCCCTATTGCATTTAAAAAAAAAAACACCTTGACAATCTTCCTTAGTACAGAATAGAACATAGCACAGCCAGAAGTAAACTTTAAGTACATTCTAATTGATACATTAGGTTTCTTCTTGCATGGAGTTTTAGTTGACACTGGAAAGGAGCATTCAAAAATATAAGTTCCAGCCTGCAACCCCATTATTTTCACAATCAATGTACTGTTATGTTCTGTTTTCTATGCAGATAAATTGATTGATTGCACTGAATTTATTTCCCCTTCCCAAACCAAATCACTGTGTTTAGAAAACTAATAAATTTACGGTGATAAATAAAGTAAAGCCATTCTTTTTAACACAGTATTTTTCTATCAGGAAGAGTACTTTTTTTTTTTTTACAGAAAGTCATTCAATCATGACTAGTTCTTCCTGCAGACTTAAAACACTTTCAAAGGCATATTTAATTAAGCATTCCTAAGTGAGAAATTTGTCTTAAAGTTTAAAACATATAAAAATTGCTATTCTGGATAAGATCCAAGAATTCTCAGTCAAACATTTAAATCCGAGAATAGCCAATCTAATACCTTTGGGAAACCCATATCAGGAGATAACTGCAATAATATCTCTACAATCATTTTCCCCCAGCAAATAATGGGCTGGTGTTTTGCCTTTAACATTGCAGATAAGAGATGACACAGGCAATCCTCAGTTTACCATCACAATTGGGAATGGAACTTCCATTGCTAAGTGATGCACTTGTTAAGAGGGTTAACAATTAAGGGTCTTTTTTGCTGCTTCTAGTTAAACACATCAATCAACATGTTCATTAGGTGAAAAACATGGTGGTTAAATCATCTGGCACCATTGTCTTTGCTTGTTGTAAGCTAGCTAGAACTTTAGTGGGAAAAAAAAAGGAAGGAAGGGAGGGAGGGAGGGAGGGAAGGGCATGAGTCATCTTCTCAAAAGAACTGGCTGAGGGACCCTTTGAAACACCAATAGGGTAAGAGCTGTTCAAATATCAAGTTGGGGGAAACGACTATACTGCAGAGAGTAGGTATTGTTTCTCCTTCTGAAGTCCTCTAATTGTCTAACTTCCTTTAGAGCATTGTTCCACTCACCACATTCATTTTGAGAGCAATGCCCTCATATTAGGATGCTGAGTACTATTTCCACATTCCTTCTTAGTAGGCATTTTTGGTAGAGAAACAGTGAAGCATATGGGAAAGAAATGAGAAAATATTCACTTATAAAGGATTAGTGGAGATAAGTGGTCAGGTGAGCGGGGTGGAGTGGAGAGAAGCAAACTAAATGTGGCAGGAAAGCATTAGTTGAAAACTGAATGTAGGATGAGTTCACTTGAAAAGAAGAGAGAAACAGCTTGGAAGATTCTTATTATCTCTTGTGCACAGTTACACATGAAAAAAAAGTATATGGATGACTTAGCTTTCAACAAAACCTTTAGCACTTCTGCCCCACCAGAAAACAATTCTGCTTGACTGAAAAAAGGGCATCTGCATTGTTGGCTGCAGGTTGGCATCCATCACATCCTCTTGTGGCACCCTGTAAACACCAGCTGGTTATGCATTGGCATGGTACCAGTTTCACAACATTCAATTACCATCAATGTTTCCTCATGCCAGACCTTTCTCTCTCTTTTCTTTCCTGAACTTGCATGGTCGCAGTTTCGGAAGTGAAATTGTTTATTAAGAATGCTTTGTCCTTTTAATTTACATTTTTGGGAGGAGAGGGGTTGCATTGAATCATTTTATTTGATAAAATAGACCAGATAGCAATAATCTTCTTTACATTGTGCTTTTCCCATTAAAATTCTGTGCATACATTTGTTCAACAGTCTTAATTAAATCTGCATAATAGTGTTAAGCCAAAACCAGCACGGTCATGGTTTTTTTCAGTATCATCTGAAAGCACCAACATTTAAAAGATGTTTCTGTGACTGGCTTGCAGCATAACATCATGCGAGGAATCTGTGATATTTGTTGGGGCTGGGATAGTTCTTGTAGCTGCTTCCATTCCAGTCAAGTCTATTTGCCACTAGATGTTGACATACACAGCAGCCCGATAAGCTATAAAGCATCAAAAATTTTCTATTAACAAAAAAAAAGTGCCTCAGTTTGAAAAGCAGTAAAGGATAAGCACTATAGAGTAAAACAAAGAGAGAGAACTTAGCAAAGCATGTTTGTTCAGAAATGTGGTAGCAGGGTTTATGGACAATATTTGACACTAGGCAAAGGATGCTACCACTGTGTTTATAGTTTCATTAATGAATTGCATGTGTACAAAATGACCACCTTGGAGAATACTATGCTATTTTATTCAGGATATCTCAAAAGAAACAATGTAGATCGGGCAAGGGCGTTAAAACAGGAAAACGATTAGCAGGTAAGTAACTTCCTTATGAGGAAAAGTTATAAAGTTTGAAATCTGTCATTTAGAAGAAAGGTATGCATTGTGACAAAAATTCCCTCCCAATTCCTTAATGTGCACTTGTATAAAAATTTGATCTCCAAATTTCTACAACCTTGTGTGCCACATTTTGATGCATGTACAAAAAGGTAGCGCATGTGTTGTGAGATCACAATAAAGGCATTTTTCATGATTTTGGTAAGAAATAGATGTCTTGTAAGATGGGATAAAATATTGGATGCATCCCTAAAGTATGAAGAAAGAAAAGAGGATTTGATATAACATTTGATACAGAGTTCCTACCTTTATGTCCCAAATTTTAGCTTTTGCCCACCAACATATTTACATAATGGTAGGGAGAATCCAATCAAACAAGAAATAATATTCTAAATAATATTTGAGGTTAATTGACACTCTTGTTTATAGAAGTTAAGACTTTCTCTCATTGACTAGACAACCTCTAATTTTTAATTCTATTAATTTCTTAATATCTGGATTATAATTAATTTATTGATAACAAATACATCTATAAATCTATAATAAATATCTATAAAAGATAATAATAGTTTTTTTGCTTCAAAAAATTTAACACATTGTTCTAATATTTTAGGCATTTCTAAAAATGAAAATACTACTATCCAAACAATGTTGTTGACAAATGTTACAATTGTAAATATTGTCCTTGGGTTATATCTGATAGATGATATTCATCCTTTAACACAGAATATGCTAAAAATTCATCTTGATCATCTATCATTTGCAGCAAAGGCAGTATCCATACTTCTATTCAATGTTTACATATTACCACCATTTACCTGATTTTTAAAATTGGATTTCCTCATAATCAATTTGGCATGGAGAAAAGTGTCAATATGTTCATATAGAGAATAGTATTTTGTTAGAGATGTGTTAAGGATAATGTTTCTATAAAACACATGTTTCTACTGTACTTTCTACAAGTATAGAGCTTTCTATGACCTATAGTTACAAAGTTTTTATATAATGCTTGCATTGGAGATATGTGGAATTGTAATTTGTTATAATGACATTTTTGGTCATATTTTTCACGTTTTTGTTATAGTATTTTTTTTCTCTTTGACAATGTATACTTTTACTGTAATTAAAGTTTTGGGGTTTTCTTTTTTGTTATTAATTAATATTCAATAAAAATAAATTAAAAAGTATAATATGCAGGGTATCTGCTGTAGTTAAAGCACACCATTTGATATCTTAATATGTAATGATGCCCACCATCCTGGATATTTTTAAAGGGGCACTAGATAAATTTCATGGAGAAGAAGACTTTTGATCAGGATATATGTATATCATATAGTATGAAAGGGATTTGTCCAGGAAGTCTCTGAGAACTGGACACAATTGAATAGAAGAAAAAACTGGCTAGGGCAGTATGACACTTGTTACTACTTACTTGGAACATGAGGGTGCAATGCCAGTTATTCTAATTCTGAGTTTCCCTCTTAGAAAGGTGGACTATATAGGTCCTTCATTTAATATAGAAGGGCTAACCTAAACCAAAATATGGTTGTGTTGCGTTGTGTTGTGTTGATGGCATGTCTGGATCCATGAAGAAGCTGAAGGCTAGCGCTAGCATTAGCATTTAGACTTATATACCACTCCGTAGTGTTTTACAGCACCCTCTGAATGGTTTACAATGTCAGCATATTGCCCCCAACATTTTGGGTCCTTATTTTATCAACTTTGGAAGAATGGAAGGCTGAGTCAACCTTGATCTGGTCAGGATCAAACTTCTGGCTGTGAGCAGAGTTAGCCTGCAAAACTGCATTCTAACCACCACGCCAGCAGGGCTCAATGTCATGTGAGCCTCATTTGGCAGAAGAGATGATACAATCCCTATTATCCCTTTGTCTGTTGTTCTATTCTCATCTCATTTGTAAAATCGTTAGATAGCCAGGTGCAACTCAACTTTTGTGATATGGGGGATGATGGTGATAATAATCAACACTAATATTACATTATTTTAAGGAGAATTAAAATAATGTAGAGGTAGTCCTTGATTTGCAACCGTTTGTTTAGTGACTGTTCCAAGTTCTCACGATGCTGAAGAAAGTGTTCTGACTGTTGCAGCATCCCCGTGATCAAAATTCAGACCCTTGGCAAGTCGCCTGTATTTATGATGGTTGCAGGATCCCAGGGTCATGTAATCCCCTTTTGTGACCTTCTGACAAGCAAAATCTGGGAAGCCAGATTCATTTAACTGGATTACTAACTTAACAATTGCAGTAATTACCTTCGCAATTGTGGCAAGAAAGATCATATAATTGGGCAAAACTCACTTAACACCTGTCTCACTTAACAACATAAATTTTGGGCTCAATTGCAGTCATAAGTCAATGACTACCAGTATATGAAATGCTTAAGTAATATTATTATTATTATTAATAATAATACTGTTATAATAATGCTACAGAAAAGGAAGGATGCTTTAATGAATAATTAATTGGTTTTAATATTCCTCCGCCTTTAGAGGAAAGTTGGGAATATTATTTGAATTTACCTTTTTCTTTTTGTCCTTTTTTTCCATCCGCTCTCTTCTGTTTGGCCTTTGTTGTCATGGCTGAGCTTCAAATTTGATCAGCTTTGCTACTTCCTGGATGTGTTCCCATGGCTCTGTCACTGAATAGAAACTAGGGAGACTGCTTGGGTGGTAGGTAGTGCCGCTGCATGACAATTCAGTCTTATCAAGGCCTAGCAGCTGCTTTCACTTTAGAGTGCTATTGAATTGGAATATGGCTTGCTGAGATACACATTCCTCTTCTCCCAAATTTAAGAACTAATCATGGATACTTGAGACGCTTGTAGTGCACTGTTGAACAAATCAGGCATTCAGAAAACTAGCCATCACCATCTGCAGGACCAAGGGAAACGGAGAAAATAACTTTCTTTTTGCAGTAAGAGAATAATTTAAGATAGTAGTAGGACTGAATTTTGAGACACTCTGCTCCAGATTTTGTATACTCTAATTCTATAGTTGAAAAGTAGCATATGCAAAATCTGGAGCAGAGTTTCTCAAAATTCAGTGGTACTACTATCCCAAATATGGAAATATACATGCTCGGCATTAGAAGACAAGATAGAGAAACCTGCACATAGATTAGAGAACAAACGAAAGTACTGTATTGATTGGAAACATGTGGAAGAGGCCTTTATCCTGAAGTGGATAGACAATGGCTAAAATGATAATAGGTGATGATATGCATACATGCATGCATACATACATACATATATACCATAACATACATACATACATAGGCAATAGCTATTAAGACCATAATTTTCTCATAATATAAGCCACTTCTATCCCCAAATATAGCTGCTAGAATAAGTTGAGTTGGTTGTCAGTCTTAAATTAAAATTCTTTGACATTCCAATATTTTCAGTGGCAATCTAGAATCCCCAGTGGTTTTGGAGATTCCAGTATTTGGCTAGATGGATATTGCTTTGTCTGACAAGGCACAGTAACTTTTCTTTTATAAATTTCTACTAAATTCATTTCCAAGTATGAATCTTTAAATAGCTACTGCTGAAAGGATCAGACTATCTTTTCCTGTCGTTCGTGTAATCTGGAGATTTAATAAAATACCCCAAAGAACAGTGAAAGTCGAAGGAAATATATTTATTGAACATCATTTTGCCAAATACAGTTGGGTGGCAGCTGTAATGGACTGCTCCTCCAGCTCTCTTTTTATAGGTGTTTTTTTTTTTAGTTTAAAGATTTAGCCAATTATTACCAATTGAATGAAATGTGTTAGCTTATTAGAAATAAATGTTTCATTATCTGGAATTAGAACAGATGCCTCCTTATTTATAGTCCCCTTATCTTGAGTTAAAACAGATGTCTTTCTAAATGGCCATTTTATTTTTCCTATACATAGATTTTCTATGCATAAAACATATGTCTTTCTTTACATGGATTTTGCTATGTGATATGTTTTTTATTTATACTGGTAGTAGGAGCCAGTCTTTTCTTTTTATAAAATGGCTACTCTTTTTCATAATTTCTTAACTGAAACTTATTGTAAACATATGAAGAAAATATTTGAATACCAGAAGAATACATAACAATGAGAAAAAGGAAATGAAAAACTTGCCACTATATCAACCATTCCACAATAGAAAATGCATTGCTAGTGGGTAGAAAGAGACACTAACATACACACAAACATATATATCAATTACACCTTTCTTCCTTTCAGGATAAGCATTATTATGCAAAGCAGAATGCAACCCAGTAAGATAAACAAAATCAGAAAGAAGGAACCAGAACTAAATCTAGTCTTCATACAATAACTCTCTATGTTTATAAAGTATATTTCATTCCTCCACGTTAACACACATCCTCCTATGTAGCCTTTTGTTCCTTAACCTTTTTACCTTTATATTTTTCATCAGCTCCATCCAATCACAATTTTAATCCAGTTATTCTTCCTTCATATATTTGTTTTATAACAAACCATCTCAGTGAACCTCTTTTGTACCAGTCACTCGTTTTTCTGTTCATTCAGAGCCCATTCATTTTTCATTACTTTTTTTGTTGGACAAGAAACTTAAGTAAACAATTTTCACTATTTTCAAAGATTTTTTTTTATTTTTTGTTTTTCTGATATTCTGAACTTTAAGTAACAAAATAGGATAAGACATTTATTTATTTATTTTATTATTAGACTTCTATACCGCCCACTTTGCCAAAGTGACTCTATGCAGCTTATAGTCATGCATTAAAACATTAAAACAGCTTACTGTCATGCATTTAACATTAAAATATTAAAACAATAAATAAGAACCACACATTTAAAAATTCAGGTAAAATTTAATTTATCCATGATGAAAAGGAGGGGAGAAAAGAACACATGGAGAGCAGGAAGTCCATTAACTATATCCAAGATGCCATTTTCCATTGGGGCCCTAAGCCAGCTGGCACAGCCAAGTCTTTAAGCCATTTCACTGGCTGCCCATGACAGGGGCTGCCTGGACCCCATCAGCTGAAATTTATTTACTGATAGCGTCTGCAGAACACCTCTGCCAGCAAAGGTGGGGCAGGCTTACATATCCTGGATCCATGCCACAAAGGGCTTTAAAGGTGATAATCAAAAACTTTTGATTAAATTAAGAAGCAAACCAGATTCAGAAGCAAACCAGAAACCAATGCAGCTCATGGAACAACAGTGTCAAGAGCTGGACTATACGGCACATGTTGCAATAATCCAACTGAGAGATGACCAGGGTTTGAGTGACTGATCACAGGAATTCCTCATCCAGGAAAAGGTGGAACTAGTATGCAACACATAGTTGCACAAAGGCTCTCCTAGCCATGATTGCTACCTGATCATCAAACAGGAGTCATGAATTCAGGAGAGCCCCCAAGTGTGTACAGAGTCTGTCTGGAGTAGTGCAACCCTATTTATAATCATGTTAAAGTCCTGGAACCTGGAGCTCCACATACCCAAAGCCACTCAGTCTTACCAGGGTCCAGCCCATCCAGATTCACATATATATCTATATCCCCTTCCTTTCACACATAATCATTCTCACAAAACCCTACACACTACTTTTATTAGAATTGCTTCATAGTTAATAAACGTTCTACACAGGCAAACTTCTGCAGCCACGTCTTTACTTCAGTTTTCCAATGTTTGTGCATGGCTGTAATTATTTGCAAGAGTTACTATGTCAACACAACTAGGTGTTCAATATAATTTCAAAATGTACACTATTTATTGAAATATACTATATTATACATCATTCAGATTGTCAGCCAAGAACACAGCATTGTCTGCATGCAAAAATACATATCATTCACAACATCTACTTCATATCAGATCTATTTCAAAAAAGCTGGATTAAAAAAGGCACAAAAGGTTTTTCTGATACAGACTTATTGTGAAAAAAAAAAAAACAGCCAGTAAAAATCTTGAAAGAATTTCAAGCCCCACTTATAGTAAATCAAGGTTTAAATTCTTCTGCCTCTTTCTACTGCCTGCACAATGTTAAGTCCTTCCCTTCCTTCCATCTTTTTTTTTCTTTTCTTATTTTCTTTTTCCTTTCCTTTTCCTATTTTCCTTTTATAGCTGTCTTGTGCTTTTATAATGGACTTTGGTTTCAGGCTTTTTTGGTATTGTTTTTTTAATGTTGTGAGAATGTTTCTGTACCTCAAATATTACTATTGTATTTCTTAGACATAAGTACCTTAAACAAAAAAGGAATAATCATATATACATGAAATACTGGAACTATGGTTGAAATGCAATATTTCAGGTTAACTCTGCCCACTGCCAGATGTTTGATTCTGACCAGCTCAAGGTTGACTCAGTGTTCCATCTTTCTGAGGTTGGTAGAATGAGGATCCAGATTGTTGGAGGCAATTTTCTGACATTATAAACTGCTCAGAGAGTCTGCAAAGCACTATGGAGTGATATATAAGTCTAAATTGTATCACCATTGATACTCCTTGCTGAATCATTCACTAAGCATTCCATTTATCACATTTATAACTTAACCTTTAATTATTTTTATATTAATATAAATATTAGTGCTCTTTGACATATTGCTACCCTTTCAAGAATTCTAAAATGCTCCTTCCAGGATTTTCTCACTTCAGTTCAATCAAGTCATTTCATTTCTTTAAATGCTATTAACTCTGATGGAGGCTTCTTGTTGAACTTTTGGAACCCATTTTCAAAACAATTTTAATATCAATCAAAGGAGGTTTTCTTTTCATATCTTTTGAACTTGTTCTTCTTGACTTATTCTATACAACAAAAACAAATAGACAACAGTCATTCCCTTGTATGAATTTCTTTCATTCCCTTATTCCAAAAAGAATCCCTTTTCATACCTCCCATTTGTATAACACTTCTCTGGCACAATGTAATTGTTTGTTTTAATCTCTGTCAAGCAGTTTTCATATGCTCTTTCCTTATGTCCATATTCGGTTCATTCTATTGGGAAATTTATCTTACTATATTTTTTTCTATAGTGATTATACAATACTATTATACTTTCTTTTACCCTTTTTCTTCCATCATCATTTTTTCACAAGACAAATTCTTGATTCTATCAAAAGGGCCATAACTCACATTCAGAACCTGTTATCATCTTTGATTCTTTTACTAATTGTCCCATCAATATGTATGGACTTAACAATATGTTTAAACCATGTATTAGAAACAACCTCTTCCCTAAACAGAGTAGTGTAAAAAACACCAACAGATAGCAGTACAAATACACTCGAAACTCTGACATGTTCTTTGCATCTGCCCTTTCACTTCTGTTGATGAGAAATTTCTGGAAGAAAAATGTTGGCATTTTGAAATGGAAGTCCATTGTGAATATTTGTGACTTTCAGCAATGTGCTATCATTGAATTTTGGAACACCAAGTGTTCCAGATTAGCAGTCTCGAAAGCCTGCAACTCTGATTGGCCCGCTAATAGCAGATCGTGATTGGTCACCTCAGACTGATCCGATTGGCTAGTAAACGGGCTGCCGCGATTGGCCCAGCCAAGCACGGCAAACTCAAATCGCCATCATTGGCTGCCTAGCCGCAGCCAGCCCTATATAAGGGGCTGCTGCGGCTGGGATAGCTCGCTCAGATCTGAAGTCACTAATAAAGAGCTGTTGTTGCTATCTGAGTCTTGTCTCCATTCTTGGACCCATACTCCCAGATCTAACACCAAGAGTCTTTCCAATTGAAATTCAGCATCAAAGGAAAGCTATTAATGGTGGTGACTGCGTGAAACAGGAAAAAAAAATTATTTTTGTGATCAAGAATGAAGTGGACAACTTGTGACAACAAATGACAAGTTTCATATAGAGCAAGTAAAGTTGATGAACTGATTAAGGACAGTCAGCAGATCACTCAAAAGAAAATTATTCACAAGTTTGCCATTTAATTGAAATATGTGGGTCACATTTCTGTTCTGCAGTATGGAAAGATCTGTACAAGATGGGTTTGCATGCTGATAGCAGAGATGAAAACTTCAAGAATTAAAATTTGCTAGTATTGTTGTCACACTATAAGAATGTAAGTGAAGAATTTCTTCACAGTATTGTGATAGTAGATGAAATATTGGTTTATCTTTATCACCCAGAAATGAAGCATTCATCCATGAAATATAATCACAATTTCCTCTTTTTTTTTCAAAAGGAAAACCTACAGTTACATTTTGGGGTAGAGATTGTGTTATTCATACTACACCACAGGATTTCTTTGAATCTAGAATTTACCAGCACCTCATAGACCTACATTGCAATACTCAAAGCTATGAAGGATTAAAAAGAAATTTTGCTGCAATATAACAAGAAACAATTGTGAAGTTGGATATACTGTTTTACCTCATCTTCCATATAGGTCAGATTTGATACTATGCAACTTTCATCTTTTCCCACAATTGAAGAAGATCTTCACTGGCAACTGTTTCATCATATTAAGAAGTAGGAAGAATTCTCAAGACCTAATTTTCCATTCAGTCCACATATGCAAGCTAGGATCTCTGATATCACAAACAAACATACTGTAACCTATATATACAGTGCATTGATGTACACTCAGGATACTGCAGCCTGGAAAAACCAAAAAAAAAACGTATCAATAAAGATCTTAGTTACAGAATAATGGTTGCAGGAGGGAAAGAGATGGTTGGGGAAGAAAGAATAAAATGAACTATCTAGGCCAGTGGCCCCCAACCTTTTTTGTGCCACGGCCCGGTACCGGCATCAGCACGCATGACAAGGCAAGCCGAGCCAAGCGACCGGCCAGCCGTCCCCTGCTTCTCCCCGCCTCTTTCAACTTCTCCTTTGTAACTTCTCCTTTGTGCTTTTTTGATCTCCTCCGCCATCAGGACGGCTCTTCGTTCAAAGCTGCCCCCCCTTGAATGAAACTAAGGCGCGAGGATTCCTTCAGGACCCAAATGCCACTTTCCAACCGGAAAAGCTCACCTGGAAGCACTTTCTGTCAAAACAAGATGGCGGCGCCCAGCAAACCGGTGGCCCAGTAGAAAATGATCCCCAGACCGGCACCGGTCCGGGGCCCGGTGGTTGGGGACCCCTGATCTAGGCAAAGTGCATAACATTTTTCTGTAAACATTCCATTTGTTTGCTTATGAAAAAATATTTTGTTTTTATTAAAAACTTTATTAAAAAGTTTTGGGATCTTAATCTTGTTTCACTGCTCAGAAATCAACCTACACCTGACCTGCAGTTTCATAGTCATGCTGGTATGTTTTATTCCTTGATATAATCTATTCCTTAGCCTTGCTATTCTTCATACTGTCCTTTCTGCATCATTTCTCCTGTTTTTATTGGCATTAATAAGTCTATCATTTATTCTTATCTTCCTCTGATCCTCCAATACAAATAGAATGTAATTAATTGTGGTTCTTCTTCCTGCTTTTCTCTAAAACAAGAGGAAAATCTGCTGATATCAACACCATCTCAGTCTGCTGCAATACAATTGATTTCCTGTGCCAATAGCTGCACTGAAGGGTATGCAGTATGGTAGATAGCTTTGAGAAATAAGCATAATGCAAGGATTGAAAATGTTGCCAAGGATCAAATAGTAAAAATGTTAAGCCTAGCCTAAGAAATAATCATTGAACCACAATTAATTATTCTGCTTCCCCACTTTTTTATTAAAAATC
Source organism: Pseudonaja textilis (assembly GCF_049901715.1). NCBI lineage: Eukaryota > Metazoa > Chordata > Lepidosauria > Squamata > Elapidae > Pseudonaja > Pseudonaja textilis. The sequence goes on from NC_142008.1 coordinate 96,053,448, forward strand.
TGGCTTTAAATAATACTTTGTTTTAAGCTGGAAATAAACATGCCGTCCGTTAATTTGAATAATTGAAATGTGGAGAAGAATCTATGAATTCTTCCTGGATTTGCAAGACAGCTAGGATCTTCAGTAGAATAATATGGTACACACAGAACACAATCTTCTCCATTCAATAGGTTGCAAAGAAATCATTATCTTCTCAAATGACTCATCTGTATGCAAAGAATTATCCTCCACTGAAAGTTCCATATGGCGCAAAGCAAAAACTAAAAGAATGAGGAGGAAAAAAAAGCTTATAGGGCAAAATAAGTTGTCATTTAAGTTTTTTAAAGTTCAGTAATCTGTTTATATTTACCACTTGGTACTAAAGATCAGCTTTTTTAATTAGGCTCAGTGTAGGACTACCTCACTTCCTGGGTTTCAGAATTAGGAAGGGTAAAGGAAAATTTTGATCAGGATCTCCTAAATGTTTTGTTTTCAAAAGCTAATAGCTAAGAGGAAAAAGAAATTGAATAGGGACAGCAGAGCTGCACACTCCTTTTCTTATTAAAATTCCATCAGTACCAGTGAAGCAGATTTTTGTCTTGCAGGGCAAAACATGGTTGTAATGTGTAAGTAGAAGTGGAAAGTTCAGCCCATCTTTTACAGAATCATGAAGGATTGCAAGAAAGCTGTCCCAAGTCATTAACTCTCTTTACTACACATGGAAAGCTAATGTGCTAAGAGAAATTCTAGCTAAGCATATCCCCTGACACGCTGCTCTCCAAATGCAGGAACATGAATCATTGTTTAACAAAGTTGTGCTGAATTAATTAATTCTGAATTTTAGGAGGGCTTTAATGACATCATGTACAGGAGCCTTTTCTATCTTTCTGCTACAGAATTCTTCTTTTTAATGAATAGCATGTATTCCAATACATGTTTATTACTCAGAAATACATTTTACTGATCTAAACAAACTTGTGGTAAATTAATGTAGGAATTCAATCTATATCTGTTATGTTCTGATGCTAAGAAAGCATACATCCTTTGATTGAACTTGGTGTCATTCAACACCAAGAAGGATTTGAGTTTGATTGAATTGGTATAGTTAAGCCATCAAAACTTGTGGCATTTCCCTCCCTTCATTTCAGTGGGTCTGTGTTCCAGATCTGTGGGTTCATAAAGAAATATTTAATTAGGAACCAACACCACAAACCAGAAAAAATTTAGTTTCACAAGATGTACTGATTTGGCCTGCTGCCAGTTCATCATTTAAATTCTATTTTTTTCCAAGTCTAGAAAATGAGAAAATGGATTTTTCCTACAATTCACGACATTCTGAGTTGCAATCAATTATCCCACATGGCAATGCTGCATTTCAGTGTGTTCATCATTTGTGACTCTTTAGTCAGTCTCTTGTTTCTACTTCTACCAATGTTTAGATTTGGGGATATAGACCTATAATTTTGTTTATGAAATTCCTTAAGTGCATATCCATTGGAGAAGAAAGAAATAAGATATTTTATTCAATTCACATACCAAATTAAGAATACTTCTGAAGATACTACACTACTGCATTATTAACCAAAGGTAGTTAAATTTCATTTTTCTCAGTGTAAAGAAAAGGTGGCCTCTATTTTAAAAAGAATGTACATTGTTTAAGCCCAGTTTCAGTGTCTTTCACTTTTCAATATGGCTTACCTTCTGTTATGACATATTCATTTGAGCATCTTCACTGCTGTTTTGATTGCCATATAAAATGAAATTGCATACTTTTTGTAGGTATCTAGTGCTATATATAGTAGGTGTGCTAATCAGTAGTATAATTCTACCTTAAAAAAATAAGGTCATGAGCAGAAAATATGCCATGAGCAAAACCTAGCCAAAATTAAGCAACATTTATAGCTTTATTTGAAGACTGAATATATGATGAATTATTCTTTAATGATCAGTGGGAAGGCAAATATTTAATGATAGCTGGACTGTGCTCCATATTGTCTTTCTCTCTCTTTCTTTACATTGCTATTAATCTATCATATATTCTTATAGTTTGCAATTAAATCATAATAATTGGAATTATTTAAAATAAAGTAAAGCAATATCTGGCAGGGGACCAGTTTGAATAAATTATTTAACAAAGAGGTATTTTTCCTCTATGTTTTATTCGGTTTAGTCATAACTTAAAATATTCTTTATTGTATATGTATGTATATATCATATATATGTATATATCATACATATACCAGTGTTTCTAGTTTAACCATAGTTTCTAGATGGGGGAAAATTCTTTTAGGGTGATGTAGAATCTTGAACTCTTTGCTCTTTTATTTATTCTTGCAGTAAAATTTCACATCTATATCACTGTATCTACCTGACTGAAGCTTTCCTATGTGATACCCACTGACCATTTCAATTCATTTTAGGGAATTCATGACTTTTGTTTTAAAAAAAACCATTGGGAGGGGACTTTAAACAAACCAATTAAACATGATTACTTATCACACTGTTTAAAGTCAACTGTTTTCTCAAAACAGAATCTTAATGGTATTTTTTGTTGTTCTGTTTTTTGTTCTTTTTTTGTTAGCAACCCAACTACTGGAGCTTTAAGGTCAGTACTTCCAATTTTTCCCCTCCATGCTTTTATTTTAAACAAATGCATGCGCTTACCCACCTTTTCTCTGTATTTTATGTGTGTGTAGGCAGGTATGTCCGTGAGGGACTGGGCAATTGAATACTCAGCTTCCTTAGCCTTTTTTCTTGCACCACGTTTCTTATTTTTAATAGGCAGCTCCTAATTCCCCAAACATGTTTGTCTAGTCCTGTTATTGGGCAGAGCTAGCTGGCTGCTTTAGGCAATAATTTTTAGGTGAAAGACAGCAAACTAGGTGTGTGTATATGCATGTTTATATGCATACATGTACAAACACACAAAGATGCATGCATATATAGATACATACAAAGACACACATTCATATGCAAACATACACACCTGCTCTGCCAGGAAATGGTCTGAGTAAAATATTCTGCTCCAAATCAATAAACTTGATCTACCTTGGCTGTTAATGTACACCTTGACATTTGTTGTATTACTTATATTTGCTCCCAATTTTGTAAGCATTAAGTGTCTTGGAACCTGTTTCACCATCTGCAAGTGCAGAACTGCAGCTGTGGGAGCTAAGAGAATTGGATATTACAAATAGATGTACAACTTCCCCAACTGTTTACAAATGATTACAGCCCTGGAAGATGGCCATGTGGAGTAATGGGATAGCAGGATAGACAGAAGAACACAAGAAGTTGTTTTATTCAGTTTATTCAAGCGGGCATGGGAAAGATGTAGCTTTCCAGATGTCATTAAGCTCCAACTCCTTCTGTCCCATCCACCATGACCAATGATGAGGGATAACAAAAGTTTCAGTCTAGTAATATTAGTACAGCTACACATGGCTGATCCCTGATTTATATTTGTTTATTTTATCCAGCAAGGACTCTGTAAATATTGCACGCAAAGGACTGTGACTTCATTTGCTCCCAATTCTTTTAAAAGCACACAATTTTATCAATGATGTTATGGCTCATTGCTAGAAGAGTCAGCAGAGTAATGAAACCATGGAGGGAGAGAATAAATGGGAATGGATTTATTGCTTTACCGATTTTATGGATTTACTGTGAAACACAGAATGGTGCATGATCCAAATGACTGGGCTCAATGGCTGCACTCACGTAAAATACATAGTGGAACTATAATAACTAATGTATTGATAAATGCTTATGGATATCTTCCGGTTTCAAAATAGTGAACAATGGGTTTGACAGTTTTGGTCTAAATATTAAATGTTAAGTCTGCAAGAGTGTTGCAGCTGATCCACTCAATACTTTACACAAGTGAAAGTTCAACTGAGGACACCAACATATCACAAGTTTTGGTAGTATGAGATTTCTATCATTTTAAAGAAGAAAATGTAAAATTAATTGTCATTAAATTTTAGATTCTTGCAGATATATGTTGTATGTATTCATATCAGATGGACTTCAAGGACACCATATTGCTCACCCATAACATTTGATGGCGGCCTACAAAAGATTTGATAACCACACACAGGTTTTCCAAAGGATGGAAATGCTTATTATTCTAGATGCAAAACAACCCCAAAATTCTTTACTGAAGGGAAAGTGAATTTCATTTCGAAACAGTTCTACATGATTTTTTTCCTTTTATACACCAGTTATAATGTAGGATTCTTGCCCCAGCTGCTTTAAACATGGGTAACGATTGGGCTTTGCATAATCGCATATTCAAAACCGTGTTTATTTTTTTAAATCAAATTTGGAAACCACTCTTTTCCCTTACAGTGGGACATCTTGCAAGCGAACTACAGTGTCAGAATGCATGCAACATTTTAAACCAGAACCAAAAAATACCACCCCCCACTACTTTTTTACTTTTGCTAAATGCAGAATATCACTCTAAGCCTGTGAGACAGAAGAAAAAAATGTGGACTTCTAGAAGAATAACAATTATTCCTCAAGTAAACCACAATGCCCACACTCCCAGCTTTTGGTTTTCTGAAAAAAGATCAAGCTTGTAACACTTCTAGAATCTGAGGTATAAATATCTTATTGTCACAAACTATTTTAAGACCTTTTCTTGATTTTCAGTGGATGAATGAACATTCTTAGCAATGACTCACATACTGCACACACGGTTTGGAAAAGGAAATTCCTCTCTTCCTAGTTAGAAAAAATTGTTACTTTACTTTTTTTTAAAAAGCAGAAATCTAGGCTTTTACTAATAGTATTATTGGGTATACCACATATATCCAAGAACTAAAGGCAGGAGCAGAGCTAGGAATTTGTCATATTTTAAACTTATGCCTTGCCTCTATTTAAAATAGAGGATTTTTTTTTAACATTAGAAAAATATCCTGCCTAGATGCATATATACTGTATTATTTGCCATTGCAAGTTGTAAAAAAAATAAGCAAGAACTGGAGAAACTGTGGCTCAGGTCACACAAAACGCTAGACTAGATTAAAATTGAGTTGTAGTGGTTCTGATCCATTGTATTGTAAAAACCAAGATACTGTCATAGTGTGTATGAATTATGTCATCATATTAAGCCTTAGCAGTATTCATATGGTTGGACATAACATGATATGGCATCATAGATGCAGTGCTTTGTTAATTCAGATTTGACAGATTGAGTTTTATCTGAACCAAACCTACAATTCATATCAATTCTGCATGATGTGGTTATTCCCATTTTGGGGTTAATAGAGTAGTGGGTCTATATGTTGGAATTTTCTTTTGCAGAAATACCAAGATTATGGGGAGATTTAATGTAGATTGTAATGGAGAAGGAACAAGGTGGCTCAATGGCTAAGATGCTGAGCTTGTCAATCAGAAAGGTTCAAATCCCTAGCACCGCATAACGGAGTGAGCTCCTGTTACTTGTCCCAGCTTCTGCCAACTAGCAGTTCAAAAGCATGTAAAATTTCAAAAGCATGTAAAAATTCTAATTTCAAGATGGCTGCGCACATGGATGCTGCAGCTAACCGCTTCTTTTTTCAGTGTATGGTGTGTATGATTCTGTGTTTTGGATCCTTTCCTTGATTGAATCCTGTGGGGCAAGGAGCATCTATAGTCGGCAAACCTTGTTACAAATTGGACTGAAATGTGAAAAGGCTATTACAGATGATTGTATATATTGTCATAACATACCAAAGGAGGCAGCTAGGCCCCTGGGGGAGCCATGGATCATTATCCCTATAGGAAGGAGGAAGAGGAAAGAAAGAAGAACAGGAAGAGGAAGAGAGGATGCCATGCTGGGGTTTTCTTTAGGCTGAGTAAGTTTCCACACAAGCCTTCAATTCCAAGTATATTTCTTACCAATGCAAGATTTCTGACTAACAAAATGGATGAATTAAGACTACAGATTGCAAAGACTAAATTTATCAAGAACTGCTGTTTTTTGCTAATCACAGGAACTTGACTTCATTCACTCATTCCAGATGCAGCTGTTGAACTGGAAGGCTACATAGCTCATTGGCAGGACAGGAGTAGAGATTCTGGCAAGATCAAGGGGAGTTTTAAGCCTTTATGTGAACAAAAGCTGGTATATCAATACAAAGACTGTAGACAGCCACTGCTCCATGGATCTGGAGTATATGACACTTAAATGTAGACCCATATATCTTCCACAGGAATTCAGCGTGGTTTTGATTACTGCCTGCCTATATCCCACCTGATGCCAATGCTACCATAGCTTTGGGATTCTTGTATAACATCATTAGTAATTAGCAGACTAAGTATCCTGATGCTGTGAGTATCATAGCAGGGGACTTTAATCAAGCTGATTTAAAAGAAGTGCTCCCTAAATTCTATCAGCATGTTAAGTGTGCTACTAGAGGAACAAACATATTGGACAAAGTACTGTATATACCAACATCAAACATGGCTATAAGGTTATACAATTATCACATTTGGGACAATCAGACTATATATCACTGCTTTTAGCACCAGCTTACATCCTTCTTAGGAGACAAGCTCTGTCTATAATAAAGACAGTGAAATCTTGGCCAGGAGATGTTTCCCAACAACTTCAGGATTGTTTTGAGAACACAAATTGGGACATCTTTTACCACCCTGATCTAGAGGTGCACACTGCAACTGTTCTGTGCTATATCAAACACTGCACAAATACTATCACTGTGGATAAACATATTAGGATCTATCCCAATCAGAAACCCTGGATGACCAAGGAAGTCCAGTGCCTCTTGCATGACAGGAGCAAGGCCTTTAGATCTGGTGATGGGGCAAGATACAGTGTTGCCAGAGCTAATCTGAAGAAAGTTATTCGGAAGGCCAAGACTGATTATAAGAGGAAGATTGAGGATAATTTTTTATAGCAATAACATGAGGCAGGTGTGGCGAGGGATTCAACAAATTACAAACAATCAACTGGCCAATGTCATCCCTGCTGAGGGGGATGCTTCATTGGCAGAGGAACTGAATCATTTCTTTGCTCGCTTTGAAGTGGAGACATCAGAGACAGATAAAACACAACTACCAGCCAATTGTAGCCCCCACCTCATTGTGGAGGAACAGGAGGTGAGGAGCATTCTGAGGGCTGTGGACCCTAGAAAAGCTGCTGGTCCTGACGGTATCTCTGGCCGAGTGCTTAAAGACTGTGCTGATCAGTTGGCTGGAGTCTTTACCAGGATCTTCAATCGGTCTTTATCCCAGTCCACTATTCCATCTTGTGTGAAGGCTTCCACCATTGTTCCGCTGTCAAAGAAGTTTCCTATCAATAACCTCAATGATTACAGACCAGTAGCACCCACTCCTATCATCATGAAGTGCTTTGAGAAATTGGTCTGCCAGCACATCATTTCTGGTCTTCCTCATACATTTGATAAATGCCAGTTTGCACACAGAAAAAATAGATCTACAGAGGACGTTATAGCCATCACTTTTCACACTTCTCTGACTCATCTAGAACAGCAGGAGGGCTATGTGAGAATACTTTTTGTGGATTTTAGTTCTGCGTTTAACACAATTCTTCCACATAGACTAGTGTCTAAATTTCTGGACCTTGGGCTTTCTAATTCAATCTGCCTTTGGATTATGGATTTCCTGTCTGGCCGCTCACAGTCAGATTAGGTAATCATACCTCTTCAGCTCTTATTCTTAATACTGGTATACCACAGGATTGCCTGATTACTCTTTATGTGCATGACTGCATTCCCACTCATGTTAGTAATACTATTGCTAAATTTGCAGATGATACAACAGGGGTGGGACTTATCTCCGGGGGGGATGAGACTGCCTACCAAGATGAGGTGGACCGGTTGCTTTTGTGGTATGGAGACAACAACTTGGTCCTCAACACCAATAAGACCAAGGAGCTTATAGTGGATTATAGAAGGAACAGATCAGATATCCAGCCCTTACTTATCAATGGAGACCGTGTGGAGCAAGTGGCCAGTTTAAGTTTCTGGGTGTTACCCTAAAAGAGGACCTGACCTGGGGTGCCCACATTGCAGCAGAAGGGCCCAGCAGAGATTATACTACCTGAAGCTTCTCAGAAAACAACAACTGAATGAGAAACTGCTGGTGACCTTCTACTGCTGCACCATAGAGAGCATTTTAACATACTGCACCTCTGTATGGTTTGCCAATTGCACAGTGGCAGATAGGAAAGCACTCCAGAGGGTTAATGTCATTATCCAGAAGATCATTGGTTGCCCTCTCCCTTCTTTGGAAGAGCTTTATAACTCCCACTGCCTTAAGAAAGTTCAAAACATTCTCAAAGATCCATCTCATCCTGGGAACCCTTATTTTGAACTATTACCATCTGGCAGATGGTACAGAATAATAAAAACAAGGACAAATAGGCTGAAAAACAGCTTTTGTCCCAGGGCAGTAGCTCTTTTGAATTCTGCTGTATAGTGCAGTGTTGGTGTGGTATCGGGGGTTTCCAGTTCAATGTATGAAGGATGAAGGATGTGTGTTTGTGTTTATTTTCATGGTCATGGTCATGATGTGCACTGAAGATGGTGTTGGATTTCATTGTACGAGGTGAAATGACAATAAAGTAAACTAAACTAAAAATGCAAGCAGAAAAATAGGGACTACTTTGGTGGGAAGGTAACAGCATTCCATGCGCCTTTGGCATTTAGTCATGCTGGCCACATGACCACAAGGCATCTTCAGGCAGCACTGCCTCTTTGGCTTTGTAATGGAGATGAGCACCGCCCCCTAGAGCCAGAAACAACTAGCATGTATGTGCAAGGGAACCTTTACCTTTAGCTTTAGATTGTAATGATCATGCAACTGGTTGAGGAATGGAGATGGGTCTAGTCTTTGTATACACCAAAAATTCTACATTAAGTAAAATTATGAATTTTTCTTTATCTTGCTTTCTGCATGAGATCTGACCCTCTCTCATTAGTGAAGATCATGACATATGGAAATTAGTCTTTTTTCCCCACTTCCCTTTTTTCCCCATACTGTGGCAGCCCCCTATGGAAGATACCCAAGTCTTTTGCATATTACCTGCAGCTTAAGAATGCACAATGACTGTAAACAATTTGAAGAAAATCACATATTAAATCTGTCTTTCTTTCTCCCCAGGAATAGCACTCAAGACAATTGTCAATAATAAAAATAAAGATAACAAAATTGTAATCCAAGCAAAACATAGCAATTAAAACAAATAAAAGTAAATGAATAAAAAAGTAAAATAATAAAAATAAAGTAACAAGAAATGGATAAAAGAGAAGAGAGGACAGGAGAAGGTATTGCAGTGGGGACGGCTATGGCAGGAGACAAGGGACAGGCTACTCTCAGGCAAGGCAGCATCAGTGTTTAAGACCACTATCTGCCTGGCCTCCTCTGTTCAGTTCCATTACCAAGTTTTCAGAGTTTTAGTCTCTCTGAATTCTGATTCTGCTGTTGAATGCCAGATCAGTATGTAATATTTTTTTTTTGTCATCCACAATTTGATCATGGATTCAAATCAGGGGTAGGATTCTACCAGTTCGCACCTATTCGCTAGAACCGGTTGTTAACATTCTAAGTAGCTCGGAGAACTGGTTTGTTAGAAGAAATTACTGGACAAATCCTGTAAGGAAGGCAGGAAGGAAACATTCTGGTATTGCTTACAGAAACTGCCTCTCCACTAACCCTTATTACATTCTTGGCAGGACTAGACTTCCTGTCTCAGGAACTTCTCTGGAGTTTTTTTCCCTCCTTTGCTGGTACTTTGCTTGTGTGGAGTTACCATTCAAAGTTACAATGGCACTGAAAAAAGTGACTTATGACCATTTTTTCACTTACGATTGTTGCAGCATCCCCACAGTCATGAGAGGCCAGGCTGGGAGATGTGTGCCTCGATATGAGTGCTATTGAGTTGGCCACACCCAGCCAATAACATAACCACCAAGCCACGTCCACCCAGTCACATGACCATCAACTAAGCCAAGGCCACAGAACCGGTTGTTAAAAAATTTGAATCCCACCCTGATGAAAATGCTGACCTGGCTTGTATCACTGAAATTTGATTGTGTACTAAGGGGCGAAGTCTGAAATATACATCAGGTTTCAGGTGTGGGATTGACTATGACTCCTGGGCAAGGTGGCTATTGTCTTTTGTGAGTCTCCAGTAGTCACTAGAGGCCCTGACATGGACATCACCAAGTATAAGACCCTATTTGTGAGGTTGGGCCGATGGAGATTGTTTCCTCCTTGTAGGACAGCAGCATCCTTTTTCATGCTATTGGACTCTTGTCTATACTGACAGTGGAATTTTCCAGGCTTGTTCTGGCTGAGGTATGTGATAGTTTATGGCTATCATGGCAGTCATGGATTTGGCTGAACTTATTCATGGCCCTACTCTCAAAATGGGTGGGTCAAACATTAGATCTGCTGTTAATCTCCAGGCAGTATTATAGAGATCTGGATTTGGGGGTCATTAACGTTAGTCCCTTCTCATGAACAGACCACTCTCTCTTGGCCTTGAAGTTCTCCACAGTCGCAACACACCACTGGGTGTTGGAGCCTAATGATTGGCCTGTCCCAAGCACTGATGGACCAGTGTGGTTTCAGAAGGAGCTTGATATTTTTCCTGAAACTCTGATACATGGTTCAGCAGAGGCTTTTGTTGCAGATGATGTAGATCATGGGAGGAATCACTACTAGGTGGACACTTCTTTGTAATGTGGAACCTTTAGTGAGCCCCATTGTTTTCCAAGAGACTCAGAAAAATGAAGCGACATAAGAAACGCTTAGAACACATTTGAGGAAAAGAGCAAGGCTGATCAAGCAAAGGGAAGAGACTATATTAGGACTTACCTTGTGATGATAAGGGCAGTTAAATTACTTCTCAATGCATCTGCAAGTATCCAACTGGCAGCTCTGTTTTGGGTGAACAAGTTTGTCTGGGTAAGGAGGAGTCTAAGCAGCCCTTGCAGGGTCACTATGAGAAATACTCTTGCTCAAGTTAATCCAGAGTTGGGCTCTGGCTAGCCATATTCTTTAGAGGTGATGGGGACAAGCCTGAGTCTTGTTATCTGAGAGGAGTTCAAACCAGTTATTCTTGAGGACAGTTCCTTGGGGCAATTAATTTGGCTTCCTGTGTTTTGGACTCCTGTGCCTCCTGGTTGATTAAGAACCCACCCCCACCCCAGGAGAGCATAATTGGTTAGGTTCAAGCAGTGATTAATGTTTGTTTGCAGGAGGAAATGATTTTGTCTATAGGTCAGTGGTAGGATTCAATTTTTTTTACTACCGGTTCTGTGGGCATGGCTTGGTGGGCATAGGTGAAATTGTAAGGTCTGACTGAACTGACTGATTAGTTTCCCAGCTGATGGGGCTGATGGTCCATTGCCACCTCCCAGCTGATTATCATGGCTCCCAGTCATGCAGCCTAGTAGCCTCCCTGCAGCCTCCTGGGAGCAAGAATGGGGCATGCTCCCCCATACCTCGTTTTGGGCCTCCCTGCACTTACCTGGGAGCCAAACGGGGCAGTAGGGACTCTTGGAAGTGGCAGGAGCTGCCAGAAATTTTCCTATCGGTTCACCCGAACTGGCTAGGACTGGCTGAATCCCACTACTGCTATAGGTATAAAATATTTTTTTAAAACCCAACTTGGAAAGAATATTATGTTATTCTTGGTTTGTGGTCTAATATAAGTATTGCCCGACTGAAGACTACCTGCATCTACAATAAGATCTGTGAACTGTTAGGGAGGGACTGTCTTTATCCTGTTCCTCTCACATCTAACACCTGGGCTGAGTTGCCTCTTATTCCTATGGAATGCCCCCCTTCCACCTGGGTATTCACCTCCTCACTACAGTCCATCACAGTTCCTACCTTAAAGCCCAATATGGCACAGGGCTGCCTCTCCCTAAGAATATCTATACACACATCCTACTTTTTCCCTTAATTGTGGCCACTTTATGGAATCTAGGAAAGATGCCTTTTCTCTGTGGTGACTCCTGCCCTGTGGAATACCTTTCCACTTGAAGTTTGGCAGACCACTATCTTTCTAGCCCTCCAAAAAGCACTTAAGACCTGATTTTTTCCCCTCCCAAGCACTGGGAGGGTGAGGTGGATAAAAGGATAAAATAAGAATGGTGGAAGGTTAACTCTGAAGTTACATTTTTAATGTTTATAGTTTTAATTGATTTATATATTGTGTCAGTTTTACAGTTGTTTTAATTGTTGATTGGAAGCTGTGTAGAATTCAGCATAAGATATAAATATTTTAAATAAATAAAGTTATGTTAAGATGAAAAACCCGGTTTGCCTCCAAGCCAGCTTTGCTCCAGTATGAAGAAAGAAAGAGAATGATGTCAGCATTCCCTGCAGTGGTGTTAGATAGTTTTAGGCCTGAAACAAATCAAATTACTCTGTTCTATTCTAATCTGAATCTTTAACTTTTTTAAAACACAAGAAGTAGATTAAAATCCACTCAGGCTACTTAATATATCCTTTCCCATCACTTGCTACCTTATAAAACTTTTAACTAGGTATACTAAAGACTGGGTCCTGTCTCTTTTACTTGAAAAGCATGAGTTTTGCTACTTGGCTCAAAGCTAAGATTCTCAGTTTATGCTGAATTCTGATATAAATGCTGAATCACATAATTAACACTCTTCTCAGTATTGGCAGCTTGCTTTTCAGACCTGATTTGTAATGACTATTCTAGGAAAAGGTATATGCTTCCAACTAGAAATAAATATCAGCTGGGAGAAAATAAATACCAGTCTCTTTTTTGTGTGGTATCAAAGCTACAACACTGCATGAAAGGCTACATTCTCACTGAGAATTCAGAGGGGCAAAACTGTGACTATATAACAACCTGTCAAATTGCAAGTGAGATCTCACTTTTTATAATTTTATACAATAATTCATTCAAAAGACTGCCTGCATGTGAATAACAGTCTGTTCTAAGAGAAGGGTTGCAGCCTGGTCTTTTCCCTGATATGTTCAAAGATTTCATTTCAGTTTTAAAAATATACATTTTTAATATGGAAAATATTTTGTTATGTTAATTGCATATGCAATCTGGAGCAAGACTCATTTCCAGGATGACTCTGCATTTTTTTCTAGGTGATGAAAGAAAAAATTATGGTTTTTGGTGAGATAGATCTGATAGATCTGACCAAGAAGCAGACTCCTCAATATGATTAAAACTACACTTTACTGAGATTCGTAATAGTAACAGAAACTTGCAAACCTTATATTTTCCCTTCCTTCCCTTGTAGAGTCCAGGCAATCAGAGGCGAGCTAGTCTGATCCTCTTCCTAATGCTTTCTTTGTTTTCTGGGCTCAACACATGGCAGCGAGCTGATCTACTTTGTAAAGCAAATACTTTGGGGCAGGTTTGGTTACTCTCAGATTTAGAGTACTGTCAAAAGCCAAAGTTGGTCATTGACTTACACATATAAGGATAGACAAGTCAAAGCTTTGTTTTCACTTTGCTTTTTGTAGAAGAAATTGTATACTTTATATTTACATTCAAACAATACAAGACATTGGAATTCAAGAAATTATGTATGATGAATTCTATGAAATTCAAAGCTTCTGATACTGCTCTAATAAATACTTTGGACTTAGACCACTCTTGTTGCTATGGGTTCCACATAATGTGACAAGTAGCCTTAAATGAACCTCTTCAGTCTCCATCACCATGACACATATCCTTTTAAATACATACGCTCCACCACATCCTATAACAATAAGCTCCATAACTAATAGTATGCTGTATGAAAGATTGCAATTTTTTCTCTTGTCTTAAGTCTACTTCCAATGAGTTTCATTGGAGTACTTTGAGTCAGAGGGCCCTTGGACAGGGTGAAGGAGAAGGTGTTCTTCAAGTCTAACATAAATATTTGTAGCTCTGTCTGTACTTTTTAAATTGATTTCAGAAGGGAAATACAAGTAATATTTTGAGTAGACAAATATTCATGACAAAATATTGCTAAGTTTTATTGCTATGGATGGTTTAGGATGGTTTGTCTGCCCTTATTGCACATTTAAGAAATGATCAAGAATAGAGTGGAGATCCTAATCCAAATTAGTATATTCTGGATTAACATACATCAAGCTGATGCCACTCAAGTGCATTTGAATATATATATTTATCATGCCTGGCCACTCTTATTACTGCCATGGTGGTGAAAAAGGAATTGCGGTCCAACATATGTAGAAAGTAGCAGGTTATAGACAATGTTTACCTATATCCATTCTTAAAGCTATACATCTGAAGCTTGCCATTTTCAAAGATTACAAAAAGTCATGGACAAATGCTTCCCGGTATAGACAGCAAAAGTAAAAATGGTAATTACAAATGTGTATGTCAAGATTGGTTCTTCACCAAATACCTTCACAAAGTGCAAAGAGAAGAGATGGAGCTTTATATAGTATGGTTACACTGTGCGCAATGTAGTGAACTGAGCTTGTAAACAGTGACTGAAATTGAACAACATATGAAGCTTTATTAATTTTAATTTGGCTATTTTTTGCATGTGATAAAAAAACCAATTTACTATTTTATGGTTCTACATATTGTGTGAATACAGAAAATGGTTTAATTTAGTATCCAAGTTAAATGCGCCTTCTGAATCTAATCTGTTATATGAACGTTGCATGTTCTCTTTTCTGTTCCTACAGTCTCCAAAATCGCATTTTAAAATTATTTTTCTTCTATGGGAAGGATTCCATGGTCCACACTAATCTTCACAAGCAGAAAGTCCTTCTAAAAAAACCTTAGTCTGCAAAAAATTGTAGTGATTTGGTATAGCATGAGCTGGATCTGTCCATCAGTGTTTCAATGCTGAATTCCCTTTTCCTTTCTTGTTCTCATTTTATCCCATTTATCACCCAAAGAAAATTTGTCTTTCTTTCAACTTGCTCTCTCTCACCCTCAACCTTCATCCATACTTATCAGAGGAACTTCTGTTCTCTCTTTCCCGTTGCAAGTTGTATCATCTATCATCCAAATGCATTTTGGTACTTAAATGGTCCTTTCGTAACCTAGCAACTGCAGCTCCAGCAACTAGAGGAAGGAAGCTGGTTTCCACTTTGCTTGCTAAAACTTTTTTTTCAAGATTTCTTCCCCATTTGTACACACCATTTTCCAAGCATTTTTTTTCAGCCTATGTAGCTTATAGATAATCTTTAACTTGCAATGATTAATTTTAATTAAACGAGATTCATGTCTCACTTCCAAATCACACACTGTAGACCTCTTTTCATAATCTCTAAAATTCACTTGCAGTCTATGGTTATCTTACTGATGACTGATAATAATTCTCTACACTTCTTTATTTTTATTTTTCTGAAACTGAGTTCTTACGATACAATTGTAGGACAATGTCGTAGTGGAAAATTGAATGTTAAAGTGATGAGATAAACACATTCTGCCCATGTTTAGAGGAACATTGCTTTATCATCTGCGGGTTTTGTTCATTTCAGCAAGTCCCATATCAGACAGCTTCCCAATGGATACGTTGTCCTGTGTTCAATACTAGAAAGGTGATTTCCCCTCCCCCCCAACTTAATTCAGAGCAGCAACTAGGTCAAGAGCGATTGCTGTCCAGGAGGACCTTTGTTTTAACTTACAGATACTGGTTATTTATTTGAAAACTTAGGAATTTTGGGGACTGGCACTGCTTGCATCAGAGATGTCTGTTCCAATGAATCAGACAAATATCAAGGAGGATTAATGCCTATAATCTTCTGTCCAAATTCAACCGAACCCTGAAAGCCAGACCAGCTGGCTTTCTAAATGACATCTGGGCTATTGTTGCAGTTATTGCTAAGGAATTTGCCCTGGTAATAATTAAATTTTGCAAGTCACACTTTGCATATTTGGCAACCGAAGTTTGATATGAGTCAGTTTTCATAGAATAGAATGGAATGGAATGGAATGGAATGGAATAGAATACTTTATTGGCCAAGTGTGACTGGACACACAAGACATTTGTCTTGGTGTAAGTACTCTCAGTATACATAAAGAAAAGGTACATTTGTTAAGAATCAAGAATCATAACGTACAACACTTAATGATAGTCATAGGGTACAATCAACAATCAAATCATACTAGGAAACAGTCAAATGGGAGGGGATGGATGATAAGGAGTGGTGAGAAGATTAACAATAATAGTAGTGCACACTTTGTAAATAGTTGAACAGTGTTGAGGGAATTATTTGTTTAGCAGAGTGATGGCTTACGGGGAAAAACTGTTCTTGTGTCTAGTTGTTCTGGTGTGCAGTGCTCTATAGCGTCATTCTGAGGGAAGGAGTTGAAATAGTTTATGTCCAGGATGTGAGGGGTCTGTAAATATTTTCACAGCCCTCTTTTTGACTCTTGCAGTATACAGGTCCTCAATTGAAGGCAGGTGGGTAGTAATTGTTTTTTCTGCAGTCCTAGTTATCCTCTGAAGCCTGTGTCTGTCCTGTTGGGTTGCAGAACCAACCCAGACAGTTATAGAGGTGCAGATGATAGACTCAATAATTCCTCTGTAGAACTGGATCAGCAGCTCCTTGGGCAGTTTGAGGTTTCTGAGTTGGCACAGAAAGAACATTCTTTGTTGTGCTTTTTTTGATGACGTTTTTGATGTTAGGTGTCCACTTTAGGTCATGTGATATAGTAGAACCTAGAAATTTGAATGTCTCTACTGTTGATACTGTGTTGTCTAGTATTGTAAGGGGTGGTAGTATAGGAGGGTTTCTTCTAAAGTCTACCACCATTTCTACGGTTTTGAGTGTGTTCAGTTCCAGATTGTTCCGGTTACACCACGAGGCAAATTGTATAAACTCCTGTCTGTATGCAGATTCATTGTTGGCTCGAATGAAACCAATCACTGTTGTGTCATCAGCAAACTTCAGTATTTTAACAGATGGATCGTTTGAGATGCAGTCATTGGTATATTGGGAAAAGAGAAAAAGAAGAATTCATCCCTAGAAAACTATAGTACTATAGTTCAGTTTTCAAGTTATGGGGGAAAGGTAGTATAGAATGTGAAAAAAAAACATTCTTAGTATCTATTGTGTACCTTAAATCTTGGGAAAGAGAGTTCATGTCAGAGGATGCAGTGTCTATATATTTTTCTTATTTGCAGTGTTTTCCTCCAGTAGACTGGGTTCTTTTATTTAATGTTTGGGCTATTTTCTTTGAATGCAATGTTTTTGGGATATTCATCAGCTTCTAAAAGGTGCTGTTTCTGCCCCCCCAAAAAGAGGAAAATTACAAATAGATTGAAAGGTAATAGAACTATTCCCTCTGGACTTTGACAGTTTTGAAATCAGAGCCTATGAGACTGCTTTTTATCTTCCATATGTGTTTAAACTGTAGAGACCATGTTGGCTGGGGAATTCCCTGTTGGGAAAAACACATCTTCTTGCTATAAAACCTTCCTCTGGGTGACATAATTTTTTCTGTGGAAGGATTGATTCCAATGGGTCCACGATATTTTTTGTCATCTTTTCATCTTTTCTGATATTAAAATTAGAATTTTGATGCAGGAAGTACTGACTAAGTTAACCCTTGGGCTATAGTTTCCATTGCTTAACCCTGCATTCATAAAGTGTCCCCATTGACTTTGCTTATGGGAAGTCAGCAAATCTTACTCACATAACCCCAGCTCAATGCAGTCTTAATTGTGAAGCAGACCCTGAATGCTCAGATCATGATCGCTTTACCAGCCAGAATTCCAAGGATTCCCAATCATTCAGTGCTGTTATATCTTTGAATGGTTGTTGAATGAGTAGTCATAACTTGAGGACTACCTGTAAAGACATTGCTGGTGTATGATTGGTTCCTTTCTTTCTGTTAAACCTTGAAGATGAAATTGTGTAATAACTTGTAGTCCTTAGATTCTTTTATGCAATTATAGCCTAGAAATACCTATGGCTTATTTATTTACCAAGTTCAAGAAATTGTCAAAGCCTTAAAAATTATTCTATTTCCACTGCTAAATGCTGAGGCTTTGTTTTAGTTGTCTTGGTTAAAAGCCGGTAATAAATAACTTCTATGTGGGTACCTTATTTATGATGTACATTAACCCAACACTTCAGCTGGGGAAAAAATAACCTCACTTTAAAAAAAAAAGAAAAGCCAGCTAATAATGCCTATCCCAGCTCTTGTGGTAGGTGCAATATTTTTATTTATTTATTTGATTTATCAATTGCTTACAAGATAATAGGTATAAGTATAAACATAGTTATGAATTCATGGAATGGATACATATAAGAAAAATAAAAGAAACAATAGGACAGGGACGGTAGGCACGTTGGTGCGCTTATGCACGGCCACTACAGACCTCTTAGGAAAGGGGTGAGGTCAATAGTAGACAGTCTAAGGTTAAAGTTTTTGGGGTTTGGGGAAGAAACCACAGTCAGGTAGAGTATTCCAGACATTGACCACTCTGTTGCTGAAGTCGTATTTCCTGTAATCAAGTTTGGTGCAGTTAACCTTGAGTTTGTATCTATTGAGTGCTCTTGTATTGTTATGGTTGAAGCTGAAATATTCATTGACAGGTAGGACATTGCAATGTATGATTTT
The DNA here is from genome assembly GCF_049901715.1 of Pseudonaja textilis. Taxonomy (NCBI): domain Eukaryota; kingdom Metazoa; phylum Chordata; class Lepidosauria; order Squamata; family Elapidae; genus Pseudonaja; species Pseudonaja textilis. Next base: position 96,071,998 of record NC_142008.1, read on the forward strand.
ATATACTATACTTAGATTGGACCGAAGGTGGCATAGTTCTAGATTTTCTAGGTCTAGAATTTTAAGTCTGGTGGCATAAGGTATTCTGCAACAAGTAGAGGAGTGGGAAACTCTTCTTGTGAAATATTTCTGGACTTTCTCAACTGTGTTAATATCAGATACGTAATGTGGGTTCCAGATTGATGAGCTATATTTGAGTATTGGTCTAGCAAATGTTTTGTATGCTCTAGTTAGTAGTGTAATATTACCAGAGAAAAAGCTACGTAAGATTAGGTTAACAACTCTTAATGCCTTTTTGGCTATGTAATTACAGTGGGCTCTAGCACTTAGATCATTAGAGATGAGTACTCCTTGACAGAGTTTGGATCATCAACAAGGTCTTGACTATTCAGCCTGTATTTTATTTTCTGATTTTTTTTTTGCCAATTTGTAAGACAGCATTTATTTGTTGAGATTTGATGTTGCCATTTGTTTGACCATTCTGAAACATAGTCAAGATCTTTTTGAGGGGTAGCAGTATTGTCTTTGGTATTGAACAGCTTTACATTATCAGCGAAGAGAACGCAGTTGCTCTTAATATGATCACAGAGGTCATTTATGTAGAATATGAAGAGAGATGGTCCTAAACACTGCCTTGGGGAACACCACTGTTGACAGGTACAGAATTTGATAGGACGCTCCCAATTTTGACCATTTGTTGTCTGTTTGACAGGTATGCTTCTATCCAGTTATGTAGGTCTCCAGAGATACCATAGGAGTTTTAGGAGTAGTTTGTTGTGTACCATTGAATTAAAGGCTTTACAGACGTCTATGCAGATTGTGTCTATTGCTTTGCCCTGATCAAATTCTGTAGTCCATACGTTTTTGCAGTGTAAGGGTTGCAAATTACAGGATAGTTTTTTTCTGAAACCAAATTGTTTTTAGAGAGTAGGATGTTTGTCTCGAAGTGGAGGATAATGGATTGGTTAATAATTGATTCCATGACTTTACAGGTGACACAGCATAAAGAGATTGGTCTGTAATTTTCAACTAGGCTGGGGTCTCCCTTTTTGAAAATGGGGATGACCGTGGCTTGTGACCATAGTTTTGTCAAGGAGCTGGTCCTGAAAGATTTTTCAAAGATTATGCTTAGAGGTTTGGCTATGGCAGTGGATAGCTTTTTTTTTAAGAAGTAGGCACATATTCCATCCAGTCCAATAGATAGAGATGGCTTTAGATTGCATAGTGCTTTTTCAACATTGTCTTCTGTAAAATCGATATGTATTAGATCACTGTGGTTGTCTGTGGTTCGACTAGGAAATACTGGGCATGATCCATTGCTGTTTACAAATACTGACCCAAATAATGTGTTAAAGAGGTTGGCTTTTGTACATTTAATATTTAAATTTAATAAATGTAATATGTACATTCTGAGAAGAAATATTTCTTTCTGTCACTCATTTCATTGGGTGACCCTGTTGTCTGGTATTTTTTTAAAAAGAATGTGAGGTGGGATGAAATGCACAGAATCTTCTTGCTTTGCTCTCTTTAAAAGTAAAGAGGTCCTTAGTCAGCCCTTAACTGTAGTCTGTGAAACAAAATGGAAAAAAAAAAACTGAAATGGGGCAATGTTACCTCTATGAAACTGAGTGTTTAATCTGGCCAAGAGTTGCTGCATAAGGAATCTTGCTTATCATTGCTCGTTAGGACAGAATAGCAGAATTAATAGAATAACAGAGTTGGAAGAGATCTTGAAGTACTTGTAGTCCAACAACCTGATCAGGCAGGAAACCCATTTCACACAAAAGATTGTCCAATCTACAATTGACTACAATTGTAATTGTAAAATACAAAAGACTACAGTCCTGCTTTCTCTTACCCAAAAATATGTTCCATTGAACTTAAACGAGTTTGTTTCTGAAGCAACATTCCAAAAATATTTATTATTATTGCATTGTATGAAATGTTGAATGATAATCACTGTATTTTTTACCCCCTTTAATACATTTCCATATTTTCTTGGTAACTCATTATTATATTCAACAAACATTCATTTTTTCCACACTTAATATCACCTCGCCTTGAGAGCTGGGGGTGTGCAGTCTACCTGCTAATCTGATTTTAACATTAATCCTGTTAATGTGAAGATTAGGATTAATTCTGGATTAATTGGGATAATCCTGACAAAATTGTTAGCATTTTAAACTTCCAGCAGATTAATTTTTTAGCCTAAGTGACATTTGGGTTTAAAAGAATATTGAAATTCTTTGATCAGGAAGGATATAAGTGAGTGAAAATAAAATCAGGAATAAGGTTGGGATTTTGAGGTCAAGAGTGGGAAGGGAAAATGTTTGACCAGAGGCAATGGATGCTGTTTTGGTGTTTAAGAGGATTCTTGTTGGATAAGCAATGTATAGATCTAGAGGTTATCTTTATCCAAGGACTCAGAAGAAATTCCTGAATGTTTGTTAGTATCCACACATTCCTTTAAGCCTGTGGTTATCCTTGCAATATAGATGCTTGTCTCTTTCTGCAAGAGAAAGTTTAGCCTATTTATTCAACTATCTGAAGGTCTCTTCATAGAGTCCTGCAGTATGGATTGAGCCAATTTGATTATGACGAAGGTGTCCTATGCACGTTGAGTCCAAGAGAATGTGCAGAAAAGGAAAATCAAAACATCTTCCCACACATCAGCATGATATTTAGTCCATTGGGAACAATTTTTATAAAGATTGAAGTGAGAGGGAGCTGCAAATGACTATTTTCAGTGGATTATCAGTCAGATTTGTTTTCATTTCTACATTGTTATGTTCACTCTGCCGCCCAAGGCAGATGCTTCATTTTTCCTCCGGATAGGCCCATTCATGTGATCATTATAGAGAATGTTAGGCTGCAGAGAAAATAAGAGTCTGTAAATAAACCATCTGATGTTCCAAAATTTGAAACAAACTACCACTGCTTCCTTGCATTTCTTAGTAGACTTTCCTTTCTTGGTTCTGTGGCAGTCCTCACTTGTAGCAATTCCTCAAAATGCATTTTGAGGCCTTGAGTGCCCAACATTCACAGTTCACTTCCTAGATCAGGTTGCCTGCTGGGACACAGAAAGATAGCAGCTAGTTTACCCTGAATCAAACCCGAAGCTTAATTAATATAATTGATTCCAAGTGATGATACTTGACCGTGGTTTATGAGACATTGGGTATGGACCTGAAATTTGATACAACACTAAAATTGTGCTGTACTTCTAAAACACCTACTCTAAGGATTACTGGGACTGAAATGAATAAATGTGAGCGTATGGCTTTCTAGCATACACAGATTATAATCTGGGGCGCCTTGGTTTTTTTTTAATGAGATGGCAAAAGATTGAAAATGACAACTTTTGTTTTTAGAATATTTTTCCAAAATTAGGGCATGAAGTCTGAGTTGTATAAACCCCCCTCCAAAAAAACTAGGGCAGGAGAAAAGCATATATCAGTTTATAAATATGGGATCAGGCACCATAAGGATGGCTGATTTGCCATTATAGTACATGGCAGATGGGCGTTTCAGAGACCAACTTTTCTGTGTCAGCACTGCTGGCTGCCAGCCAAAAGAGATGGCAAGCTGGATGCCTGCCACAATTGAGTGATATACAAACTCAGGCAGAACTTTTAGAAGGGTCCTTTTTACCCATATCTAACAGCAACAACTCTAACATAGTCTAAGACTGGCACAGATTGAGACCAAGGATCCAATGAACACCAAGGATCCAATGAACAATGAATTCAAGAGAAAAGACAAAATACATGGTGAATCCAGAGTTCAAAGCACAGCAAACACGACTGAGCTGAGACTTGGAAATTTATTCCCACCATTTGCTGTCAAGGAGTCAAGTCAATAAATAAAACACCACTCACATTACTGAGCTATTCTTCTGCTGGCTTGTTTTTTGGCCAACCTCTCTGACCTACAAAGCTGAGCCTTCTAATACTGGGTCTTTAAAGCACAGATGTGCTTGTATCGGGATTTTTGGACTTCAGAGTCTAACAGATTATCACTGTGGGCAGACAGGGAATCCTGGTCGTGTGCTGGATCTGCCTTAGCCAGTCTTTGGCTCATTGGCTTTAATGCTGCTAGAGTCACCTCCTCCAAAATCCTCTCTTCCTCCTCTTCCTTCTCCTCTTCCTTCTCCTCTAGTAGGGCAGTAACTGCAAGAAAAAGTCGGAACGATTCTTTTCCAGGCATATCAGAATTTCATCTTTCTAATCCAGAAGATAGCTATTGTGAGGGCAGAATTTCTAAGAGATCATGGCAAATATGTAGACACAATTTCTCTCTGTGGATATGATAATGGCATAAGTATGTGCATAAGCCTTCATGTCCTTCGTGTGTATAAAGCCGACTTCTGGCATTTGCAATAGTAGGAGAAAGCCCAGTAAAGAGCAAGATCAAAAACAATATTACAATATTGCTGCAATATTGTGGATGCTGACCTGCTTGCTCTCCTATGATCACCTTCTAAACAGTCAGTTATTAGAGAAGGTATCACAAGTCTTTAATAGCCTCCCATCCCACAGAAAACAAAGATATTTCTCTTCTGCAGACTTTTATCCTTGACAGTTATGTATATCTCATACATAGTGGAAATTCAATAATATTGGCTCCATGTATTAGATTATTATATTATTAATAGCTTCCAAAGTAATCCATTCTCACTGCAAGTAATGATTCCCTTTGCATGTTCATGGCTGCTACTCTCTTTCTGATGTACGAGGTTGTAAATTGTCCAAGAATTAATCTGCGGAAATGATTTTACTTTTCTGGTTTTCATACTGTGCAAATACTACTTTCTACTTAGAGATCTTTCTCGTGGTGAAATCTGAAATATATTTCTGGGGTCATCTTCTGAGTGAAAAATAGTGCTAGAAGCTGCCAAAAAATGTAATAGTTGCTAGCGTTAATATTTTCTTTTAGTGAGGAAAATTCACTCAGAGAGGGAGATTCCATCATCTTTACTGGAAGAAGTACATGTTTCAGACAAAAAGAGGTAACAAGATTTGGAGGATTACAAACATTTATTTGCCAACGTAATCATAGAGCAGAGCTTTTAAAAAGATAGAAATCAATAGCAGATAACAAGTGTGAGATGGGGTGCGGTAAAGTTGGATGAACTGGGGTCCATATGTTTGGATATTCAGTTTCCTATCTTCGCCCACTTTCAAATTTATTGATTGATTGACCTACCACTAATGCTGGGGAAGATTTTATATTTTTACAATATTGCGCTGTGTTGTTGTGCTGTTGTTATTTTTTTGAGGGATGGGTGCTTAGGGCACTATGCTTGAATAAGTATATTGTTTGAAATTACTCTGCTAAATATCTAGAAGCATAGTGTAGGTTTACAATATTTTCCTTTGCTTAGTTTTTAATTACACGTAAGGGAAGCTGCCTTATAGTCAGCAATAACCCAGATAGTTTGCTACATATATCTAGGGTTCATAGAATCTTGGGGAAAAAATCTATGCTTTCTGACTATAGGCCCCCTTTGCTGTTTTTATAGGAAGATTAATCTAATCAATGCCCCAAGTTCAGTTTTATTTCTTCATCAACTGACCACTTCACCACCTCTGCTATTGGGTGTACTGGAAGTCTGTCACTCCTATCTGTGTAACCTATGGACTTGGAAGATTGAATAATAAGTATCTGGCGGAACAGCATAAACTGCTTTCTTAGCTTATTTTACAACAGGTTGTTTTTTTATCAGTACTGAATGCATGTTTTCTATCAATGCTGAATGCAATTCTCTTAGCAAAAGTTGACAGAACTGGTTATTTAAGAGAGGATAAAATCTCTTATAGTAGCTGCTGAACATTTGTCAATGTCAATTTGTGCATGAGGTTGGCTTTATGAAGAACCACATCATTAGAAAGAAACCAAAAAGACCAACCTTGTGACCATCAGGCTTTCGGGGGGAAAAAAGATATATCTGTCAGATGCTGCATTAAAAGCCTCTTACCCACATGGGGTGAGATAGGTAGAAGTTTCTGGGCTAAAATACCACATTTATTATCATATTGGGATTTTTATGTTGGACTAGAGTTTGACTATTTTCTATGTATGAAATTCTTTATATCATATTCAATTTTGCAAGCGTCTACTGGTAACTGATCCTGCTTCCGGAATACTTTAAAGCGGTGTGAATACACTAATACTTATAGTAAATTTTAATATACTGTGTTCTATAATGTTTTACAGAGGCTGGGTCAGATAGTGTGATAGGAGTATTGAAAAATATTTCGGTGAAAAAAATTACCAGTCCTATTTGATAAAACATTAATTTACATCAGCAAATTTAATTTGGGTTACATGTAAATTAAAAGTATGTTATTTCAGAGAGATTTTTGTCCCCCTTTTGCTTCTAAAATTTGTCCCATTTAGTTGGCAAATGCTTCAAAATACCTTTTGGGATGCAGACACATTTGTATCTGATTTTTAGCTCTGTGCATGGGAATCACACAGTAACTTTGACTCAGTAAAACTGAAAGCATCTATTTATTTAACAAGTGCTTTGTTTCATCAACTGTGATGGTTCTTTGATTTTAAGCAACAATTTGCACAAAGGATTGGCAATGGAAAATTGAGAAAACTTTAAGTAAATATTGAGCTGAAGAATCCAGTCTCCTAGGCCTTTGTTGTGGAGCGGCAGAATAACTTGAGGCAAACACAGAGCGAACTTCAGCTTTTACTTTATTGTAGCAATAAAGGGTTGCCGTTGCTGCCGCGCTAACAAGGTAACCAGCTGGCAGACAACAGCTGATGCCGTTTGATAGCTCCCTTTTATAGCCGGCTGTCAAACGGCATCAGCCAATAGGAACGGTCCGTGTTCCTGCTGGAAACACGGACCGGAGTGAAGACTTCAGCTCAGTCTTTTCCGAACGCCACACTCCTTTCCCCTCAGAACGGAGCATACGTAGTCCTTCAGATAACTTGGGCGCTTGCACAGGCGGCCAGATCTTCTAAGTCCTGATGAAGCTGCTGCTGGAAGGAACTTTTCTGCTTGCTGGGCAACTTCTAGTGCCGATGAAGCTGGCTCTCGGCTTCAGGGGTTTCTGGGAGAGGGACAGATGTCTGTTCAGGTAGGCTTGCGTTCCTGTCAGATCTGAGGGAAGTTTCTTTGGGCGCCGGTGGTTTCTCTGTTGCAGGAATGTCTTGAGGGCCATCTGCAGACGCACTCCAACGCCTTCTAAGCTGATTGATATGACGGCGCCAGATGTGCCCATCTTGCAGTTGGACCCTGTAAGACTTAGGACCAGCTACCACCACAATTTGCCCAGGCATCCACAAAGGGTGTCCCACATAGTTCCGGGCATAGACCTGGTCATTCTCAGTGAACTCCCTTGCCTGGCTTTTTGACCCTAGAGGTGTGACTGGGGCATAATGCAGATGGAGTCTGTCTAGGGTGGTCCTCAGACCTCTACCCATGAGAAGTTCAGCCAGAGACCTATTAGTGGTGGCACAGGGAGTTGTGTGCTGGGTCAGGAGATACTTAGCGAGCCTAGAGTGCCAATCTATAGGCCCAAACCTTGCCAGGGCCTCTTAACTGATCTGACTGCCCTTTCAGCCAGGCCATTACTGGCAGGATGAAAAGGAGCTGTAAGTGCGTGCCTTATTCCTAGGTTGGCTAGGAAGACATCAAACTCACAGGAAGTAAACTGGGGGCCGTTATCAGACACAATGGTGTCAGGGAAGCCATGGGTAGTGAATATCCTTGATAGAGCCTTAGTGACAGCTTCTGAAGTTGTGGTGGTCATCAAAGTCAGTTCTACCCATTTAGAAAAAGAATCAACCATCACCAGGAATGTACGCCCATGAATGGGGCCAGCCAGATCAATATGTACCCGGGACCAAGGGGCCACAGAATCTTCCCACTTGCCTGGAGTGGATGTGGTTGGAGCAGGTCTGGTAGCTTGGCATGGCTGACAAGCATTCACCAAACTTGTAATCTGAGCATCCATGCCTGGCCACCATACATAACTGCGAGCCAGGGCCTTCATCCTGACAACACCGGGATGGCCCTCATGCAGGACCTTTAAAACTGAGTCTTGCAACTTGGAAGGGATAACTACCCTTGTTCCCCAAAGTAAACAGCCTTGCAAAGAAGATAGTTCTTGCTGGCGAATTTTGAAAGGCATGAATTCAGGGGCATAAGGAATTGCTGGCCACCCCCTTCCTACCCTGTCAAGAACTTGGGCGATTACCTTGTCTCTGGAAGAGTAGGCAGCGATATCAAGGGCAGTGATAGGCAGTTTGAGATCGTTGATCTGGAAAACAGCATTAGTTGGTGCAGGATCCTCCACAGGAACAGACAGGGGGCAGCAACTAAGAGCGTCAGTGTGGCATAGACTCTTGCCAGGTCGATGAACCAGGTCGATGAACCAGGAATAGGCAGCCAGAAGTAAGGTCCACCTGGTCATTCTTGGAGACAAAATCTGAGGAGTTTGTCTTTCGCCAGACAGAAGGCCCAGCAGAGGCTTGTGATCCGTGATCACAAACATGGAGCGAACTTCAGCTTTTACTTTATTGTAGCAATAAAGGGTTGCCATGGCTGCTGCGCTAACAAGGTAGCCAGCCGGCAGACAACAGCTGATGCCGTTTGACAGCTCCCTTTTATACCTGGCTGTCAAATGGCATCAGCCAATAGGAACGGTCCGTGTTCCCGCTGGAAACACGGACCAGAGTGAAGACTTCAGCTCAGTCTTTTCCGAATGCCACAGCCTTGATAGGCAATCATCAGTTATTGAAGCTTCCCCCATCCTTGTGTTTCTATTCCAAAATCAAACTCATAGCTGCAAAATCAAAGGGTTTTTGTTAATGAAGAAATAACATTAAGACTCGCTCCAGTATCTACTCCCCTCTCCTATCTCTGATATCTTCACATGGTAGGCTTCAAGGTACAATGCTTTGGCTACATAAAAGCTTTGCGTCTGTACCGTTAATTAAAATAAGATAGTGAAGTTTGGAATAGTTTTACATGCACATCTGATAAAAAGAGATTGTCTGGAAAGAGCTTCCATGTTGTACAAAAAGTTTGATTATATTCCGCTTCTCCCTTCAATTCCTCTTCCCAAGGTCTCCAGTTACAAAATATGAAATAGAGTGGGTTGGCAAGTATAATATCAACTGACTCAGTGGTACAAAGATATGAGGGCAGAGAAGAGAGAGACAGGCACACAGAGAAGAAGGATCAGAAAAGCTGTCTTATCTAACCAGGCAGATATAATGAAGCTGTTTCTCAGCAGGGACAATGAGGGAATTGTTGGATGTGAAGTGAGAATTGCTTAATTGTATCAACATACTTTCCTCTCCTTGTCTGTGTCCTGAGAAGCAGTAGTTTTTTTCACCTCCCTTCTTTTCATTTCCGGTTGCAATAATATATCCCATTTCAAGGGTGCTAAAGATGCATAATCTCCTAGAAGAATAAAAATTCAAGTCTTGAACACCTCAAAATCTTGCCCACTGAAGCTGTGCTTCCTAATGTCAGGTATGATAAAAGTAAAATGGTTTTAGATATTTAAGACACATTCTCTGCAAACCTTCCGCAGCCTGGTAGCTAACTCAGATATTAGTCTACCAATCCCATTGTTTTGGTTTGAAATTATTGAAGCTGAAGTCCTGCGTATCTGAAAGGCACTAAATTGGTGTATTGTTTTACATAGGTAGCTGGATTTTGGCCTATGTTACTTCACAGTGCAGCTATTTTGTCAGGCATTATTGCTTTGATCATTCCTGCACTTCAGAGGTTCCCTATATGAGCGTTCCCTCTGTGGTACTTGGGAACGGAAATGACTTATTCATGGTGCAATTTTAAATATTTGAATATTTTTATATTTTACATTCCATATCTTTTTTCTGTTTTAAGTTTTGTTTCATACCACATTGAGCACATTTGTAAAAAAAAAAAAAAGTTTAAAAAGCAGAATGCTCATTATACCAACCTGGTCTTACTTTATTTCTATAAAGCAATTTCCGCTGTAACTTTGTCCTCTCAGGTTACCTTTTCATTTTCTGTGGCGTAGCAGTGTGGCTTTCTCTCACACTACAAAGGTAATGTGAGGAGCTCTCTTAGACTGTAATGCTCCATTAATTAAGGGGATATTTTTTCCCACATTGCTTAGTTTTCCCTAGATTACTTTTACATAGATCGGAAGTATATGTGCTCTTAGTGCACGGTTCCCATACAACAAATGGAGCATGAATTGGAACCTATAACATTCTGTACAGCATGTGAAGCAGGCTTCAGGGGTAAAGATTGGGAGGGGGAGAGAGCAGTGCCTCACTTTTGTGTTGCCCAATGTTATAAGTAAAAAAAATCTTTAAATTCTAGTAAATTAAAGCAATATGAAATCCATTTAGTGTATAAAAGGAAGAAAAGCAATTCTTGCATTAATGTTTTCAGCTATGTATTCATATTGAATGGGTAGATTGTTCAGACTTGATAAGAGTATCCACAGACTAACTCTTAGAGCATTTTCTCTCATGTCGCTGGGTCTCAGTGCTCTCTAATTTGTAGCCTCCAGTTGGCTCTTCAGTGCATCCTGTGTGCATCAGAGGATGAATGTGAGATTATCTGAGATGCATTCCAAGGACTATTAAAAAAAAAAAAAACTTCACAAATTTGCAGGCATGAGTGAAGAAGATCGCTGTAAGACTAAGCTGAGGCAAAGATGATACTATAGCAGCTATAAAGGCTGCCAGAGAACAAGTGCATATGTATAGCTAACTAAAGAAATGGCTGACTAGACAGCAGTATTGGTGAAACAGGAATGAGAAAATAAAACTAAATGCATCCTCTGCCATATAGCAGAATGTTGGTACACAGATATGCTTGGAGAATATATTTGGATTCCGTGGAAATAGGCTGTTATATGCCCAAACTTCCTATTCTCTCTCTTCCTCCTGATTTCAATTATTATCTCTGATCATTAGCTTTGACTCCCATTTTCATGTTAAAATATATATCTGTGCTGCATTCTAAATATTTTGTGGCCTCGGTATTTAAACATGGGATTGCATTTCCAAGCCCAATAGGATATAAATCCTTGCTATTGGACATTCAGAGCCTCAAGTCTGTAGCAAATATTAAGACTGTGACATTTTAGATTGTTTCAGGTTGGCAACACTGAATTAATCTTGGTGATAAAGAAGCTGGATTTGTGAAAAGAGGGAATTGCTCCCTTTTTCCCTTAGATGTGTGTGGTTTTCATTCATTTTTTTGGTGTAGGAGGGGAAAATTCTTTAGCTTTGTAGACACCGGTTTATTTGCTATTTGGAAAAGAATGGCAGGCTGCAAGCTAACACCTGTCTATTCACACATTTTCAATTTAGGATAGAACAAAAGAGCCAGTAGAGCCGATGAAACATACAGTATAGGATCAGTGCAAGATCCAGGAATAAATGAAGTTTAAATGTTTTTAACTGCTCCTGCCAAGTTTAGACATGAACAAAATGCCACTGAAAGAATTCCATTTGAAGTTTTGCACGGAATTATTTGAAAATGGCCACTTTTGAGTAGAAACTGCATACTAGGAAGTCTCTGCATTTCACTCTTCTAGTTTTCAAACTGTGTTTGAATGGAATGAGAATGATGCATATCACTTTAATGCAAGAGGATGTTTTCTTGGTTGCATCCTGGCTCACATTTCCTGGAAATATTTTCATGTTGTGATTAAAATTACTCCGAAGCTTTTGGCTGGCTCTTAGGGTTATGGTTAGGGTTAACTCTAACTAACCCTAACCCTAACTTATGTCATTAATCATGAGCATTTTGGACAAAATTCAGCCATCCAGTTCTATTTTATATTTTATTGGTTTCTGCTAAAAACGATTAAGAATTTCTTTAAATTTCCCACTAGAATCAGTGTATTTGAAAAATACTAACATCGCACAGCTTGTGCCGTATATCTTTACTCCTACATTTAAAAAAAACACAAAACTCCACTATCATCATGACCACACACCCAAAACCCTCAGGTCTTTTTTGGAAGAGCTGAGTAACATTCTGAATGTCACAGTTAGAAAAAGAAAGCAATTGATTAGCATAACATAGCATTCATTTGCATAATAAATCATTTACTGTAATTTTTCTTGAAAAACAATTTAAGGATCCTTAGTTGAAGATGTCAACCAAAATTTGTCTCTCCCTAGCTGATTGAGAAGGCTGTTTCCTAGCCACGCCTGCCCTCCAATTCCTTTGTTCATCACCCACACTGTGCTTTTAAAATTTTCCCATGTAGTTTTTTATATTACTGTAGTGTATATTTGTATGGGACATTTGCTACCTGTCTGCTTAAATGGGTGCTTTTAAATCTTAGGCATCTTTGCAGAACTAAAGTTTATAAATAAAGTATTTCCTGGGTGAAAGAGATTTTATTAATCCAATGGGTATTAGGCAAGTATTGATAGCTCTTGAAATCTTGTAGCCCCCTATTCTTTGTTATAAAGTTCATCTTGCAATATAAGAAGAGGCAAGGAACATTGAATAGAATGTCTCAAGCCATTATGCAAGTTTTTGAGTTTCAAAAGAATCATCAGTGGACTGGAAAGATATTCCAGAGGGTAGGTGCCATAGCAGAAACATTTTCTCTTCCTGGTTCCCATCAGATGGAACTCTTTAACGAATGAGACCTGGAACACAGAACACATACTGGGATAGATATTTGCCCTGGCACCTAAAGGATTTTTTTTTGGGGTGGGGTATTTTTTTGAAATGGATTAAAATGTTTGTATAACAGGAAACAACTTATTCTTTTCTTAACTGAAAAAATAAAAGAAGGCTATTTGTAAAGTCCTCTTTCTTATATAATGCCTAATCTTGAATAGAGGAAAGGCTCAGTCATAATCCTAATCTGATCAATAGAGGAAAGGTAGGATTCTTGGCTCAAATATATCTTTTAGGTCATACCTTTAGAATGTATCACTTAAGGTAAGAGTGGTACCTAAGTGTACAATTATACGATAGCTACACCCAGGGCTACCCAATCTGGGCTGCTAAAATCCACAGCAGTTTTCTGCATTGAGTGATCATCTGGATTTTCACCTGAAAAGCAGCCTTCCAACAATCTCCCCTCTCCCCCACCAATTCCAGCGTATACATAAAAGCAGCAAGAATAGAAACCAAAATACAACATGCCACATTAAATTACCAGCTGAGACTGACATTCCTTGCTACAGGTTATGCCGCAAATATGAGAGTAGACATTTCAATTTTTCATTTCTTGGCTTTTCATCTTGTTTACTCAAGCAAGGCACAGTGGTGTTCGAGTAGTGCCTGTTTGATATAGAACACCAAACTGATACAGCAGTATCCTCCAGCTCCTCATGGAGTATCAGTTTCAGATATTTTATGACATCAGCTGTTGCATCTGTGCAGTTCGATATCCCAAATAGAGGAGGGCTTCTACCTTAATCCAATCCAATGCCTTTTGCTTGTTGCATCAGGAAGGTGCCTATGAGAAGATGCCCAAGCATTATGCACTTGCTTCTAGTCAGAATAAGTAGAATCTATTGGGCATGTCTTTCTCTGTTATTAATTTTGCAGGAGCCCAGCAGAGTTCTAATTAATTTCCTTCTGAATATCATTGTATGATTTACCACCTAGCAATATGCACAGCTTTTGCTGTCTGACACTAACCCTGAAGCAACACTGCCAGGTATTGCAAGTAAAATAAGATACAGGGTACATGTAGCCCTGATTTAGTGTTCCCATTTGGTACCAGCAACTCAGAGGTTAAAAGAAGTACAGTAGTTGCTAATTGAAATGGTGGTGGTGCTTATCATCTTACTTCAGTTTTCCTTTGCTTTATAGACCCTGCAAAGGAGATAAGTGCAAGGATTGATTGTAAAATTATTTTAACATAATTGTGTTAACTGTGAGCAGTTGCTACACAAAGCAGTCACTAAACAAGGACTACCTGTAACTGAGAACAGTTGTATCTACTTGATTATGATCTGGCAGATACTAGTATTAAGTTTAAAACTGACTGACGTTTTCATTGGCCAAGCTTTTTAAATGAATCATTTATGATAATTGATTGCTATTTTTAAAACCTAACATTTCATTTATTCCAATCCTTTTAATTTTATCTTGTTAAGTGGGAATATTTAGCTTTAAAACTTTCTTTAGTTAAAATTAATTCTTTTATATTGTCCCTTATTTTAATTGTTTTACTCTCATCCTTAGACCTGTTATTATATTTGCTTTGTGCTAGTTTGTGGCTGCATCAACACTGATTTGATTTTGCACTCTATGATTATCTAATCACAACTTTCTCTGATTTATAAGGACTGCTTGCCATCTAGAGCACTTCCAGGTTTAAAGTTTTATATCTCCATGAACAGCTTTCACAGCTTTCACTGATTTTTCTATTGTTTTTGGAAACTTTCTTCTTATTTAGAAGAGGTTTATTGCTATTTCCTGTACAGTATTATTTACACAATGGCTTTTCCAGGAGATTAGGTTTAAGAGATGAAAGCAAACTATTTCACCAGTCCTTTACAACTATGTATCCCAGAAGTTTGTGAAGCTAATTAGCCTGTAAAGAACCCAAGCTGTGCTGAAAACTCCAATACTAAAATGCCATGTAAAGAGTTTTAAATCCAGTTCCAGTTTGTTGTAAAATGCTTTGCTTTGATCCACCAAACTCTGTCTTTAACAAGACTTGCCAAGCCAAGTTAATAGATCAAAGTAGAACTCTTTAAAAAGCAACCGCAGCCATTTTCTAAATTAATCATGCAAAATTGGCTGATCAAAAGTTCAGCAAATATTGTAAAAAGCACTTTAGCATAAGAAGCACATTCATGCCTTTTCCTTTAAGATGGCAGAAATGCTTTTCTCATAATAATCTGAATGAAACAAACAGTTCAATAGCTATTGGATGGTATCTTCATTCCCCACCCCCACCCCTTTCCCAACAGGCTTCATGCTGAGAATTAAAAAGTAAGAATTTCAGAAGCAAAACATAAAGTTTTTAAAATTAGACAAATAAAAGAAAGTTTCCTAGGTGAACTTGGCTATCAGTGATTTCATGAATTTATCCATATAGCTTTTTAACAACCATAGAAAAGTGATTTGTCATAGTTGCCATTCTGGAATCTTTTTTCAACTTTTCCCTCTAGTTTAGCGTTTGAAGATTCTTTGGTATTTACCAAATTAGTCCTATTTAATTCCAAACCTACATAAACATCACAGCTGAATAGATGAAGAGTTTAAGGATTTTCCGAGCCACATTTGCTTCCCTCTAGTAGTAGGATTTTCCTTATATATGTGTCACCTCTACCTCTATTTATTTACTTGTATTAAGAATGCGTATTATAACTGATTGTCAAGTAATAAATTTGGTGCTGTCTATTGAAGCTTTTCCAAAGTTTGGTCCTCCAAATATATTGGAACTATTCCTGCCAAACTTTGTGCAAAGGATGGGAAAGCTGGTTGGGTATTCTGAAAATTATGATCCCAGGATACTTGAAAAAAATTCAACCATTTTTTTTAAAAAAAAACAATTTTCTCAAAAATGTTGTGGTCAGTGGGTGCCACCTAGTGGTACTGTGAATTCCATACTTGCTAGTGCCATATAGCCAACTCTCAATCTAGAGATGGAGGTTTATTTATGAAGCAGATCCCTGTCCATTGTGGTTCTTTTACCTTTTTCTAACTAGTCCCTAAGCTCTGCTTTTTTCATAGTGCTACTACAAAATTAATCTGGCCTGGGTCCCATGGCCACAACATCAAAGATACTTCCGTAGTTCCACTAATTTACACCATTTTCTTCCATTCAGACACACATGTTTAGAAAGAAAACTGTGACAATGAATCCCAGGGATTCAGTAGTGGTTCGGGTAAATTTGTTTGCTCCTCCTTTCATACTTTATAACTGCAGCTGTTCTACTGTTAAATTGATTAAGTTTGTAGTTAGGCTCTGAGGTTTCCAAAAATGTGATCTGCTAGGAAACATTGTCTTGTTCTTGGCTAATTCATTTGTGAAATCTGTGTCGTAAATAAAGCCTTTTAGCAAGTTCACAAATTAGTTCAGTGGAATAGAATATATTTCTTTCAAGGGACATTGGCATGCAACTTCTATGGAAAGTATGTACAGTATATAATAAACATTTCTAAGTGTGAACAGTGGTCCATATCAAGCATAAGGGGATAAGAATACTTCTACCTCTTTTTTAAAAATAGTTAAAATGTGTGAGATGGTAGTCATAATCTATGTCATCTTGTTCTGCCATAGAAAAATTAAGCTTCTAAATAGCTCAGTTATAGCTGACATATACATACCTGAATTGGTTGATCGGGGTACATGCAGGCATAATTTCCTGAGCCAATTCACATCCTGACCAAAACAGAATTTTCAGTGTTGCTATTCGTCTTTTAACTAGGCTTACATGAACCTTGGTGCCCTTGTTGTTTCTTATTCCTCTATTGCATTTTTCTCATTCATTGGTGAATTGTGGTGATGGCTAAAGGGCATGTTAAACAGAGTATTTAGTTGTTCATTTCTCTAGAAGTGCTTCCTAAATATTACTGTCAGCAAGAAAATATTTTCACTACTCGTGATAGTGCTGTGTGAATAGAATGGGGCCTGATGACTTAGTCTTGGTGTCTTTTGAAATTAAACATTGGTAAGTAAAAAAGAACATACATTACATGCATTAAAAATGCACGAAGTGGAAGAGTGTGGTCTGGTAGTCTTGTCTAAAGGTGCTTTTTCAAAAGGCAACAGGACTTTCTTTGCTTTTCCTTGAAGCCATTTTGCTTCTCATACAAGAATCTTCTTTAGTTGGTGGAGAATGGAAGGATTTTATATTCCTTGCAGTCATCTAGTCATTAGCACTCTTCCTGAGAATCGTTGAGGCCATTTCATCTGTTCCCTCAGGATCACCTGAATACTGCAAATGGGTGTGGAACCTTTTTGGAACTGCTGAAAGGACTGTGTTGTAAATAAAGAAAGTCCAGTTGCCTCTTGAAAAAGCATCTTTGGGACAACCATGACTTGGATGAGAAGCCCCATAGAATTCTAGTACTCTTGCACAGTTCTACATTAATCTGTTTTAGCCAGTGCTTGCAAGGCTTGCATGAGTCTGGAGCATAACTTAAGCAGAACAATCAGTATTTACCCAATCCAGCCTTCCTACACTGTGACCATCCTCTTCATAAGGTTTTGAAGCCATTCAGTACAATAGAAAATCTTGTGGATGGCAAATGCAAGAGCTCGCTTGACCCACCTGAGAAAGAGATCCTGTGACTACTAGTATCACTGTCAGACTACTTATTAGATAGCCTGAGCCACTATTTGCATTGGTTTGTTTCAAGCTGGGTTCTCTATATCCACACTACCCTCCTTCAAGGTTGGTGGAAATGCCTGGGCTGTACCATATACCAGTTACTGAATTAAATCTATTACTACTGCACTTTTGTGCTGTTACTTCTGCCAAATATACCTTAAGGCAGAGGTCTTCAAACTTGACAGCTTTAAGAATTGTGGACTTCAAGTCCCAGAATTCCTCCTCCAGTAATGTTAGCTCAGAGATTCTGGGAGTTGAAGTCCACAAGTCTTAAACTTGCCAAGTTTGAAGACCCTTGCCTTAAGGAAAGTAAGCACAATTTCTCAGAGATCCTTTCGCCTCCCTTTGGTCTCCAATAGAGTTCAAGCAATATCCCTCTCTAATCTGCATCCATGGAAAGATTTCACCCTATTCCCTATAAAGTCATCTGATATTTCCAATAGAGATATGTGTTGCAAAGCACATCAGCTTTTACATACCTTGCAACTACTATTAGATGGCTTAAAGGGAGAAAAGTACTAATGCTGGTACAGTTCAGGACAATTTAAACGTCTCTCACTCATCGGCGGGAGACGAAAGGAAGGACAAGTCACAGAGATATGGAAGAAAGCAAGATATTGCTATGGCGTGTTTTTGCTGAACTTAAGTGCAAATAGAGTAAAGATCCAGATGAGGCCATACAGTGTATGATTGTTCCAACTTAGGACTTTACTGAAGCACTGTAAGGCTGTATACAAGCAATGGTCACACTACTCAGGTATCATCATATAAATGGGATCTAGACAGAAAGTATGTCTTCTATAACTGGTACTGAAGAAATATAAGCCTTAGCTTATTATTATTAGCTTATGGCATAAATTATACTTTACTTTCCTCTGAAGTTCCATCTGATAAAACTGAACAATGTCACATCTCTTAAAGTTCAAGCTCAACTGATTTGAAAAAAAAATGTCAAATTAACTACCCAGACATTCTGACATGCATGTGTGCCCAAACCTCATAGCAACCAACTTAAAAGCATAGCAACGGCAGCTATTTGGCTGAAAAATCCATTCCATTGTCAAAATATAGCTGTAAGCTTTTTCCTTCCTAACCTTGATCCGATCATCTTTCAGCAAAATAAATTATTGGGATAGGCAGTAAAAAACAAACTGTTTGATGTAAAATGTTTTGCCTGAAATTCAGAAACACCCAGTTATAGATAGTTTTGAAGATCATTCAGTGATGAAAGACAAAATATGTATGGTAAATGCATACATTTAAAGGTATAGATGTGTGTAGTTTTAGAAATAAGACTATGGATTTGTCTATTATAATACACGTAGTCTGTCTAAGGATTCTGGGTGAGTAACAATTTTCAAACAAAAAACTACCCCGAAAAGGCAGTTTACAAATTGATGTACGAAGCAAATGAAAATGTCAATCAATTAAACTTAAATTTAAAACAATCTAGCAGAAAAGAATACTTTTCATCCCACCCAAAATATGAACAAAGAGGAATTATCCAACTCTGGGACATGAAATAGTAAGCTGTGTCATAGAGATGAAAGCTGTTGCCAAGATCTGCCTGCAAACTTTCTTTCTCCAGCTGCTTTGGAGTATTCTAAATATCTCTCCAGTTTAAGGCATAGGTTCTGTTTGGAGAAGAAGTCTTGATGGTAACATGATCACACCGTCACAACGTGATGGGATTTATAGGTTAAAATAAATCACTTTGGCTAGTGTTGGGAAATCAATTGTGCAACATTTTAGCCCCTCTTTCAAAGTGAAGAGAAGAGATAACATAGAGAAAGGACTGAAATATTACATAATTGGATTACAGGAAAGTAAGTCAAGACAGGGCCTGAAACCTCCTTTACCCCATGTAATAGAGGAGACCCTGCTGCAAGTTTTGATATGCAGCCGTTTCAAGTGATTTGTTTTCATTTAAAGGTGGTATAGAGCAAAAGATAATTAGATCAAAACTGCTTTGTGACAAATAGTCACTTGAAGTGAAAAAAACATGTATAAAACCATGAATTACAGATAGTCCTCAACTTACGATCACAATTGGAATCAGAATTTTGGTTGTTAAACAAGGCAGTTGTTAAGTGAGTCATATTCTATTTTTTTCACCTTTTTGCCACAGTTGTTAAGAAAACCACTGCGATTGCTAAGCAAATCACACAGTCTTAAAAACAAATAGGGTTTCGCCCTATTAACTTTGCTTGTTAGAAGTTGGCTGCGAAGGTAATAAATAGTGACCAGGTGACCCCAAGATGCTGCAATCATTGTGAATACATGCTGGACCCTAGACCCTATGACTGTGGGGATTCACTAATGGTTATAAGTGAAAGCGTTAAAGCATTTTTTCAGTGCTGTTGTAACTTTGAATGGCTGCCACATGAATGGTTTTAAGTTAAGGACTACGTGTATGCTTTAAGTTAATTCTTTTGAGTGGAAGATTGGATTTCTTAGCTTTAGACACATCAATATTTAGATTCCAATCTTGCTATATCAACAATCATTAAAAAGAGGGGGGGGCACTTCAATTTTTGTTCATTTTCTTATACTAGAAAATGAATACAGGTAATCCTCAGCTCACAACCACAATTGACCTCAAATTTCCATTGATGTCATTGATTTCAATATTGATATCCTTCCTTCCTTCTTCTTTCCCTTCTTTTAAAATATAGTTTCAGAATCCTAGTTCTTCCCTTCATCTTTCTCAAACTGTTTCTTCAATATGTTATTTGTTCTTAATCAGTTTGTCAACAAGAAGATACTTAGTATTATTTGCATTTTTATCTCTGTTTAAAAATAGAGTCAGGTAATATGGGCATTGAATGTTTGGGAAATTAAATGAGCAATATGGCTTACAAATAACTATGAAGATGAACCCATGAATAAAATTGGGAGCAGCCTGAGAAATTATGCATGGAGTAAAAGTCAGGATGGAGAATGTTCAGACTCCAGACGCTGTAAAATAAAAACTGTGTCCATTATAATGAAGAGCAGCAACCCCCCCAAAAAAACCTTTTGGGCACCAGTTCCATGGAACTTTTCCATGCACCAAAGGGGACTTGGTTTCATGTGCTGCCTGCACCCTATGGATGGGGCTTCGCTGGTTTGTGTGGCCTGGATTTTGGTATGCCATTTGTCCGTTGCTGGTCCAGAGACCAGAAGTTGAAGACTCCTGATATAGAAGACTATGTTTCATTTTGTGCTGTAATCTGAAGGCAAATAAACTTGCAATAGATATATTTGCAAATTTTTCAGTAAACATATTTCAGAAATCAGACTGGTGTTATTTCATGTATTTATTGCAATAATGCAAGCTTTCAGAAAATAGTTGTGATTTTGTTCCCCTTTTTTCTTAAGATTCTATGTCTCTTTTTATATACTAATATAATAAAAATGTACATTATTATTATATTAGTATATAGCCAGATATATACTTATTATTCTTAGTGATTCTTTGTTCTAAAATGCTGTGCCATGTTCACCCAAAATTTAAACAATGTAATTTTTTAAAAAGTATCTGGAAAAGATAGGCAGAAAATTTATGTGATAGTTTGAGTTGCTATTTTATTGTTCAAAATTAAGCAGATTTCTGCTTGTTGAGAGTCTGAATACATGGGAGCTCTATATAAGTTCTTCTGACCTTCAGGCAAGCTCTAATAAATAAAACAAATACCAACGCTGTATTGAAGCAATACACCCAGATGGTCATGGTTTCAGAAAATCCAATTTCCTCAATCTCGGTTTCATTAGCCAAATTGTTATAATGATATGATACAGTGATTTGAAAACAATCCATTCTGAACCAGTTCTAAAATAATGGAATACATCTGGATAGATGGTTACTCACACTACTTGTGCAAGGACATAGTGTACTATTTTTGTTTTGTTTTTGATTGAATAGGGGTGAGGAGGGGTTAAGGAAAATAACAGAGCAAACGTGTAGACAATCTAGGAGAATTAAACGTGAAAGATAGGGGGATCTAGACTCCCTGCTAACATGACAGAAATAGGCTGCATGAATGCACATTGGAAACATTTCTAGAAGTATGTGTAGCTTGAGCTGCTGTGGTGTGGATTGGGCCAAAGGATATATGAATGAACAGCTGGCAAGGGGTAAGTTAAAGCCATTTCACAACTCTCCTACACACATACACATCATCTTTTTAGCTGCTGCATTGGCTTTTATGGTCTTTCACTTTGAAGTGATTTCAAAGCTGCCTTTCAACACTTTTTTCCACTAATGTGGCAAGGGTCCAAGAGCACAGCTATTTTTTCTTTCGGATAAAAATTCAAACTTTCACACACTTTCATACAAATTCTTTACACTGTAAAAATTATGCAAAAAATGGTTATGATTGCCAGATTTACTTTCTTCAACTATTCAGAAATGATGCAGGATCCTACTGTGTACATTTCTTTTCTTTTCTAGGTTCAGAACAAGATTCTTTAAAATACACTTCTATATATGTATTGATGGAAAAGGTGGCCCATCTTTCTGAAAAGCAAAGAATTTAGGATCCTGAGAATTTTTACATTCACAATATTGATTCTCTCTTGGTTAAAGTAATGATGAATTATATGAAATGCAATATCTCTGAACATAGTAAATCCATACTGAAAGCATTGCCCAGAAAATAGGTAGAGTGTCTTTAAATTAAACCAATCCAATCTTCTAGTTTCAGCATTTTATTCTGTGTTTCCTCAGAAAGAAAGAAAAAATCTACATGGATTTACATAGGAATAATATAGGAAGAAATTTAGAATGTCAAGGGTTTGTCCACAGACTTAAACCTAAGGTTATTTTCTGCTATAATAATTCTATTATGGATGTCTTCATATTATGTCAGTATCTACCAGTATGAAAAGTTGGTTTGTGCAGAGAACAACAGCAAGCTTTTAAAAAAATGACTTTATGTTGCTTTCTAACATGCCTATTTCTGCACATAAAAGCTAACTGGAATAAATTATTATTTCTTCCATGTTTGACTTCAAAGCTCAAGCTGTTGTTGTTATTATCATCGTCGTCATCATCATCATCATCTCTTTTATTCACTAAACATGAAACTTAGTCAACTGAACATTTAAAAATGTATCATCATCATCATCATCATCATCATCATCATCATTATTATTATTATTATTATTATTAGTAGTAGTAGTAGTAATAGTTTATTATAGAGCTTTAGCCTGCTATACACTAACCCACTGGGGATGATCAGCCATTGTCAACTCAAAGTAAAACCAGTCTATTGATCCCCTGGAGTCATTCACACCTTCAACTTTCCAGTCTGTTTGGCAAAGCAAAGGGCATAGCAGGGACATTGAAAATAGATAATGGAAAGATAACGTACTTCAAACTATTTTCTTCCTAAATCAGAGAGAGGAAAACAACCTATTTGCAACAAGTCATTGTAAAATACTGTAGAAGAAGTTTACACGAGAGTCCTAAATGTCAAGACTACCTACTAAATGCCCCAAAAGGAAGATTCTGTCTCTTTATAGCCCTGTTTCTATTTTAGCTTGGCTTACAACTACCAGATTGATCATATCCTGGTAGATGGAATTTTACACCCATGTGCTAGAAACAGGATAATGGGATAAAGGTTGTGGCCTGAACCAAAACAGAGCATCTCATAGATGGTTTATCCTTTATTTTCTGATTGAAATTTGTTTTTTACAATTGAAATCTGAACTTAAGGAATGGGATTGGTGATTTAAGTAAAATATCTCTTCTAATTCAACCACGGCACACAACTCTAATTTATAGTTTCATTATAGGAAGCGGATCACTTTTGGGTAACAAAACCTGATACAGAAAAAAATTAAAAAGTAATACCAATTGCTGAGTTTGTGTGCATTGCTTTTGCTTGTTACTATCGCTGATCTAAAAGTGAAGGAAACATTTTTTTTAATGTGTTACTGATTTTTCTATGCTGGGAATGTATGCTCTTTTTTCCTACTTCCTGCTGCTATAAATCTTGCGTCCCATCTATCCCAGAATCAAGATGAGCCATTTATGCCTCCTAGGAGCTTGCTTTTTTCACACAAGAGATAGGTAGTCTATGGCAATTTCAGATCCCAATGTCTGGAGTTCTTTGTCTCTTTATTTGTCAGCAATCAGCAGCAAAGCCATCAAGATTTATATAAGAACTTGCTCTGATCTTGGATATGGAAGTTCTCCTCCTGTGCCTTAAAAGGAAGCAGCTCTCGGATGACAGGGTATGTTCTTTATGGAGGGGGCAAGGTAGACCCTGAAAGGGAAGAAAAGCAAGTTGCCTCCCTGTGAACTCTCTTCCAGCTTTGATTACGGATAGTTAATGTATTCCATTCCCACCCACCCTCATCCTGCTTTACATCTCTGCCTCCTGCTGTTAGGAGAGGAAATGTGCTTCCAAAAAAGGCTTCTATTGTATAGTCAGAATAAAGCATATCTCAAATATAGATTTTATTAAGGGGATGTTCAGGAAACATGTCTTTTTGCAATTTTGTCATATTCTCCCAATTTATTTCTCTCTTTTACCACAAAAAATTTTTTTATTGAGGGACAAAAGAGAGAATATCTATTTGGTAGCTCTGTGGGATTTTTCCCAAAGCTCAATTAAAATGCTACCCGCCTGTCCTTGAGCCAGAAAAAAAAACTATGCCAGCATAAACATTGCTTTTCCCACTGCTGATTGCTGTGCTACATCTAACCTGTTTTCTACTATTACAAGTAGCCCCCACCTTATGATCATTTATTTAACAAAAGTTTGAAATTACAATTTACAGCCAGTCCTGGCAATTAGGACCTTCACAGTATTCCTGTGGTCATGTGATCAAAATTTGGGCGTTTGGCAACTAGCATATGTTTATAATGGTTGCAGCATCCCAAGGTCATATGTTTGTCAGTAGTGACCTTCCCAGGGGCTTCCAACAAGTTGGGGAAGCCCATGTAATTTACTTAAAGATTGCAGCAAAAATAGCTCATAAAATCAGGCAAAACTCAATTAACGACCACATCACTTAGCAATGCAAGTTCCAGTCCCAATTGTGCTTGTAACCAATTGAGATAGATACAAAATATGTTAAATCCTCTCTCTTTGCTACTCTCCCCTTCCTTAATTTCACCAATCATAAGGGTCCCCTGCATCCAGTGGTTTTTGTCAAAATGATGAAATGTATGCTGTGATATCACAAGTTCTTCTGCTCATGTATTTATGTGTGAGGTACAAAAGGGATGGCATTTGCATCTTAACAGTTCTTTTGATTGTCAAGTTGCTACTATTATTATAAAATAATTCACAATATCCTCTTTGTCAAGCTCTGAACACTTCCTTGTACAAATTAGGAAGACAGCATAGGTAAAAGGGAAGAAACTATAGGAATAAAATGGTAATGAAGGAAAGAAATCAGAACATTGAACATAAATCTCACTTAATACTGATATTGATTGCCAAGGACTGTGTGCACATGCCTGCATAAACACAATTTTCATCACTGGGAATCTTGAGGAACAAATTGGATGAATGCTTGGCTACTAGATTAATTGAGCTGGTCTGTCAAGTCTGGCAGAAGCTCATTCCAGTGGAAGCTATTGACCAATTAAAACATCTTTCCTGATTAATCACTTGTCTTTAGAGCAGTCATCTAATTGACTGAATTTATGTACATTTGCATACAAGCCAAAGCTCAATAAACTGTACTTTTTTTAGATATTAAAGGAAGCATGTACCATAAAATTATAAAAAAGGTATTGTGCGAATAGCATATTTAATATCTTGTATTTCATTCCATATGTGGCAATATAGCAGAATGAAAATAGACGTAAAATTAAACAAGCATTGTTAATGTAGAGCTCTGCTGATTAAAATTAATCAACCACTATTAATTAAATAAAGTGCTTGTATATCAATGAATTTGGTTAAAATTTATAACTATTCTTCCAAATTCTACTTCCATGTTAGATATTGGAATAAAACACTGATTCTGTGGTTTTCAGAGAAATATTTTGGGAAGGTTTCTATTTATGAACTATAAAATTTCTTGTAAATAAGGGATGTTTTTTCATGTTGAGGCTACATTCTGCCTTTCAGCAAGCATGCTATGGATCATGTTCCAAATAATAAATGCAACTAGACAAAGAAATAGTTAAAGAGGAGGAGCAAATTTGATTGTATTCAATTTAAAACAATTTAAATAGATTTACTGTAGGTAGTAGGATTGTTCCCTGTATCATTGTAAGATTGTGGATTCATAATAACACCAAAGAGTACAAAGTGATTTTAATCTCCCCTCCTTAGAATTAGAGCTCATTTGGAACTTCATTGTCACCATGGCAATCATTTTTTTGTCATATGCTATATGAGAAGTGGCCCCTGTGCACTTGGCTAGCTTTTAGATCTTGCAATCACCTTAGAGCAAATATATTGTTACCTATTTGGGGGGAACTTTTCCATCAGTTCATTGTCATGGACAGATCACTTCCTTGTGATAATAGTCTTGACTATGGCTGCCACCTTCTGAAAGAAGGAAGAACTTATTCAAATGGTCCACAACTAACGTCTGATGGACCCATGAAGATTCCTGTTACCGCTTGGGCAGTTCTCAGTCATCTGTTGGCTAGTGTTTCTGTTAGGTGCTTTTTTGACCACTGGAATATAGAGGCAACTGGGGCAGAATCCCTTATGGCTGGCCTCTGCCCATCCATCAGTCCTGTGCAACTCCTTGGTTTACTCAGTCTGTGAAATGATGGAGATGGAGAGATACTTGGAATGGCACTGATGGAAACATGAAAGAAGGAAACATGACTAGATATAAATTAAGCCTACAATTGAGCTTTTTATAGCAATAAGGACATAATTATTCCATCTCCTTTATTACATCTATGGAATGCCAGTTAATTATTCAGTTTTAGGAAGGATGGGCCAGAAGGTCCGGTCTTTGTAATGTACAATAATCTTGTTAAGCTTTTCATTAATAAAATATCTTGCATCTGCTCAAAGTTAGATCTAAATGGAAAAAAATCTATTGAGATGATAGGGATGACATTCTGTTGTGTTATCTGTGAAAACTTTGAGCCTGTGGATCCCAAGAAAATTGACACAGTCTTCTTATGTTAGTTGTTACTTATGGTCTGGAGCTCTCTAAGCAGTGAAGCAAGGAACTTGAAGTTGGATCCGCACTGTAGTAATGTCTCTTTGAGAAAGGAATCTACCAGAAGTCCTTAAAGAGGCATTGGTTTGTCTGTTTCTTAAGAAGCCAGGCCCGGATACAACAAAAGTGGAAAAGTACTATTCTTTGTCCAACACTCCGTTTTTGGGGGTGACTTTGAGAAATTGTGGAGCCTGCAATAGCAGAGGATTCTGAACAATGTAGACAAGGGGTGTCAAACTCAAGGCCCACAAGCCAGATGTGGTTGGGCCCAGTGAATGACACCCTGAGTGTGCGTGACCATCAAGCTGGCCATGCACATTCAGTTAGCCACACACACACACACACACACACACACACACCCAGGTCAACCACAGCCCTGATGCAGTCTTCAATTACAGTAAGTTTGACACTCCTGATGTAGACTGTCCATACCCTTGGAGTCTAGGTTCAAATCTAGGCATGGGACATAAATTGCGTTGGTCTTGGGGTTTCCTAGTGGGCCCATATAAGTGATAACAATGTTGTTCCTGTTGTTCCTCAGCAGCCAAAGTTGCTTAGCTAATACCATGGGTTTTTCAAACTTGTTGTTTGGGTTCTTCTATAAATGCACTAGCTTAATGAATTGCTTTTTAGGTTAAAAAAAGAAATATTTTCTTTTGTTGCCAAATCTTAAGGTCTATTGTCATCAGGATTATGTTGCTTTTGGTACAAACCTGCCCACATTTTGTCCCTCACCCATGCTCTCATGCTATGTTTGCAAGAAGTCAAAAACATTTTCACTGTAAGATTTTTTTCATTCAGTTTTAGAAAAATCACATTTCTCCATTTGTCTTCCAACCTTCTTTTTCTTATAAGGCTTGCTCTGCCACACCTTCTGCCTTCCAAATATGGAAGGCAAACTGAGTGCTGTAAAAGCATCACTACTAGGTCTGGTTATCTTTTGACTGAGAGAAGTTTCTATTTCCAACAGGTTGTTGTGTTGAAGGGCTCGCTGTCATGCTTAATTTCCAAAGAAGATGACACATGCAAATTAGAGATACAACCTTCCGCTGCCAACTCATATTTAATCCTGAGCAGCTTCTCCTTCTCTTACAAAAGGAAGTATTCCTTCTATAACAGAACAACAGATGAACACTTGGGCTATATCAAAATGATGACAGTAACATGTTTAAATCTATGTTTTGGAAATGTGATAGAAAATATCTGTCCTAACGTCACCCCCCCTCCCCCCTCTTTCTCTCTCTGTGCTTTTAGACCCGAAGCTCTCGGCATTCACAGGGTTCTCAGCCTGGCCTGGCTGATCAAGCCAAGCTTTCCTTTGCTTCAGCAGAATCTTTGGAAACCATGTCTGAAGCTGAACTGCCCATTGGGTTCAACAGAATGAATCGCTTTAGGCAAAGCTTGCCATTGTCTCGTTCCACCAGCCAAACAAAACTTCGGTCACCAGGTAAACTCTTTGTGAACTACAAAGTACGTGATCTTGGGCAGGAGATGTCATGTTTCTTTTAAATGAAAGTTGCTTTTGTGTTACCTTTTTGGAGTGTTTCTTGTGGAGCACTCAGAGGGGATGCGATTAAATCTGTTTCTGTATAAGCATTTTTTTTTCACCTACAGTGCATATCTTAGATGAAGAAGTAGCATGTTCATTTTATTTATTTAAATTATTTGTATGGGCACTCATCTCACAACAAAATAATTTGATTCTGATTTTTGACACATTTTTAGGGGAGAAGGGATAGGGATAGGGTTAAAATATTGACATCCCTAGTTAAACACATTTTGGATTATAAGTGTAGGAAAGACCCTAGCATAAAACTTTACTATAGATTGTACTCTGTTCTGACTTTTAACCAACAGAGTCATTAGACGTTCTGTAAGAGATAATGATAAATAAATATTCAATCATAATCAGTCTGTTCCAGATTTGGCTGGCTGTCTTAGAGAATGACTGCCAGACAGAACAACCATGCTATTCCAAGGACACCAGTATTTTAAGTGAATTCAAAAGTTTAGCTGTGTTAATTTACTTGCTCACAATTATTTTTATTAGCAACAACTTAGCTTCCAAAATTCACAAAACATTATATATTTTTATATATATTTAATATTTTTTAAAAATATTAAATCTAGAAATTCAGGACAATCGAAGCATCCGTTAAAATCTTTGAATTAATAGAGTAGAGGAATCAAAATATTACTTATTCTCCAGTCTCCTGATTATTGCTCTATCCCTCATCAACTATTAATAACTTTAGCTTTTCTTTGAAAATGGTGAGATTGTGGAATTTCATACTTACACATCTCAAAATCTTGGCATTAATTGCATGTGCTACTAATAGACCCTAAAATAGAAATTGAATATTTAGCCATATATCTGATAGCACATAGTTTGATTTGTATTTGTGATTCTGTTTTTTTCCCTTCAAATGTTGCTCTTAAAATATATTAGAGTACAATTGCTTAACAATCTAGAAGATCTTTTGGCAATGTTGAGAGTCTTTCTGGCAATGTTCTCTATACCTGAAACATCTAAAAATTGGAGAAATTATTCTATGTTTAATGTTTTATGCACCTATTAACAAGGGCCCTAGGGGATGGAGGAGGTGGAGATATATTTCTATGCAACTTCCAAAACCAAATTAACTAACTTAACCATGAGATAACCATTAAAGTTTTACCACAAACTGATGCAGGTTTTTGCTTGAGGTAAACAGACTTCCAACATCTATGTAAGAAATCCTGCAGGAGGTCTGCAAAAATAGGGCCTCTCTAGAATTTCAGGCTCTGTGACTGTGGCTTGTTTCATTTTTTGTCCCCCAAGCCACATGGAAAAATGCATCACTATGGGTCATTTTTTTTGTCCCCCCCAACAGAGAAATGAGGGGAGGGGGAAGAGCCAAACATTGAGAAGATACAGACTTCTTTTCAATTGCTGGAAATATTAAAAATAAAGTTACCATCTTTCCTTTCTGGATCATGTGCTACCATCACACCAAAGTGAGTGAATTGCTTGGGAGAAGGATTCACAGCCATGTCCTATGAATATATGTCCTATGAAATTTAAAATTTATAGGTATCAACAATTCCATCTTTTGATCTGTTTCCTTCCTGCTCTATTATTTTTTCCTATTATTCTCAATTTCCTCAGGCATCCTTTTCCTGCAGTTTGGGGATGAGACAAGGAGGGTTCATATCACCCATGAAATCAGCAGCATGGATACTCTACATGCCCTGATTGTCCACATGTTTCCCCAGAAGTTGACAATGGGGATGCTCAAGTCCCCAAACACTGCCATTCTGATTAAAGACGAATCCCGCAATGTTTTCTATGAATTGGAGGATGTCAGGTATGTCTTGCTGCAGATATTAACCTCTGGTAGGAAATAACAGGACAAACAGAATGTTCTCTTCTGTATAAGAATGATCTCTGTGGAAAGGTCTCCTGTCCATCAGTCCAATCCCTTGGTAAAGGAATCTCAAAAGATGGCTTTCAGCTTTTCTAGAAAATTTCCAGCAATGGAAAATAGACCCTTTGCTCTATGATTCTGCTGCCAAATAGGTCTTTCCATCAAGAAGTTTCTCCTAATGTTCCTTTTTGCCCCAGAAGAATTGTAGAAGGCTGGGTAGAGGGATAAAAACAGAAATGTTATGTCTGTCAAGAAAATATCAAAATATATTTTAGGAAAATGTTAATCAAATACAGCCTGTGGCAACATATCTGGTTCATTGCAGTTACCTCTAATGTTATTTCCCCTGCCTTTTAATCATTAAGAACACCAACTCCAGCATACTTATCTGGCAGGGGGAGATGCCTTGACCATAAACTTGGAGGTTTCATTTGTTTACTATAGTAATATGCTATCAGGAAATCATTCTTTGTTAAATCTGTCTGAATGTGGGCTCTTGCCACATTTTTATGGCTCGGGGTTTTTTACCTATGAGACTGCCTTCTCTGCATTGAAGATGCAGGTGAGATCAGGAAGAGAAGGCAAGCCTTCTTGGAAATGGCCTCCCTGGATTGGAACAGCATACTCTTGGATATTTGGCAGTCCTCCTGCATCTTTTGAGAGGCCATAAAGATTTGACATTCCAGGAAAGAATGTGGGCTATGGAGGTTTAACTCACCCTTATGAAATGATGGGTCCTGATTTTTGAAGCTTTACTTTTTACCTTTGTTGTGGTGTTTTGTTCTGAAACTGATTTACAGTCTATAAGATTGTAGCAGCATAGAAGCCATTATTATAGA
The DNA here is from genome assembly GCF_049901715.1 of Pseudonaja textilis. NCBI lineage: Eukaryota > Metazoa > Chordata > Lepidosauria > Squamata > Elapidae > Pseudonaja > Pseudonaja textilis. The sequence goes on from NC_142008.1 coordinate 96,102,683, forward strand.
TAAATAAATCCTGCATCAACTGATTCTGTTAGTAGAGTATTTCTTACAGAAAGAAACATTTCTCCTTGTCATCCAAAATCTATTGCCAATCAATTTAATTATTTAATGTCAAGTTCTAGTGTTATGATCCTAGTGTTAGGAAACTGAGAAAAAATTGTCCCTAGACATTCTCTTTCTATATTATGCATCATTGTTAGATACTTCTATCAAATTAGTCATCCTTGTTTTTATCACCCCCTTGAGGTACTTAGCATATTTTCTTGCAAAGTGTTTTTATTGAAGACTAGCACCTTTTTTATCTCTTTGTAGCCCTCCTGTAGTGCTTTCCTATAGCTTCTTTTCTCTTTTTATCTTTCCTCAACAACTCATTCAGGAAGAAAAGATATTTGGTTAAACAGTACCTTTGATTAATAGCACGAGGATCCATTTTATTAGAAACACACACACGCTTTGTAGATCTTCATGGCTCCTTTTATGTGAGCTTTGGAGATTCAGCCCAAAACTTACAAGTAAGAAAGGAAGCCCACACAGGTAAAGGACCCGTACAATGTTGACCCTAGGTACAAATTTGACCCCCACACGCTGCTGTACATCAAAGCAACAGATTATTGCAAAAAGATTATTAATTCTAAATCCTGATGTAATCTGCTTGAAGGCTTTTTGGAATGAACAGGAAACAATGATACAGGAAAATGTCTTTATGCATCTGTCACCCTTGCTGCTATCACTGTGCTCAAGCATACTTTAGGATCTTAAATAATAACCAAAACTAATATGTATTTATCTCATGTGATTCTTTGGGCTTTGTTCTTCCAGGGATATTCAGGACAGAAGTATTATCAAAATCTACCGGAAAGAGCCCCTTTATGCCTCATTCCCTGGATCCCATATCACCAATGGTGACCTTCGGGTAAGAACAAAGGATTGCACAGCGGCCGTTCTGTTTTTTATTGTCAGTGCCACAAGAGATAAAATGGGTAATGTACTAAGAAACATTTCATTAATACCTGTACTTTGGTACATTCAGACATACATTGACTTATACCTCTTACAGTGCAAAAACATATGGACTACACAATTCGATCAGGGCAAAGCAATAGACGCAATCTACATAGACTTCTGTAAAGCCTTTGATTCAGTGGTACACGACAAACTACTCCTAAAACTAAAATCTTACGGTATCTCTGGACACCGACAAAACTGGATAGAAACATTCCTGTCAAATGGTCAAAATTGGGAGTGTCCTATCAAATTCTGTACCTGTCAATAGTGGTGTCCCCCAAGGCAGTGTTCCAGGACCAATTCTTTTCATACTCTACATAAATGACCTCTGTGATCATATCAAGAGCGTTCTCTTCGCTGATGATGTAAAGCTATTCAACACCACAGACAATACTGCTACCCTTCAAAAAGACCTTGACAATGTATCAAACAAATGGCAACTTCAAACCTCAACGAATAAATGCTCTGTCTTACATATTGGCAAAAAAAATAAAATAGAAAATAAAATACAGGTTGAATAGTCAAGACCTTGTTGATGATCCAAACTCTGTCAAGGATCTTGGAGTACACATCTCTAATGATCTAAGTGGTAGAGCCCACTGTAACTACATAGCCAAAAAGGCGTTAAGAGTTGTTAACCTAACCTTACGTAGCTTTTTCTCTGGTAATATTACACTAATAACTAGAGCATACAAAACATTTGCTAGACCAATACTCGAATACAGCTCATCAGTCTGGAACGTATCTGATATCAGTACAGTTGAGAAAGTCCAGAAATATTTCACAAGAAGAGTTCCCCACTCCTCTACTCATTGCAGAATACCTTATGCCACCAGACTTAAAATTCTAGACCTAGAAAATCTAGAACTATGCTGCCTTCGGTCCAATCTAAGTATAGTATATAAAATCATACATTGCAGTGTCCTACCAGTCAATGAATACTTTAGCTTCAACCATAACAACACAAGAGCAAACAACAGATACAAACTCAAGGTTAATCACACCAAACTTGATTGCAGGAAATACAACTTCAGCAACAGAGTGGTCAATGTCTGGAATATTCTACCTGACTCTGCGGTTTTTTCCCCAAACCCCAAAAACTTTAACCTTAGACTATCTACTATTGACCTTACCCCTTTCCTAAGAGGCCTGTAGGGGGCGTGCATAAGCGCACCAACATGCCTACCATCCCTGTCCTATTGTTTCTTTTATATTTTTTTTATTTTTCTTATATGTATCCATGTTTTCATAACTATGTTTTTTATCTATACCTATTATTTTGTAAGCAATTGACAAATAAAAATAAATAAATAAAAATAAAAATTGTGGTTCTGCAGATTTGCAGTCATAATCTTCCTCTTTAATATTCAATTATGTGCTCTAGCAGAAGACAGCAACTTCCTCCTTAGTTTGAGAGCTATAGATGTGCACTGAGGTGATTATTTCCTCAGAAAGTAACTGAAAAATCCTAACGATTCTAATCTAAGCACCTTCCCCACCCCTTTTCTTCTTCTTTCTTTTCAGTAAAACTAAAAACACTTGGACCAAATCTCTTCAGTAGAGAGGTTGACTAGAAGATCTGTATTTCTCTTGAGCTTTATATATTCATAATTTTTTAAAGTATCTCCACTGTGGGAACAATTTATATATCCTATAAATTTTTTCTTCTGAGGATTATAATTTAGTTCTGTAGTTCTGCTTTTTAAAAAAGAAAAGACTATGGAGAATCCTCTATTAATGGATGGTATCCATGAGGTTTGAAAATTTTAGAATGGGACTTGCATTTCTGTAGATCTGAGTGCAAAATCATGTCATCCCACATGTGATTAGTTTTAGAAAAGTAAGTACAAGCTATCCATCTATTGTAGGGAACAATCTAGTTCAGTAAGGAAAACAATTGCTTTGGAAGAACCAGAAGGATGAAAAATGTTAGCAAGTTGCCAGTGAATATTTCACTAGCATAAGCAGAACTTTGGCAGGGAAATAATAAATATGCCCATCAAGGCATTCATCAGAGTAAAATATGTTTCCAAAAAAGGGGCTGAAATGAATCAACAGGTTTAAAAAAAAAAAAAAAACTATAAGAAAGAAACGTTGTGAGGGAGGGAGGGAATGCTCTAGTGTGATCTGGTGTGATGGCCATAAGAATAAGGTATTTTCTTCTCTAAGTTCATGCACTTCAGTATATATTATGAACTTATAAATGGTTTCATATGGTTGAATAATCTCACATATTTTCACCTGTGTACTGTGATAATGCAGAAAAGATTTTCTCTGGCTTCTTATTGTTCTAGAGAGAGGTGGTCTACACTTCCAGAGAATCCTCCCCCACCCGGCGCCTAAACAGCATGTCTCCTGCTTCCCACCTTACTTCTGGGTCTCCTCCTCCAGTGCTCCAGTCATCCTCGCCTTCCCGTTCCCGTATGTCTTACAGTGGTGGACGCCCACCCTCCTATGCTGGCAGTCCTGTGCATCATGCAGAGCGCCTCTCCAACCTCCCTCCAGCTCAGGGAGTCTCACCAAGTCCAAGTGCTATCTTGGAGCGCCGGGATGTCAAGCCAGATGAAGACCTGGTGGGAAAAAATATGGTTCTGGTGAAGAATGAAGGCCTGTATGCTGATCCATACAGTATGGTGCATGAGGGACGCTTGAGCATTACATCTACTCAGTCACTGGCTGGGATGGGGGATCCATTTGCTTACCCTGGAGGGCTTTACAAGCGCGGCTCGGTGCGTTCTCTTAGCACCTATTCAGCTGCTGCCCTACAATCAGAACTGGAAGATAGTTTATATAAGCCCAATGCACAGATCTACAGTGATACTTACGGTCCAGGGATGGGCTTTCGTTTGCCACCATCATCTCCCCAGAAAATAGCTGATGGCCGACTGGTGGATGTTCAGCAGAGCCAAAGTCCTCACAGCCCTTATTCGGGGCCTCCAAGCCGATCCTCACCAGTACGACAAACTTTCCGCAAGGACTCTTGTTCCTCGGTGTTCATGGAAAGCCCTGTCAATAAACCACGGAATCTCAGTTCTTCGGGTGCTCCAGAACTATTCCCTGGACCTGGGGAACGACCTCACTCTGGATTCAGTTCACCTGTGCCTGCCAAGGATACTGAAACAAGGTAAAAAAGATGGAAGTGTATCATTTCTTGCTAACGATAAATGTGCCATTATTAATAACACATTGATCAGCAGCTTAAATAATTTGCATATTGGAAAATTGGACCGTAAAATACAGGTTTTCTTATTCTGAACTAAATTTGACAGAGTAAAAAATGACATTCTGCTCTCAGCAAATGAGATTTCTACCCTATGATGCTGGTGCCTCAAAAGAACCCAAGTGATTATTTTGTGCCAATATGTTAAAATAAATGCACATGGGTTGTTCTTCCAGCCAAAATGACTCCTATGGTCATTTTGGCTGGAGCAGCAGGAGTGATCAGACACACTCTGCATTTGAGCACGATGCTTGACTGGTGCTTTTATAATAAATGATCAGGCACCATGAAGAATAATTGCCTACATGGGTCTAGCACTCATATGCGAGACTACTAGAGCCTGATTGACAAGGCAGCTTGCACAATAGACTACTCTGCTGGCTGAAGTGGAGAATCCACTTGCCCATAGCTCCTTATCAGCTCTTTTTCAAAAAAGCAAAAGAGGCAGTAAGAGAACATGAGTAAGCAAAAGAATAAGGAAGCACAAAAGAGACAGAGAAGTGAGTGAAAAAGAAAGATTACACTACAAAGAAAGGAATTGAGCAAATATGCAAGAGAAATAAATCATCAGCAGTTTGTTTTCAAATAAAGTCAGAGAGATCGGTCCAGCTATCTGTCTCTTTCTCCAGTCTCACCCCTTATTATGGAGGGCAATTGGAAGAACAGGACATCCCACTGCTGTCTCATTACCAAAGCAGAGCAGAGATCAGCTGTAAGACAACGCAAGTAATGTTGGCATACATTTGTGTCTTCTTACGGACTGGAGAAAGACATGTTAAAAAGGTTTCCTGCTGACCATTCCTGCTGATGACAACACAAAAATCTCTTGGTTTTTGTACCCCCTTCTCTTCAGCTTTTCTCAGATAAGAGAACTAGTTGGAATAAAAAGTGGGAAGAATGAGCAAAATAACAAATGGAAGCTATCTTGATCCTCTATAAAAATAAAATTAAGTGATGCAAGGCAGTCACTCAGAGGAAGTCAGGCAAAGGAAGCCTTATTCCAAAGCATTCTAATAATGGCATTTCCAGTGTTGTTTTATTTTTCCCCAGATCTAATTCATTTATTTTTCCTATTTAATTTGCCATGTGCTTACATCAGCAGTAGAGTAATCCAGTGTAACAAAGCAAAACACTGTTGCAGCATTCCATCTTCTGTGTACCTTTATTTAGATTTCCATTATTGCAAATTCTGCCCTTACACTGCTTGATAACTAAGTGGGTAGTCTGAATGGATACGCCTAATAATTACCTCTTACAGCATAATCCTATGTATTCTTCAGAACTAAGTTCTACTGTGTAAGGAGGCTGACTGCTGAATAATAGCCAACAGAATGGCTGAACAAATGTCAGATCTGTTGCAGGCATGATATCTTGGGTTCTTCTTTTGCTTCTTTTGTTTCATTATATGTGAAAGAGGGTTATTTTGTTCATTTAAAAAGAAATGAATTAAAAATGGCAGGAAAACAGTTATTATAGCCATCTCTTGTGGGAAGCTGAAATCAAACTTCAATTAAAAGATGTTACTCATGGGACAATTATCACCTATTTCCCAGCAGTAAGCAATAAAATGAGTGAAAATCTGCAAGCAGGAAACTTTCAACAAAGAAGAGAAGGGTTTTTACTGAATGGATCTTATTGTTCAATTAAATGTTATCGAAAGCCCAAAGTCATTGCTTGATAATATACTGTCTGACTCTCCAATTAATTTATCAAGACAACAATGTGCCTGCTTATGTCAAGCTTCCTGCCCTATTCTTTTAAGGATTCTTTAATTTTATAGTAATGGAAAGCTTTGCATCCTGCAGAGCAAAGCATCATTCCCAAGCATAGCTTGAGATTCCACATGAGTCTCTATTTTAGAAAATAAAGTGGGGATGGCTGCAATCCAGTATGCGTTTTTAAAAATATCTCATGTTTAATCTTCCTTTGCCTATATCTCCAGGAATGAGGATGGTTTCTCAGATGACTTGAGTTGGGGGGAATGTAAGAACCTAGATCATTAGGATAAGAGGAAGACAGAAAACAAAATGGTTAGAAACATCAAGAGGGAGGGGTAGTAAAAGGTAAACAGGAGAGATCAAAAGAATCCAAGTCATAGTCCCATCAAAAGTTAATGAAGTGGAAAGTATGTGTGAGAAATTGCTCCTCAGTTCAAAACCTTGAAGAAAGATTGCCTGAAGAGGCCCTTTGGGGTGGACACTTGATAGAGAGAGTGAGAGAAGCCAAAACACAAGACCACTCTTTGTTTCATGCTGTCTCATTTTATTTCTGCCCTTTCCTTTCCAAAATCAAATCAGGGAGCATGATCCCAAAAGAAAAAGGTGTGTTACCGCACTTTGACCAACTAAAGGTACAGGATGCCCACACTAGTTGGGTGACTACTCAGTGACTAACTGAGAAAGCGGACATGCTCATCAGTCTGTTAATGCAATTGTAAGTAGAGTGAAATAAAGGCTACAAAATCACTGACAAAGACGTGACACTTTTTCCCAATAGCATATTACCTGATATGCAGGGGTGGGATGGGAAAAACAGAATGAAGCACAGTGTATTGGTATGTCACATAACACATTTTCCAATGCAAAATCCGATTTGCTAAAGTACTAGCTCCTCTCTTCTTCAGACCAAAATTTCCAACCTTGTATACTTCTGAAAACATGCTGTCTATACTAGCCTGGAATTACAGGATTTGCATCTTAAAGGACATCAAGTATTAAGAAAATACCTCATGTGGCTGTCTTCCTTCCAGGTTCCCAGAAGTATCTATAAGGTTGATTTGTGTAGATTTGTGGAATCAACACATATGGATTGGTGTTGATTCCACAGAGCTGTTAGACTCTTAATTACCTGTCTTTAGGAAGCCTATTTTGGTCCATTGTTTCTTAGTTTTCACCATGGTATGAGGCTGTTACCCTCTACAGAGCTTCAGAACATTACATGAATTTCCCTTAGGTGCTTTTAAACTGTAATTTTCCAGCTGTTTTATCTGGAATATGATATTGTTTCTTTGCTAATATTTTATCTTGGTTTTATACTTTTAGCTTCTTTATATTACTACATTACAAATAAGTCTATATTATCAAACTGGGGCGTGCAGGAATACTGTTTCCAAATTGAATACAAATAAATATACTTTATTCTTATGTTGACTCATATTGTCATAATAACAATGAAAAACCCATATACTTGTCCTACTGCCTTGTCTGGATTTTTTAATATATAGAGAATCTCTCTCCCTCTTCCTCTTTTTATTAAGGGAGCGCATGGAAGCGATGGAAAAACAGATTGCTAGCCTCACAGGATTGGTACAGAGTGCATTAATGAGAAGCTCAGATGGAGAGACCCCTAGGTAAGAGGCTTGATGGGTGAAACTACATAACTTGCTGCTTTTCCCCTTTGGCATTGATAGAAATAGTGAACTTCTCACTTACCTCCTTATCCTGATAAATGCAAAGTAGAAATTTATTACCAGACTAGAGATATTTTCAACAGTCCAACCCAAACTGGCCAGGTTGCTTTTATAGTGGATTAAAAAGAGAATGAAAGTCACTATGATATAAAGGGTAGAGTATGGGATTTTGGCCAAATTTCTGTTCAGTCATGAATATAGAGTGGCAAGATGCAGTTGAACTTATTTTAAGTGAAAAAATATGGATCTTTTGCAGTTGGTTACCCTAATTGCAGGTGCTCTTAAGGGAATAACTTTTGGCCAAATTTGCCCAACTCAGCCAATTAGCCCATAGAGTTTCTATTTCAATAACTATGAGACAAAACACCTAGCAGAGCAGTATTTTGTAAAGATTATCTACATATCTCCAAACTCATCCTTCCCACAATATATAGCCCTCTATTCCAAAGAGAATCACAACTGAGGATATCACTTCCTTTACTGCATCAATATCTTGTGAAATACCATTGTACAGTAATCAGCTACCTTAGCTTAAATTGAATTTAATTGGGATAATGGAATGGTTGTTACTGCTACAGTTTTTAGCACCCACATCCTTTTAAAGAAATAGGACAGTGCCAATCCATGCTGCCTTGCTGGTGCCAAAAATTAAAATGAGAATGGGATGATATAGTGAGTTTACTCACTGTATAGAGGATAGCCTCAAAAGAAAGGGGAGGACATTCAGGCTTGCAATATTTAGTTACTATAGTTCCAATTAAAACTTTAGGTTTTGCATGGTCTGTTTCTTAATCTGATCTCCCTTATGGGGTGACAGATGAGATACAAAATGGTTGCTTTAGCATAAACTCCTACTATTTTTTCTAGTTTGGCAATGTACATATGCTTTCCTGCCCTTTTTGGAAAAACAGATCAACCTCACAAGATATTAATAAAAATCAAATTTTATTTTTTTGAAAAATAAAATGTAAACTTTACTTTTTAACATTATTAAAGTGCAAATATTCAGGATAAATAAGATAAAGTTTATGAGATAAAATAAATCATTTTATAGCTTGTCTACCATAAATTTTCTGTCAAGTTATGTGGTAGAAAATTCTAAATTAATATATAGTTTCCAAGAAAACTAGAAAGAACGTTTTAGATCTTTGGGCACACACTGTAATAAAAAGAAAAGAACAAAAGTGAGTGAAGCTCAAATAATGCTATATAGAAAAAATAAAGATAAAAATTAACTTAGTTTTATGCTCATAGACTTATTTACTTATTCCTGAGATACAGTTTCTGAAACAAAAGCTTTCTGCTTGTTTCCCTAGACTTTTCCACTTCTTGTAATTCCACCTTTAATCAAAAGCTCAGGAGTAGAATATTAATTATTTTCTCTTCCTACCTTCACTACTCAGCTTTCAACTTTTCTCTCTCTTCAGAGAAAGCTTTGTACATTGCCCAGAGTCACATTGATTGAGTTAGGCAGCATTATAAATCTAGTTAATAAATAAATAATAGAATTTTGTTTTCTCTGTGACCTGGAGCAAGCATGTCTCACACCTAAAGATGTAAATTCTACATCTAAGATGAATAAATGTGTTTTCTATGTCTGGCATTACTGCGGGCAGCCTAGAATATTATGAATGCAAGTAAGCTTCACTTTTAATCATATACACAAATCAAACACTATTTACAGTATAATAATTTTTACTCCCATCTAAACATCTGAAACCTAAAAATGTTTGGGAATATCTATGTCTTGTTTGTCATTACAGTGAGAAAACAGAAGGGACCAATGGAGGAACACCTCCATCAGCACGTAAGTGAGCATTTGAAATCCTATCCTCAAATCTGACTTATCCCAAGAAAAAGAAATCATCTTAGGTTCAATAATGGAGCAGTAAAACCAGAAGTAAATTCCAATTGCAGTTGTTTTATCTGAAACAAGAAGAAATATACTAAAATATAGGCGGACTTTAGAGTTCGGAAGTTTTCATGAAAATCTCCCACCATTCCATTGTATTCTTTTTCTTTTTGCTTTTCTGTTGTAAATTATAGAAACCTGTAGGCTCTTCTCATATTCATTGGTATTTTTTCCATTTTGAGGGCTGTCTAGAACAAAATGGAAGCAAGAATTTGACTTCACTCTGGGTTCAACTTCTTAATGATGCCCCATAGCTGAATGGATTTGAACCATGATATTAAAAACGCAGTTTAAAGTGAGGGAAGTTATTCTTACCTTTAAAATAAATTGGCTTTGTTACAAAGATAAACTGAGATAAGATAGTTTCACATAACTATCAGGCCCTTCTCCATTCTGGTGTGAAAGAAAAGTATTAGATAAATGATGGGAAGCCAATAATGAAGTCCACAACTCTCTGCATTCTTGGAGTTGCTGAAAAAATAACCAATTTGTGGTAAAAATTGAAGTCAGTACTTAATAGTATGCTGTATTCATGCAGAGGGTGTTACTCAAGATATTGCTTTCTCTTTGATAACAATTTTATAATGCTTTGAAGTGAAAGTTACAGAATTTGTGTTTTTTTCCCAAGCTTGATACAGTATCTTAATGATATGATCCTCTTCCCCCCACCAATTTCTACGGATTATTACACGTTTCTGGTATTTTTCTCTGTTTCAGCCCCAAGCAAGAGTAATGTAGGAACTCCAGTTCCTGGACCACCACCCCCATCCACCACTGGTACCCCAGCTGGGCAGCCTACTGCTATCACTCGTCTGCACATGCAGCTACATCTCCATGACTTGCAGCAGAATGCCAGTGAACTCCGCAACCAGCTGCACCAACTCAAGAAGCTGCAGGTAACCCGAGTTGGAAGGAAAGTTATGTTTTGCTCTTTTTCCAATGGAGGAGAACATTTTAGAATATTATGTTGGTTCCATGAGGCTGAATCTTTTCTCCATGCATTAGAAATGATGTGTTTTGAGAGAAAACGGTGCTTCGTACTCAGAGTTCAGAAGCCAGAGAGTGCTGAATCTGATGCCCAGTTGTCAGAGTATATGCTCTGCATAACACCAGAAAACAAATAAATTAGGTGAAGCAGAAGCATTGCAAATTTGTTCAAATTACTCAATATATACAGTGAATTTAGCTTCACTTGATGAAGAATTTAGAAAGGCACTTGGAAATAAAATTATATTATTCGATGTAATCTTATTTTTCACAATTGAAGAATCTTATTCTTGCAAAATTGAAAAACCTAAACCAGAACTTATTTCTTCTTTAAAGGAAAAAAAAATAGTTTCTGGCTAAATTCCATAAAGAGTGAATTGATTTTAAGGTCAGCAAAAACTAATTGTGTCTCACTTTTCTTTTATAAAGAAAAGCAACAATATTCATTCAATTATAGATGTCCATGTACTGCCCATTCCTCTCTTCCTACACACAACATTTTGACTCCATTTAATAAAGTAATCTTTCTCTGTAATTTTCCATTGTTAGAGGGAGAAAAGAAGGGGCATAAAGAACAAGGAGGAATGCAAATTAAATGTAGGCATAGGGAGTTAAACATTATCACATACATATTGCTCACAGAAAATCTTAGTTTAATCCTTGGCATCAACAAAGATTACAAAAGGTTCTCAGTCTAAAACAGCAGTTGCCAACTGGTGGGCCGTGGCCCACTGGTGGGCCATGAGAAAATTTTGGCGGGCCGCAGCATGCTGAGGTGGGTAGATGGGGCAATCCTGCAGTCTCCCTAGCAAACCTGTGTCGTGGCTGCTGCCTTCTGCCTCAGTGCATCAAGGAGGCTGAGCAGCAGTGGGAAGAATGCAGACTTCCTGAGCTGCAGGAAGCAGCTGCCCTCAGGTGAAGATGTTGCTAGGGAGAGGCTCAACCCCCACTTCCTCCTCGCCAGAAGCGCTCATACACTCAGTGGGAAGGAGGAGGCTTGTAAGGGGCCAGAGGGGCGATTAGCGCTTTGCGTGTGAGCGCTTCTGGCGAGGAGGAAGAGAAGCTCCTGGGGGGGGGCACAAGAGATTGTGCCCTCCCCTCACAGGCCAGGAAACACCTGGGAAGGGCTCCGATGCCGCGCTCTCCCATGCCCCTGCCCTCAGGAGCTTATTTTCCTCCTCACCAGAGGCGCTCACATGCTCAGCGGGAAGGAGGAGGCTTGTCAGGGGCCAGAGGGGCTGTCAGTACTGTGCATGGAGCGCTTCTGGTGAGGAGGAAGAGAAGCTCCTGGGGCGGGTTAAGCCTCCCCCTTGCAGCATCTTTTCCTGGGGTCATCGCTGGCAGCCACTCAACCTCCTCGATGCACAGAGGCAAGAGGCAGGAGGTAAAACCAGTTCAGAGGTTCCTTTCACTCCCACCCCCACCCCATCCTGGCCAGGCCTATGCTGCAATCTCCCATGCGTATGTCCATCTGCTGCCAGTATCACCTCTGTTGCCCCACCTTCCTGACAGCCCTCTGATCTTCAGCACGTGGCTCGTCAGAGCAGAGTAGAGGTTGGCTGCTGTGCTAAACTGTGCCCACCCGCACCTGTGCCTGCCGCTCTTCCTGACAGGGACTCTGGGTTTGTGATTGGTATATCTTAACTGGGACCAGGATGAGTTCATCTCTCCTGCGGGACTGCCAAGTAGCAACTGCCAGCTCCTTTCTACACACACACCAAGTCTTACCACAGGGAAGGGAGCAGCTGGGGTATCAGTGTAGCCGCTCAGTTAGTTCATAATCGCCCTAGTTGGAGAAGGAGGTGTTGGAGGAGGAGGAGGAGGCAGTAATGGAGAAGCAAGCAAGGTGTTAAAGGGGAGGCTTCCAGGTGAGGGGAGGCTTCCAGTTCAGCCCTCCTTCCCTCCCCCAACTCCAGGCAGCCACACCTGGCAAAGGAGCGAGAGGGTTCCTCTGATTTGAGGGAGATATGAAATGACAGGAGACCAGATTGGGGAGGGAGGGTGCTGCTTTTCTTGTTATATTTTTGGTTATAATTAAATAGGCATCTTTATATATATATAATATAATATATAAGTATGTGTGTGTGTGTATATATGTATATGTGTGTATATATGTATATGTGTGTATGTATATATGTGTATATGTGTGTGTATGTGTGTGTGTGTGTGTGTGTGTGTGTGTGTGTGTATATATATATATATATATATATATATATATATATATATATATATAGTATTCAGCTTTGTTCGGGTATTTTCCCACGTCATTATAGTTGTGCTTTTAAAGTTGTAGCAATGTTTGGCAGAATCTCATCTGCCATCATCAGGCTTCTGTATTGTGCTCGTCAGACAGAATACAGAAGCCTGATGATGGCAGATGAGATTCTGCCAAAACGTTGCTACAACTTTAAAAGCACAACTACAATGATGTGGAAAAATATATATATAAATTTTAAATAGTACATTTATATTTAATATAAAAAATAAAAATTTTACATTAAATATATTATCTTTTTTAAAAATTCATATTAGTGGTCCTCAGGATTTAAACATCCCTGAGGTCCAAAAGGTTGGCGATCCCTAGTCTAAAACTTTGAAGTGTTGTTGCCCATTAATACTGACAGTAAATGAGTCACATGGATCCATTATCTGAATCCAGCTTATTATATTTCCATTTCTATTTGGGTTTCTTTAGCTTAGTGATATGATGGGATTTAATTCTAAAATCTTTCCTTGTCTTTCAGACACCATGAAAAATAAGATTTCTGCTTTCTACACTTTGCCCCAGGAGTTTGCCTTGCTATCTTTTTGCCCTCCATTTTGTTTCTCTCTTCTGTTGACATTTATTCTCATTAGTCGTGCTCACCAAAACAAACTGCCTTGGTGCCAGGTGAGATTAATTTGGAGTCTGCGACACCAAATAAAAGGGCAGATGGTAGCTATGCATTCAGAGCCAGCAATCTGATCTTCCCTCCCAAACTGTGGGAGGTGCTTGTGTGTTTTTTTTTCTGAGTTGCTTAACTCCAGAGATAATTAATAGTGACAGCTTGTTGGAAACTGGAAAGCAACAAACAGTACTGAGGTGGAAAGGCAAATGGCTCACACTCCCACATTTCTCCCAGATGCTTTGAAACTGTGCAACAGATTTGGTGTCCAGATTTGTGTGGATGTCTTCTGTGGTGTCAATCACATGTAGTAACATCATTCCAATGGGAGGATTTCATTGGTGGGATTCAAACATTTTTACTGCCGGTTCTGTGGGCGTGGCTTGGTGTGCGTGGTGTGGTTTGGTGAGCCTGGCTTGGTGGGCATGACAGGGGAAGGATACCATAAAATCTCCATTCCCACCCCACTCCAGAGGAAGGATAATGCAAAATCCCATTCCTTCCTCACCTCACTAATCTGCTTTCCAGCTCAGTTCTCCTGTGCATGGCAACCAAAGAAGACCCATCCGATCAGCTGGGACTCAGGAGGCAGACAATAGATGGGGGCGGGGCCAGTCAGAGGTGGTATTTGCCAGTTCTCCAAACTACTCAAAATTTCCACTACCAGTTCTCCAGAACTGATCAGAACTTGCTGAATACCACCTCTGGAGAGTTTGGACTATGACAAATTCATTCAACAAAGGGTGCTCCAAAGATAATTGGCATCCAATCCCATCAGACCCCACTAGAATAACCAATGGTAAGGGATTCCTAACACATCGGTCAGGGCGTGTAAAATTCTATATGTAAACAACTTTGGCTATCTGGTATGTTCTTCCATTACTTTGCAAATATAACTAAAAGACATCAAGTTCTATGGAAGAGAGAAACAAAAAAATAATTCTGGATAGCCAATTCAGAAGTATTATTAATCTTAGAAAATAGCACTAGAACATATTATATTTTTAAAAATATTTGTTTTTAAACATTTTAAATTTTGGAATCCAAATTAGTCTCGTAGAAATTGAAACAATTCTAATTATGTATGCAGTGTTCCAATCCAATTTCAGCATGAATATAAAAGGGTTAAACAATAAAGGCTGTCTGGTTTTATTTATTTCAGTTGTAGTATTTTATATGTAACAATAATAAGATTGGATTTCTCTCCAATGGCAACACAGAAGTCTAAATTACAAAGTGAAAATTCTAAGCCTTTGAAAAATCATACATTCACTGACTTTGGACCGAAAATAAAAATGTATGTATACACCTTGTATACTTTTAAATATAAAATAAATATTTAGTGATTCCATTTATATATCACCATCTCATCAGTAAAGCTACTCTGTAAATATTAATTTGTGTTATGAGTTTAGATGTACATTTAGTTCCAATTCCTCATTTACTGCCTCCTTTACCACTAGTTTTACATTGTTTAGGAGAATCAGAGTAACCAGAGGTCTTTTTAAATGCAGGCACATAAACCCTTCTTAATTATGTAACTAATTCAATATCCCTTTTGTGTAAATACTATTGGAAAGAAGTAAGTGGATATGTTTGTCTTGCAAATGAATTATTTTATTCAGCATCGGTTTAGGAGCGAAAATTTAATGCTGGACTGTGACAATGTCTACATAGATTTCCTGAAGGAAATTAGATATGCGTCTTTCTTTAAACTCCATAGTTTATAAATGTAATCCTACACCAATGATTGATTGCTCCTGTCTATGGAAGAAACAGGGGGAATTATTTTATCTGCTTTCTACTTTTGCAATTTTCCTTTAATGTCTTCACTATGACCATGGAAACCTGTCATTCGACCTGACCCTAGTGAGCCTTATCCTAAATCATAGCAAATAGCAAACTATAGAAATAACAGGGAGTGCACAAATGCACACAATCAAACCACTAGTGGGATTCAATTTTTTTTACTACCAGTTCTGTGGGTGTAACTCGGTAGGCGTGGCAGGGCAAGAATACTGTAAAATCTCCAGTCAGAGGTGGTATTTGCTGCTTCTCTGAACTACTCAAATTTTCCACTACCGGTTCTCCAGAACTGGTCAGAACCTGCTGAATACCACCTCTGAATCAAGCACACTCTGGTGGTTCCACAAGAAAATGCCTCACATGTTAGATTGGAGCATACAAGGACTCCTACATGCTAAATAGTGCCACTACACACACACAAATTTTAATCTGGCAAATCTGTGTGCAAAAGCAGTTTGGTTTGCTAGAGCAAAGCAAGTACCATTGAAACAAAACCAAAATCAATAAGAGGAAAGTGATGCACATTGGAGAAGACACTTGATGATTCAGGAAAGTCTCAGATATGCCGCAGAAAAGTCTTTAGATGCAGACTCTCCTTAATACATGTTTTTGTACAATGCAATATAGTGTGGCTCTGATAGTAGATAGATAGATAGATAGATAGATAGATAGATAGATAGATAGATAGATAGATAGATAGATAGATAGATAGATAGATGGATAGATGATAGATAGATAGATAGATAGATAGATAGATAGATAGATAGATAGATAGATAGATAGATAGATAGATAGATAGATAGATAGATAGATAGATAGATAGAATTCTCTATTGGCCAAGTTTGATTGTACACACAAGGAATTTGTCTTGGTGCAAATGCTCTCAGTATACATAATGATGACTGCAGTAACTTAGTTACTTCTGATTATTTTCCTGTTGTTTTTTCTCCCTTCCATCCATTTCAGCTTCAAAATCAAGAGACAGTGAAGACCATGTTGCGACGGACAGAGACTGAAATCAGTGTGCGGGTGACTGACACCATGCGCAAACAGGAAGATCCCTTACAACGGCAGCGCTCTCTGGTTGAAGAGGAACGCCTTCGCTACCTCAATGAGGAAGAACTTATAACTCAGCAGCTTAAGTGAGGATCCTGTTAAAATGTTCATGTTTATCTAGGGGAGGACTGTCAAACTTCTGGTCTGTGGGCCGGATGAGTCACATGCTGGACATGCCCATGGCCAGTATAGCGAAAGGGGGAAAAAATGTCCCAATATGTCACGTGATGCCTCTGTGAGGATGTGAGTGTGACATCCCTGATTTAGGGCAAGGCTGGATAAACAGAAATAACTTGTTTATCATAGCCTATGGGGGCTGGGGGAGGGGATTGCCTCTGTATGCTTCTGTTAGGAATGGCATTTCAAAGTTAAGTATTCTATGAGTGATATAACTTAATACCATAATGCACAGTTAGATTTAAGATTTGCACTGTTGGGACAAGTAAAACATGGTTGGTTTGAAAATATATATATCTTGCCCTTCAAGTATGCACCAGTTAGAATGGTAATCAGTCATTTAGTTTGGATGAAGAGACTGAAAAAGAATTTAGGAATTAAAAATATTTCTTCATGTTTAACCTAAACAGCTGTAAGTATAAAGGTATAAAGGTGTGCATTACGGCAACATTCATAACCACAAGTGAATGAAGCTTGTGCAAATGAAGCGCTGCCTACTTTTTTACAAAAGTTGCAACGCACATGAAAAGGTCAAGACTTTGACTATGTAATTTTGGCATCATCTTCATCCTCTTGAGTGTTCCATTTCCATTGAGACATCACAAAAAGTGAAAAAAACCCAGACATTTTCTCTAATTTTTCTGTCTCCTCACCTCTCTCTCTCTCTCTCCCTCCCCCCCTCTCACTCACACACACACACACACACACACACACAGAGAGAGAGAGAGAGTATTATATACTTTCCTTTCTGGAAAAGAATCAAATTACTTTTGTCAGATATCTGAACTACTTATTTCAAAAAGCTTTTGAAATTAGACTGAGAGCTGTCTCAAATTAGGTCAAAGGCCTTGAGTAATTCAAGCCTAGTGAAAATAATTCTGGAGGATTCATTCTGCTTCCTGGCTTAAGTTCCTCTTTGTCCTCGTCTATTTTATCATCCATATGAAATTACTGAATTTCTCTGGATTTGAGATATTATGACAATGATACCATCCCTATCTTTCTCATTCCCCTTTTTTATCTTAGACAAACAGTTATTATACTGCTGTGGAAGTTGCGTAGCTTCCTGAATCTAATCATGCCGATGACTTTTGGGAATTTCTCAGTGTGGTATCTTTTTTTAAATTTATCTCATACATGTAACTTGGAGACCAGGTTATAATGATTCTACATTTCTTCCAAATCTGAGATTTTAACCTTTCAAGTTGTACCTATTTTGTTTCTTTAATGAAACTGAACCTTATTCGGGGGTGGGGGTCCCCAGTTTTTAAAATTAAAATACTTTCTAGGTGTAACTGAAGATTTGGTCAATAGTTTGTCTGTACTTAATTCATTGCATGTAAAAATGATTTATCCTTCTTTATCAAACTGAGACTGATTTAGCCAATTTAAAAGCAGGTGAATTTCTACGTTATTACAGTTCTATTTTGGTACCATCCTGATTGCTTTCTATATCGCCAAATAACTCTGTCAAATGATTAAGATGTATAGCCTCTGGGGATTTTTAAAACTGGTTTATTATTTACTAGCTTGATTCCATGTTGTTTGTTGTTTATTTTAGTACATACAAAGCACTAGCTTGTTCATAGATATGGCCCAAAATAAATACAGATATACTTAAGCTAATTCATTCTAATGGACTTAAATTTTTCATTATACTAACAAGCACATTCAGAACCTCTGGTTACGAATGCTTCTGACCACGACCAAATTAGGTTCCAACAAAAAATTCACAAAAGTTTTGAATCTGGTCACAAACACATTCTTGTGTAGTGATCAAACATGACCCCTGAGCCAGAAATTCCTAAAACATTAAAAAATGAAGAAATTGGCAAAGTTATGGAATAATTATGACCATGACTAGAGGTTCTACTGAATATAGAAACCACTTAGATTGGTCCTACTTTTAACTTTCCTCAGGCCAGTGGGTATTTAAGAGCCTGTATGCAAGTTACACCACTAGTTTACCTCATAGAAAGAGGAAAGGTAGAAGATGAAGGCCAGTAATCAGGAAAGAATGAGAAATTAACCTTCTTAGAGCTGTATTGTCTTCTATATTATTTGGAAAGAATGGCAACAGGCGTCTTTTCCTTTCTCTTTCTCCCTGACCTCAGTGTATTGTTTTTGTGTATCCACAGTGACTTGGAAAAATCAGTAGAGAAGATTCAAAAGGATTTGATGCATAATCACAGATTCATTCCCATACAAGAGCTGGAGGAGAAATCCCTGGTACTCAAACAGTTGGGAGATACCTTGACAGAACTGAAGGGTAAGATGGGGCTGGATTTGGGATCAGATAAATATAACAAAATTGGAAGAGGTCTATTCCATGGATGAGATCATGTGTGGTAGCATTTGGTACCATATTTACCAAATTCAACTGACTCATAAAATAGTCATACAAACAAATCAGGAACGGTCTAGTCTCATATTCATTTTAGAAATTTAACTGAAAAATTTATACCTAGGATATATTAAGATCTGTGCTGTGATTTGGAATTAAAGGTAATATATATATTTTGGAGCGTATCTAGCACTTTTTTGCAGTTTCATAAATCAAGTGCATATTTTCCTAGGTTTGCATGACAATTGCAAATGATGGCCCTGAGATCCCAGGAAAAGACACGGCTGCTTTTGTCTACTTGTTTACTTTTAGATTCATTTCGGTGTGTTTCTATTAGTTGATATAATGTTCCATATTCAACAATTGCTGACTTGAGGTTTATTTTCCATATCAGGCATGCTTTCACAGCTCTTTACCCTTAATATTTATTAATGACACCTTCATGTTAAAATAATGTCTAAGTTCTTTAAAAAGTAACAAACACACCAGCTGACATATTTCAAGGGTTTTTTTAGAAACAACGAAACTATATATTCTGTAAATAGCCTAGATTTTTCTTGAATGCAAATTTATGAGGGATTTTTTTATATAATAATTATTCTGATATTTGCAATATTTGTTACATAGATTATGGACAATCTGGAAGCTATGGATTTTCCATGACATTAGTCACGACAGTTGTATTCTGAAGATGGTTTAAACTAAAGACCTGCTAAGTTCAATTATCCAATTGTGATCAAGCAAATACCCAAAGAATTCACTAGGAAATTTTATGTACAATCTATATTTTGTGGTTGGTCTCAAGCAATTAGAGATGTCCTGACATTAAAAATGAGGCAACATTTTAAGTTACTACGTGAGCATTGTATTAGATGGAAGTTTCCTGAAGTTAATGCCTCATAAGAGATTCGCTTTTTCAGATAGTGAATCAGTCTTGCTTCATTGCTTTTGAGGACTTTTCTGCTTATTCTCTTAAGTGGGATTAGATCCTGGATTCTGTTCCAAAGTCCTGCTTTCAGCTTTGCCAATAACTGTCAGTATATTTGCAGTAGTCATCAATATTCAATTGTAAATGTTTATAATTATTCAATTGTAAATGTTTACAATTATCTTGTTTCAAAATGTCATTTTGGATGTATAAAGAGAAAAATAAGGAGAAAAAAAGAACATGGAGTGACAATTTAATTATACTTTCATATTTGGTTGGATATCAAAGAGGAAAAAGGATAAGGATCATTCATCTTACTCTTTAGCTTTGCATGGTCAATAATAAGAGAAATATAATAAGTTGCCTCCTGGAATATGTTATACATACCCTAAATTACTTCAGTAAGTCCCACCCAACCCTGTAGTTTGAATCTGTTATTTTTACAAGACTCAAGATAGACAGAGAAGTAGACAACAGCACCTAGTCAAAGGGCTGGGCCTTTCCCTTATGTCCTTCCAGGGCCTACATAATAATATTGCATAAATATACAGTCTTTCTTTCAAAACCCATCTCTCAGCATGATGGTCTCCCAGATAAAACTCTCATCAACTTTATTTTATGCTCTCCAATTACTATCAGAGAAATACTGTGCTTGCAATCATGTACATACATCACGGAGAGTAAGACCCATTTTCCTTTTTTAATGCATTGTACTGGTTTTATTACTGTATGGATATGTGGTATGTGTTTACAAGCTTATCTCTATGTATCTGCTACCTGGAGACAATGAGTTTGTACTTCAAGCAATTGGATATCAGTTTGTAGAACTGCTTTAAAAAAATAGAGCCAATCCAATAATCCAGAGGGTAATATACTTTATTCTTTTCTGGTAAATGTCCCAAACATCATCATAATAGGATCAAGAAAGATTACAGAAAATCCTAAGGTTTTTCAAGAAATGTAAACAGCAACTATGCCTTTGGTAAATTATCCAAATGTCAGTCTCATTTCCACCATTTCCAAATATTTCCCTCTCTCCTTTCATATTTTGACTTGTAAATGTCAAAAAGCAGCTTGACAGCATTTTGTTTTCTAACATTTCTCACTGGGCCTTTTATTGTCCATTTTGCCAAGTTTTTGACATTTAAAACAAAATAAAAGGAAAGTGGCTCAGATATATTTCACGATTCACCAAAGATTTCCCCTTGGTAAGATATATGCCTAAGTATAGCCTTAGTAATTCAGGACCATTTTTTTTCTTTATGCTGTACTGGATAGGTGTATTTGGTACGGTGTGTGTGTGTGTGTGTGTGTGTGTGTGTGTGTATTTAGTATGATGTGTGTTCCATCAGCAGAACAATTGTGACTTTGCAGTCCTTCTTCATGCCCCTCATTCCTCAAAACACACTAGTGTTTATTGGGCTAAAATTGACTACTCTCAGGAGATGAAAGATGCTGGGATGGTTGTTTAGTCAGGGGGTCAATGCTGTTTCGCTTTTGCCAAGCGACAGCTAGGAAAAGGCCCATTTCTCACTCATCTGAAGCCTTACCAGTCTGCCCTCCTGCTTCCCTCCTTGGCTCCATGCCCCCCACCCCCGCCCATTGCCTTCAGATAAAAAGCTTCTTTCAGCCTGCTCTGACTCCCATGCCTCTCGTTTCCTTCTCTGTTCATTCCTGGCATTGCAGCTAATTTTCCCAGCCTGCAGAGCAAAATGCGTGTAGTTCTCCGTGTAGAGGTAGAAGCTGTGAAGTTCCTCAAAGAAGAGCCACATCGCCTGGATGGCTTATTCAAGCGGTGCAAGGCAGTGACTGACACCCTGACAGAAGTCCGCAAGTGAGTGAGCCCTTCCTAAATGAGAAAAAAGCCCTTGGGATCTGATAGGCTGGGGTATCAGCATTCCTAATAGATGCTCTAATCTATCTTGCAAATGTACTAGCGTACTATTTAAGTGTTGTATTTCTGTCCCTTATAACTTGATTGGGGCCAGTTATTGCAAATGGAAATATATTGGGTGTCTGTGGCCCATTCTCTGGGCTGTATAATTAATTGGAAGACTTATTTTAACACTCGCATTTAGACCCTAGGCCCTCTTATTACTAGCTGGGGTTATACTACCATCATCATCTCTATTACAATCCATCCATGATTGCTTCTTCCTGATGGTCACACTGTTCTCACTGAGTTCAGAAACGAGTCATCATTCTGTTAATGGTGCTATTCATGCATACATGCACAGAGATTCAAAAATAGCCTTTCCAGGCAGACAAACTACAATACATGAGAAGTGCCACTTTCATAGATTGCTGTACCTGAAACTTTCTTTCTGAAACTCCTAACCTGATTTTAACTCTTCTTGCCCTTTTCCTGGTAGGCAAGTAGATGAAGGTGTCTGGGATTCCTCCAATAATCTTCTCAGCCAATCTCCAAAGAAGGTAGAGCTGGAAAGTGACTTCAGCAGAAGCCTAGATTTTGAGCTTCCCACCAGCCCTCCGACGAACCTCCATGACCTAACTTCTTCCACTGATAGCCTAGGCACAATCAGCTTTGGACAAAGCCAAGGGCAGAGCCACACATCCAAAAGTAGCAATCCATCCCGGGGCTCAGAGATGATTGCTGCCAAGCCCCATACAGGTTCCGAGACTCCCAGCAAAAAAAGTATGGACAGATCAGTGTCTGTGGAGGTGAGTGCAATTTATATACCTTGAGTACAAAAAAAGAAGAATGTTCCTGAATTTGCATTGTTGTTGAATTTGCATTGTACTTTGAAAATTGATAGTACTTGGACTGATTCTGGGCCTGATCTAGATTTCCAAAACCAGCCCAAAATATTTGGAAGTGTAAAGGAAGGAATAATAAAAACTGTAATTGAAACCATGAAAAGCACAAGTTGAGAAAAACTATTCCAGCAGCAAATGATTTACAAGCACTGGCAAAAATTCCACCTTTCACCTTTTCTTTCTTCCATGTAGATTTTTACCACAGTCAGACAAATATAGCTTCCATTTATTTTCATTCCTCCTTCCATCTAAAACTACATTATTAAGAAACAGAAAAATTATGCATTTAATTCACAAAATTGGGACACACAATATATAAGGTTATACATTTGTATATATGTATGTATGTATGTACTATATTATGTGTGTGTTTACACATAGAATTGTGTGCCTGAAGCCTGATGGACTTCAATGACTCACTTTAAAAAATCTTCATAAAGGAACTATTTTTCCCATAATTCCTAGAGGTTGAATCAAACAGCACTTTCTGCTGGCAAATCACTCTTCCTACCAGCTTCACAGGAATTGTAAAAGTATTTTTCTAGAATTAATATCATATACAATAAACAATAAGGCAGGAATACATTAGTCTGTACACTTCACAGTACTCAGCTCTATTTCAATCTGATCTCATTTTGGGTTGAAATGTGCCTGGTCATTATTGGCCCATATAGAAAACAATGACAGGACTTCCTATATAAATATATCGTAAAATACATGTTTTTTGGTACCGACTCAATGATTTTTTTCCCTCTCCTTTTGAGCAGGATGGTTTGGAATGTATAAGGACAGAGAGGAGAGAGTCTTAACGATTTCTTCAACTATCCTTTTCCCAGCTCAATTGATATGTATGTTAGCAACTTTCTTGAAATTTTCCAATGTAACAATGACTTTAATTCCCTACTTTATGAAAGCGCTTCCCAGACTTCAGTTTGGTTCATAAATAAGCTACTTCTGTTCTTAGTACCCAAGATAATTTTTCATTCCAGTCAAACTGACAATTTTTCCTCTCACAAATTCAGGATTGCAAACACTTTCTTATATTGTTTCCTGGCAAGAAAGGAAGTATTGAAAAAATCCAATCCAGGCAAGCATTGTTAAAAATTTTACTATCACAAACACAGTATGATGTAAGTTGGGCTGAGAGACAATGCAATCTTATTAGTAGATAGATTGATAACTGCTGAATAGTAAGGATGGAAAGTAGATTTTTTCTTTTTCTCAGTCACTTCTTTAAAAAAAAAAAAACAGGATTCTTTATTCATTGTTCTATTTTCTCAAAATCCACAAAGGGCCTCAGCACTTCTTGGAAATCCAGAATTTGTCTATAGAATAGGCCGCATAATATAGATCCCAACTGAACAGCATTGTAGAGAAGCCACATTGTGGTCAATACAAATCTATTTTACAGGCTGCTGAACGAGACTGGGAGGAAAAACGTGCAGCCTTGACCCAATACAGTGCTAAAGATATTAACCGGCTTCTGGAAGAGACCCAGGCTGAGCTGATGAAAGCCATCCCTGATTTGGAGTTTGCGGCCAAGCACAAGCAGTCTTCCAGCAGTGGTGGCAGTGGAAGCATTGCTTCCACCCCAGAGCACAAGCCTACCAAACCCCAGCATGCACAAAAGACCACAACCAAAATAGACCCCAATGGCCGCCGGGGATCAGGTAAGACAGACATAAAATTGGGTACAGTTTGTAAGGAGAGGCCCAAGCAGGATTGCAACCCATGAGCAGACAGTTTGACCTATTGCTTCTTGGACTGCCATCATACAAAAATCACTCCAGTGGAAACATATTTTCTAGAGGAAAGAAATAGCTCCCTGAGCTCATGCTCCAATCTTGCTTTATCCATATACCTAACACTGAAAAATAATGTGTTATTTAAAATGAAAAGCGAATCACAACTGAAACAGACAGACAGACCCACAGTTGGAGGAAAATTACAAGAAATGCACATGCCTTTTGGCTAATTCTTGACAGAATTTTAGGGACAATATGGGGGATTTGATGTAGGGGCAACTGTAGAAAATTGAATTAAAGTTTAGGCAGTCACAGCACATTTACAAACATAGTCAGCATGTTTCAAGGCCTATCTTATAATACATGTGGAAAAAATTTGAAAGTCCTTTGAGAAATAGTTTATCTTTAACCAGTACTTTATTTAACAGCAACAGAAAAACATGTTGCAGATATTATGGTAAAAGTGTAACTAACCTCAGCTGATTTGTCTCATGTTCTAGTATCATAGTTATAATACTGGCACCCTTGTGTAATTTGTCAGAAAAGGAATCCATATAGTTGATTTAGTTATTTGGGGAAAGGATTTATTTTATTTTTTTGTGGGGAGAGGTTGCATATCCTTCTTCCCCTTAAAACCTAAGAGGAAGTTAGGGGGAGACTTTTTTTAAATAAAGTTCCAAATTGCCACCTTCAACATTTCTCTCCTTAGTTTTAAGCTGTTCCTTTAAAAAATGGTCTAACTATTAGCCATGGTATGTATTCTGCATAATTCGTACTAACAATATTATCATTGTAGATGAACTGACGGTGCCCAGATATCGTACAGAGAAACCCTCCAAATCTCCCCCTCCTCCCCCACCCCGGCGAAGCTTCCCATCTTCTCATGGGCTTACAACTACTCGCACAGGAGAGGTGATCATCACCAGCAAAAAAGAATCCAGTTTCATGAAGGTACAAAACCCCTTTTCCCAATGAAGAAATACAAACCAGTAAAACGAGGGGTGGGATTCAAATTTTTTAACAACCGGTTCTGTGGGCATGGCTTAGTTGGTGGGCATGCCTTGGTGGTCATGTGACGAGGTGGACATGGCTTGGTGGTCATGTTATTGGCTGGGCGTGGCCAACTCAATATCACTCACATTGAGGCATGCATCTCCTCGCCTGGCCTCTCGTGACTGGGGATGCTGCAACCGTCGTAAGTATGAAAAACAGTCATAAGTCACTTTTTTCAGTGCCGTTGTAACTTTGAATGGTCACTCCACACAAGCAAAGTACCAGCAAAGGAGGGGAAAAAAACTCCAGAGAAGTTCCAGAGAAAGGAAGTCTAGTCCTGCCAAGAATGTAGTAAGGGTTAATGGAGAGGCAGGTTTCTGTAAGCAACACCAGAATGTTTCCTTCCTGCCTTCCTTACAGGATTAGGCCAGTAATTTCTTCTAACAACCGGTTCTCTGAACAGCTTAGAATGTTAACAACCGGTTCTAGTGAATAGGTGTGAACTGGTAGAATCCCACCCCTGAGTAAAACCAAAGAGGATCCAGTGGTTTAGCTTTGCTCTTGTCTTTCCATTTACACTTTTTCTTTTTTTGCTTTTGTGATATCAGAAAGCTGAATCAGAAGAGCTGGAAACCCAAAAGCCTCAAGTGAAACTGAGAAGAACTGTATCAGAGGTTGCCAGGCCTGCTTCAACACCCCCCATCATTGCTTCTGCCATCAAAGATGATGATGAAGAGGATAGGATCATTGCTGAACTTGAGGTAGGATGGGAAGGGCATTAGACTAAAAGTACGGTCAGAGATTCTAGAGTTTTGCAAAGAAATAGTTTAATATTCAACAACTTCAGAGAAAAAATCTCACCAGACTGGAAATTTGCAAAGGAGAGATTCATTATGCTGATAACTTTATGACTTAATCTCAGCAGATAAATATACTTCAACTAAATATAGTCTTGATTGCTAGAGATTGTACTCTACTGTGGAATCTTTGATCAGGTACAAGACTCCCAAATCTTCATACTTTGGAACAAGCTTAAAGAATTCTCTATTGGTTATTATTTTATTATTTATTTAAATTGCTACCGTAGCAATCTTTCCCAAGTGTTTTTTGAATTTGCCTATATTTGTGTCACCAGGCAACAAGAACTGGACAATAAGAACCAAGTCACTATATGTGGTTGCTAGTGTGTGGTCTGGTTCGCACATTATATTAATGCAAATTCTCTGTAACCACAGTTTATTGATTTGGAATGGAGATGCAGAAGAGGAAGGAGAATTTATGTTTTTCCATATGGGTTTTATTTTAATGTTCCAAATTGCCCCCTTCAGTACTTCTCTCCTGCAGTTTCACATATTTGTTCACTCTTACAACTACATTTTTCAGGTTATTATCAGATATCTCAGCTAAGCTTTATTAATACATTTATTAATACATACAGATTTATGAGTACTCACAGACACTCATGAATATATTGCTTGTTCTGGTCTAAGAGTGTAATAATAAACTGATTGACTGATACATTTCACCATTGGCAAGGGTTGTAAAACATATAAATCTGTAATGATATCATTATACAATAAGACAAACCTTCCCAGTCTGGTGCCTTAAGGCAGCGGTCCTTAATGTTTCCAACTTAGCAGCCCGATCTGACACAGGTGGGAGCGTGTGAGTGGCAGGCACACTCATGCACACACAGCTCCATTTGTGTGAGCGGTGAGCACATGCCCAGTTGCGCCCTCCACTTGTACAAATGGAACTGCATTGGGGAATCCCTGCATTAAGGTATGTTGCTCTTCAACTGCCCCTTGGCCAGTGACTGTATAGAATTGGTGAAAATAAGACTGGATTTCTATGGAGATTCTCAGTCATTCAGGTCACGATTATCGCAAAAGTGCTTTTTCAAGAGGCAACTGGACTTTCTGTTTTTTTTCTTTGAAGATGTTTTGCTTCTCATCCAAGAAGCTTCTTCAGCTCTGATGAGGAATGGAAGGATTTATACTCTTTGCAAATAGCTGGACATTTGCATACTTTTAGCAAGTCGTTTAGGTCACCTGGAGATTTATCCTGGTCATCAGGGTCACCTGAGTGGTGCAAATGGGTATGGAGCCCTCTTGGAACCGTTGAAAGGATTGTGTTGTAGATTGGAGATAGATGATGGATCTCTCCACTTTTGTTGAGAGAGGGCTGCTCAATATTAACATAAATGGCCTCTTTGACCCCTTTTTCAAACCAACCTTTCTGTCCAAAATGTGGACTTTGCTGTCTTCAAATGAGTCACCTGTGTCTTTTAAATGCAGATGGGTTACTGAATCTAGTCCTGATGTGTTTGTTCTCCTATGTTGTGCCATGCACTTATGAAGTGGTTGTTTTGTTTTCCAATGTACAGATCTGCACATGGCTCACTGCATTGCACTGCATATACCACACTGCTCATTTTTTGTCTGGGTGTTTTAGTTTTGGGGTGGACAAGCTTCTGCCTTAGAGTATTCTTGGGTTTGAAGTGTGCAGATATGTTATGTGGGCTGAAGATCCTCCTGAGCTTTTCCCATATGCTTGCAACGTATAGAATGACAATGTTGCTTCATTTATTGTTATTGTTATTGTAAATTGTAAAATGTTATTGTTTATAAAACATCTTCAAAGAAAGACCTGAAAGTCCAGATGCCTCCTCAAAAAGCATCTTTGGGATAAGATTGGATTTCCTACACATATGAAGGACATCAGATTAGGAAAGGCTTTATTAAGAGTCCATGATGTTTTCATTGTCTACCTAAAGCCAGTTTGTACACTAATATAGTTTACTAGAATATATAACTGAGGACAATTACTGATATTTTCAATAATATCTCTGCTGTTGAAAGCTCAGTTTTATATAAGTCCTTTTGAACTAGATCGAGAATGTCTCCCAACAAGCATTGTGTTGTTTTTTGTATATTTTCATATAAAAAATAATAATAAAAGGTTATTTTAAGATTATAGTTATTTTAAGATACATTTTAAAAGGTGATGAGAATGTCTGGAACATGCACCATATACAAAAAACTAAAAAACATAGATTATTGAAAGTACTTTACCTTCCTTTACTGACTAAAATAATTTAATCCAGATGTTAATAAGCAGTACATATCAGAAATCCACCACTGCAGACTATATATAATAGTTTTTTAAAGATAAAATTCAATAGTTTACTGAATTTGCAGAAGAGATTTTTGGTACAATATTAATAGCTCAATTTCAGAAGCACAAAGCTTACTAAGATCATATTTACCAAATCATTGACTTAATATTCAGGGGATGTGTATGATGGGTTTGTGGTTGTTTGACTTCCTTTTCTGTGATTTAACGAACCATTTTTTTTATAAAACAATATATGCAAATTTATGTAATAGGTTTTAATTTATGAATGAGGTATCAGAACATAATCTACCTCCCACCTTCACCTCTATCCCTACCCTGCAAAAACCCTTTCTATACCAAGAGAGAAGAATAATGTAATTATGTTGGGAATTTTTTTTGAAAAATTAAATGTCGTAGTTTGTGTGGACAAAAGTGGTCCTGCAGGTTAAATCTAATAGTGAAATTTGGATAGAGGATAGTACATTTTACAAAAGAGTTTAATTATAATAGTTATAAAATCCAAGATTTATAAGGTCCAATATTTTTTTCAGGTACTCCAGTTATTATATAATTGATTGACTTGAAATGGAGATAGTGTACAGTAATTTAATACAGATCAGCTTGAATTAAATCTGGGTCTAAAAACAGAAAGAAAAGAAATAGAAATTTTATGGGCAACTGAGTAATAGAAAGTATTCTGCTTAGATGATTCTGAACATTAGTTTTTAAAATATTAGCTAATTTGCACATCAGTAAGAGGTGCAGATCTGGAAACAAGGCCATTCTGTCATTTTGTGTTTTGTGGGTGAGAACACATGCAAACCTTCTGTGTCTAATTAGCTACACATGACCATTAGCACTAGCATACCTTTGGCAGTATATATCACCTATGCTGCATTATTTACATAGTGCTGTTGCAGAATAATGACACAATTTAGACTTCCATGGCATAAAATTGGGCAATAAAAAATAAGGAGAAAGACAAAAGCAACGATAAATCAGGAAAATTTACTTTCAGTTCAGTTCTTTGAATAAGTGAAAATTAAGTAAAACCAAAAATAAGAGATTGTGACAAACCTTAGAAGATGTTTATTTTTAAAAAGTGTTAGAAATACTCATTGTAGGTGGATCTTCATTAGGCCATGGTAAAGATGAATGAGTAGAATTTTTTTCTATGTACAAAAATAAAAATGGAATCAGACAAAGGAATACATTTATCTCTGTTTCTTGCCTGAGAGTTTTCTAGAAGCATCTGACTAAATTTTAGATAGGTTGTTTATAGCAATACTTAACAATAACAACAACAAAACAACAACAAAACAACAACAACAACAATAATAATAATAATATCATCATCAGGGAAGGCTTACCAACTACTCGAAAGACCAAGCACTAGATGGCCAATACATTAAAAAAAATATCAGGGAGAGCAGATAATAATACAATCTTATTATATTGCAGATCCATTAATATTAATGGCTTTTGAAAGAGTTTTAGAATTAATGAACATTTTTATCGACTATAAATAGGAAATATAGAGTTGCCAAAATTATAGATTTGTTAGGGGCTAAAAGGAGCCTGAAATAAACTTTTTTCCATGTCTACTCAAACATTATTTTAAAATCAATATTTAAAAGATGGGCTAAAACTTTTGTAAGAATTTGAGCCTTAACCTGAGAGGATTTCAGCTACAGTTTGAGAAATAAGTTGTTTTTCACCAATTTCCATAACATAAAAAGGATGCATGCTTTTGTTTATTGTTGTATTTACCTTCTTAAGGTCATGCATAAATGTTCTTTAAATTCAGGCAGAAGTTCTCATAACTTCATTATATATCTTGATTATAGATATACTTTAAACAGCTACATTGAAATAGATGAAATAGGAAATGTAACTAAGCCTTATGGCTGGATTATTGGTGCTCTCTTCTTCAGAACTCCATTGTAGGTTTAATTTAATAAGTGTTCTTCCTTGAACCAGAATTAGCAATCCACATTATTTTGCTTTCTGTATGTAAACAACAACCACCTTCCATGTTCTGACTTCCTCAGGTATTTCAGAGAAGCTCTTCATTTATTCCTAAGTTTCGTTGCGACCAACCTGTGCCAGCCACAGACATGTGGCCCAATGGGGCCACCATAACCAGCAAAGGATGGAAGGTAACAGCTGTTGTTCAGATGGATTACAACTCCTTTCTTCTTTCCTTCTGACTGGTTACCCACTCTCTAACAGGGGTCCAATTCTTGTCTACAGCCTTTATTAATTCAGCTTCTTCTTCATTTCTGTACATTAATCAACTAATGGCCTTCATGCTATCTCATCACTCTACTGACACAAAGTGGTGTGAATTATATTGATACAAAATTGAAAGCCCACAGGGCATTAAAATATTGGACTGTTTACAGGTGTAAAGAAATTATTTGAGGAACTGGACATGAATACAATTTGCCAAATTTGCTTCTTATTGATGAACTATATCTCACTATTTTGTACTGAATTACATTTTCTTTGCTCTTGTAAATAAGAAAGATACTCTGATCAAAGTCGCACCATTTAGGGTAAGCCTGGGTACTAATTCCCACACTTGATGGTATATTTATTCTGAACTTGGAATTGCTTCAACTCAACTATTGTCATGTCATTTATGAGTTAACAACTTATCGTATCATCTGTGGAAATATTATAGTTTAAAAATAATCAGCCACTTCATTGAATACAATTTTTTTTTAAAAAAAGTGACTTCTATTCATATGCATCAGTCTTGAAACTGTTGGGTTTAAGAACTGTTATTCCTGCCTCTTGCCTAAGTTCCAAACACATCTGAGTAATTACTGATATGGAGGTAAATTGGACAATGGCCTTCATTCGTATTCAGTGTATGTTTTGGGGGTTTGTGCAATATATTTTCCCCAGATCTTACCAGATCCTACCATCTGTGGCCATGATGATTATATCTCTCATCTGTTGTATGTATGAGTTACCTATGCAATAGTGTTTGTTTATGTCAAGCTGAGATAGGATTGTATGGACAATCAGTACAAGGTAGATAATTAACAGTTCAATGAATTCAGTGGGAACTAAAGATTGCAGAAAAGAATAAAGATCACTCACAGTGTCTAAAACCTCTCTGAAATATTACCAAGGAGGAAGTTATGATATAAAACTTACATATATACATCATAAAGTATGTAATTTGTTATTATCTCAGTAACAGAGTGAGGGTCTGCTCAGGGTCTTGCTTTATTTGTTTGCTTATCTTGGATGAATAAATCTTGAACTTGTTATCTTCCATTGATGTTAATGGAGACTTCCAACTATAGCAGTGTGAAAGATGATTAGAGTCTCAAGGGAGGCTGGAGGGAACAGAAAAAGCTAAACATTCTTCTGTTATGTAATTTCAGTTCTGATCCTCAACCCTCTCCCACACATTTTTAAAATTTGCAATAAACATGTGAAGTTTTTCAACCTTAACATTAATGATCCATCTCATTTGGTCCCAAGTTTAACACTTGGTTGTGTATTAATGGTATTAAAACAGAGAAAGACAAAGGAGCAATGCCTGACAAAATGATTGCCTCATTGTGTTGCATTTTGGAATAAGTTGTCATGAAAGGAGGCAGATTTGATTAAGGAAGGACTTTAAAATAGGGAACAGAAAGCCTTTACAGAAGAACTGAATTCCATGATGCATTGTAGGTCTTACAATGAGAGGCAAACCTGGAAAATTATCCCGTGACTTCTCTCTGATGATTATCCTAGAAAACCTGAAATGAATATATAGAAAATCAGGATGGGTCATTTGTCCTTATTTCCTGGT
This sequence comes from Pseudonaja textilis, assembly GCF_049901715.1. Taxonomy (NCBI): domain Eukaryota; kingdom Metazoa; phylum Chordata; class Lepidosauria; order Squamata; family Elapidae; genus Pseudonaja; species Pseudonaja textilis. The sequence continues at coordinate 96,134,859 of NC_142008.1, forward strand.
ATCAGTATCTTATTTCTATCACTGAGAAACATTATATGAATAAATTAAATATGATAAATTAAACTCTTATGTGGGCAGTTGAATATTATCATAATATGGAGATGTAATCCCAAAATGAAAATCCTTTATTTATGATAACTCTTTTCTTGCAGCATATATTTAAATATAAGATTTGATTAATGAGCCAATATAATAACATTTCCTTTAGTGCCAAATTGTTTCCAATAATACATAACTGTTGTAAATCATACTTAGTTTCTGAATTCCGCCCTTTCAGTAGAATTGTAATTAACAAGTGTCTTGCCAAATCTACTTGTTTCTGACCAGGCTGAACTTTAACATTATTTTAATTCTGATAGCCCTTGCTCAACTTGCTAATTTTCTTCCTTAGTGTAGTTTAAAAAATACCCACCATTTTGAATACTCATTCTAAAAACTGCATGGTACTTTGTCATTTTCCTATAGTTCCATAGCAAATATCAAAGATGGTGAACCTCCAGTCCATATGCTGAATCTGGAATGTTAGTCTCCTCCATTTGGTTTTCAGGACTCAAGAATAATTCTTTCCCTTAAGCACTGAAGAACTATCACTTATATCATAGATCTTGATACCACTTTAAAGCAGTGCTTTCTTAGGGCTTTTGGTATCTCAACTGTTTCCCAAAAGGAAGTCCTGAAAGTTAGTGAAGCTAATTTTCATAATCTGGTGGGCATACAAGTAATGACTTTGAAATACTCAGAACATCTTAAAGTCCACTTTAAGATGTCCATCTGTCCACTTATTAATATTTATTATTGTTATTAAGTTTTGTTTTGGGGGAATTAGGCTTTGAAGTTTAGCTGCATCTAAAATGTATTATCTACTCCCCTCCAACTCCCACCTCTGGTCCTTTCCCTATCTAGGAACCTTCCAGATATATTGGACTACAGCTGGGAAAGACTGGTCTACTTCATATTTTCATAATTTGATTTCCATTAAAAACATAAGGTTACTTTTCTAATCACCTTATGTTCATTACGAGATAACTACATGTTTTTTTATTAATTAGTAGTCTATGAGGCTATCCTTCACACACAAACATTGTAGATAATTATTTGTGGGGGGCATAGCTATAACACAAATTTTAAGATGCCAATACGCTGCTTTACAGGGCCAATTTCACTATGTCTTATAGGGAAAATATTTTTCAGATAATACCTAGAATGTGCTTGGTGTCTTAAATTCCTAGAGACTTCGGGTTGACTTTTCAGCACCTCCCCCACTTTGGTAGGAGGATGGGTTTTCTCTACTTATTTGAGGGGATTATATAACATTGCAAAAGTGTGTGTAGTTTGATAATCACATGAGTGATGACTTGTGATCTGGACCAATTTTAAAATATTATGGGCAAAAGAACAATTAATCTAAATTATAAGGGCATAAAATAGAATAAATGAAATTTATACCTACATACATATGTGTATGTGTGTGTGTGTGTGTATGCAGGTCTTGGCGTGTTCAGATCTTTTCCCATGTAAGATTGAGAGTATCTTGGCAACGTTTCAACGAGGTCCCACTCGCCATCTTCAGCCTGGTGATTTCGGCTTCATGCTTGTGCAAGCACGAGCACATCCCCCATAACATGAATAGATGGGATGATACCTCCCGCCTACCAGACATCTGGAAGCTAGCCCTCACCAACAAACGAGTCCCAGCCACAAAAACCAACACCAGACCCGAAACAACATGGGACACCACTGCCAATCCCCCTCATCAGACCCAGGCCCAAGCCCATCCTATAAACGAAGGACAACCACCATCCAGAAAACAGACCACGGCTGCCTCACCAGCTGTCACACAACCCAACCCAAAAACCAAACAAGCTGACACATGCCAAGAACACAGACCCAGACCCCAAACTCGAAGCCAGACTAAAACCCAGAATGCTACACCACAGCCACCCGCTCAGGATATCACATCACAAGAACTCAAGAAGTTGCAACACAGCAAATGACCCAGGATATCACAGCACAAGACCAAGGATACCACAGTAATAAGTCTCACAAGGTTACCACACAACCCATTACCCAAGCCGTTACTACACAGGAGGCTAATGGAAAAGAGATCAAAACACAAATGACCCAGGAGATTACAACGCAGGACCCAGGATACCACAACAAAAGAACTCACCAAGCCCATCACACAACCCATTACCCAAGCCGTTAAAACACGAGAGGCTAATGGAAAAAAGATCACTACAAAACAAACGACCCAGGAGATTACAACACAAGATCCAGGATATCTCCACAACAAAACTCACAAGGCCATCACACAGCCCATTATTCCAACATCAACTCCATCAACCAATCAAGAGGCAGCAGTGCAACCACACACTGTTTGCACTGGCACGAAGCCGAAAGCACCAGCCTGAGGATGGTGAGTGGGATCTCACCGAAATGTCACCAAGATACTCTTAATCTTACACGGGAAAAAACCTGAACACACCTAGACCTACATATATATATATATATTGAAGCCATAAATTTATATGAGTGCCATATAAATTTAATAACTAAACAAATAATTTATTTTATAATTTAGCATAATCACACTGAAGTTTTCATGAAATAGAATTCATTTCTTATATGTCTTCATCTTCTGAGGATTCTTAAGATATCTTGGTTTTGAGAATGAAAAGTCTTCTTGCAGGTGACCCTAACTCTGTATCTCTCCTTTGTCTAATTTTTGTTAGGAAAAAAAAATATGTCTGTATTTTACACACAAGGGAAAGTCCAGGGTAACAACTCACCTGTTGATTACATTAATCATTTCAATTTACAGTTACAGATTTACTAGCAGATAGTAAAATATACATTTAAATGGGGAGAAATTCCAAGTGAGAAAATTGTCTAACGACAATACCAAATAAAAATGCAGTATTGAAACTGAAAGTATAAATGTATACACAAGGAAGAGTGTTTATTTTCTGCCTCTGGATTTTAGTTATAAATGAATAGAGTTTGGGGTCGGATAAAAAAGACTGTCGAACAATCCAAAGAACTAAATGGGCAAGTCCCCATTTATGTAAGACTATGCTTTTGTGTTGTTTATTCTTTGGAATAAGCAACACAAAAACAATTAGGACATTGATTTTAGAAAGTTACAAATGGACTAAGATGAATTTGAAATAAAATATTGAAATTAATTATAACAATCATTCCCATGGGAAAATGATGTTCTTTTGAATTTTTTTTTAAAAATTGTACGATGAGACATTGAAGATTGGCCACTAAAAGAAATCAGAAGAAACTTAAGATTACAATTAAAGGAGAAGAATATTTGAATTTAACTTAATAGTAGAAAACGGAGCAAATTACTTTAACATAGAACATACTAAGAGGTATTAGTGAACAATGGACCCAGAAGAGTGATGTCTCTACAGATAGATTCTGTTTAAGAGCTCTTATGGAAGAGAAACAGATTTTATGAGATAATACTGAGACTGATCTTAAAGTAGATTTTAAAATAGCAGGCTACAAGAATGCTATGGAAAAAGATGCTACCCTGAGGCACTTCCAGGTTGAAATGATTAACCACTGACATCACCGTTGCCTGGGGGGCAGGATTCCAACTATCTAAAGATAAAGGAATGGTTTTGTGGGCAAACCATTAACACCACACTATTAAAATAATTAGATTATTGAACAGATAAATTTCCTGATTTGCTCGCTGCTTAAATACTCCTGTCTCAAAAATTGTTATATAATTTTTTCCCCTAAGAGTTAAGAGACTCTGGGCCTCTTTTGGTAATAATTTCCATTTTCCTCTTACTTTTCTTTTTGTATGAGTATCCAAATTTCCAAATCTAAGGCACAAGAAGGCTTGGAGTTATGCAGTCCTATTACTGAAGCACTGAGGGGCAGTTGGGACTCTGGATGGATTACAGACAAAATGAAAAACAAAGAAAAGGCCTTTTTGTTGGAAAAGCTGACCAACAGTGAAAAGAAACTGAAATATTTGGTTCACTCATCATTTGATGTGTAGTAAGGCCATCATGTATTCATTCTCTGTCAGCAGAACAGAAAGTTGGGATGGGGTGGCTCTAAAAGAGTCTACATATTTGGGTATTTTTGTGTATTGGTTAGGGGAATGGGAAGTATACACAAAGCTTCAAAACACCTCTGGAGGATAATCTTATTCAACTGGAAGGCAATATCATATGGTTGTGAATGCTGGGGTCAACCAAGCAAAGATTCTACCGACATTTGCTAAAGGGGCTGGGGTGAGACAAACAGCTGTGTCATCCTATCAAATGTCATACTTGGTGATAAGACTTTTTCTTCATCCACAGAAGAAGGTGAAGTACTCATGGGGTTGGATAACAAACATGGCACTACAGAACTAAAAAGCAAAGAAGACAGAACTCAGAAGAGATTCTTTCAGTTTTGAGAAACCTTTAATGAAGATTGAAAACAGATGCTTAGAGGTAACCAGGCTGATGTTTCGAATAGTATTTATCCTTAGAAAATCTACAATCCCTTGGGAATGAAATATGAGAAATTGTTTAGGCAGCAATACCAGGATTCTACAGAAGAGGATGATATTTTAAGAGAAGAACAGTAAAAGAATCTGGATGAAAAATAAAAGGTGTGTGCTACTGTTGATATCATGTCTATAAGAATCCAAGACATTTGAAAAAGACACTTGCTAAAAACTGGACATCCTAGAAGAGACCATCAATGGCTTAGAAAGAACGATCGGTATAATTTAGCTGCCAGGCATCTATTGATCTAATATTTCTGGACAGCTAAAATCCAAAGATTAAAAAATAGAGAAGGAAAGGTAGGCATGAATGTGCCCAGAAGTGGCATTATGGTTGACAGGGATGTGAAGTTAGAATGCAAGGTTCAAAACAGCACAAATGCAAATGACAGCCCACCTAATTCTTCTCCAATCATCTCGAAGCCTCTTTTACTATCCAAGTCTCAGTTTCTGTTGAACAGATTTACTTGTTTGATGTTCCTCTTGATCTGCTCTTCCTCTTGATTCTTCTTGAAAGTGTCATTTACTGTTTGTCCTCTCAAGATTTCATTTGTTTTCAAGAGAAAAGGTGTGAAACCACCAGTCGCTGGGACTCTGTAAAATGGGACTTCAGTCACACTGAAAAGTTAAAGGAAGTGTTTTTAATTTCATTATCTGTTCTTTCCTTTTATAAAATAGTTTTGGTGTTCTTTAAGTTTATTGCTGTTTCTTTAAGACTGTTGTAACTACCACATTCTGCTTCCTGTTTGTACTAACATTTTCTCACCACCATCAAATCTATCTCTGAAATGAATTAAGGACTGCCTCTTCATAGAAATGAAAGGGTTTTTTCTTAAGTTTCACTTTGGACAGAAATGAACTACAAATTTAAACTAGTTGGCACAGCCTGGTTGTTCAGTAACTGTAGTTCACTCTCAATCATGGAAAAATAGAGTTTTGCAAAAATAAAATAAAATAAAAATCCTTGTATCGTTAATACTGAATTCTTAGTAACCCATGACCATCAGAAAAATGCTTAATAGCTTGGGATGATATGATGTGGATAGGCAGTGAAAATAATTTTGGGTGAGTTTAAATGGAGAGTGTCATTGTCTCTTTAAGAAATACCGCAGTTTGTCCATCTCTCTCTCTCCAATTCTTCCAGCTGATAACCATACTGTATATTTTAATCTATATTTCGTTAATAGATAGGTAGAAGGAAGATGTTGTGCTTTATAGAACTAGAGGATTAGATTTGTATTTACTGTATTTCTCTTACCAAATCCCAGAAAAGAGTTAGGTTTGTGGACCAACTCAGAATCTTTTTCTTCTAATTACCAGGAAACCATGGAACATAATTTGATAAAAATGGACCTGGCTTTCTTAATTAAAGAAAAGTATGAGAATTTGCTTTAGGAGTGAAACATGAAAACTTTCTGAATTCACTCTCCATTACTAATGTAGCAGAGATGACAACTCTCTAAGTATGCCATTGCAGATGTATAGAAATGAATTATTTATTTGTTTTCCAAGATTGGGAGGTTTTATGAACTTCTTAAATGTCTATAAAATGAGAATAGTTTACAGTTTGAACTGGCAAGAAATAAATCTACATAAGATGCTGCACCAAAAAATATTCAATCTTGGTCAATGAGAAAAGGCCTCTTCATTTTTTCTATTTCTGAAATTCAGTTATGAACACCTGTTCTTATATAGTCAACCAGTATAAAACTGTACATGTATTGGCTATAGCTACAGTGTTAAGTTCTCTTCCAATTGTTTCGAAAAGAGCTAGGAAGGTATGTTGACTGCTGATTTGGAATTCTAGGACTACTAAAGAATTTAGGCTTCGTAATAAAATGAAAGCTTGACAACGTCAGACTAGACAGAAATGTTGCCCTCCTTCTATGTTCTTCCCTTCCTTCCCTTTTCTCTGTTTTGTGGGAAGAGAATTTGTTTCTCTTTTGCATAAGCTGAAAGTCTCTCATTTTTTCATAGTACTTTAGATCCAGACATTGGCAATTTGACCACAACGCTTAAAAGGCCTGCTTTTTAAAAGAAATCTTTAAAAAGATTTCCCTTTAAAAAGAAATCTTCCCCACCAATTTTTCTTCCAATTTATCTGCACGCTGAGAAAATAGGTAGTAGGTTTATTGCGCAGAAAGTTAGGTTTTTCATGAATTTTCAAATCAAAATCCAATCTTGTGCATGCTACATTTATCAGTAAAACTATGAAATTGGAGGAAAGGAGGCAGCTGGGAGCAGCAAAGGTGCTGGGCTTCTATCCAGTTTTGTTACTTAATTTTAATTATGTCTTTTTGTTTATTTAATTTTAATTATGACAGGTTCTAATTAATTTCTTAAAAGAAAATCTTAGACATAATCTCCCCTTTATTAGATTTTTTTTCCAGACTGTCAAAATAAGTATCTGAGAACAAAGTCCTTAATTTGATAAGCATCCCCAAAGGTTTTCAGGATAATGTTTGGCAACTAAAGTTTATTTCAGATATCTGGGTGCTTCAAGATGAAGGTTTGTGCTTCTCAGACATATAGTCATCTTCTGTTTTTAACTCTGCTTCCTGCATTTTCCTCTGTATTATTCCCCCTCCCCACATGCTAGAAATTAAATATGTGAAGACAACGATTACGATCATCCTGTTTGATGCCAAAATTTGAGTTAGAACTATTAGCATTTTTAAAGTTGCAGTACCCAGGAACCCTAAATTAATCACAAATTGCGATCGCAACTCAGCGAAAGTTAAACATTTTCAATCCTGTTATGTGAGAGATTCTTTTTTTTCTGTCTGATTTTCTTTGATATTTATGAGCCTTTAAACAGCTTGATTTTATTTGTTTGGGGTATAGATATTTATAGTTGTTTTATTTTCAAGTAGTATATATTAGATATGCATGTGCTCACATTTGCATACAGCATTTTACCAAAGGAATTTATTTTGAAGAAATTGTTCAAAAATGGTAACCTCCATAAAACATGCAAATCATGAATATTTTTATAATTTGGTTGACAGCCTTTAGGCATACAAAGACCTATGCATTTGGATTTGATCCTCTTGAAATTCTGACCCATCTTGGAATCTGAATCAAATTTCATGAACTAGAAAGAAAGTTGTTTTGAAAATAAAAATAGTTGTAAGAACTAGAAAGTTATTTTGAAAATAAAAAACAATAATGAAACTTGATATATTTAGGCTTCTGGTATTTGTGTGTGTATGTGTATATATACACACACACACACAAACACACACAAACACTGACATGAATATCAACATATTAAAATAAAGATTATGTACGTGAAATTCAAACTTGTGAATTGTACAATGAACCAAGTTGTCCAAATATGTCTAATGTGTGATGAAAATAAAACATAGCAAGGCTCTGTGTAGGCTTTTCATATGTCTCATCTCTCATATAGCCACTATACTAATTCAGAAGGTAAGTGTATCAAACTCTCTTAGTCTTCCCGTCCTTAAATATTTATAAAGCATATGACAGAGTGAAATATACATTTATTTAAAAGTTGTTACTGGAAATGGGATTGCTAAATTTACTCATCTACTTTTATTAGTATCAATAAAATCAGATTAGAAGTTTTCTCCAGAATCCAAGTTCACTATAAAAATAATTTCATAGATCTGTAAATCGTTGGTGTATTTTTTATAATCCACATGGAGAAATCATAGAGTCAGAAGGGGACATTTATGTCACTGAATTAGTTCCCTGCTCATAGTATTTGTGATTGTTGGTTGTTTATCCTGTGAACAAACCTATTGACAGGGAATGCACCATCTCTCTTGGTAAATTATTCTACCTACTATCAATATTACTTTTATTAATATGGATTCTTTTAGACTGTGGGCTCTCACACCCAATTTGCATCACCCCTAAATATGGGGATTTTCCTTCCACTTTTTTTTAAATCTTACTGATCAATAAAGATATTAAAAATTAGATCCAGAACAGAACTTTGTTTCACCAAAGTACATGTCTGTCTTCAACCTGATAAAGAACTTTTGAGTGTTCATTAGATAGCACTTTCAAGCAAGCTATGTAGCCATTTAATTGTCAGATCCATACATATCAATTTTGTTGATCAGAATGGCAGATGGTATTTTGAAAAATGCCTTGTTGAAATAAAAATGTATTATATTCTCAACATCTCCATCTATTAAGGTTGTATTTCCATCTATTAAGATTAATCATGCAAAACAACTAGGAAAACTCATGCTGACTTCTGATGATGATTGCCTCATCTTTTCAAAGCACATGCAAATACTTTAAATTTTCCTAAGTGTTAATGTTAATCCTGACTGCTCAATAGCTCCTGGATCCATAAAAATTCATGGAACTTCCTTTCTCCTCTCATACTATGTAAATTAGGGCTGTCAAACATGGGATGCCGGATGCATTACGCACTGGCCACGCCCATGCCCAGTTTAGTGAAGAGGAAAAAGATACATCATGTGACGCTGCCGTGGGATGGTGCTGATTTGATTGCAGATTTAAATTTAGTCATAGACAGATGTATCCTGAAAATGTTTTCATCTTCTTCATGCTTCAGCCCCTCTCTGTTATCCATTTTATATTATATTACTGATCTTATTATTGGAGAGGATCGAATCTGCCCGTGTCTCTGTGATTGTGTGTACAATCTGTTAGCATTTTTCCATCTTCATTGTTCTGTTAATATCCTGGCTGTTTTGTTTTGAACATATCTAAAGAAACTGTTTTTATACTGTTAGTATCTCAGGTCATTCCAAGCTTACATTTTAGGCACTAACTCTATAGCTCTGTCAGTATCCTTACTAAATGTGGTTTTCATTGCTTTCAGATCTTCACTAAGCTTTTTTTGTAGGCACACTGGTTTTTTCTTCCTCATTGGAATTGGTATTGGTAGAACACTCCTATTTTTTTCTTTGTATTTGAACAGATAAATTATGAAGTGATGTGACCCTTTATCAATACTTTAGCTAAAGAGTAATTATTTTGGCACTGCTTTAGACTATTTTTTCTAAAGTTGTACCACAATGTTAAAAGGTTTTTGACACTTTTAAAACTAGTAATTTTAAGTTGCTTGAGGTAAGGGATAAGACATATTTATTATTACATTTTTGAGCATGTTATCTACCTACAGTAATTGCTTTACTTCTACATATGCTAGATCTGCTACATTAAGTTGTATGAAGAAGCTCATTTGCTAAAAATAAAACCATTTATCTCATTCCTATGTTATCCCTCTGTTATTTTTCTGCTATTCAATTAACTTCTCTGTTTCTTTGTTCACCTCTTCTTGTTCCCCAAACCTCTCATGCATTTTCAGACTGGCAAAGGAAGTTGGGGTGAACAGAGTAAGGACTCACTTTAAAAATTTGTACAAAACTCGCATTCTGTAATTTCCTGAGCCTATGGCACCAGCATCTGTCTGCTTTTTGATAGGCTGATCAAAGAATGTGATGTGTTTGGTAGTATAATATGATACATTTGAATACTGATGGAAAGTTGTTTTACATTTTAAAAGATTTAATTTTCTCGTGCCACAATACAATAAAATGAAACAGATAAGATTGCAAGAAGTACTTGTCCTGATGAGAATCTAAAGGAAAGAAATAGTCTTTTTGTGCATTTTGTGTCAAAATTATCAGACAAATACTAATTGAACAGTTAGAATGCTCGGGGATAGTTCATGACATCCTAGCACCACAATTTATTGGTTGGAGGCATTTGTTTTTGGCAGGAAACACAGCTGCCAATTCACACTATGACATCAGAGCTGCAGAACCAAAGGCAACACCTTAAGCTATTATTTGTGTCAGTTTTCAACATACTTGTTTCTTAACCTATCCCCAACAATATCACTTAATCTGTTATTTTCCCAGAGTGGTGGCGGTGTCTCGATTCCAGCCATGAAGATGGTCAATCCAGTATCACGGCTAAAGCAAACCCAGCAAGGGAGCCCAGACAAAAGCAAACACATAAAGCAACGCATGGAATACATGCGCATCCAGGGACAACAGCAGGTAGTTTATTTGTAGGCCACTTTGCCATTATTATGGGGGAGCATGAGACAGGTTAGCAATTCTTCATTTTGGCAGTTGGGAGGGAGAGTTATTCCCAGGAAAATAGTCCTGTCTCTGACACTTTGGATGGATATGAAAAGAGGCACATTTGCATCTGTTTTGCATATAGATTCTTAATAGTCCTTTAGATTTGGAATGTAGTTTTTAAATTGTATTCAGAGTTGATCTTTCTCCTACCTGAGGTAAAGTACACAAGTACACATACTGGAATTTCAAAATGAAGGGATACTTATTTGTTTGTTTGTTTAACATGTCAGTGGAAATTGAGATGATTCCATTCTCTGCAGTTTTATATATATACCAAACACTAGAGCACATTCATTTTTCCAGATCTACTGCGATCTCAAAATAGGTCTCCCACCTCACCCAGGCTTTGGCTCCCTCAGTTGTTAAGGGCCACCCTCATGAATCTTCCAGAAGAATCAAAGAGTCAGACATTAGCTTGAATTGCCTGGTAACCCTTTTGAAATGCCTGGTATATTATAATAACCCAAATGTAGAGATGTCATAAGATGTGCTATTGAAAAAGAAAACTCTGTAAGAGTTATTTAAAAAAAGTCAATTCACAGTAACTGCAATATTTTTTTACTGGAAGGTGAAAAACAGAAAAAAGTTAGAACAATTACAATAGAGATATTACAATGGCTTGGGGAAAAACAATCAAAACCAACTAAAATATTGAATAAGAATAAATTTAAAATAATTCTTTCAAATAATTAAAAAGAATCATCAGATAGAAGTTTATGTCTCTTTTTTAATGTAAGTATACCTATACTTTTAAGTACAATTATTTTATAATTCATTTTACTGAATTAATAAGACATTTGAGAGGCAATATAAAAATGGATGAGTTGGTCCCTGAAAGTTGCAAGTTGTGAGGATCTTTTTTTTTTTAAAGAGATCCAGGCATTAATATTTCACAGATGCTGCAGTTTCTATGCAGGTGCTATTTTCCTTCATTGACTTGGAAATAAAACTTACTTAGCTTGGTTATTTATTTTCATCTAGACTGGTTCCCTTGAGCATGAATTGATATTTATTTTATTTTAATGATCCCATCCATCAAAACAGCTTTCTCAGGATAACATGATAACATTACAATTTAAAATTTGTAAAAATATATAATGATCCATTCATTATTTCCCATGGAGAACTCAAACAGGACTTTTTCCCGTGGAGATATGTGCCATTTATTTAATTAATGTGAAGGAACTTAAAATAAAATTCAAAATCCACTGGTCCCTTTATCAGTTTAAATTTTTATAGTCCAGCCTGTTAGTAAGAAGGTTTTTTCCCCTCACATTAATTTTTAAAACTTGATTTATTTCCTGGTCTTTTCCTTTAAACATGTCCCAGGTCATAAGAGCATTCACTGGATGGTTGGTTGTTTTGCAGCTCTGAAGATCTCTTTAGCATTTAAATAACTGTATTTCAAATGTGTTCAAATGGGTAGAGTAGCATTGTATCCAATGTCCATAAAGAGTCTGTTGAGGCTGTATCTTTCTTCCTCAGTTCCCAGTGAGGTCCTGTCTTTCAGAATACAATCATCAATCCCTTTATCTTCTCTTTCTCTGGAAACTCTTCTGGCCTTGCTCATCACCCATAGATTCCCAGTCTATGCTATACCTAATGATTAACATGGATTGAGAAATGATGGAAGAATGTCTGAATCTGATAAGATGTTGTCTGGTTGAGCACTTTGCCCAAGAAATTGATATTGGCCCCAGACTATAATGATTTAGTCCTTCTATATTCCACAACTGTTCTTCACTATCCCTCCTCCAATGAGATAGAACTACTCTTGTGCAAAAAAAAAAAAGGAATAGCTAATCTCTTGGGTCCAGTTGAGGACCCAAGCAATTAACATGCAGAGTATGCCATGATGAATACACCAACCATACCTCAATGACCTACTAGGTCAGGGATACCCAAACTTGGCAACTTTAAAACTTGTGGACTTTAACTCCCAGAATTCTCCAGCCAGCTTAGAGCTGGAGTTGAAGTCCACAAGTCTTAAAGTTGCCAAGTTTGGAGACCTCTGCACTAGGTGTTCTTTTAGATTGCAGACCAGGACCAAACTCAAAATTCTGTGAACAATTTTATATGTTTTATAGTACTTTGTCTTGTCTGAGTAGAAAGGTCTGAAAGACAGGACTAACAAATTGCAAGCTCTCCTCCAAGCAGGATAGACTCAAAAGCAATATAAACATGCCTGTTGCATAGCATGCCAATAACTTTAATTAGTCAAAACAGCCTTCTCTAGATTTCAGCACCTGAAAGGCAAGTTACATGGAAGTGTGATCAGCATTTAAACAGGGATAAAGATACTTTCTGCCTGAGCAGAATTGGCTCACAGTATATTTTCTGGAGGTCAAATTATATCAGCATTCTCTTTGCTCTTTAAAGCTGTGTCCCTCCATTTGAAACCCAGTTGCCTGTCATAAAGTCCTACCCCAGCATTCCCTTTCTTTCTCTAGTCATACAGTTTTTTGTTTGTGAATATGCCTGGATGGGGAAAGAGGTAGGCAAACAATCTAAATTTCAGAATTTTAAAGTATGACGAATTGTATTTTTATGAGAATATTTTAGTGTTGGTACTGTTATTATCATGATTCTGTCTTTCCCATAGCTACAAACATTGACAGTATATTACATGCCTTTATAACACCTGTATAAATTGTTTACAATGAAAACAACAGATGTTATGTGAATTATCCAATCTGCAGCTGCATATAACAATTTTAATTATTCTATATTAATGCCTTTCACAATTACATAGGCAACATAGGATGTTTCATTTTTCTCACAGTAGAGGCAGTTACGATGAAAATTCTTCTCCAGCAACACAATTATATATAAGAAAACAGAGTCTCCCATTTACAGCATTAACAATTTGATTTTTTTTTTCACCTCTAAATGCAGCATACAAGGGATTTTTATTGGGATTGCATTTGGGAAGTAGAAGTCCTCTTTTATTTGACCTTGATTCCTGGCAAGAGCATGGATACATCCATATAATTTTATTGGCAACAATATAGTACAGAAGTGATTTATCACTGTCTTTTTTCAAGATTTTTTTTATTCTTCCCAGTCTAAGATTTAAACTCTTGCCAGTTTTACGATTCTGATGGAAGGGGGGCTAAATTTTATAAATTTCCAAATGAAAATCCAATGCACATAATGAATATAACATTTATGCAGACAGTTCTGTTCAGCACTAACTTGAGCCTCTCCTATCTGAACATTAACTAATTGACTGGAATATTTAACAGTTATAGTCATGCAATGCACTATTTCTGGAAAATGAAGGAATTACAAAAACAATACAAATTTTCTCCTTTATTGGTATCACTATTCACTATTTATCCAAACTTCTTGCCGCTCTACTGTCTAAGTGCATTAATAATGGTTAGGGTCTTAATGGTGTAGTCAGTTCAGTTCAGTTGGGTTGACATGCTTCTGTGTTCTTGCTGATGCTGACAGTGTACCCAGTGGCTTGCCAACTTTCTGAAGCCACAAAGCAAGGTAACAACCACCATTTTTCCATTCCTTAAGCACAACATATCTACCTGTTTCCCCACCCACTTCGTTCCCAGAGACTTGACCTTCCTTTCCATAAATCCTATCCTTTCTCCCTTCTTGGTCCCAAAGCACATTTGATTTGCTGGTGCTTTCCCCAGAATTCACTCCTGCTTCTGTCTTCTTTTTCTGTCATATGTGAATAGATCAACAACCATGGACACTTGCTTTCCCATGTTCTCAATGCCTCCCTAAAGGATTCTCCGTTTTGCTCATTTGAAAATATATAAACAAGCTCTCCCCTCCTATTCCAAACACAGAAGAATAAATGGCTGATGGTGAATTTGGCTGTCTTCCTTTGATCTTTTGAACTGTTTTGCATTTTGTTTCTAGATGTATTAAAAGTAATGCTCTCAAAATGCCTACGCAACATTCTAGATCTAAAAGTTGTAGTCCCAATGTAACTGGAGGATAACAGATTGGGGAAACATGATCTATTATGAGATATACGTTATGAGCAAAATGAGTCTATGTATACCCTCCCTTGCCAGTTTTCTGCATAGCCCCCTTCACTCTATATCTTTGCATCCCATGATTTTTATTTTTATTTATTTATACTAATTGCAGTACAAACCTATCACAGATGCTGTTTGCCTGTCAGAAACATTTCTAAAGGTCAGATTTCTCCAAAACAATTTATGTGAATGATGTGCAGGTGCTTGGCATCACTAGACATTTGTCTTTATTCCCAAGCTATCTGTGACACAAAATTTGAAATAAGTGGTCTGAGATTTGTAGGTGATGAAGACAAATATTTAGAAGCCTCTTCTGGCAAAAAGTTTCTTGCCTACAAAGAATAAATTACATCCGAAACCTCCTTTTTTATTCCTTTTGGTGCAAATGGCAACAGAGGGAGATGAGGCTTAGAACAATATGATTAAAAGTAATAGTGTTTTCACCCTGCTATGTAATATCTTTGGAAGAGGATTACGGGATTTCATTTCTGGAATATCACCATATCTTGATATGACTTATTTGCAGCACTTCTAGTCATATATTTAGGCTTGTATTCATTTCAGTAAGAACTTTATGCATACATGTAGTTTTATTGCATGAAGGCAACTTATGGGCTAGGCTGGAGAAATGAAGCAGGGATTGCAAAAATCTGAATTTTGTTTCTCCAGCCACATCACACAAATTTCTTTCCTTGTTCAGAGGAGAGAGGAACTGGGGAAAGCAAAGTGGGGATTCTTCATGAAGAAGAATTGTTTCTCCAGTCCAGTACACAAGTTCCCTTCTGCACATGGAGAAGAGCCGCTTGTCCTCCTTTGGCAGGAAGTTGTTTTTATCTGTCTGCTTAATCACCCACAAAGTCCTTTAAAAATTGCAACGGGGATTGCCAAAATTGTGGATGTTAGAAAAGTGGTCACACTGGCATCTCATGTAACAACCTCTTCACTCAGTAATCAAGATTCTGGTTCTAATTGTGGTAGTAACTTGCAGACTACCTGTATCTCACACCTTAATTTTGTTGGCTTGATATATTTTATTCCTTTTTTACACTTTTCATAAGGTCTTTTATCTTGTAGAGTAGCATGACAGATAGATGGGCTATCACAGAAGTGTCAGTGAATGGATCAGTGTAGCTTCTTATTACCTGAATTGGATTTTATCGTTCACACTTCCAGTTCTGATCCAAGCAAGTACATTTCTGTGTGCTTTGCTAATATATTTAGTGTAAAATCCACAACACATCCCCATGACAAGTGATTTTATTTTGTGCGTGTTTAACAGCAGAAGAAATAGTCTTTTATGGGATTACAAAATGGTCAGGTTTAATGGATAGAATTCACTTAAGAAATGATTGTAAAAGGAGCCTGTTTATTCACAGTTGGTTTATATTTTATTCTCACTCACTTTTCATTGTTTTTTCTTTCCCTCCTTACCACATCTTTAGCCATCAAACTGAGAACTACTGGACAAACTTTAAATATTTAGCAATAAAAATAAACATAGCTTTCTTCCCTCTATGCCAAATCCAAAATGTAGTCTGTATATTATATCATTCTTCAAAACAAATGATATCTCTTAATCCCAACCAAAAATAGTTTATTTGGGCCTAAATTTAATAAACAGCACCTTTGCAAATACCAGCATTCCCTTCCTCCTTTGTGCTATTCTCATTTTTTGCTTTGCCTGCTTCCGCTATATTATAATGTTGTTCTAACTTAGTGTCCATGGCTACAAACTAAATATTTTAATTCTTTTTCTTCCTCATTTCCCTAAATCCCTTTTTTCCAACCTGCCTGTATGTTTGTATTTTCCTACCTGATTTCTGTCTTCTTTATATTCTCTAACATTCATTCCTTTCCTTGTTCAGTAATCTTAACAAACTGCTCACCTTGTCCTCATGTTTTTGTCAAGTACACCTTTTGCCTTAGGTTTTTCATGCTCCAGCTTCTAACAGAAATATTCCCAGTTAGCCCCTACTCTATGTCTTTCTCTCTCAGTTTCCTTCTATTTTGTTCTACCCTTTGAGAAGAAAATATTTGTTTTTCCCTTGGTCATTTCCCTTTTCTCCTCCTCACCTTCTTTTTTCCCCTGAATCTCGCTTTTCTTTCCAGGCCGCTAGATCAACCAAGGACTCTGGCATGGGGAATGAGACTTCCAGCCCAGTCTCAGAGAAACCTACTTCGAGCAGGACCTCCATTCCGGTTCTGACTTCCTTTGGGTCACGGAACTCCTCCATTTCATTCTAGAAGCTCCTTTGCCAAATTCTCCGTTGGTAGTTTTTCCTACATACTGTAATAGGGGTGGGGGTGGGGGTGGGGGTGGCCTGGGGAGGGCTTGTGTCTCTCTGTTTCCCCCTCCCAGCTCTTCCTGAGGCACCTCGGAAAGGTCTCCCCCTTCCTTGTACTTTTCAGCATGACATCAAAATGGCCGATCTTGGTCACTTCCAAAATGGTCAGTGCTTATACTACGCTTGATCTTAGCCAAAAGGGTCGCTGTGAGCACCTTAGTGTGCTCTAGAATGGCTAGTTGACTATTCCTCCTCTTCAGTTCCTAAGTTGACCAACTTGTTTATCCTTTTACATGTTATAATGCGACTGACGAGGTCGTTCTATTTGTCCCATGAATCCTCCCTTCCCTTCCTCACCCATTCCTATCCCAACTTCACTTTTCTACTCTGGCAATTTAGGTTCTTGCTCAAAGAATGTTCAAACATTTTTCAGCATGTTTGGAAGCAACAAGGACATTATTGGGCACATGGGTGGGGGAGGGAAACCACATCATATCACAAGCCTATAGGTGGGAAGGGGAGAGACCCATTTCTGAAGATGCCTCAGAACCCCTTGGACATTGCTGCTATTCATCTTTCCTTATACGAAAAACAAAGGTAGTTGTAATTAATAGATTAATATGAATCTTTGTAGGTATGTGCTAAATCATTCATGAATCAATGGTGTTTTGACTTTGGGGCATGTGTGTGCTTCCACTATTGTGGATTTCTGTTGTTCTGTTTGCTATATCAAAGACTGGGGTGGGATATGGGTGTGTGTGTATGTGCATGTGTGCATATGTGTGCACACATGCATGTCTCTTACAATTTGATAGCTTTGGAAGGGAGCGGGGAATATTCCTTCCAAAACATTGGATTTGATTTGGTAAAAGAATAAAGGTTTGGGGGAAAAGCACTGAACATCAAGCTAGTAATAATATTAGCCCCTTCAAATCTTCTTAAGTGTACAATTTTTTTAAAAAAAAGTGGGGGGCGAGAAGGAGGCAGGATACATCCAGAATAGGTAGCAAAAGATTTAGCTGAACAGTGTTGAGAACAGGGTCTAAAATGGAAAGTTACGCTTCCTAGAAAATTAATCCATCGAATGTAGCACTTTAAATGTCTCTTCAGTGACCATGTATGTGAGGGGACAGAGCCCTCCAAATGTATGGGATACCAAATAGGAGGCAATAGTCAGGGAGATGAGGGCGTCAGGGTATCAGAGAAGCTGAGTCGGAAAGACAGAGAAGAGTTTTATGCGAACTTTGCAGCATATCAAAAGAGTCTAAATAATATTTGCTGCAATTGAAGGGGTACAGAGGTGGGTGGGGGCAAAGGTGATTTTGTCCATGTGACTGTCAGATTTTTTTTCAAAATGAGGCTGGAGAAATGATGCTGACAGAATCTAAAACTTGCAGAGATTCCGTTCCTTATTTACGAAAGCTCAAAGTAGGAGAAGATAAGGGCAGTGGGGGTGGGGTGGGGGTGGGGGCAGGAGGATAGTGTGGAATGAAAGTAAGAATAGTTGGGAAAGTCCTTAAATTCAGTGGGGCTTTCATTGAAGAATTTCCCACAGGATTATGGTCTCAAAAAGAGCTGAGTTTTAGAGAAGTGGATTGTAGTAAGATCAACCAAATTGGGTGGCTCTTGACTATTTATGGAGCGATTGGCAGAAGCTTAAATGTACTACTTTATCTCTGGAAAGGCATTTTCATTTTGGGTTTGGATAGAAAAAACTATATGTTTAGTAAGTTATTAAAAAAATTCTCTTGTTTTTTTTTAATTGATAAGATGCAGAAGTGTTAGTGATTTTCTATTAGATTCTGCATGATGATCTGCACAGTATGATGTTTTTTTTAAAAAAAAATACAGCACAGAAAAGAAGATATATCAGTCATGGGAATTGTGAGTATGTATGGTAAAGGGAAGAATGTTTTGGCTGAATCACAAATGCCAAACTCTGAAACCCTTGTGGATCTGGCAAGAAAGGTGGGTGAGTGTTTATAATCATGGAGAATTTATGAAAATAAAACACCATATGCATGCATGTGTCCAGAAAGGCATGCCAAGAAGAAGCGGGCTGGGGGAGGGAGAAAGTTCCTTAAAGAAAAAAAGGGCATAACCCATCGGGGTGTGTGTATGTGTCATCATGCACAATGATCATGAAATCAATGGTACTTGTGCAAAACGTCCTGGCACAAATCCCATTCTTTTCAGTGGTGTTTTGGTGTGATAATTGCCCCCACCTCCAGATTTATGTCCTGAAATGTTAAGCACATACAGTATATGAAGAAATATTTGACGTGGAATACATGCATCTGTGAGGGCATGCCTTTTCATGTGTATAGCAAAATGGTGTGCTATTGTAAAAAAGAAAAATGAAGAGTTTGTATGCAACATATTACAAGATGTAATCACTCCTGGTTTTGTTGACTACCTTGTTCTTTTTCATTTTATTATTGGGACTTTATGGCGGGAGGAAAGTGGGTATTTGTTTTTTATGGTTTCTCTTCTGTCTTTTCTTTTGTAAATCAAATCATTTTGTATAAAAATTTTAAGAGAATCTTTTTTTGAATAACAAAGTTTTAAAAACGTTTTAAAAATTAACTATGTAACAACAATCCATAATGCAATTTCTTGGGATTGCAGAACAAACAAACAAAAACAAAAAAGCAACCTCTTTACATTTCAGTGAAGTGTCTTAACATTTTATATATTTGTTTTAAGAAATATATTTACATATTATATATATATATAATATACGTAATATAAATATATAAATATTGACAAAAAAGAAAATGAATTTCTTGTTGTGTCTAGTATATAGGGGAGGGGGAGGGAGAGAGAAAGAACGAGAGAAAGAGAGAGAGAGAGAGAGAGAAAGAGAGAGAGAGAGAGAGAGAAAGAGAGAGAGAGAGAAATTATTTTGTTTTCTCCCTGCTTCAATTCTGTATGTTACTCTTCGTGCTTTAGAATCTACATTAAGTGATGGTGGTACAAACAGAGCTGAAAGTACTATTCCACAGGGCGATTACTTGCTCTTGAATAGCCCCATTCTTTTTTAGAGGTGGTGGTGCTTGTGCAGGAGATGTTTCCTATTGGTTTTGGCTTTTGACATTGTGGAAATTATTTCACTAAGTTTTAACATTCTCAACTTGTGCCCTTGTGTGTCAGTTTTCCATTGTTCATGTTTTCCTCTTTATTTGTGTGTCTCTGGCAGGAATGCAGCTCGAGCTGCCCACTCAATTCTTCCCCCTTTCCCTCTTCTTGGGCAGATAAGGATAGTCAAAAGACTAGCAAAAAAAGAACTACATTTGCATCATATACTTATAATTAGTTTTGAAGGCATATCCCTTTAATCATTGCCTTTAAGCTATGCTTCTTATCTCTCAAAGAACTTGAGGATAGTTCGAGATGGGGTTAATTGGATTATCTGTGGGGATTGTCAGTCATCCAGGTCATAGTTGTCTCAAAGATGCTTTTTCAAAAAGCAACTGAACTTTCTTGCTTTTTCCTTGAAGATGTTTCACCTCTTCTTTTCAAGAAGCTTCTTCAGTCTCCATGGAAAAACAAATTAAGTACGGGTGCCTTTTGAAAAAGCATTTTTGGAGTAAGTAGAATTGTGATTGGACCTTACATTTTTGTAAAAACTTAAATTCTAGGATTTCCTAGAGTGGAAGTAGAGAGTTCCATATTGGTTTTTACCTTTCAGTTGAAACAATAATTGAGGATTACATATAAATGTTTTAATTAATGCCACCAAAATCATATGATTCAGACCACAACTTCTTTTGTGGAGCTCCAAAAATCAGTCATTTGGTTAAAGAGCTTCTTGTTTCTCCAAGCTTCCATCAATCCTCAGATTATGCATGAAAAGTTTCAAATTAAGGAAGGTTGCCTTAGCCCATACCAGGAATGGGCACTGGGGGCAAAAAGCTATTTGTCCAATGTCTGTTTCCTTACTTTTCCATCTTCATCAATAGCTATAATCTACATACGCTTTAAAGACAAAATTAGTAATTCTATTGTTTTCTGGTTTTAATGATTTATTAGTAATTCCACTGATTTCAAAATGTAACTATATTGTTTTAAATATATTGATTTAAACTTCTTAGCAAATACTTTACAATGTAATGGGATTAATTAATTCTAATCTGCCTTGAAATTGTCCTATTATTTCCTCTTTCCCACTTTAAGCTCTGGGCATAATGAAGAATGAAATACAGTAGGATATTTGTTTCTTAATTTTAATTTAATTTATATATATATTTAATTTCACATTATTGTCATCACCATAAATAAATCTCATTCAGTAGCCTACAGCACATTTTGAATCAAGAAACATATTCAGTTCTGAGGGGTATACTTACAAAGTATGTAAGATCAAAAGATCATGGACAGGCCTAAAATATTAAATAGACATATTCAGAATAAAAAAGAAATAAATTAATATTTAACAAATGAAATAACATTCAGCAGCAGTTGATTGTTCCCCTAAGAAGTTAACAAAAATTATAGGCAAAGCATTTTCTCATATGCCCTTGTTCATATTAAGAAATCATCCATTGATTTGTTTTCTTAAAATTTTAGATAGATTTCCAAATCTAGCAAAATACATATTTTTTTAAAAGCATTTAAATTCATTTTGTCATCAATAAGCAGATCTGTTCTAAAATATTTATTGAGTTTATTCATAAGGGTTTAATATATTCTCTACATAAATTTCATTAGTTAACTCCTGTTTATTGAAATATATATATATATATATAAACATGTCCACATAACTGCAAATAATTTGATCTAAATTTTCAGGAGATTTTACCTTTATGCTCTTTAAGATAAATGAACCCTCATTATAACAAAGATGTTTTCCAGGGGTTAACTACCCAAGTTCAAATTCAGCAGCAAATGGCATTACTAGATATTTTTACTAGTAAATAAAGTAGGGGGTTCACAAGCAACTCCAAAACTTTGTAGGCATTCTAGGAGGACAACTGTGTTGTAGTAGCTAAGTATCAGGAGTCTGGCAGTCCTTTTCCAGACTAACAAATGTTATTACTATAAAAGACATAAATGTTTAATTGACTGTATATTTTTATATCTTTTACAAATATTTGTTCTGATTGTTACTCCTTCTAATTTAAAGCCCTAAGAAAAATATTTGTGAGAAATAAATCCCTGGCCTACTTTTAAGATAAGACATATGGAACTCTTTTAAAGATCTGAGGCAATATATTTTCATTTGGAAAAAAAAAATTATAGTGAGAAATCCTTGGATATCTCTCAGATGTTCTTGGATAAAGACTAAAGAACTTACTTAACAGAACGAAGTGGCTTCAGAAAAATAAAGCAACAGGATTCCTAAAATCTGGTGAGAATTTTCTATACTTTAAAACAGCATTATAAACTCATCCCATAATATGTCTTAAATTAATTTAAATATTCCCCAAGGTATTTTGGGACTTGTAGTTTAATAATGTAAATTAAGGGTCTTTTATACAATCTATGCTGATTAAGAACTAGGGAAATGAAGTCTTATGTATCCAGCAGCTTAAAAGACTACTGTCTCACACAAATTATTTAATAACTCTGCCAGTGATTGCTTTCAGAATTTGGGAAAAGGTACTATTACAATAAAAGAGGAATTGAACTCACAGTGTAAATAAATATCTGTTCTGTAGCAAATAGCAACAGAATAGAAAAAGTCAAAACACTTGGCTTTACAGAACCCATAAATATGTAAGATGATTTCGGGGTCCATATCATTTTTGCACAGAATTACTCATCTTAATCCTGCTAAAATGATTAATCTGGATTAAATGTCTTTCCCACTAATGTAGATTAGAAAATCATAGTTCCTCCCCATCGCAGTTTTTTTGCAGACAATAGCATCTTACAATATTATTTTATCATGAAGCTCCAATGAAACATTTTAAAATTTGAAATCATGTAACTGATTTGTTATTTATAGTGAAAAGCACTTTAATTTCAAACTGTTGAAATACATCGAATTTTGCAACTAAAAATTGGTAGTTAGTCTAAAACAGAAAAAGAAAGAATAGGTAATAGTGAAGTCATAACAAACAGAACATTGCTATAATGTCTTTGAAAAATAAAGAGCATATAATAATGAATTATGAAAAGGAGTTCAGAGACGCCCTATACCAGGATCCCCAACCCCCAGACTGGTCTGGGTCTGCAACCTGTTGGGAACTGGGCTGCACAAACAGTGGGCAGGCATGAAAGTGCACAAAGGTCCATTTGCATAATGATATGCGCACACATGAAACCATCACTTCTCCCTCCCCTGGTGTCGCCACTGTCAGGCCATGGAGCCAGAAAGGTTGGGGACCACTGCCCTATACAGTAGTGGCATCTGTATCAAATCACAGTGATAGCAAAATGACAAAGCACATGTGATAACATCACAACATTGCATTCTTATATCACACTGTTTAATGCAATCACATAAAGTAATGGCATTTATATGATTTCAACATGCATTTGTCATATGCCCCCCCCATCACATATGCTCATATACTTAATATGGATTTCTCTTCAAAAAGAATGTTATACACATAATATCCTTGTGGCAAATTTACAATATGAAGATATAAGAATTAAGCAAAGTATCAAGACAAAGTCAACATCACATACAAACTATCTTCCTAAAGCAGGAGAGGCAAATTTTATGCACCAGGAGCCAAATTTTTGATCCAGTAATTATTTTAAGATAATTAGGGCTATGGAGAGATAGATTAACAATATCTTGAATCTTCTGAGCGTGTTCGTGGAGGTGAGGATTTAAAGCTTTTCCTTTTAAGAGTTCTGATGGTGAGATTGTTGAAAAGATATATTTGAAGTCTTAGATCACTGCATTTCTTCCATCTGCATCAGAAAAAGGAAAGTTGTGCCATGTATCGGACTGGAGTGTAGATTTTGGAAGAATTACATGCAGGCTGTAGATTGCTTATACGTATCCCAAAGTAAAATGTTACCTTGTAATCAAATAAAACAATTCTTTCTTAGAAAAGAAGATAAAGAAACCTTATCTTGGAAATGATAAACCTACAATAATTAGATTTTAGGCCATGTTGTTTTTTCTGAATTTAAATGATACATAAATAATATTTCTACCAATTACTATTATTCAGGACCGTCAACACAAATAAAAACAAAAATGTAATTAAAATTTCAGTTTAAAACTACAAAAGGGTCACCTTCTCTCAACCTCCAAACCTGATTACATGCCAAAAGCATGCCTAATGTTTTAGGATTAGGACTAATTTAACCAGCCAAAGGTGGAAGTGCTTGGGAGAAAGAGATCCCTGCTGAGCTTTTGCTGTCTAATGCTCAGCATTCTATCATGAGTGGGGGAAAAAACTAATTTTCAGCATTGAAATATTGACTTTATTTTTATATTAGCCTTTTTTATATTAATATTATCTGGACAAAACAAGCTGGATTATATCTAAGCATCTTTTTAAAAAAAATTGGAAAACCATTTTTATATTTTTTTTTTTGGTTAGGAAATGCCCAACAGATAAATACTGCCAATATGGTTTATGCTGCACTATGTTACATCATTAGTCTGGCTAAATATTTGAAAATTAGAATCATGCTATTCAGCATGAAAAAACTGAAATTGTATAATTTTATTATCTTACACCATATCATAGACCCATTTTATTACATCTTTCATACATATATAACCATTATCATGCATTAAATTTCCTCTGCAGCACCAGCAGAAGATACCTATCCAAAAGAGAATATTAAAGTTGCAAATTATGTTACAGAATGCCTACTTTACTCTATGAACTATTAGTGAATACACATTCTCAGTGATGGACATGCCAAAATAATTTCAAAATAATTTTTGAAAACTAAAATAGCCCTTTATTGCTGAGAACAGGTAGAGCTATTTCTTAGTTTAGATTCGTGAAGAACTTTTAACTCTTGACATAAATTGTGTGCATTGCTTTGCCAGGCTCAAATTCGGGCATTGTTGCTCAAAGGATTCTGGGTAGAAACACTGGGAAAGTCCTTGCCTAAAAGAGATTTGAATATTCTACTGGAAAGGCTAGTGGGCTGATTTAAGATAACCTAGTTGTTTATAGTCCAAAACAATAAAATCTGTGTTTGCTATTTTAAATGACCCAATAATTAATTGTGCTATAATGAAACTTAGTATCATTTGATTCAAGCCTTGTCCAATCCAGCATTTTTGTAATTGTGGTTTTCAAACTGTATTCTGAAGAAAAAGCAGTGACTTTCATCAAAATTCTCCTAGTGGAGCACAAATCACATAATTTCCAGTCATCGTGATGGAGATGTGATTGTGATTGACATGAACTGAGCCAGGTGGGGAATGCTAGCAAACTCAGTTCATCCTGATGTCAATAAACTAACTTGTCCATGCTGTAGTCTCCTTCAAACTGTCTATAGTATTCATTTAAAATGTTCTGGGGAATCTAGAACAATGCAGTGGTTCTGAGATGGCAGCAGTCATCTCAGAACCACTGCACCATATCTTTCAAAAATCCTGGAGCACCAGGGAACTACCAGAGGACTGGAAAAGAGCTGATGTGGTTCCCATCTTCAAAAAAGGAAGAAAAAAAACAGACCCAGGAAACTATAGACCAATCAGCCTAACATCAATACCCGGGAAGATACTGGAAAAGATAATAAAAAAACAGATCTGCCAACATCTAGAAACAAGTAAAGTAATAACAAGCAGTCAGCACGGGTTTGTTAAAAACAGATCATGCCAAACCAATCTTATTTCATTCTTCAACACAGTGACTAAATTAGTAGACCAGCAAAATACTGTGGACATAATATATTTAAATTTCAGCAAGGCATTCCACAAAGTAGACCACAACCTACTTCTTAGTAAGCTAGAAAAAAGTGGAATAGATAGCACCACCACTAGATGGATTCGCAACTGGCTGGCAAACTGTACTCAACGAGTAGTCCTTAATGGGTCTAAGTCTACATGGAGGGAAGTAAGCAGTGGGGTGCCACAAGGTTCCGTCATAGGCCCAGTACGCTTCAATATCTTCATTAACAACTTAGATGAGGGAATAGAAGGGGAACTTACCAAATTTGCAGATGATACTAAGCTGGCAGGAATAGCTAACACCCAAGAAGATAGGATCAAGATCCAGATGGATCTTGACAGACTAGAACACTGGGTCATATCTAACAAAATGAAATTAATTTTAGAGAAAAGTAAAGTCCTACACTTAGGCAAGAAAAACCAAAAGTACACATATAGACTGGGTGAAACCAGGCTCAATAGCAGGAACTGTGAGAGGGATCTTGGGAGTCTTAGTGGACAACCAGCTAAATATGAGCCAGCAGTGTGCAGCAGCAGCCAAAAAAGCTAATGAACTCCTAACTTGTATTAACAGAGGGATACAGTCAAGATCAAGGGAAGTACTAATACCAGTCTATAAAGCCTTAGTAAGACCACACCTAGAGTACTGCATCCAGTTTTGGTCACCACATTATAAAAAAGATGCTGAGACTCTAGAAAAAGTTCAGAGAAGAGCAACCAGGATGATTAGGGGACTGGAGGCTAAAATATACAACGAACAGTTGCAGGAATGGGGCTTGGCTAGTCTAGTGAAGAGAGGGACCAGGGGAGACATGATAGCAGTTTTCCAATATTTGAGGGGCTGCCACAGAGAGGAAGGGGCCAAGCTACTTTCTAAAGCTCCTGTAGGCCAGGCAAGGAATAATGGATGGAAACTGAACAAGGAGAGATTTAACCTGGAAACAAGGAGAAACTTTCCGACAGTGAGAACAATCAATCAATGGAACAGCTTGCCCTCAGAAGTTGTGGGAGCGCCATCAGTTGAGACTTTCAAGAAGAGATTGGACTGCCATTTGTCAGGAATGGTGTAGGGTCTCCCGCTTGGGCGGGGGGTTGGACTAGATGACCTACAAGGTCCCTTCCAACTCTGATTATCTGTATCTTTGCAACATGTAGCAGGAGTCATTGGCAAGAAAGGATGTCCTAAAAGGCAGGTGTGAAAAAAAAAATCAGAGTAGAAAAAAATGAACAGACCATTCTCTATTGTTTTGCAATAATTTGTCAGCAATGCATAGAAAAAAAACATCATTTTTAGAATCATAATGACTCATTGCAGCTATTTAATTCTCATCTTTGTGATGTGGAAAGAAAATAACAAATTTTGTACAGTATATGATTTTAAAGGTTTCAGCATTTTATACAGCATTTCAACTGCTCTTTCAATAGTTTTCTTCATTTGTCTCAGTTCATTTTTATTGGATTTCATTTAAAAGAATAAGCATTTTTCACCCCATGCTAGGCAAACTGAGTTCTGAAACTTTTGCAACTGCAGCATTTTTAAAGTTCAATTGATATTCTGTGTCATCACAAGCTTGGAATCAAAGTCACTAGGAAGTCTCTGTAAGAGTAGAATGAAAGAATCACAAAAAGCTTAGGCAGCACTCAAATAAGTTTTCTTCTCGGGGTTAAAGCAAAAGCCATAACCAAGAAATAACCCTGCACGTAAGTGGATTCCAGTAATGCCCAGTCTCCCAATCTTTACAAACTAGTTATTAACTCCAACTGCCCCAAGCAACCTACATAGGAAGTGACTACCATAGCTGTGACCATTTCCTGCCATGAGGTGCTGCATAAAGGTCATTAAGGACAAAGGATTCCTTCAGGCAAAATTGAAGCACACAATCTTTCCAATAATCTTTTTTAAGGCAGCTTTAAAAATCAGTAAGTGGGAAGACAGTGATCTCCAGAACCATTTTGTTTTAGATCCTTTCACTTGTCTAAAAATACACTTGCCTTTTAAATATGTGGCACAATGTCTGTATTTATGAATGTGTCACATCATCAAACTGCAAATGAGCAACACAGTAAATTAATTTTCACAAATAAGTCTGTTTTCCTTTTATTTAAAATAAACTTTTGTGTGATTGTGTGTGTGTGTGTGTGTGTGTGTGTGTGTGTGTGAATCAAATTTAAAAATATAAGTTACAAAGCACCAAGCTATGCATGTACTTTTGATGTAATAGGTATATGTGCGTGTTGTGGGGGAAGCGATCACCACTGCATGCCATGAGCCTTGCTTTACTTGTCTGGTTGTTGTTTTAAGCACTTTAAAAAAAAAGGTTAAAAAAATAAAATGGAAATCTTTGAGCACTGTGTATGAAGGACTGATGACATATCTTTCGCATGGATTTTATTATGTAGTTTTTTTTAAAAGGGAAACAAAAACAATAGAAGACCACTCTATTAAAAAAAACAAAGACACCATACCAATACTGGTTACTGAAACAAGCAGTCTGAAATACACTGTAAGTTTTGTAAATCTTTTATGCTATCTGTAGGTAGAGTCCTATGTATAACTTTTATGCCATGTTTTCTTCTGTGACAACTGTGATCTTTGTTTGTCAGAAATTCCAAATGAAGGAAGGTTGCTTTTTTTCCTTTAATTTTTCCTTTTTTTTTCTTTTCTATTTCTGATGTTTCCTAGCAGAGTGTCTGAATTTAATAAAATACTCTTTCCTCCCCATAACACTTTTCTTAAGCTTTATTTCTTAAGGGGTTATTCCTTGGGAAAAAAAAAAACAGTTATGAAATTTTAAGGGTTATTCTTTAAAAAAAAATGTGATTTACAGTTTTGCTTAGAGGCAGGTATTTCGGATTCCATACAACCAAAGAAGTTGAGCAGATGGAACAGGAGGAACAAGAGTAGCTGTGTCCTCTGTTTTGAAGAAGCCTTTGGTCTTGAGGAATCTTTCCAGGCTGGCTTAAAGGTAAAGAAGGGAGAGTTGGCCCAAGAGCTGACATCTTGGCAGCAATCAGGACTGAATACAGACCATCTCCCCTCCTGTAGGAAGGAATTCTACACTGTATTTCTATTTAATTTACAATCCTTGGGTTTGGTTTAGTTTATAAATTAGCATGTTAAATACTAAGCTGTTCTTATGTGCACCTTTTGCGGAGTGTATAAACTGTATAAACACCATCTCCTTTACATTGTCACTTCTTATTGACTGATTTCCAGATTTGGAGCTTACCAGATGAGGGTTTATCTTTTATGATGTACAGCCCACTTTCTGTTTTCTAAGCTCTTAGATGGAGAGATACGAGCACATTATGTCATGCCCTCATTTTTGTAATATCCATGCTCTTTGAGAGCTCAAGAAAAGATAGACTGCAATATAAGCAGAAGATGAAGAGCAAGTAAAAAAAAGAGGACCAAAAGTGGAAAAAGGAGAAATGCATCATTGCACGCTAATTTACTCCTCCAAGCTTATTCCAGATTGGATCTTTTTTTTAAATTCACATCTAAATTGTGTCTATTTAGATTAATAGTAAAATTGACTTGCTGTTACTATTAACAATTTTCTATAGTTTATTGTTGCAAAATAATCTTAAAACTTAATTGATGTTTGATAAACCCGCTGAAGCTACAAGAAGAGAGTTCCCATATGATTATGTACAGTTTCAGTGCCTGATATAATTCACTAATGCTTCATATGCGTGCAGGAAAAATATCAACTGTGTAATATGTGGAAGCTGCATAATTTAAAATAGTAGGGATCTCATAGTGTATTTTAATGTATTACAGTGGAGTGTGAAGAGAACTTTCTTTTTGTTAAACTTCTGTTTATGGATTATTGGTAATTGATGCAAATAAATCACATCTAATAGCATAATTTCAACACTATTTATCCATAGTGTGTTTTACTAGCTAGAGCTTATGCTTTAAATAAGTAAGCAAACTTGTTTTTTTGAATAAGGCAGTTTATTTCCAATATATATATAATTGTAATTTTGGGGCTATATTTAAAGCAGAATTGTTTTGTTTGACCATATATATTATACAACATAAAGATGAAAAGAGGGACAAACCATGCAAGGAAGTTTTGTTTTTTCTATTAAAAAAAACACCACCAAAGTATCTACGGTTGTATAACTTCCATTTTAAAAAGGAAAAAAAAATAAAAGTTTTGGGCTTCCCACACTCCCCTTAAAATCCTTATAAACTCTTCATCATATGTTACACATGTAAAAGCTATTTACAAAATAAATGTGAAAAAGGTGAATAAAACTTTACAGCACATAGTTGCATAAAAGAGTAAGGACAACGTATTACAATACAGCCAACTGTTTAATTTTGTTCAGTTTTAAATTCCACACCTGCACACATCTACATGCTCCTTTCCAAAGTCTCAATGGAATTGTAGTAAGACACATACTTAGAACACATGGAAGACAGAGCAAAGCAGAGACAAATTTTCTGTTTCTTCAAATACAGCACAAACTGTACACCTGTTAGGGAAGTTGTAGTTTTGGTGCCTTCTGGTTTACCTTCCTTTTATGTTTCCAATAGCACAGAGTTTAAGTCCTTTAAATCCTGTTAGATTGACTTTCAAAGTCACAAACAGGCCAACAATAGAAGATAGATGGGGTTTTTGCAGAGGAGACATACAATTACCTAAATCCTAGGTAAACGTTCAAGTTTTATTGAATGTTCTTCAAGCAGAAGTAATAATGGAGTCACGCGAACAATTAAACTTTGGAAGTTTTTAAGATTGTTTAACTCAATGAAATATTTTAATACATTTTATACACTTACTGACCACCTCTTAGGCTAACACTTCAACCACAAGATACTGAAGAGCCTGTAACAAATAGGGAAATAAGTCTTCTCATGAAAGGCACATATAGACAACTTGGGACGCCTCCCTCAGAACAAAAAAAAAAAAAATGAAACAGGTATACTTGTAAGAAGGGCTTGAAGAGAAGTCAACATGGTAGCTGAAAATGGATGATCATAGCTCTCTGTCCTTTTTTCATGTTGCACACCAGATGCATATAAAAAACAGCTGTCATTTGACAGCACCAAGGAGGCACTTCTGTAATACTTTGACTTCAATTGAAATTTTTGAAGTATAAACCACCACTTTAGCTTGCAGTCCAACTCTACTTCACATGGAACTGGGTAGTCTCAATCTGATGGATTTTGTCTGGAAGGGAGAATCCAGTTGTGAGCAAAAGAGATGCTTTTTCACACATACACTGGCAGTGAGACAATGAACCCTTAAGAATGATTGCAAAATGTTTTTGTAAAAAAAAAAAAAATCACACACAGAGACACTGAGCCATTATTGTTAAATAACAAACCCAAAAGATAATCAGGGATATCCACCAGCAGGGATTGTTCAAAAAGTCAGAATTGTATGAGAGAAACATCGCACTTGCACAATGGAAACTCTGCCTCTTTTTCATCATGCATCACACAGCTTCAATTGTGCAATCACACAAATCATCTTGACTTTTTGACACCCCCTATGACACTTCTGGCTTACAATATGCTGCAAATTTTTAAGAGAAGGGAGCTGTGGCCATGCAACATACCAGTCACTTGCCCACATTTCCCAAGAGTGAATCTCTTCTCTTGCAGGCTATTATTGTTAGCGTTAGGCTGACAATAATAGCCTGCTTTCCTATATA
Source organism: Pseudonaja textilis (assembly GCF_049901715.1). Lineage (NCBI taxonomy): Eukaryota > Metazoa > Chordata > Lepidosauria > Squamata > Elapidae > Pseudonaja > Pseudonaja textilis. The sequence continues at coordinate 96,166,268 of NC_142008.1, forward strand.
TATAGGAATGACATACTATAATATTGAAGTAAGGGAAGAAACACAGAAGACTGCATGGATCCAGAAGCAAGAGGTTGGTCTAATTTCATGTGGAATTGTTTTACATCTCTTTATAATCACTGCAAATTCTATCAGATAATTTATAAAGAGGGTTATGACAGTTCAACAAGAATGCTTTGAATGTTTGAAAGTTCAGTATAGATGCTACATACAGTGTTATTTTAAAATTGTTTTACCTGTTCAATTACCAAGTCACCAAGACTAGCTTAATCAAGACAGACAGTTCTTCTGACCCTTTCATTCCACAATGAAAATTTAGGCAGGTTTGAGAGGCCTGTTTTGTTCTTGGTTAGGAAGTTACAGAATGAGTATTAACTTTGTCTTTGCAACTGTGCAATTGGAGAATCAATAACCAATAGGTTCTTGACCTTGCTGTGTAAACAGGACCTTAGTTTTGCACCAAAACATAAACGGCTTCCCCACCCCTCTTTAAAAATAAAATACTTGGAATAATTATCAAGCTGGCAAGCTCCCATTCATTGTTATTCTGTTTTGGCCCTACTGCTGCATTTTTGGTGATACATACTTTCTGAAAATATAACTTTGCAAACAATCCTGCAGGGACAGTAAGATGGCATTGGGTCAAAGTGTGACATTTAGTGCCTAGTGTTGCTGTCAATTGATATTGGTGGAGAGGAACCATCAACTTTAATGCACTTTGTTCTTAAAAAGTCCAGATACAAAAAGCATTTCTTCAAAATAACATGTTTACAAAGAATTAACCTACAGCTAACCATTCCTACAAAAAAATAGCCATTTGTCATTAAACCACAGACATCGTAGAATGAGCTAGGCAGACTATAGTGAAAAATGTACTACACCATGTCTATAACCAGTGTGGCATACCCATTTAAATGCTGCATTTAATATTAGCAACACCAGCATTGAAATCTATCCTTAACCAAGGATATTTTATCCTTGCCTTATCCTTGTTTTTGTTATGTATTGATTTTGCGTTATAACCTAATATATTCATTAATTTTTTAAAGCCTGAGTCTTATATTTGGTGTTACAACTGGAATGTCATCCGTGTGTAATACCTGGAATACGATACATAAACAAAACAACACAACATGTGGTAAGACAGTTATTTCAATGAAAATGATGTTTCCCTTTCATTCAGTGATAACGATTTTGGAATGTATCTGCAAATACTGACATTCAAGAGAAATTTACCACTTTTTCTATTATTATTATTATTTTGCAAGGAGGAGAAAGAGTACTTTTGATGTAGGCTATGCTCTACACAGCAGGTTGCTCTGAGACATCCACTGAATTTCAAGAATGTCAGGATTTTGATTTGCTTTCCCCCCAAAATGATTTTTTTTCATTTTCTTTTTCAATTAAAACATACCTTAACAGGAAAGTGGAGAAAGTTATTTCACAGCAACATTTTTTTCTTAAGGGTTATTCAACTCCTTCCAAGGGGTAACTATCTTATATTGAGGCATAAGGGGTGAAGTAGTAACTATTACACACCAAAACATGTATCTTAAAAGATCAACTCTCATATTTATTCATCACAAGAGTACTTCCTGCTTTTATGACCAAATGAAATTCTACAGAAACATAAGGTGTGGAAATCTTTTATAACCACAAGATAAAAACAAATGTTAAGTCTCTCATTTTGAAGGAATTTCGAGGAATAGCAAAATGGAAAACCCTACTTGATCTGCAACATGTAATAAAATGGCTCCTTGGTTACTTCCATGTGGTATAATGAGAAAACTAAGAGAAAGACACTGTTGAAAATAAATGTAGCACCATGAAAAATCCAATATTGCTCTTTGTAACAGAGAGTGAGTTGTGGAAGTTACCAGTAAAGCAGAAAATGGCACGGACTTGACATTTCAGCCCTTCATCATAACAAAGGCTTGAATGGAATCATGTCAACTTACGCTCTGGAAATTCTAAAATATTTTTAAAAAAAATCATTGAGGCTCCTTTTTGGCACATCTGCACAGGGTCCTGGTGTGCTTTCCTCTACCTCTTCTTGTTCTTCTCCAAACCTAAAAATCACATACTGCCTGTATTCATCCTTTCCCCGACTGAACACAGGAAGTTACATAGAAAAGCATTGTTAACTAAAACATGGTACACATATGCCACCTTAACAGGTGATTCACTCACACTCCACACAATTATCATTTGCATAAGCTAATTTTCTCCTTAAAATATGCCCTCATGAATTCTACATACAGTATTGTGTTATTGGTATTAACCACATCCTGTGTTCCCCTCTAGACTGTACTATCTGTCATGAGGGGATAGGAGCAGAGTGCTATTCAAATGGGGATACTGTCACAGCCTGAAAGGAAAAATCAAACTGGAAAGTTTGCATCCTTAGCTCAGACTTGTAAGAAAATCTTATATGAGCTAAGCAAAAAATGTGACTATATTTTTAAAGGCACAGTGAGTTGTACCATTTAGTACTGTATCATTTAGAATTCATATCATCAGTTGTATATATCATGTTAGTCTTGCAACAAAACCAAAAGCATTTTGAGATGCTGTTAATGCCAACAGATTTACTGCAGCCAAAGCTTTCAAAGCCAAAGTTGCAATATATCAAATAGTCTGATGCCATAGCTCTCTTTGTGACTTTTGAAAATTAGAGACGACATCATTGTAGGGCAGGGGTGTCAAACTGGAGGCCCATAGGCCAGATGTGTCACGCAGAGGCCATGCCCACCCTGGCTTCACAAAGGCAAAAGTTGAGATACATCACGATATATCACGTGACATAATCAAGTTTGACACCCATGCTTTAGGAGGAGGAGGAAAACAGCAGTGCCCTTTACATGTGGTAGAGATTATGCACCTTTCAGGGACCATTATAGCTCTGCAGTAATAATCTTCAAGTGCAGCTGAGACTATACCATGCATAATCCTGAATTTGCTTATGTCTACAAGATTTTGATGCATGTGCTAGAAGTCAAGAAGATACAACCCTCCCTGTAGGAACCTGACAAAGACCAAGCTATGATAGATGGAAGATTTTGGAATTTGCTTTTCTAGAGGAAAGGTAGAAAAGGAGCAACAGATATTTTTATGGGAACATTCAAAACCTCCCAATATCATCAACTGCCATTCAGATAACAATGAGAGGAGTTGTAGGTAGATAGGAATCTACCATGTAAATGTGAACCTACAGCAGTGATTAAATGGAAGTGGGCTCAATTCATGAATATCTCTGATCTTGTTTGCCCAGTTCCAAGGCCTCTTTCAGATAAATACAGAAAAGAGGTACCATGGACTAATGAAAATTAGGAGATAATTAAGAAATAATTAATTGGAGGAATTCTATTTCTGATTCTCTCCTCCTCCAAAAAGTTCCTTTATTTGCAGATCCGGCATTTTGAAGCAGGGATGAAGCAGCTTATCCCATCAGTTGGATAACTGTAGTCAATCCCAAATCAAGATATTTCAATGGGCTGAATGAATGGCCCTCCTTGTATCAGACCTACCTCAGCATTTTTGTTTTGTTTCGTTTTTGACTGCCATCCTGGGGATAAGGAAAGAGGAGAATAAATAAATTCACAAATCACAAAACCATGGTGTGATTAAATTAATACCTGGAGGAATTAGAAAGCAAGGATAGGTGAGGGGTAGGTAGAAGGAGAGTTTCTTGCTCCACTGCAGATCGAGGTATCGAAAAAGACAAAGTAAGGCCAGTACTGGGAACTTTCAAGTGTGGCTGCACCTATGAGCACCCTCCTCCATTCTCAAGACAAGGCTGTTACCATGGGCAAGCCAAGTTTTCCTTTCATCCATTCTACAAAGCTTCAACGGCTACCTAAAGATATTGGTGGAAACGTAAAGAGGCTGTACGTCGGGGAGCTGAACGCCCCTCAGAGCTGCCTTTACGATGCTGTGGCTCACTCTGCTGGTTAGGAACTGTCATGTTCCCTGGTGTGATTGAGGAAGACCGAGCTTTGGTTGACTCTAGGCTGCTAAGCCCAGAGTCTTTGTTGTCCCTTAGTGCACCTCTATTTGAGGAGTCTAGTGGACCAGCCTCAGTAGTCCCCAATACATGTTGTTCTTTCCACTCGTAATTGAGGTCTTTGAGACCACCAGGGACCACTACAGTATGGCGCCGCCAACTGTTCTTCTTGCGCCGTGTCTCAGGTGAGTGTGGCTTTCGCAGGCGCACTGCCAGCATGTCATCTGCAGAGCCGCGGAGGCGGAGTCGAAGTTGTTCTGTGAGGGAAAGCCGGGTATGGACCTCAGGGGCACCCACAGGCTGCAATGATTCTTGACTGCCTGGGGAGCTGGAACTTGGGACATCAGTACTACCCTTGGAAGAAGACTCACTATTGTGTCGGGGCCGCAAAAGCTTGCGCCGTGCCAGAGTGTCACACTGCATGAGGTGATGGGAACTAAAGGAGGTTCGGCTGTGTGATATCTTTTCAGAAGCAGCAGCCCCCCCTTCCTCCACTACTGCCACACCAGCTCCTTTGGGAAGCATCCCAGACTGTTTTGGCACAAAGCTATTCTCAGTATCTGTCTCCACATGGCTAAATTCACTCCGCTCATCATCTGCCTCCTCCCCACGGCTCTCTGCTACTGACTGCACCTCAGAGCATAGGCTGCGATCAATGGTAGACAGGGTGGAGTAACCTGATACAATTGAGCGGGCATCCAGGGCCAATTCTGGGCTTCCTCGGGTGCCACTTTTCTTTCTACTTGTTCTGCTTCTAGTTTTTCCCGGCTTTGGAAGACATCCTGCACATCAGGAACTGGAGCTCTGCTGCTATTCTCGAATCTTTCAGCCTCTCTTTCTTCCTCCTGAGCCACTTCCTCCTCCTCCTCCTCGTCTCTCTTGACAGCTGACTCATGCTCAGAATCATCATCTGTGCTGCTCCCAAAACGCTTGGCCTCTCTCCGCTTCTTCCTCTTGCGGTTGACGGCTGAGATGAAGGAGATGCCAAGCATCTCTTTATGGTAGTGCTCTTTCCGTGAGCCACATGAAGCCTGGAATAGAAGCAAAAAAACCCAGAGCATTTTAGAGGGCTAAAGAACAGATACCAGAAAAATATCCAGTGACATTAGCATTGTTTATTTGATGGATTGCCCTGGATAGTAATGTCTTACCCCACATAATCCTTAATATAGATTAGCAATATATATTAGTATAGCATAAACATATTATGCTTTTAAAAAAGTGAATTATTTTCCCTGTTTTGGAAAACATATTTGCAGATAGAGCAATTAGAAATTCTAATTTTAGGATCCCCTAAATGCACTAAAACACCTTCAGATATTCCCCCTAAAGATTCTCAGAGATTCTCTTTTCTCTCCAACTTTATTCCCCTTCTTTTTAATTGAATGTATCATGCACACTATGAAACTAATTTCCGGCTTCCAGTTCTTTCTCTTTTTTTGGCCAATAATGTTTTAGAATAGTATATTGGTTGCTACATATACCAATCAGAAAAAGGTGGAGTGGGGAGAAAGGAATCATGGGAGGAAATGTGGAATAATCTTATATTTAGTTTAGGGCAAGAAAGAAAAGGATAAGTTAAGTCTGTACACTAGAGTACAACTCAGTCATCTGCAAGCTGCTGAGAAGTACATTATGCAGCACACTCTGAAAATGCATTAAAGCAGCACACCCTGAAAAGGGCAGTGATAGCTGCTGGCAAAATATCACAACAGAAAACTAGGCCATGGCTATTTAGTCAAAAAACTTACCATGCTTGAGTGTCTATAAGGTTGTTGTTATTTTTTTTTAAAAAAAAAGGCACACCAAGTGCCAGATTAATACAAACTCTTTACTTCTAACTTGGGGAATTTAACGGCCTTGTGCTTAACCATCTTTTTTTCATCCCCAACATCTCTCAAAGGCAAAAATAATCCAGAGGAGATCTTACCTTTGATTTAGCTGATCCACTATTAGTTGAATCTGCAGGGATTAATACACGAAAAAGGAGAGTTAAAAACAGACCTGTCCAAGATTAGCAAATTGAGGGGTTTAATGATTCCAAAGAGAAGTTACCCAGGAGAAAATCTATGTGATCACTGATTTGATACTGACTTGATGGCATGCAATCAGAGGATCAATAAGGGCAAATAAGCAAACTATCCAGTGATTCTCCAGCTAAAACATCAACATGGAAAATTGAGGGAAGAGTTGTAAAATTCCTATGCTACATTCTGCCTCTCAGTGTGCTGGCCGCAGAAAATAACTGCAGGTATGAGAGGAGCCTCACATGCACTAAACTGGAATCTATATGATGTAGGGAGGGACTTATAACTGCAAGTTTTAGATTGACACAGCTCCCTTTGTTGTTTTAATAATTCAATCACTAATTACATATTCAAGACTACAGTACTCCCTTTTGACATACCTGTAGGGGAATTTTGAGAAGTAAACCCCAATTTGAGAAGTAAACAAAACACACAATTAGGTATTCCAAAGACAGTTACTCTTTCAATATTTTTTTCATGAAAGCAAATCTTTCTTCCCAGCCATTTTATTACTTTTTATTAAATAGTTACTGGAAAGGAAGATCTCCAAAATGACCAGAAATATACCAGAGAGTATTTTGTAATTGATCAAGAAATGTATTTCATGTCATTTCATTTTTGAAACAAAAAGATGCATCAACAAAATGATGCAGTTGTGATGACCAAATGAAAGAGATGCAGCCCATGATAACAGTTTCTGCAATGGAAATGACCAATACATTTGTGAACAGGGACAATGAAATTTAGTGTACAAAGCACACAAAATGAGTATCAGTGGGAGACCTATCACCAGTCATCATTACCAATCTCCTGTAGGGACCTAAACAATAGAAGCCCCTAATTAGCTATAAAGGAATAAGAACTATATACATGATGTTATACATGCACACATTTGCATACACACATGCATTCACACAGGCATAGGCACAGAACTAATTCTATAAAAGTATCAACATTTCATTTAAAAAAAGCAACACTCATGCATAATTCCTGACTCAGTTTGGCTGGATAACTATAAATATAGCCTGAAACATTTAGAGAGACTGTAGCATATTTTCCATGGAGGTATGGAGAAGAGCTGAATTATTTTAGGGTTTAATCTCTCATCTCTACCACTTTCCCCAAAGAGGAGGAGGAGGAGGAGGAGAAACTAATATAGATCCCAAATGAAATTATGCAATCAGTTCTAAAGAGATATACTAATTCCTTAGCACAATTGAAGTAAAACTTAATGGGATTAGGTTATAACTCAGAAACTGTTCCAAGGGATAATGCTTGAACCACTAAAGATACTAACATCCTTTCTTTCTGGATTATTGCAATCTGTACGTGTGAAGGGTCCAGAAATTTCAGTTATTCACAATGACATTATGGGGCTGTTAACTGAAACTAGAAGTTCTTCACATTATAGCAATACTTCGTTGTCTCTTTGTAGTCAACATCAGGGGCTGAGTACAGAGTTTGTCCTAACTCCCACAAACTGAAATATCATGAGATTTTGGTAATCTGATGTAAGGTACTTATGTGACATTTTGAAAGGTTTCAGAGTTCCCTAGGATAAACGAGGAATGTCTTTAGAGATATACTATTTCAGTGTTACCAATGCTCATTTCCAAGATTTTTATCTGTACTTTCAGATCACCCTGCAAGGCTCCTCTTTAAATGCCTTGCCAAGAAAGGTGTGTTAGGAAGCAAGTAAGTAGAGAATCCCTTTCAATCACAATCATCATCATCATCATCATCATCATTATGGCATTTTAGGTTTCATTTATTTATTTATCTATTAAACTTATCACCCACCCATCTCCCTCACAGAGGGGCATGGAGGGGTTGAGTGAGTACACAATTTTACACAACCATACACAATTTTAATATTGCCTTAAATAATTTCAGAGCATTAATACATATGTGCATATATTTACAAAACAATAACCCACAATGATCAGACAAATCAAAAGAATTCTAAGCATTATAATAGCCTTTTAAGAAGGCTTAAGATCATTTTATGTATTCATATCTTGGGAGGCTCTCATAAATCTTTGGGAATAGCAGTCATTGGCCAAATTCTATACCTTGCATTTCAAACAACTGTATGCAGATAAAAGAGATAATTTGAGGAAATTGCTTCCTCTGGCAAATTAAGTTGCTTCAGGGAGCCCTCCTAAAGATAACTACTAATAGGCACTGGGAACTAGGAAGAGAGTAGCAACTGCCCAATGCTAATGTAGTCGTCTAAGACAGTGTCCTCCTATGCTGTTCATTTGAAGCACTGTCCACAGCCAAGCCAGAAAACCAAAGAAAGCAACCAAGGGACAAATGCAAAGTGTGGGGGGGGATGGGAGAAGAAGCTCTCAAATGAAAGTCAGAGGTAAACAGCTTTGCAATCAGTAGGCTGTAAGCAGCCATCACCCTATTCTTTGCAGCCTTCAAACCACCACATCATGACAGTGCACTGCTGAGTATCAATGGCACAATTTCTCATGGTTTTCACCAATCAAGAAGTAAGACAGCTATGTTAAGCTCCAATGAGCTTTTTTTAAATAAAAAAAAAAATTCAAACCACCCTCCCTACAAACGGACAAAGAATTTTAAAATTCTGTTCTGACCCTTTCAGTGACATTAGTCATTAAATTAGTCCTTATGGTTCTCTCAAAATCAATTTGAAAAAGGGCTTTTAGTCGACAAAAATGGTTCCTGTCCCAACTGAAGGAACCAAAGGAAATTTGTCAGAATTAACCTTGATCTTTTCATAAAATAAGCACATCATCAAACAGGTGGTTTGACAAACCATTTCTGAACAAGCTTCCCCACACAAGTACACACATATATTTGCCACAGCAATGTCAGCAACAATGAAACCAATGGACAAATTAATGGATGTCCCCACAAGGCCTACTCCATTGCAGGTTTGACCGCAACATTCATGTGGAATTAGTGGCTGGCAATCACAAGAGAGAGAAAAGGCAAAACAATCACACTGACTCAACACCCAGAGCTTAAAGAAGTACTGTTTCTGAAGGAAATGGCATCACACTTTGAGATAAAACCTTTACTTGAATTTTGATATTTGTGGGTGAAAAAATATACTATAGGCTCTAGAGGACACTTCATCAAATTGTACATCAGACTCAAATCTCAGTTCAAAATTAGATTAGACAGATAGGAAGGCTGGGTGAAGAATGTCCCTCAGTACATTTTGCTGGACATCCGATAATAAGAATTTATCCAGACAACTTTACTGAGAACTTTTAAAATTTATGACTGTGATTATTTTATTTTACACTGTTCAGTTTTTCTTATAATTTGATATCTATTCATTAAATAATAAACCTCAGTGACAGCTTATCCCTTGTAAGTATTATACTTCAACCTTAAAGTGTAACTGTAAATATACTTAATATAATCACTTTTAATTCTTGTTTTTAAAAATGGCCTATATATGTTTTAATGCTTCACCACTCAAGTTAGTTATAATATAATAAAAGGAAAAAGAGAAAATATAATGGGAAAATAGGAAAATAATCTAATAAAAATGTAAACGTACTCTGTGACACAATAAGTCATGTTAAGATACTGAGCATATGATTTATGTTACTAATGCTGTCAAAGATAAGAATTAACCCTTTTATTCTTCTCAAGCCTATAAATGGTGATTAAAAAAAGATTTTAAAAATACTAGGAATATACAGAAGGGTTACAAATGGTTAAAAAAAAAACTGTATAGTGGCAAATTCAGTTAATCAAACTGTTGCATAAGTTGCTCCCCCATCAAAAAAACTACTTAGAAATACCCAGAAGTATTTGTTTTAAATTGAGATCTCATTTGTCACACTTTCATACCCAGTTACTTGAAATAGGAATTTCTACTGGTTGAAGCTCCCTGATTTTAATCAGGAAGGAAAAATAGCTGGAAGGCAAAACCACACCTTAGTCTTTACATTATAGCAAATGCCACCAGTGTTCTTTTAAATTCAACATGAAAAATCCAATAAGGAGCCAAAATCTAAAGTTCTGCCTTTCCCCTTCTCTCATAATCACCCAATGGAATTAGTGCATGAACATCAGAGCACAACCACACTGTACCAGCTCTAGAGCTCCGGCAGATCCGCTGGAGTTGGAAGGAGGAGGAGACACAAGATAAAGAGAGAAAAGAGAAGAAAGACAGCAGAAAAGTTAAAGGCAGCTATAACTAGTAGAGGACAAAAACATCACTATTAATCAGAAATATGCTCATCAGCATTAGCAACCATAGATGGAATATAGGAGAGCTAACCCTAAATGTTGGTTTCTCCTCTAGTGATGCAAAGGCTACTTCACCACTAGCACAGGTATAAACTAGATTGAAATGGCCATATATGCCTAAATTCTGAGGATTACATCATTACTTTTGCTGCTAACAAAGCAACTGGCAAAGCATCAGAGAAAACATGGAAAGGAGGCCTTCCTAGTTGCTGCCTCCATGAAACTCTCTCCAGTTCAATGTTTCAGAAGCTGCCAGATTATCTCTTTTTTACACATTTGGCTCAGATTAATCCATAACTGGCTGGGAAATTCTGAGAATTGCAACCCATACATCTTAAAGTTGCCAAGCTTAAGAAACATTGGATTAATAGAACCTTATGCAGTAAAAAGGTAGCCACATTCATATATTCATGGGGAATTGTTGGACCTGATTTTTTGATTCAAAAGTAGGAAAAGATTGGAACAACTATGGGGAATCTTGTGCTGGGGGATTTTCATGTCCATTTAGATCTCATGATCTCATTTAGTCAAAACTTTCAGTCTGCTTACCTGAAGCATCCCCCGATGCTGCTGTTCTTCCAATGTTGGGTAGAAGGTATTCAATATTTGGCATTGATTGGGCCTCTTGTTCATCTATAGGGGTCTGTAAAATGAATACATATGAACTTAGACCCCCCCAAAAAGGTTTAAACTATATGTTGATTTAAAATGGAAAAGAGGGTTCAAATTCTGTATTCTTCATCCTGTGACTATTGAGCGAATTATAGGTTTAAACTACTTCCATTATGAAGGGGGTTTGTGTGGACAATGTCTTTATTGTTTCACTTAGTTTGGCATGAGGGCCATGATAGCACTTACATGCCTTTTTATATGCGCACAATTAGCGAACCAGTTGTTACATCGGCAGCATCCCACCACTAGGCCAGTTGCTCGCTCTCAGCACCTTCCTGGGCTGTTATTGTGGGGAAAATAGGAGGCAGAAGCAGATGTAGTATTCAGCAGGTTCTGACCAGTTCTGGAGAACCGGTAGCGGAAATTTTGAGTAGTTTGGAGAACAGACAAATACCACCTCTGACTGAGAATTTTACAATATCCTTCCCCTGCCATGCCCACCAAGCCACACCCACAGAACCGGTAGTAAAAAAATTTGAATCCCACCACCGGACAGGAGGTATATTCTTTGTCTTGAGCTGACCATTTTTTTTTAAAAAAAAAGATGAGATAAAGATCTGATAATGCTAAACCCATAAACCAAAATAGCCCAGTTGGCAGGTTGATGGAGCAGAGAAAGGATAAGACCAACACTCTATTAGTCTGTAACTCAGGTTTTGTTTTTGGACATATGTTTAAAATCCTTCAGAAGAATGCTAAATCTGTGTTCAGAAGTAGCCCAAGGGACAATTTAGCAACACAAATAAGGCAACATGAAAGATGGCTAAAGTATCTGCCTGAAGTTACCTAAATCAAGCCAATTAAGGTCAGCCATCTAGTATTTTTTTTCTACCAGTAAGTGACAACAAGAGGAAGAGGAAACTAACAGTTGCTGCTCACATTAAAGCTGTAAAAACAGCCTCAGTTAAGGTTGATTGATTTCATCCCTGTTGCTGGGCAGAATAATTGGCTTATCCTCAAGTGTCACATTTTTCATAGTATTCTGATTAAAAATTAGAGATATTTCTCTATATCTTGAGAAATCAGCAGTCAGCCATAAACTGAGTATTGCCTCCTTCTTAGTCACTTACCTTTTCACCTTTTTCTTCTTTGTCACTGAAAAACCAATCTGACTGTGGGAAAAAAACAAAGGAGAAATCAGAGAACCAAATAAAATCAAGCATATACTCTATATATAGAACACAGTGCTAAAGGAAATCAGAGCAGGGTGATTACAAAAAGTTGGGCTGTGAACCAGAACATTTTTCCTAGCTTTTAACTTTTCATGAGGCACATATAGCTTATTAAATGAACCCAGAATTACCTATCGAAATGCTATTGCTTTGGGAGGGTTGCCTGTCTACTATAATATTTTAAGATAAAATCCTCAGAAGCTAGAAATAAGTTTCTCTGTAAAATGGCTTTCAAGGTTTGGGGTGAATATATTTGTGATTACATAAATATTTGCCAGTAGGTACTCTCTCCCCCTCTCTTACGTTCAACATATTTCCCGCTCCCCCGCAAAAAGAAAGTTAGGTTTAGTTTCAGATTCAAATAAATTTTTAAATCTGTTGCAAGACTTGTGCAGTGTTTCATTCCACCACTGACTTAATATTCAAGAGCTAATTCAATATAATTTATATGCTCTGAATCGTTGTGTGAAGTCATACATGATTACTGTCCTAAATTATGAGTCTATGAATCAACTGATACATCTTGTAATGTTTTTGAAGCAAGCACTTGACACTTTCTCTGGTCTTCTGCTTGCGATCATTTAGAGTTGATCATATTTTACATGCTAATATGGTGCACTAGATAATACAAAATGCACCTGCCATGTCGGCCCAAGTTCACTGCTTACTGAAATTTAGTTGAACATTTTAAAACAGATAAGCCATTTACAAAACCATTTCTTGAACTTCTGAATGAGGAAGTTACCAACTCTTTGAAAAAAAATGGGCATGCTCAAAGAATAAAGACTTATAAAACTACAGCATGATTGGCTCTTTCCAGCTATAATGGAAGCTGGGCTAGGACCAAGAAGATCCAAGTTGAAATCTCTATTTAGCCATGAAGTTAACTGAGTGATTTGGGACTTAACCTTTTTTCCCCAGTCTAATATATTAAACAGGATTGGTGTAAGGATAAAAAGAAGAAGTGAGAGAAAAGAATGGTGTACACCAACATATCCTTCTGAAGAAACAGGTTGCATATAACTTCCATACACTATTTATGTGGAGCATGATCATATAGGCATAGTAAATAAATTCCCCTCTTCTGCCCTAAAGATCGCTGGGGATTACTGAAGTATATCTTTACAACTCTAAAACAATAGAAAGGATTTTTAAAATTATTATCTAAAAATAGAAATCCTTTGAACTATTTGCAATTATTTCTGTAACTGAACACTACAATTCAAGTTGAAGGATTTGCACACTATTAAATAAAGAACTGGAATCAGAAGAATTAATATTTTAATAAAGTTTCTTACTATTTTGTTTTCCTTTGACTCGGTAGTATTATTACTGCACTTCATTTATTTAAAATAGCATTGGGAAAGTGTGACTGCCCTTATCCTCCTGAATTACAAATACTTCTGCTAGTACCTGTCATTCAGTAACATCTAGCAGATCACACATTGCCATTCCTTCTATAGAACAATCTTCCCCAAATTGAGAACCTTTCCAACAAATACTTGGGTTTCATTTGATAATTCATTTGATGATGACACCAAGCAAGGATTTCTGAAGACAATTTTAAAAATAACTCATATACATAATCACTGATATATATATAGAATCAGACCCTTCTAAATTGCCTACTATATAGATCCTAGATTCAAACCCCTTGCTCCTTACGTGTTGAATGAGGGTCTCCACAATTTTATAGCGATCAGGCATATGTGTCACCATATCAGTCATGTTATCCTCCGACGTTCGAACTAGAGTGGGACCAAATACCAAGGCAAGATTCCGCGGCTCCATCTGCAATACAATCCATTGTATTTTTGTTTCTATAAGATGAACCGTTGTCAACAAGGCTGGAATGAAGTTATATATCTTATCTCTGCATTCATGTCACATTAGCCTCTTTGCTTTGAGCTCTAAGAAAGCCCTATGATTTTTTTCATGCACTTCATCCACAAAGAATTGCTTTACATATGGCAAAGAATCAAATTCAAGAGCAATTTTAACTCAGGGAAGTCAGATTTCTAAATTCTGCAGGACACAAACAAGCATAGCAGGGTTCATGCAGCAGGAAGGGATGTTGCAATTAGCACACTCATCTCACATTCTCCTAATACAATGGGGAAATTAGAAAGTCTGTTATTTATACAGCCCTTTCACTACAGATATCTCTTTGTAGAATTCAGTAAGGAAGGGAGCAAATTGGGAGTTTAGAAATGTACTTTTATATAAGGACTACAAACAGAATCATTCAAGAAACCAGGCCTAAAACACCATATGGGAATTCATCAAAGTACAACAGGGGAAAATTTTGTTTAAACCCATCAAGGTTCAATCTTAGGCCATTCATAAATATGTGCTGGGTAACAACAAGGGGACGTCTGGGGACTTCCAAGGGAGATTTGACAAACTGAAGATAGCTTTTGCAGAGTTGATGACCATGACAATGACCAAGGAACCAGTTGGAGAAATGGAACCTCTGCAGATAAGGAAAGGATGGGCAATTGCTCATATATGCTCTTAATGGCTGCTCCTTGTGAGGAGACTAAAGTTTTTCCATGAGTTTGAATGACAGGAAACCAAGGGATTAGCAATCTGGCTTGCAATGGTAGCTGTTCCTTTTAAAGGACAATAAATCTAATCACTTTCAGAAATTGCCTATTAGCCATTTAATGCTATAGAGATCTTCCAAATGACTAGATTGAAAAGTCTTCATTGGATGAGTTTTTATCTTTAACTCTGAACACACACACACACACACACAAATAACTATAAGTTTAAGAACTTAGAGGAGCGCCATCACTTGAGACTTTCAAGAACAGATTGGACTCCCATCTGTCAGAAATGGTGTAGGATCTCCTGCTTGGGCAGGGGATTGGACTAGATGACCTACAAGATCTCTTCCAACTCTGATTATCTGTTATCTGTTAAACTTAAAGAATCTGAACTAAACAGCGAAAACCTTGCAATGTTAAATTCTTGGGCAAAGATTCTCGCTCTAATGAATATTCAAGAGGTGATCCTTGACATTCCATTATGGAAAGATTTTCTTAACCATAATCCACAAACCCCACAAGATATAGAACTAGCACAGGTATCTTCATTCGTGAACTTCAGACATATTGGGCTGTTATGTCTATCATCCCCAGTATTTATTCCAAAGATTGGAAATCCTAAGAGCTTTAACAAATTGGAAGAGAATCAGATTGGTGAATAAAAATTTGGAATGTAAAGCTGATAAGTTCCCAGGTAAAATCTTAGTGATATTTGAAGAGTTGCATCCCACAATCAAACTAAAAATTCCATTTCCTGGATCATATACCTCTTAATCCTCCTTTCCATGAAATAGTTGAATATTCTATTGTACATAGGTCACTAGATAGGGAGGGGAAGAGCTAACGTTACCTTATTCTTTTCAGAATGATCTGCAATTGTCTTGAGATGTTCCACCAAGAACTTGAGGGTCTCATAATAATGGCCTGGCAAATCCCGGATCTGAATCAGAGATGGAAGAAATATATACATTTTTTAAATAAAACCAATCCAGAGTATTTATTTGTCTCATTTTATGACAGATGCAGATGCAAGATCCTATTCCAGATTCTCTCGCCTTTTCTAGTTTCAAGCCATTATTTTGCTTTTATAAAATTGGCATAAAAGAAGTGGTACTATAGGAACATGCCAACTGTAGAATTCCACTGTTCTTCCATAGTGTACATTTACTCTTACAAGAACTTTTAAAGCATTCGAATAATATGTATACTGATATGTCCTGCACTATGACAAGGGTAGACAAGATTTCCTAATGGTTAGTGCATGTTCTTTGCTCTGTAGGAAAAGTATGTTTTTCTTGCCTTAGTAGCGTCCACTATTTCTTGTATTAATGCTGTGTGACATTTCCACCTTAAGCTTGTTTTAAATTAATTACCCAGATGGCTTTCAACTGAATAAGGAATGCTTCATATTCTCAATTCTTAAGAAAATAAAACATAACAACTTCAAAAGACATATAAAGGAACTGACAGGCCACCAGTGAGTGTTAATACATGGGAAAAGAAGAAAGAAGTGCTTGGCAGTGATATATACAATAAAACAACCAGTTTACAGATCTGCAGCAAGCAAACATATTACAAGCCCATT
Source organism: Pseudonaja textilis (assembly GCF_049901715.1). Lineage (NCBI taxonomy): Eukaryota > Metazoa > Chordata > Lepidosauria > Squamata > Elapidae > Pseudonaja > Pseudonaja textilis. Next base: position 96,182,518 of record NC_142008.1, read on the forward strand.
CTATCTCCTACTACAGGAGACTGATTTGTATGTTCACCTGTCTTTTCTCTCTTATAAGTTCAAGATTAATCTTATACAAAATAACATAATTGAACAATCTGGGTCATTCTCTACAGTATCTTCCTTTAAAGTTGCACAGTGTGAAATATCAGGATTCAAAGCAAGTATTCTATGGTCTAGCTGTGTCCATTGAAGCTGATGTATTGGTGGTCAGAAGTTGCACTTGCTGCCTAGATATATTAAGCTCAATATAATATTCAGTGGCTCAGAAAAACTTCTGATGGGAATCTATCTCTGGCTAGTTTAAAATGCTAGAGACTGAATCTTCAGCATAAAAGGAATTGTTACTTTTCATTATGAAGATTGTTCCTTGTTGGAGTGCAGAAAGCACACAGGGTAGGTTCAATAATCCTATCCTGGCTACTCTCCATTCCCCCCACCACACCCCAAATAGTATTCTACCACTGAACTGAACTGCAGCCTTTCTTGCATAGCAGAGACCAGCAGAGACGTTTCCCCATATAGTCCTCCAAGGAAAAAGCCAGCAGGAACTTCCAGGGGCTTACCAGTTTGCGTAAGGTCTTCATCCTTTCACTGGCATCTTCTATCCGGTTGGCTTCAATAAAGTCATTGTACTTATCTTGGAAAAAAAGCATTTCTGATTTGTGGTATCATTTTAGGACAAAATAAATCGAGTAATTCAGAACAACTGAGAATGAGATTCAAAATACGTCTTGAAAGACCATCATTTCTACAATCTAATTTCAGCTTTAGGAGTTAAGATAGCTAGAGCTACTAATTTCTGAGTTCACTTACTAACTTGATTTCTGAAATCTGAAATCCTGAATTCATTTAGTTTATCTAATTTATATGTTAGATTTAAGTGGTAAGGACAATTAGGAAAACACTTGATTGTAAATTTGGGGGTGGAGGTGAGGAATATAACATTCAGTCTTATCATAGCCACGAACAAGTACAGCATAGTATTTAGGGGGGAAAATATAAACAAATTTCTGAAAAACCAGATTTCAATTCAAATTTTCAGATATGAAAATTTCAGCCTTACTGGTTTGGGAAAATATAATTCTAGCAGGCTTCTTGAGAACTTTACAACTTGCCTGGCTAAAACATTTGATTTCTTCCCTCCTGAAATTAACTATGTTTTCCCTCTCCCTGTTAAACCTAAGGCAGCGTGGAAATCTGCATTTGGAAACTCTTTATTTCCTGTGAACGAAAATAGATTTTTTTTCCTATGTTTTTGTAGGCAGCAAAAGTATTATATAAAGAATTTTAGACATGGGGAAAGAAATCACCTTCCCTTCTTGGTGTCTTGCCACAGACTATGGTTTAATCAACCCCACCATTGTGCCGTAACTACCAGGACATTCTTTTCTAGCCACAATTTTCTTCTAAAATAATTAGGTGAGACAGTCCTTACCTAAGCACACAACATGTATTACCATGCAGTAAACATGCACTGTGATGTTATTACCACAGTTGAAACATGCAATGTGCAGCAGTGAGAACTGCATTACAATAACAAGTTACCAGAGAAATAAAAAGTTTTTCCCACTTCCCACAATCACATTCCAGACCCTAAAAAAACCTAAATCAGTTCCTTTTCTATCAGCTTTTGAAAAATTAAAGTGACGTTGAACCTTGAGTCATTTTGTAACACCAATCTCTACACCTCTTAGACAAATGTGATTTACTAGCTATGGCTTGAGCAAGAGAGAAACTATGCCCTGAAACCAATATAATCAACCATAAAAAGATCATACAGAGTCCCTTAGAAACCAAAGGTTAATATTTCCTGTCTGAATTTCTGGGAAAAATCATCTTGTTATCCTGACTGGTAAAGCAGCCAAAGGATAGTAGATCGCCATCACTCACCGTCGGTAAACAGAGGCTCTGGGAGTTTCCGGAAGAAGGACTTCAAGAGGCTGCAAATAACATTCAAGTCTTGCCATCTCTGGGGTTGGAAAATGGAAGGAGTTTTTTGATATTTATTTCAATCTTGATTTTCACTTATTATTACATAAAACATTTTACAAACACCGTAAAGCATGTTGAGATCAAACATTTTTTTAAAAAAACTGCCCTATGATTTTTTCCAAGATTTTTAAAGAAGGCAAATGGCCATAGCCAGGGCAACCAACGTTCTCCACTGGCTTCATCTATTTTTTTCTAAACAGATTGGCAAGTTATAATACACTGTGTGCACAATTATCAGGCAAGTGATATGCATATTTTTCACCTTCAAACTGTATAAACTTGAATGCTTAGTGAGTATAAACATATCAGATGATGTGTACTTGTGTAATGAGGGAGGGTGTGGCCTAAGGAGATCAACATCAAGGTGTGCATATTAGGCAGCTTCTTTTTCTCAGGCAAAATGGGCCTAAGAAGAGATTTAACTGACTCTGAAAAGTCAGAGAGATGCAACACTCTTGAAATTGCTGTTATCGGGCGTAATCATGGAACCATCAAACCATTATTTTGTTGTAAATAACGAACAGAGTCGCAAGAAACGTGTTGAGGGGGGAAAAAAAAGATCCAAATTAACTCCTCAAAATTTGAGAAGAATCATATTGAAGCTACCAGGAACCCATTATTCTCCAGTGCTGTCATATTCCAGAACTGGAGTGCCCAGAAGTATAAGATGTTCAGTGCTCAGAGACCTGGCCAAGGTAAGGCTGATACCAAAGCACCACTGAACAAGACATATAAATTGAAATGGCAAGACTGAGTCAAAAAATATCTGAAGACAGATTTTTTTCAAAGGTTTTATGGACTGATGAGATGAGAGTGACTCTAGACGGACCAGATGGATGGGCTGGATCAGTAAAGGGCATAGAACTCCACTTCGGCTCAGATGCCAGCAAGGTGGAGGTGGTCTCCAGTATCGGCTGGTATTAGTAAAGATGAGCTAGTTGGAACATTTTGGATTGAAAATCAACTTCCAAACCTACTTCCAGTTTTTTAGAAGATACTTTCTTCAAGTAGTGGTACAGGAAAAAGTCTGCATCTTTCAAGAAGACCATGATGTTTATGCAGGACAATACTCTATTACATGCATCAAAGTATTCTACTGCATGGCTAGCCAGGAAAGGCCTTAAAGATGAAAGAATAATGACAGGCCCGCTTCCTCATCTGATCTAAACCCTATTGAGAATTGGTGGGCCCTTCTTAAACGGGATATTTACTCTCTGAACAGTGTCTGGGAGGCTGTAGTTCCTGCTGCACAAAAAGTTGATTGTCAACAGATTGCAACACTGACAGACTCCATGAATGGAAGGATTACAACTATTATTGAAAAGGCACTGGGTTTTTTTTAAATGTCATAAATGTTTATTTGCATGTTTTGAGTTGTTTGTTTATTATGCTAACTTTAACAGATGAAAATAAATGAATTAAATGAGAAAATTTTCATTTTTCATTTAGTAGCATAATAATTCTGCACACTAATAGTTGTCCAATAATTGTACATACATAGATATTCTCCTACGAAAACCCAAACCTCATTTTTTACTTTCTTAAATATTCAGGTTTGAGGTTTACTAACATTTAGGATTGACTGAGAGCGCTACAGTTGTTCAAAAATGAAATTAATCCTCAAAAATACAATTTGCCTAATAATTGTGCACACAGTGTAGGAAGCTGCATTTATGCATGTATATTGGTAGTCTTCTACTAGAAGAAGCTTATTCCCTACTTTCTCTGGGCCTGCACACAAGACTAACAGAAGGAGATATTTTCACTCTCATAAAGGACTTTAGAATAAGCTTACATAACCTTGTATCATTTTGATGCATTAAGATTCGAAGCTTTCATTCTTTTGAGCAAGAACTCCTGCTGCCAAGCTGACCCAGGAAATGAAAGTTGCAATCCGGGAGATCCGGAGTACAAACTATTTAAAGTGCTCAAAATAATTCAGATTAATTGACTTTTATAATCCTTCTATGAACTCTTTAACAATAGGAAAGTGATATTTCCTTCACATTATTAATAGGATTAAGACTGATAAGAAACAAAGACACGATAACAAATGTTGTTAGTATTTCTTATTATTTATTCATTTTTATTTATTTCTCAAACTTATTTGCTGCCTATCTCGCTGTGTCTTCTAATAGAAAGGCCATTGTGGACTGGCTTTGGATCTTCTCCGCAAGTAACCCAAAACAATACATACACATGCCTCATATGTAAACACATGTACTATAAACAAATGACAGCTAGGTGTCAGTACTAGCTAATAATATTGGGGCATTTTTTCAATAGAAGTGAAAAGAGCAGAGTGTGAGCCAAGCAATCTTATTCTCACCTCATCTTGCAAATTGATTTCTGCTGCCCCTTTGTTTAGTTGTTCTTGTAGGCTAGATACCACAGCATTGTTCCCTGGAACTCGATAGATACCCATGTATTCCAAACCTTTGTCTTCCACTACTTTGCAGCAGGCTTCCACAATTAGGGGGATTTTCTGTGTAAGACAAGATGATAAAGATACTGGCACCAGGGTTGGGAAATTTAAAGATCCTTTTTTGTGAGGTAGAAGTAATTTGAAGCCTAAACCAGTTGATTGCTCCCCTCAAATATATATGTTATCCCTTGGATTCCAAACATATTTCTTTTACCAGAACTCAAATCCTTCTACTCTGAAGCACCTTCCAGATCTTACTACTAATGAATCCATGTTCAAAGCTTGGATTCTTGTCTTTTAAGTGGAAATGAAATTCAGGAATGAGTTTCACATTTCCAAAGAAACCACAAACAATATTATGCTCCAATCAGATCTCAAGCCATGTTAATTTTGCTAACACTAAGTTCCACCTTTCTTATTTAGGAATATGTTATGTGGATATTCCTCAAGAAGTAACCTTATATCTGAGCAATCAAGTTCTTCCCATTAGATCAAAACTCAATTTCCTTTACTGTCATTTCCCATTCCCCAATACAACATAGATCTCTTTCCCTGCATACACTTAGCTACATTTTTACTAAACCAAGAAAACAGGCTAGGCTGTAATTAGGTTCCAAGCGGAAGCTCACAAATTAGATCTTGTGGCAGATTATTGACATGTTGAAGTGATAACATTTTTGGTTAACAAAGTTCCCAAGACATTGTTCTTTTCTTATCCAGAATAAAAGACCTAGTGCAACTGAAAAGAGATTATTACCTTGTTGTCAGGAGCTGGCTGGCAGTCTTCTAACCTTATACCAAATGCTCTTGGAACAGGTTTTTTGCTCTTCTTCATTAAGTTGATGCCCCAAGGAGCTTTCTGAGGAACACTGTCATCTGGAGAAAAGAGGGAGGAAAAGAGAAGACCATTAACTGAGAAGTAAAAAATGGTAGAGAAAAATAAAAACAGCAGATCAGTCGAAGATGTATCTAAGGTCAAGTTTATGAAAAAAAAAGTGTTAAATGGAAAAAGGATACTTGGTGATAAGGTTTCTTTATCATGTTCCTATGATATAAACAAGTTAAGAATAAATATTTTGAAACAAAGAATCTAATGGGGCCAAAGATTTCAAAATAGAAAGAGGGAAAATATAGCAAAGTATTGATAACAGAAGAAATTATGCAGTCCATATATTATGAATTTTCAGTTTTCCTAAAATTCCATCTTTATTTTTGTGATAACCTTGATCTTCCTGGGAGTTTATTTCCAGTTCCTCCTTACTGCTCTGGTCTTCCGGACCTACCAGCCGCTCATAGAATTCCTGGGCCTTTTCCATGGAATCTATTTTAATTTTTTCTTTTGTTCCAAGACACTTAACATCCCCTCTGGGATTAGTCATTTAAATGCGATTCTTTTCTGATTTAAGTAAGCTGCTAAGAACTTGTAGTCTCGCCTTTGTTCTCTTACTCTTCTTGGTATTTGTTTGAGAATCAAGACTTCTTTACCTTTGTACATGATTGTTTCATCTCTGGACATCCTATATATGATATCCCGGACACTCCTTCTCGTAAATCGTATATGGACTTCTCTTCGGCATTTGTGGCGTCTCGCATAATTAGTGCTAACCCTATAAACTTCATCAAACTCCCTTAAGATGTCATCTTTATCCTTGTCCAATAATCCAGCCAGTATTTCCGCCATTAGTTGTTCCAGGTCTTCTTTGGATTCCACTACATTTTGGAATCTCAAATATGTAGCCGCCTTGTCCATCTCTAGGTAGACCAGTGAGTCTTCCATTTCTTTACTCGCACTCTTTAATTCAGGGGTGTCCAACCTTTCACCTTCCCTGGGCCACATTAGAAGATGAAAATTTGGTTTGGGCCGCACATAAAATAAAATAACACCTGATCATCCAAAAAAACCATAGAAAACATAGTTAACATATTAAATTTATTTGGAAATGAAGTTAGTGAGATGTTTTTATTATTTATGATTAAATATTTATTAAGAATTATTTATTTTTTATCACGGTTTTTTCATCGCGGCTTTTTTATCACGGTTTATTTTCCGGCCAAATTTTGTGGGGGTGGGGAGAAAGCTCACCCGCCTCGCGCCTACCTCTCCTCCTGCAAATGGCCCGACTGGATGAGGCAGGACTGGAAGGCAGAAGCAGCAGCAGTAGCAGCGGCGGGGGCAGAAGCGGCGGCGGGGCAGCGGCGGAGGGGGCAGAAGCAGCAGCGGTAGTGGGGGCAGAAGCGGCGGCGGGGGCAGAAGCGGCGGCGGTGGAGGCTGAAGTGGCGGCAGCAGGGGCAGAAGCGGCGGCAGGGGCAGAAGTGGCAGCGACGGCGGGGGCAGAAGTGGCAGCAGGGGCAGAAGCGGCGGCGGTGGTGGCGGCAGCAACAGCAGGAGGTTGCACTCTGATGGCACCCGCCTTTTCTGTTGCTGCTTGGCCTGGCGCTCACCTCACCCTGCCTCACTCCTGCCTTTCCTCCTCCTCCTCGCTGGCTCTGGCACGAAGGTTGGGGTGGGCACTGGGCCGCATTACGAGGCGACTTGGGCTGCATGCGGCCCGTGGGCTGGACAAGCCTGCTTTAATTCTTCATCTACCCTTTCTAATTTCCTTTCAGTTTGTTCAGTCCTTTTCTCTACCTCTTTTATTGTTGCTTAATTTTTCTCCAAGGCCTGCTGTAATATTCCAACTTTGTCCTCTACTTTAGAAATGTCCGCTTTCATTTCTGCTTTTAATTTCCCCATCTCCTCTTTTAGTTCATTGATATCTGCTCTCGTCTCGTTATGGTTTTTCATCATTGTTTCTTGCAGCTTCGTCATCGTAAAATCAGCAAAATTGATTGGATGTTGGCATTCAAGATATTGGCTTGTTTCTCCACTGGTAATGTTTCTTCTATGGTTTTTTGTGCCATGGGCAAAGCTGTTGCCAACGTAGTTGTTAATGTCGGGGTGACCTTTCTTCCAGTTTTCAGAGCTGTAGTAGTTGTGGAAGTCATTTCTTTTAAGATTTGTTTCTGTTGATGAACTATATTAATTATATTATCCTAAATTAACATTCAGTGATATAATCTCTGTATTGGGATTGACCGGTATCTAATTACTTTATCTATCTGCTGGATAGCTGTGTTCTTAGCTGGTTACTGGAGTATATATATTATTTTAGATCCAAATTCTAAATCACATATATAGTTTTGTAGGGTCTGTGCTCAACCTCTATACTTCACTTCATGTAATAAATATATATATAATAAATATTATATCAAATCCAACTATATTTAAATATTATAAATATATATGTGTATTTATCTAACCTTATCTTAAATATTAAATATTCTTAAACACAAACAATATTACATTGGTCCCAAGTAGATTAATTGTGGTCACACAATAAATTGTAATATTAATATATAAAACTCTGTACTTATTAATTAAATAGTACTTAATGTTCTTACTATTTTCCCTATATATCTAGTCAGAGCATAACTATCACTATTATTAATAAATCAATTAAATCAATTAATTCAATTATTTAACAATCTAATACAACAATCAATATTCCTTTACTCAGTATGCATATTTATAATCATTATCAAGAGAGAATAAGGAAGGAGAGATAGTTCATCATAACGCCAAATAGTAAGGAAAAAAGAAGAAAAAAATTGAACAAATGTATACAGAGAAAGGGGAATTAAAAAAAAGGGGGCGAAAGGAATTTTGAAGTAAGTTTTTAGTTTTCCGTCTCTAAATTTAAGAGCTTTCACTCCAAACACACCAGAAGTGGGGAGGTAAAAAATGCTGAATAATGACTGCAATTACGTGGTATCTCCACTCATTCAGAAGCTTCCAATTTTGCTTTTTGTCTTAACGTTCCTAAGTTCAATTTTCCTGATTTTCTTCAGATGGAACCACCTCCTCAAATAGATCAGTATTCTCCCAAAGGTCTGTTAAGTGGTTTATATTGGTTATATTGTTACGATAACTTCAGGGTTTCTAAGTATCGCCTATGGTGCCACACTGTCTCTTTTCCGTCAGCTTCGATCTTCTTCCCGTCTCCGCTTTAATAAAGTCTATCAGAATAAAGATCAAATGGAATAGTCCGAATCCTCCACAACTTCCGGACTCTTTCCAGACGCTAGTCTCCCAACCTCGTAAACTTCCCTTTTTTACTCGTTATTGTCCTCACTCTCTCTTCTGTTTGCCAAGCCCTTTCACTTTCACTTGTCTCGCATCCACTTTTTGGCCGCTTTCTTTTAGGGCTCCAGACAGACACTTATAACAGCCTTATACAAGTCTATGACTTTCCAATCCTCCTCTCCGCTGCTGATTTTCTCTACCACACTCTTCCCCAACGGTCTCACAAACTGTCACTCACTCGCTTCTTTACATCCGTGGCAATCCGGACTTTGGAACCGCCATTAGTGGGAGGCTGTTTCTTGCTCGTTGGGCTCTGGAGGGCTCCTCTTCACTGCAGGGGGGGTTGCCTTCCCCACACTGCAGTCTCTCCGGGACTTGAGCACCCTCAAAGGATCGCGCCAACCACAAAAAGAGATTAACTGAAACCACAGACGGGCTTCTGCACCTCTGTTCATCCTTGCCTTGCCACCAGAAGTCTCATGAATTTTCAGTTTTATGACAAACAAAAAATTAACACATATATCAAAATATACTCAATTCAGATATTAAAATGAAAAATAATCTCAAAAACAATTTAAAAAAATATGTCAAGACCACAAACCACTTCTAAAAACTGGAGAATAAAAGTACTTTTAAAGTAATTCTGTACTTGAAAGGCACTCAAAAAGGTCTTTATCCCATATAAACATTTTCTCTATTGACATCAGATTCTAATGTGCACGCACTTCGGTCAAATCAGCTAAATTGTGTCCTGCTTGGTCTCCAATGGCTGCTACAAGTCATCACATGAATATCTATGCATTTGAACTCATCTTTATGCAATAGATTCAGATGGGATGAAGAGTGTATAGTACAGGGTGCTTATTGGAACATTATTAAAACTATCATAAGGAATTTATGTAGCACATTTTATGTCAGTCATAAGACAAACTGTTAAAAAAAGTAAATCCACTAAAATGCAAATATAAAACTGCAAATGATTCTCTGAGTCCCTAGTTGAAGAGACTTGAATCCAAGTTTCCAGCAGAATCCATTATGACATAACTATGGTTTTGGATCAATGTTGGAGTTTGGATTCTGCTTCAAGATGTTGCTGCCAATGGCGACCTCGGTAAAATGCTCTCTAACAGTTTTGATCCCCATGCCATCACTCTGGTAAACACCTAACTCCTATAGCACTATCTTATGCTTAAAGATATTTACCCATGTAGTGGCTATATTGTTATCATTCTTGTCAACTTCAACATCCTTCTCACCTTTTAATCTTTCTCACCTTTCATCTTTACTACTTCTCTTACTGGCATATTATGATTTATCAATTGTTGTATCTTAAACTTTATGATTGTATCTTATGATTGATGACCTAAGACTTATCACTTTGTATACACACTGACAGCTTATGTACCAGAGACAAATTCCTTGTATGTCAATCACACTTAACCAGTAAAGAATTCTGTTCTGTTCTAGTCTAGTCTAGTCTAGTCTAGTCTAGTCTAATCTAGTGTAGTGTAGTGTAGTGTAGAGTAGAGTAGAGTAGAGTAGAGTAGAGTAGAGTAGAGTAGAGTAGAATAGAATAGAATAGAATAGAATAGAATAGAATAGAATAGAATAGAATAGAACAGAACAGAAACAGAATAGAAACAAGAACGGAACAGAACAGAATTCTTTATTGATCAAGTGTGATTGGACACACAAGGAATTTGCCTCTGGTGCATAAGCCGTCAGTATGCATACAAACAAAATGATAAGTCATAGGTCATAAATCATAATCTAATCTTTTCCATAGTTGTTTCTTGTTTCATTAACAAAATTTGGTATTACTTTAAGAACAATTCAATCGGTCCAATTCAGGGTATGGGTTATCACATTTAAAGCTCTTCAAGACATGAGACAGGGTACCTTGCCTCAGTTACATCGACTCACCCCATCCAATCAAGCAGGGAGGGCATGCAATGAATCCCATAAATCAAAGAATTGATGGGATTCATACTGGTGTGTTTTAGGAGGAGGACCTTCTCTGCAGTTACCCCCACACTTTGCAAAATCTTACCTTCAGGGTGAGGCAAGAAATCCACTCTTCTGCTTGTTTAAAAGAGTGTTAAGAACTGGCTCCACAATTTACCATGGAAGTCTAAGAATCTATGCAACCTTGAAGATGGCTGGTGGATTTAGTGCACTCTCTCTGCTTTGTTAACATTTCAGCATTCTGAGTTTTTTAGCTTTGGTTTTCACTTTTAACTTATAAATTTTAACTTTGTTCTTAATTTTGTTTTTAGTCATGTGTTTATATTGTTTTATTATGTATGTTGTTGTAAACCACCCAGAATCACTTCGATGGTCAGTGTAGAAATTTAACAAATAAATAAAATAAGCAAAGGTGGGACACATAATAAGATTAGGATTAGGAAATTAGGAAGCAGGATCAGAGTACAAAATGTCAGAAATTGATATTGGCTAGAGATAATGGAAACTGTAGTTTAGCATATTTAGATAGTGTCATGGTGGAAAAGTGGGTCTACATAGTAATGTGCAAGATAGACAACTTCTCATAGCACCCCCATTCTGGAGCAACTGCACAAGTCTTCCATACCTTTTACTGTTATTCCATCCTGCCGTGGGGAGTAGGGTGGAGCTGTTCCTGTTTGCTTCTGGCCTTCTGACTTCATCCCTGACACTCGAAGACCTTTGGGGGAAGAATCTGGTTTGGTCCCTGAGGAACTGAAAGGAAAAAGGACCGTGCAAGAAATTGCTTAAAAATTCAGGAATAACTCATCCTGCATGTTCTGCATGAATATATACAGAGAAGACTTTGTTTTTCAAGGCCCCCTTTGATTTGAATGCAAAACCTGAAGAAATAAAGGACATCATGGGAATGCTAATATAAAAGTCCAAACTACTCTGTCAAGACTGGGAGCAGAGATTACAGAAGTGGTTTCAATTTTTTTTTATCCATAGGTACAGTGTTTCATGTGCTTTTTTAATTTGTCCCTGACTGCTTTTCACATGTAAGTTCAGGCCAAAGTTAACAAGAGATACAAAGCAGGAGCAAATGGAAGCTATAGGTTAAGACATCCCTTCCAAAAATGCCACCTATTTTCATAAGAGAATTCCACCCTACCAGCTGGGGGGAGGAAGCCTCATGTATGTACTGAGATCACTGTATCCAGAGTTCTTTCACAAACTGACCTTCATTCAGATATTTAGTAAATTGTAAACTGTCATAATTTAAAAATGGAATATATGTATTCCATTTCCATGTATGTATGTATGCATGTATGTATGATATATGTATATGTGTAATGGTATGTATATGTATATAATTCAGATTTTTCAGTTTCATCAAATAAATTTCCAGATATCGTCCTTCAGTGATAAGGTGTAAATTCTTTGTGAACTTCACTTTACAAACAAGGATTAATATAATCTATAGTGTTACATTCTTAGAAAACAATCCCTGAATCATAAAGACTTCTGTAGAACAGGTTGAAAGGGTTTCAGCTTCATCCTAAACCAATTTGGTATAGTGGTTAAGGCATCAGATTAAAAACCAGGAGACTGTGGGTTCTAGTCCCACCACAGCTATATAAACCAGCTGTGTGACCTTGGGCCAGTCAGTTATTTGTTGTTATGGAGAACATGGGAGGAGAAAGGAGTAATAGATACATCTGCTGCCTCAAGTGTATAAAAACTAATAAAGGCATGATATAAAATAAAATAAACATAAATATATATATAGAAATATTTTTCATGGAGGTGTGTTCAGCAACCTGAAATTTCAATTGAAATAGACCCCACTCAGATTTATCATCTAAGAAATATGAAACTTAATTATTGGCAGAAAGAGGGCTAATTCTCAAATAGGAAGGTAGTAAGATGGTAAGTAATTTACCTCACTTTTCGGTAATCATTTAGTTTCTTATTGATCAGTGCTTGGCTTGCAAACCCAGGGTCCTGGTAATTAAAAAAAGGAATACAAAAGGGAAGGGAGAAAAACAGACAAGGAATATGAGAACTCATTTTGATGTTTTTCTTTTTGACTGAAACAATCTTTTTGCTGACTTTCTTGGAAAAGTTAAAATAAATCCAAACAGTTCTTAGAATTACTAATGAAAAAACTGATGGTTCTAACAGTCTGATCTTTAAATTCTGCTCACTTATTAACAACTGAAAGTGAACCTTAATTTAATCAACTGACCAGCAGAGGTCACCCTAGATAAACCAATTGGAACTCAGGAATTGTAGAAAATGGTTATTCTTTCTCAGACTTCACAATTCAAAGAAGTCATATATGCACACATATCATGAGCTTCCAAAGATTGCTTTAGGATACATTACAGCAGCCATTGGCAATTCTGTTTGAAGTTTTGGTGAGTGTAGTTCCGTAGCCTCTGAAGGCTTTATGTTCATAATACTTGCTATGTTTCCATTCAGCAGTTGCAGTACTGGAAAGTATCCAGAGATCCTTGTATATTGCAGGAAAGCCTCAGCTGTCCTTAGCCATACATCTTAATAACTACACGAGGGATTCGCAGTTGGGTATCTTCCCAAAGGTGGAAGATAAATTAAGAAAAAGTAATGGTGGGCTTGCTAAAAGAAGTACATTTGAGAGCAAGTGCAAAAGAGAAAGCCACCAGGATAATGACTTCTCACCTCGCCCTCGGCTTTGCTACTCTCCCTGATTGCTTTAATCCAGGCCAGCATGTCATCCCGGTCCTCGGCCTGAAAGAGACATTCACAGAAGTCAGCGGTCGTCAGCCGGAAGACGTGCTTCCTCTTGGTGTCACTGTAGGAGATGTCTACCAGGCACGCTCGGATGCTGATTGGTGGCTGCTCCTCCTCACCTGGGGGCGGGGCAAGGGCCACAGCCTCCCTTCGGTCCTTGCATAAGTACAGTGAGTGCGCACGCAGGACAGCAAAGGCCCGTTTCCACTGCCGGATGCCTCCGCCAACTTTCTGCAGAGGAGAGAGGAAAGAAGGAATGAGACCTGCGAGGGGTGAGGAGGAGAAAAAGATCTATAGGAGAGATGAAGAAAAAACAAAGAGAACGATGCAAATTTGTTGGGCACAAGGAACCAGAACAACTCCATGAAAAAGTAACTGCCAAAGTAATTTTCTTATTATTATTCCTCTATTTACAAGAATCTTGCCAGACTAATTGCATTTTCTCGAGAAAAGCCAATTACAAGCTTCAAGAATCTGGCATCTTTCACTTGCTCCCATGGAGAGACTCCAAGCTAGGCTCTTTACTCCCCTCCTTGACTGTAACTGGAAATTCCATCTTATTGTCTTTCAACATGTTAGCTCAGGAGATGTATGTATTCTAGTGTTCCCCAATCTGGACAGATCTGTGGATTTCAATTTCCAAAAATGACCAGCAATTCTACATAGGATGCCCATATTAAGAAATATTGCAACTAGCTTGACTCAGCTTGCTTAATTCAAAACCAGATGCCGTGTAAGGTTAATCCTATGATCATTTCTTGCTTTCAATCTTCCATCTGGATTTATATCAAACAATTCATAGCATCCTTCCTGCAGCTCTCCAGAATTTTACACTAGACCTAGCTAGAAATGTGCTGAGCCAAACCTAGAGCCTGTGCAAAATTGGCATTCCACCTTGGTGCCAAAATTAAAATTGTCTTCTAAAAAATACAGCAATGTAATATAAACTGAATCGTCTTCAAAAGTTAAAGCTCTCTTGCAGTATTGAACAGATTTATCTTATAGATTTATACTTCTTGGTTTAAATCTGGAATTCAAAGCACATCGACATGTCTGATTATTTATAAAACTGTTACTAATCTAATAATTTCCCTATTAAAATACTGGTAAAATTTTAATACAGATTCATTTCCAAGAATTGGTATTCAAAGCATATTAAGGACATAACTGTCCTTTCTTACTAGAAGGGAAATCTGTTTTAAAATATAAACCTTTACTGTATTATTTTTAAAGCAACTGGATCCTGTAACAATAAAGTTGCATCAAATCAGAATTTTCACATATTAAATGGACAAGGAAGAGGTCCTTCTTTCTTACTGCTCTTTTACCAATTTTAGATTCCTCTTCCTTGTTAAGTAACTCTTCAATGTTATTGGGTATATTCATTGTGGATTGACAGAATCCCTGTATTAAACAGGTTGCCCAGAAAATTACTAGCCCCTGTGCTGTTTTCATGCTGTCTCTTTAAGCCCCCTGCTTACCCCACAGGGAAACATTGCCTATAAAAGCTATGCTGAGAAATAGCTGGTGGTTGTGAGGGAAGGGGGTGTGAAAGTAAAGCAGCTAAAAAGCTAATATTCTCTAGCAATATTCACAGAGTAGGAATAGTAGAATTTATAAGGAGTAGTAATTAGAATAGCAGTTGTTGGACTAGTAATAGCAGTGGGTAAGAATGAAGTAGGAGTGAGTCATAGCTTTGAACGCTTGCATGTGTCTGTTGTCTAGGGACCTGTGTTGTGTTGACTCTTTTGTGTTTTGAGCCCATGGAACTAGTTACACTTAAAAGAACTCATGACTAAGTGGTAGAGGTGGGATGTTCAACAGAGTGTAACTACCATACAACCATATCATGCCATGAAAAAGCAAACATTAGGTGCAAACAAAAAAGCAGGTTGACTGTTGTAGAGCTCAGGCATTGCAGGAAAACAACCATTATTCTGACTGCAGAAACCAGACCTTTACCAGAACCTACAGTATACCACACAAACAGATATGGAAAAGGTAGCAAGGAATATTCTTCCTTAGAAAAGACTACCTACCTTAACAGAGCCAAGTGTCCACCCTATGCTTTGGCTTGTAATTAAGCCAAAGAAGGCAGAATAGCCAGAAAAGAAGCTAGGCTCAGATACCTGGACCAATATCATCACAGGAATGTTAAAGCAACAGAAAGAGGAAAGGCTTTGATTCATTAAAGATAAAAATTGCTTTGGAGAGAACGAGAAAGGAGTGAAAGAGAGGTAAGAAGAGAAGTGGAGGGAAGGCTGATAGACTTCCTTAAAAGTCACAGTCACCAGATAGGGCACATTCACCTCTATGGTTTTCAGAATTTGCAGTGAGGGGAGGTGGTCCCAAAGACATAAACATCTCTGAATTGTCAGAGGAAGAAAACATAGAAGTCTAATTTAACAGGTTTGAAATAGTTGCTAAGTTGCTAGTTTGAAATAGTTGCAAAAATTGCCTGGGAATTTAACAGGAAATAGCTTTCAAGCAAGGGAAGTAATGGATTACTGCCATATTAAGGAGGTAATCCTGTATAGGTATAATTTTCCTAGTTCTATGGGCAGAAATTTAGAAGCTATGACAACCATGAAGGGATTCACGAACAATGGTTGAGGTTAGAAGACTTAGGTAGGAAATGGTTGAGGCCAGATGAAAGGAGCAAAGGAAAAGCGGTAGAGGAAGTACTTTTAAAACAGTTTCTACAGATACTCGCTATTAAACTGAGGTTTGGATGTAAGAACACAACCCAGAAACAGGCCAAAGGGCAATAGAATTGACTGAGGACTGCTTGGCAGTAAAAGGATCACAGGAAGAAAGGAGAATAAGAAATCCTACTCCAGAAAGTAGGAACTATAAGGAGCTGGAAAGTTAAAGTTAACGGGATTGAAGAAGCCTTTAGCTCGTGCTCAAACAAAAGGAAAACATTGGGAAGTCAAAGAGACCTGCTGTTGTTGTTAAACAATGGGAAAAATAGGCATTTGTTTAAAAAAAGCCAGTACTACAAACATCTCTGGAGGGAAAATGTTAACAGGATCACTGCTAGAGACTTAGAAGATACCTGGAATAGACAGACATTGATACATTCTCATTTAACGGCAGCATCTATAGGAAAAGAGCTGCTTACAAGTGTGTTTGTGAGATGGTCCCATCAATTAAAACCAAAATGCAGAGAGAGGGAAAGGAATAGGTAAAGGTGGGAGAATAATTTATAACTTAACCTAATGATTGGAACTTTTTTCCCACTTACAGAAAGTTGTATTTAGAAAAAGGAAGCTAAGATGATGGAAGCAGCCCGCTCTAGCCGCAACCTCGGGGCTCTCTGGTGGCCATAACGCACCCCAACTCGCCCTCCCCCCCAAGAAGGAGACTGCTGCTGCTGTGCGCAGAGCAGGCAGGGGAGCATGAGGATCTCAGGGCAGTGACTAGGCGGGCAGGCGGGCGGGCCACCCAGGTGCCTGTTACCTCCTGGGGGTAGTAGGCCACTAGTGGCGGCAGCAATGGTTGCATCCCCCTGATCTGGAAGAGGAGGAGGAGGTGGCAGCCGAGGGGTAAAAGATGGATGAGGCCGCTGTGTCGCTGCCACTTCTCAACCTGCAAAAAGCGCTGCAGCAGTGCAAACTGGTTCAGAACATGGTTGACATCAACATCTCCAATCTGGAGGGGCTGTACAACAAATGTGCCACCTCCCGTGACCTTCCTCATAAGGAGACCTGCACCTTGAGGTAGGCGGGTGGGAGGAGGGGAAAGAGGAAAAAGGTGCACCTTCAGTCCCCACCCACACCCTCGTCCTGATAGCCAAGCAGGCTCTGGGGCATGGATGCATGTGAATGAGCGAAAAGCAGTGGAGAATGCCACGGAGGCTCCAGGTGGCCAAACGAGGCACTTGCTTCTTCTTTTAATGCAGGCTTGTAGTGGAAGGGGTGGGGAGACAATGATTCCCTCTTCCTGGACTTCTGTAGGGATGATTTTTTTTCCCTTCTCCAGTTTTATCTTCTCCATCAGACATGGGCAGAATAGTTGACCCTCTTCTATCATGTCTGCACTGGCCCTCTGCGCTTCCCATTACAAGTCGAGGAGGCCAAATACAGAAACGCTCTTCTATCTCCCCTCCCCCTCCAGGGTAATAACCAAAATCCCTCTTTTGCATGGCCCAGGCCCAGCAGGCAAAAGATGATCACAAGTGAGTGGATGGGGGTGGGCTGGGCCGAGGCAACATTGGCCCACCTCCTTCTGTGTGCACGTGCACATCGCCTGGGCTGGGCTGAAGCGATGCAGGCAAGCCCCTTACAGTTTCCAGGATGGCGTGTGGGCCGATCCGGCTGGATCCGGCCCGCAGGCCTTGATTTTGATACCCCTGCTCTATTATGTCTCAGTTCAACCATCTTTTCTTTAAAGAAGGAGAGAAACATATGTGTACCTACAGGCGTTAATAAACTCCAGCCTCCATTAACCCCCAGTCATCATAGTCAGTAGTCACAGAATAGTAACAAAATCTGCAATCAAACAGCCTTTAGAAGACCCAAACAACCCACCCTGGTACAAAAGCCCCCAATATTTTAATCTCAGCCAAGAAGCTCCAAAGCCCTTTTGCAATTTGCCTTTTCTACCAATATTTAATTCTCATTAAAATCAAGATTTTACTTTGGACGACTTAATTTTATTTTGACCGACTTAATCTGTTCCAATCAATCCTCTAAGTATTTCTACTGAATTGTCACCTCTGCTATTACCTAAGCATTTCATTCTTCAAGTCATTTCAAGTTCAGATTTTATGGTTTTGTCAAATTAGTTCTTACCTCCTTGAACCCTATCATGCACATGAACAGAGATGCCCTGTATTACCAAAACTTAACGTCATTCTTTTCTCTTAAGGATAGCTTTACAGAAAATTTCAGACATACTTTGCCTTTTTTGGTGAGAATCTGTTTATAGTGGAGCCAGCCCTCTTTCCTCACATCACTGAAAGTGACATCCGAAAGATCAGAGGTGGAATGCCTCTTTGAACGTGTGTCTTCAGAGGTACCCAAGCTATCCAAAGACTGTTAGAAGAGAGGAAAACACAGTTCAATAAATATCATCAGTGGGTTAAAAGAAATATTGAACTTTAAGAAAGGAAAGGTTGAATATAGAGAAGGATGTTGTTGTGATTAAATAGAAGAATGGGACAGCTGTCCTAACCAAGTAGTTTGTTGTCTGATTGTAAAAACTATATGCTTAGTTTGGAGAAGGGGGAAAGAAGGAAGGATACACTGTCTGCTAGTAAGTCAGGGTTGAAGATAGTGACTAGATCAAACAATTGCAGTTAGATATATACAGTAACTGAAAGCGAGTCTCTCTGACATATTGTACTTTAATAGTCTTACTACCACATGACACTTGCTTTTATTCCAAGTAGGAGGGAAGAAGAAATATATGGATATGGACAGCAGGCCACCTGCTGATTCAAATCTAAATCAACCAAAATGCTGCAATCTTCCTAAAGCTAATTCAATCTCATAGAATTGTTCCCCAACAATACCACAAGCCAGTGTTACTCAATAAAACCCAATACCACCTCATTATTAACACCTTTTCAATGGTGAATCCATGTATCTTTCAACATGCAACATGCCAGTATGGAAAAGTAATTCCCTCCATTGCTACTGGATGGACCATGTTTAGCTACAATAAAAACATTTCACATAATTGGTAAATCAGTCTCTTGTATTTCTGGCCCATTCTTTAATAGAGAATTGCTTGAAGGTATTTTCAAACGAACTTCTTTTTCAGGTCCAGCCATAATATTTGCATGAATTTTACATCCAGATTTTGATATGATCATTCCAAAATAGTGAATATGTTTTTTTCCATCCATTTTCATATGGACTTCCTTGTATGTTGGGATTATTACCTTGTTGCATAAGCTACCTGCATATCAGTTTCAGCTGACAAATAAGCTGAAATGTTTCTGTACATTTTTCTGACACAAAGCAAAATCCATGTTTCCTTGAGTGATGACAAATCATCCACTCTGGGACAAGGAAACCCCCACAGCCATAGCACTGTCATTTTTTTGATCACAGCTTTATGACTCTTACTGTGGAATTCAGTATTTAGTTTCTCTCTCAGATGCAACAACAAAACTCTGGAACAAGTATCAATTTTCTTTTAAATGAAACCACTATTATCATGAATCCTATTTTGTCCATTTTTATCCACGCTACATTCGTATTTCTCACATCTTCATGCTTTTCTTGGGGGTGGTATACCGAATATTGACTTCATCGAAACTGAAAAAGGCTTGCAAATCCTTAGATATTACCAGAAGTACCTTGTGATTTCATGCATAATGTTATGCTGCACTCAAGCTATTTTTATAGAAAAGCCATTCTTGGGAAAAGCCACTACTGCATCAAATCTTTGGTATTTCAAATCTGTTTCTGATTGTGGATTGCTGAAGCTGTAAAAATGATCTTGGAAATTTTTCCAAACATTGACTTTTTTTAAAAAAAGAGGTCTTTGGTAATTTATTTTAAGTAGGCCATGGTATGCTTCTAGAATCTGTATCGCAAGAAATTCACTATGATGATGGGATTTAGATAACTCGTGGATGATCTAAATTAGCCTTGATAGTTTAATACAGTACTCAGTGGGTCCTAGTTTTCCATTTAATTGAATTGATTGGGCCGATGACCTTTTCATACTGGCACATTTTATGTTGTATAACATTGTTTATAAAATAAATGAAATCAATATCAAATTTTGATGGCTTTTTTTCACCCAAATTCCTTTTATATACAATATCAGTGGAACCTATTTTTCTATTCGGTGGTAAAAACATGGAAAAAAATAAGTAGCAATTAATGTTTCACAGAAATATTAAAGGGTAAATTCTCTCTCCAACACAATAATATGCCTCTGCATTTTCCAGTTATAACATCTGCAGCCCATGGTGGGCTCAAGAATAATAAAATGTGCCCCTTAGCTGAAAAAAACCTCTATTTTTTGTAATTGGAAAGATTGCTTCTGAGGGTGATGTTAGCAAATTTCTAAATCTTTATTTAGATTTCTCCAAATTAGAGGAATAGAAGGAAACTAGATCTACCCATTCACACTTATTTAAAGAGAGAACCACAAATACTCACCCCATCAGTAAAGAAACTTCTTAACATACGTAGGCTAGGCACACGACTTGGCAACCTCCTGCAGACATAGCACATGTATGGTTAGCGTAAACAATACAAAGTAAAAAAAGAGAACTAGCTAGCTGTGCTCATTGAATAGGATCCTTTCCCTGGGAATCCTTCATTTTTTAGTGTATGAAGTTTTAGTCAATTCAGCAAGACATGCCTGATGAAACGGACACTCGTTCTTATAACTAATACTATAAGATAGTAGTATTAACACTATCCAAATGAATTCCAAATCTGCACGTGGAAACCATAGACTATCATTTGTCTTGGAGGAAATTTTCAGTGTTAACAATTTCCTCTATATCATATATACATAGATGTGTGAAGGATTATGAGGACTGTTTAATTAGCATTTTTTGTTAAAATAACGGATTTAACTCAATATCAAAATACCTTAATATTGTCACGTGTTCATTTTTCACATTATTTAGAGACCCACACAACTCTAAGATTATTTTTGTTATAAAAATCAACGGCTGGAAGCAGACAATAGCTACCTCACAGTTTGAAGCGTCTAACAGAAAAATGCATTACTTATATTCATAGCTTCAGCTCTGCTTAAGAGGTTTTGCAATTTTTAAAAAGGTGCTCTAAAAACTCATTTGCCGGGAGACAAAGCATATGTAAACTTTAAAGGAAGCAAAACTGTTCTAAATCCTTCTGCAGAATTAGTGTGCCTTCCATTTTATATAGCTGCTCTTTATCAATGCCAGAAAGAATGTACAAAGTTCTAGACCCACCTTAAAAGTTTTCCCTCATCCCGAAATGTGTTCAGACCATCATCACATGACTTGGAGCGTTCTGTGGTTATGGCTAAGAGGTAGGAAGATCGACGGCTGGCTTTGATATTGCCTGTGACATGTACGAAGACAAATGTTGACAAGAAAGCAAAGACAAAACAGCACAGAAGGGCCAAAAAGGGCCATCTTATTCAAGAACCTGGATCCACAGAGAAAATGTACTAAAATGGGTGGGAACATTTTACAGAGAGAACAATCCCTTTCTGTGTTCAAACACAGCCACCTCAGATAATTCTGAGTATGAAGAACTCTCATCCGCCCTCCCTCCAGTTATCCAATAACCCCCTCTAACATGTATATCCTGCCTAAGTCGATTTCCCTTGCTTCTACAAGGCAATCAACAGGCAATATAATAAATCACACTGTCCGAAAAGAATTTTTCAGTCAAAAACACAATTTACTATTTGGCTATATCTGTTCAGTTGTTACAAAAAGGGATAACCATGAAAGAATTACTCATAAACATCACACTGTAAAAACTGGAAGGCTCAGCCTAACCTGCTTGGAAGTAAATAAGAGATGCATATTTTAAAGCACCAAACACTAATTTAGAACCCCAAGGAAATGCCTATCATTTTTTGGCAAGAGTGAACTGAATCCTCTCCCATTTGTATATCTCACAGCAGAGTGTCTAAAGTGGTTGCCAGAAATTGGTGTAAATCAATATTATCCTCATGTTTTCCATAAGTAATCATGCTTATGGAGAAAGCAGTAGGTGTGCCCTTACAGACAACATTAAGATCAAGGATCTGAAATCTGAAAATAGACTGCCCACAAACTATTATAATAAATAAATCACTCAGGAAGTCTATCGAAGATGAAGAGTCAGATTTTGCCTCTTTTCAGTGTGGTTATGATTATTCCATTTATCAGCAAGAACTCTATGAAATCCAATCCTTCAGCACCTCTTGATCTAAGTTCTTTATCAGAACTTGAAATACTTCAAAGTAGCTTTTTGTTCTATAGTAGTCTGATATGTTACAGAGGGAAGTTAAATGGATGGTTTTCATAAGAAATGCAAATATCTTGTCCTTCTTCCCTACACTTCCAAGTTTTTCACTGGTAATCCTTCCTTTTGTACCTTTAATGTACATCTATTACTGAATGTAGGCCACAATATATAATTTTATGTCAGTTCTTAGTACACAACTCGCATCTTCTTCCTGCTCTCATAAACAAGAGGATGTGAAGAAACTGACCTATATGGATTCTAAATCAAATGTATTCAAAAATGTATGTATAAATGCATTCTACATTTATATATATTAAGTATTCATGCCAGCATAATGATGTTAAAATTTAGCAGGCAAGGATCTAGGAAGAGAGAGAATATGATTCTTCCTTAAATTTCTGATAACTGTGAGGCATACTTCTTGGGATTAAAGAACCAAATTTAACTTGAGAGCCTCTGTATATTTATAGCCCTAAGAATACACTTTGGAAATATAAAAAAAAATGACGTACAATCAGAGTGATCTACCTTTTTATTCTCCATAAGTGTGTATGTACACATGTGCATGAATGCTCACACATGTACCCACCCACATTCATTTGTTGAATAATTCAGAGTTGATGTGGCTCTTAATTTCATTTTACAACCCCTGGTAATGCTCTCATAGCACACAATTTAAGAATGACTAGCTTAGATATATAAGGCACAATTTAAAAATAACTAGTTCATAAGTCTAAAGCTTCAGGCTGATGATTTTCTGAATTTCCTTCCCCATCCAACTGCCTCTCCTTATGATTCAGTTTCAGTGGAATTTGTTGTAAACATGCTGCCATCTTTATTCTCCTTTTTACATAGCAAATCGTTTCAAGGAGAAAATCTTATGCAAAATCTTCTAGAATGCTTCTAGAATACTTCTAGAACACGATATAATAAATCTGCATTTTCCTAATTTGACTAAAATTGCAACTCTAACAATTATAAGTAAAATTTATCATAATGGTCCAGAATGTCCCACAGAAAAAATAGAGGTACTAAGTTTACTTATTGAATCCTTGCCATAGCATTCATTAACAAAAGGTTTTTTTAAAAAATGTGTATACTCTGAGACTGAATTCCCAGCTTGTCAAATGTTGCTTTTAATTTAAGCAACAACCTGGTAACTACAAGCAGTGAAATAATGCATATAGGTGAATGAGAGAAAGATGATGAGAAGGGACTGGATCTCTCTAGGAACTAGCATAATTTTGTTACGTAATTTTGAGAGTTTTGCCATTCTTTTTGTTTTTTTCACTATTGATACTCTGAGCTAAAGGTAGCACTATCAGACTGAGCTGAAGAAATCTGGATATGTAATAGATGGCAGCAATGCCAAACAAAAATCTATTTGCTATCATCTTGTCGTTTTCTGGATGTTTGCAAGCCACTTTGCAATCCAAATTTGAATAGCTCAAGTTCAAGAGAGGCTTAGTACTTACTGCAATCCTGGGAATAATGGCGATTCATGGCAAAGGTGAAGGTAGGTGAAGAAGGGCTAGCAGAGAGCACCGGTGCAGAATTCATGGCACTGGAAACAACAGACGAAGCAGGGATGTGCTTTGCCTTCAGATCAATGCTGGGGCTTGTCGGTTCATCTGAAACAAAACAACCATAAAATGATGAATTATATACAAATGCATTTTATATATTTACTATATTGCATATTTTATATGTGTTCTAAGACAATTTCTCTTCACCCAATGTGGCCCAGGCAAGCCAACAGGTTAGACATGCCTGCTTTAGATGGTTTTCTCCTATCTAAAATTCTAACAATCTCCAGAGAATGAGGCAAGATTTCCACAGCTACTCCGTACCTGAGGTGTTAATATATAATTGAGAAACATCAATATAGTCATGATACTTCATTCCAAATCTCTGGTTGAAGTCTTCTAATCATGTCATTCATAATGGGTTACACCTTATAGAGTAAGAGATGGGGAGGAAAGACTAGCTCCTTCAGCACTCACACAAGAAAGTTGGCACCCAGTTCCCAAGGCACTCAAAGTACAGCAAGGAAGAATTCAGAATGCCCTCATCAGAGAAAGACTTCCCCAAATTTCCACAAAAACATGGAATCATTTCTAAATGGCCCATAGCTGCAGATGTATAGAAAAAGATGACTAACAGATGAAGCAAGGATATGTGCAACCTTGAAAAAGAGATGGTTGTGGCATGATAAATCAGAGGTCAAGGTAGAGAAGAAAATAATATACAGCTTATCCAAATTCTAGCCTGCTCATTATATCAAGCAAAGTGACCCTTATATCAGTTTCACTATCACTCTTCTTATAAAAATAAGATTCCCTTCTCTTATTCTCTGTATAGAGGGAGAATACATCATCTTTCATAGGATATAAACTGTATATATACAGTATTTATTTAGGGGGAAAGCTATTGTGCTGATTGTTTGAAAAAGTGAATGCAAATTCTCCAATTTCACTTCACCACTTCAAAACTGCCTCCATGAATCACTTATAGACATGTGCCTAAAATGTAAACAAGATTGGGAAAAATGAAAGAATGCCTTTTTGAATTCCTTTTTCCCAACAATAGGAGCTGTCAATATTTTTTTTCCATGTTATGTGTTGTGCCTTTGTATATTTCTCCTTTTCTCTTGTGTTGCATTTGTGTGTGTGTGTGTGTGTGTGTGAGTGAGAGAGAGAGAGAGAGAGAGAGAGAGAGAGAGAGAGAGAGAGAGAGCTGGAAAGCACAGGGCAGGCTGCACAACTCTCAGTCACATGATCAGGAGCAAGATTTAAAATGGACACATTCCAAACTGCTGAATCTAGGCCATTTTTAACCCATTTTTTTTCTTCTGCCAATTTTTCTGTCCATCCCAAATTTTCTTTCTGTCTTCAGTGAGTTATTGTAATGATGGACAGCCCTGAGCCCCTCTACACAATTTCTTTCCAACAATTCATTACTTTGGAAAATATAACAGTAGCAAAGAAACCCTTATTGCACCACCAATGTTTAATTCCTCTTTGCAAGTATAAAAGTACAGGCTGCGTTAAGAACCATATATTGTTCATAAATATATCAAAGATTAAAACCTATTCCAATCCACAGGGAAGTATCCCACTTCATTAGATGATCATTCAGATAATCTTGTTACTCTCCTTGTTTAACCCAGCTCAATAGCAACTATCTTAGTTAAAACTTTACAATAAAGCCTGATCTAGCAGGGAAGGAATGTCAACAATTAGTGAGGCCAATTTTCATTTATCCTCATGACTCCATGGCTCATGACCTGGATGTGATGTTTATGGATGCAAGGCAAAGAATACTGCCTTTCCAGTATCTCTTTCAGCTCTGCTCTTTTATATCCATCAGTTACTGAATCTGCTATTTGCAATAAAGTTCTGTTTTGCAAACTGATAAACTACTAGCATCTCAATCTATGCAACTTAAAATCAGGGCTGCAATTAAAGTTTGAAACTGGCAGATTAGAAGAGAAAAATGCCCTTCTTGATAATTTCCTAAAAATTACACACACACACACACACACACACACACACACACACACATATATGTATATGTATATGTATATGTATATGTATATGTATATGTATATGTATATAATAGAAGTTTTAAAAAGAAGATAAAAACTAATAAAAACTAATACAAAATAAAGAAAAGAAAAATTGGGAGAAAGAAAAAGATAAAGTACAAAAGATTTTAAAAAATAGAAATAAAAGGCTCCTATGGAAGCCTATATGGAATATGATTGGGATTGCAAAATTGCCTCTTACTCTATGGATACAAAAAAGTTTTTTTTAATGTTTTCTATTCATCAAAACTACAAATTAAAAACAAGATTTTTTTCTATTCTGTGCAAAAAGTTTCTAAAGAGTTTCCAGTCAGCTACAAATGTAAATGTTACCTTTTCTCTAATCAAAAAAATCAGTTTAGCCATCCCTGCAAGCTCCATTATCATCATAATCTCAGCGCTTTGCTAAAAAAGTGAAGTTCCATAACTTTTTTTCCATCTATTTATCTATTAGTTAGCCAAAAATCTCAGCAGAAAAGCCTCTGGTTTCAATTGCACATTGCAGACAATCCCTGGATCAACAGTCAGTTCTGTTCCTAAATCTAAATTAGTACATGTATTTGCATCCAAAATTTTTCACACATCCACCATATATGATAAAATATCCCTTGATAATTTCCTGAAAATTACTAGCAAAATTAATATTACCTTTGTGCATCTGGCCAGCTCTCACAAATGTAAATCACCCCGATATCTCAGAAGGACATAAATACTGCACAGTTATAGCATCCCCTCCACTCAAGAATTTTTTTATTGTAGTTTTAGTAATATTTGGACCTCACTGTAAAAAAATTATGAAGTTGACAGAGGAATTTTCTAACAAAATTCTATTCTGGAAAAACCACATATGAGAATCCATTTCTAAAACCCCATTTAAACATTCATATGATGTTTAAATTGTACATATACATTGATGATGAAAAATAATCTCAAGTAGAAGGGAAAAAACACATTTGACATAAGGAAATAGCATAAATAAAGGGCGGGGACAATTTATTTGGGTCCAAAGATAGCTACATAAATAGCTTCTACTTCTGTTTCTTTCCAAGTGATCTTGAAATAGTGCACCAGGCATAAAGACATAATCAATTTTACACTAGTCAACCCCCTCCCTCCACAACATATTGTTTTGTAAACCTACCAATAAATGGGATGAATGCAAGTGAATCCTCTGGTGTAGCCAAAGGGGCCACACCCCTCTTGTTTTCTTTATTGGCTGCCGGCGCCGGTGCAGGTGGATCACAAATGTCTGTTTCCTTTAGATCACTGGGGAAGACAAAATTCATCTGTCTTGCAGGAGGAGGCATTTTACGTCCAGTTGGGGGCTTTTGTCGAAGAACCACCTCTTCTTTTCTCTCCTCAGCATCAGACTGAAATGGTTCTAAAGCTTGAGATGAAGAAATCTGCTCAAAAGATTTCACATCATTCTCCTGTTTGCCTGATCTTTGGTCCATTAGGATCTCTGGGCTGCTGGCCAGGAAAGGGTCTGGACAAGTAGAAGGAGCATTTGAAAGCACAGCAGTAGGCAAAGACTTCTCAACGTAAGATGGTGTTGAGTGACTCAACTGCCTTTGAGAAATATTAAATGTTGGAAGGTCACCAAAAGTAGCATCACGGAAAGAAAGAGCATGGAGCAAGCCAGTCCGACGCTGGAATGAAGGGCTGTAGCTTCGGTAGTAATATAACCAGAGTCATCAATGCTCTGGAGGTTGGGCTGAGAAGGGTGTTTTTGCACATGTACAGAGGGAGGATCTCTGGAAGAGGCAGAAGGAATACAAGTACTTGGATGATTAGGCTGGGCTCGGTTAATTTGCCCATGCTGGTAAAACCTGTCTGATGGCAATACGCACCTCCCATAACTAGGAGAAACCAAGTCAGCCTGTTCAAGAGCTTCCATGGATTGCCCATATTTCACCAGATAGTTATCTGATCTTGCACGGTAACTCCAGTTATCATGAGCTGAAGATTGGATTAAAGTTTCTTGGGAAGCACTATGAGACCATCCCCGGGAGGATGAAATGTCTCCCAGATGGTCTTGCGATACACTTCGGTAACGAGGTGACATAGCACTGCATCGCTCCTCTGAAGAGCTTCGCCGTGGTACTTGACTTGAGATCCAGTTGGACAAGGCCTGTTGGCATTCTAGACGGCTAATAGATTTGGGTCCAGCTCGAATGCATTCCCGTGAGGGCCTGCCCTCATGATGAGCATCCTTCAACCCACCATGTGGGTGATGATCAGGAAGATGTTTGGGGGGTCCATAGCAGCCGTGGTTGGGCATAGAGTAAGTAGAAGGAATGTAAGGTGAGGGAGAGGCTACAGAACCTGGACAACTGCTATTGGGGTACTGGGAGAAAGAACCAGAAGCTGGGATATGCCTTGGAATAGGTGCCCGTTGAGTCATTCCATACTGGACTTCCTCTGTACAGTGGGTAGGACTGGAATGGTTGCTAGCGAAATTTTGTTTGGATTCAGTCCAGGCACTTAGATGAGTTTTGTGAACTGCAGTGCTATTCAAAGGAGAAGATGGATCTGAGGACCCTGAATGGTAGGACTGCCTATTATCCACCTGTTGTCCCTGGTAAATTTCAGCTGTTGAAACATCCCGTCTTGACTGAAATGGGTAATTTTTACGAGGATAGCATATAGGTGGTGGTTCAGGAATGCTCTGTGCCCCTCCAGAGTATGGTTCATTTCCCTTTAAGTATGCATCTTGAGAATATGCCTGGAGAAAGGAACAATGAAAAAATGAGTGAGGACTGGTCTAAAAGAGTAAGTTACTGTAAGTCAAATATTTATGTATACAGGCAAATTATATGGAGACTATATTTTAAATTACTTAAATTCTATGACTTTTTATTGATAATATTTCTGTGAATTATCAATTATAAAAATCGGGCTTTGAATGGATCATTTAGGCCAGGGGTCTTCTAATTTGACAGCTTTAAGACTTGTGGACTTCAACTCCCAGAATTCCTCCTCCAGTCATATTAGCTCGGGAATCCTGAGAGTTGAAGTCCACAAGTCTTAAACTTGCCAAGTTTGAAGACCCTTGAATTAGGCCATCAAGTTTAGATTCTTGTTCAGAGCAGGAAGCCAAGTTACAGCTTCCAGATAGGCAACTGTCTAGCCCCAGCTGCACATATATATAATGAAAGGAAAACTACCTCTCTGGAAATTGATTTCACACTTGAACTGTTCTTACTATAAATACATTCTTTGTAATATTCAATGGAATCTGTCTTCCTTAGATTAAATTGTAAGCTAAATGATACCCCCCCCCCCAAAAAAAAAAAATTGTATAGTTTCAATTCTGGTGATATTCAAGAGATATTTAAAAATATGGTTATTCTCCCAAAAGTTCAGGTAGGATTATTGTGGAGCACCATCAGTGATTTGTTAAGTTCCTTTTTTCTCTATTTTACACTGTAAGTTGCCCATTCTGGACTTGAGAGACCTTTAGATCCAATCAGGAAAACAGTCTGACATCCAACATTGAAATCAGATGTTTATCCATGTAACATTTCAAGTATCTGAAGAGTGCTATCACATTCCAACCTCTAAATAAATATTTTCTCAAAACTAAACATATTAAGTTTCTTCATCGGCTTAGTTTCTAGTTCTTGAAAAATATTCAGTTTCTCAGAATCCCTTATAAACCCAGAACTGGATATAATGCATGGCGCAAAGATCTGACAAAAACAAAAACAATTGGAATACTTTACTCCCCATAATTTGACACTTATTCTTCAGTTAATGAAATCTAATATTTGCATGTGCCTCCTTTGCAACTATATTATAGTGCTGATTAATTTAAAGTTTACGATTGACCACTATTCAATTTTTTTCCACAAGTACCATTAACAGGCTAATTATGCCCCATGCTGTATTTTTCAATTTGATTTCAATTTTTTGTTTCCTATATGAGCAATTTTATACTTTGAAATTTCATAATCATTTTCAGCTTGTTTTCCAACTTACAAGATCAGAATTGCAATTCTGACTTCTAATGTATTAGCTTTCCTACCCAATTCTGAATATTTTTTCAGTTGGATAACTATTCCGCCCCCCTTCACTCAAATATTTAATGAAAATATGGAAGAACAGAAGACCTAGGACTGAGTCTTATAATACTCCATTTGATTAAAAAATATTATTGTGCTTTCTTTAAGTCAGATTTTCAAGCTGTCTACACATCTACTTGCCATTCCATCCAACCCACAATTAACCAGCTTGCTAATCAGAATGTCATGTTTCAGATGTAGCTCTGTATTCTAGCATTACACACTGCAGTTCAGCAATGGAATACTTTAAGGCCAATTCTAGCAGTCAGAAATGTTTTCCTTAGCAATCCAGACGCCAAGTCAGCAACAGTAAAGGAGCCAGGAATTGCAGTATGAAGGAAAACTACAACTATATAGTGTTTAGAGGACAGATGCCTTAAGTGATCATATTTTATTCAAGAGTTGTCCCTTTAGCAAAACTAGCTGCTAATACTAGGGATCTAAGGCAAACCATAGACTTATTTTTGGAAGTTAAAAATGGAAGCACTTTAAAATTTTATTATTCCCTGTCTGTGCCTTCTTCTGAACTTAATATCTGAGGATCTTTCTTTCTCTTCCATTTGTTAGCATCACTATTATTCAGCTTCTTGATCCTCTTTCCAATTGACCCTATTATTTAGAGTTGGATCTTCCATAAGACACTCCAGTTTCTAGAGAATAAGATGCTCCTGCACATTGTCATAATCACAAACGTTTTCCTTACTACATACTTATAAATTCACCAGATGTTTACACAGCAGTTGAATCAATTTAGATAGTAAAAGAGTCGTTGAACTTTTAGTTCATATTATTTTAGAACACTTTGTCAACTTCTGGTTTTTGGCATGTTTGCATGTATGTCAAATTGATCAACAAAACAGACCAAAGGTACAATTGTGGGTGCAAAAGCATCCAGTAAGATTTTTGAAAAAGAGTAGCGGGTGTTCTATTACTTATACTTTTCTTTACTGGCTTTCTGAGATGGCAAAAACTTTATTGTGATTATAGAACTAAGGAAGAACCATGACATTTTAAAATTATATTATTACATTGATTTGC
Source organism: Pseudonaja textilis (assembly GCF_049901715.1). Classification (NCBI taxonomy): domain Eukaryota; kingdom Metazoa; phylum Chordata; class Lepidosauria; order Squamata; family Elapidae; genus Pseudonaja; species Pseudonaja textilis. The sequence goes on from NC_142008.1 coordinate 96,213,395, forward strand.
CACCCACCTCACAGTGTGAGGCAATCAAGATATGTTGCTTGCCTGCCAGTTGTCTGGCAAACAAGGTGATAATAAATCCAAGGAATTGGAAATATTAAAGGGGCTGGCCACCTAGGGAGACTTCTCCAAAGTTCTCCAAAACAAGGCCCCAATACTCTGAATAGTGAATCTTCTATTAGCATCAGAGATCTATCAGGAGAGAATGTTGATGGTTGGTATCTTTTCCTCAGAAATAATTCCCATTAAATTTAGTGTTGCATGCTCCACCAAAGTAAACATAGCACAGCCGCCTTATATTTATTTTTCATCTTATTTAAACATACCATTCTACAAACCTGTTTTAAAGTCTTAAAGTCAACTCCCTCTCTCCTTCCTCAACCATCAGATTTCCTATAGTTGGAGTTTAGGAAAGTTGAAAATAACATTGGAGATTTGCCAGAGAGCTGCTAGTATTTAAAATCCTTACAGAAATGGATGCTATGTATATACTTTGAATTATGACAATTAAGTATCAGGAAAAGGTTATGTCTTTCATTAAAGAGAAAGGAAGAAAACTAAGAAATGTATAAATCTCTGAAGTTCAGAATGAAAAACAGGCTGATTCATCTCACATCTAACATTCTGCAAGTTGGCAAACTAGGAAATCCTACGTGTACAAAGAAAAGTAAGTTGCATCATAGTGAAAAATATCTGGTAGGGCTTGCTGAGAGATGGCCTGGAAGAAAACCGGTGTGGCTTCTAACCCACCTCACACATGCCTCATTTTCCTAAACTACCACCTAATCATGAAAAGATCTTTGTTAGATAATAACAAAGTCTGAATACCATTCTGGGAATCTAGAAATTCTCAACTGCTCCTGGCCTAGCCATTCTATCACACGCTGGAAACTTGCCCTTGATAGATGAAACCACATTTCAGGCCAGGGATTTGTCAAGTTCCAAAAAAGGAGTTATGTTTAAACCAGACCTTGGCTTAAAGGAGCCATAAGAATGAAAAGAGAAAAGAGACGAAAAGGAAAAAAGGAAAGGCTGGTTACTATGCTATATGGTATTTGTTTATTTCTGTCTAGCAGCAGCTCCTGTGAAGTTAATTAAATACTCAACTTCTCTTGCTTAATCCTGACGCAGGATAACAAGACCATTAAAATACATACGCACTCTATTTTACATACTGCTCAGAAGTAGCTAGGCTTCTCCTTAAATCTAAATTCTGCCTTTCTGTCTGCCAGGAAAAAATCACCCTAGTTCTGGTCAGGATCTGGTCCAATATATATAGCACAATGTTTATTCTTATGAGGATGAAATGCTTAGAATTTAAAATCATTACCTTTGTCTTCTCTGTTATATTTCTAGTCTTGTATTTTTGTTGCGCATTCTCAATCTCCCTTCTTCAAAAAGAGAAATGTTCCCTTCCCCTGGAAATCTCTAATACCCAAGCTAATATTTCTTCTCTTTCTCAATCTTCCTTTTAAGTGTTGCTTTCAGGAGAAAAATGACATAAACTAGGACGCCTCAATGTGGGAGGGGTGAAGGAAGCCAAGAATGTCTCTTTACGCATCCTGTCAAGAGTAACTCTGTAACCCCAGGCTCTGTCATTGGCTGGCTCAGCCGGCTTCCGCACCACAGGAATGCCGACACACCCCTGTGAGGCACCAGGACAGGGGGAAACCCACACAAAGGTTCCTTTGCTTTGAGATGTGTAAAAACAAAAGCAACTTGGGGTAACAGTGCCTTGCACAGACCTAGAGTTACTGCATCTCTGGCTGCCAATGCTTAATTGTAGGCAGAGTAGTGCTTGATACAATTCCAAAATGCCTTTGTCTGAATTTGTTGGGAGACTATTATAACAGAAGTTCCTGCAATTGTGATAGACAGACAGACAGATAGACGATTGATAGATAGATAGATAGATAGATAGATAGATAGATAGATAGATAGATAGATAGATAGATAGATAGATAGATAGATAGATAGAATTGAAGACAAAAAGAACAAAGAAACAAAGAGGTGAAAAAGCCAAAAAATAGCAAAAAAATAAGAAGAATATAGTCTTTCCCTGCTGTTTTTTGCAATTAATACAACATAAACCTGGCTCTGAACCAGGAATGGGTGATCTTTCACACAATACTTCTCAGCTCCAACTCCCAGAAGCCATGGACAATTGGTCCAATTGTAAGAGATGTTGATACTTCTATGGCAGCAACATCTGAAGCAAGTCAGCTTTACTAAACTAAGTGATATAAGCAAGCAGAGGGCTATACTTTCATCCCCTGATTTTAATACCACCTCATTTAGAATTCTAGCTATGAAGAATCCAAAGCTTGTACATCCTTTTAAGCAAGGGTGGGATTCTACCAGTTCACTATTCACTAGAACCGGTTGTTAACATTCTAAGCAGTTCGGAGAACCAACTGTTAGAAGAAATTACTGGCCTAATCCTGTAAGGAAGGCAGGAAGGAAACATTCTGGTATTGATTACAGAAACTGCCTCTCCGTTAACCCTTATTACATTCTTGGCAGGACTAGACTTCCTGTCTCAGGAACCTCTCTGGAGTTTTCTTTCCCTCTTTTGCTGGTACTTTGCTTGTGTGGAGTGACCATTCAAAGTTACAATGGCACTGAAAAAAGTGACTTATAACCATTTTTCACACTTACGACTATTGCAGCATCCCCACAGTCATGAGAGGCCAGGCAAGGAGATGCGTGCCTCGATTTGAGTGACGTTGAGTTGGCCACACCCAGCCAGTCACATTACCACCAAGCCACACCCACCAACTAAGCCACGCCCACAGAACCGGTTGTTTAAAAAATGAATCCCACCCCTGCTTTTAAGGCCCCAATAAAAATAGGTTTTGTTGTTTGCTCAATTTTTTTTAAACCCATCATGGACTAATAAATACAGTGTTTTCTTTGTTTGCTCTTATACTCTGGTATCTAATCAACCTGGGATATTCATTCCAATTTGTAAATCACCTTGGTTGTCTTAATGTTATTTATAACCCTGAAAGAACGCGTCTTTTGGCATTCTCAGTTTGTTGAAGAGGAAATACAAGAGTTCTTTCTTTGGGCTCCCAAGGAGCCATGAGCAAGTTATTTGTCATTGAGTCTTAGTGTATAACATGAATAACACTAGTTTCCTCTGCAAAACCATGTTGTAAGCACAAAATCAATCCAGAAGGAGATATTATGAATATGGAATCTTGGCCACACAGTATGTAATTTCTAGAATGAAATACCTAGAAATCTCAATTCTTATTTTGGAAAAAATAAAGCAAATTTCTAGTCCTTTATCTATGAAGATAAACTTCATAGAGAAACTATTCTATTTTTTTACTACTTGTAATACAAAATATTATCTACAATAAACCTTAGCTGAAATTAAAAATTATAGGCAATTTTACAAAATGCATATATTTTAAAACACAAACACCATCTGGTGAGAATGGTAGACCAGCTTCATTTTAAAACTCACGTGGAAAACCTTGAACATTGGGAAGCAATCATGACAACAAGGGGGATTCTTCACAAACACTAAGGACACTGTTATTTCGATGCTAAATGATGTACTCTTGTTCAGAACCCCTCCCTAAAACAGAACATTAATGATAATATTGGGGTTGAGCCTGCCTATATTATTTGTACTATATATTGTTCTGGCTGCGGCAATCTAATTTTTGACCCAACTATATGTCAAATTCAGAACACAGAATTAGTGGAGAATGATAAACAAGGCTCTTTAAGCCCTGCTTCTTTACTCTAGGCTTTCATCTGCCATTCTTTGTCCATAAGTGCCTCATCCTGAAGGTTTTCTTCCATTCAAATCAACAGACACCAGAGTGTTTTAGTGTATGTTTGGGTATGTACATACATGAGTATGTGTAGGTGCACTTAAATCCTCAAAAGATACTTGGTGAAAATATCAAGCCCAACTTGTTGTCCAGTCAACAGCTGGGAGAATATCTATTGGCCCTGGCAAACAACTTACCAATTGCAGAATATCCTCATCTTTTGGCATAATGGAGAGTTCCAAAGCATCTTCACTGCAGAAGAGAGAAGGCATTTTTTAAAAGATGAATGATGAATAGGAATTTTCAACCACATTGCACCGCAACAAAGCTCAAGCAGGGTTGTGTTCAAAGGCAGACATTAGATACCCAGATTCCAAATTGGCAATTGGTTGTTACAACACATTTGTGTTCTGTTTGATGGACTCCCACTAGCATTCCTAATTTGGTGTTCTCCAAATGTGTGGGATTATGTTCTCCCCATTATCTTTAGCATTCTGGCCATCCTGGTAGAAAAAATAGGGAGTGTAATCTGATAAATCCAGCAGAGCTCAGTTTAGAAAGATTGGATTATCTTTAAAAATCCCATGCACACACACACAAAATTGCTAAATTAATAGTCTAGAATTATCTAAGGGCACTATTGTTCTCTACATACACCGACAGTCACATTTCTTTTATCCAAACCAATACCAGTATGTCATGGGTATGAAACATGATATAGTGTTATCCACAATGAGCTCTCGGGACTATAATAATAATAATAATAATAAAAACTATGTAGTAATTTCATGGAATTATTGCTGCAAAGCATTTGTCTTACCTTTATGATTCTCAATAAAGGTGATTGGCTTTCTTGGCTAAACATGAGATCCATACTATATATTATCAGAAGATATTAAAGAAAAAAATCTACAAGAATGGGAGAAGCTATGGTGATCAGCAGTTGCTAAACTACCATTCCTACGCCATAGGCCAAGCTGGGTACGGCTCTGCTTGGAGCTGCAGTTGAGCTATATCTGGAGAAATGTAGACTCCTCACTTCTGTTTTAAAATGAATTCCATTTAATGAAAACAGACTTTGAATGGAGAAAGGATGGAGAGAAAGAAATGCCTATTTTTTTCCTGTGCATAATATTTTTCCATAAAACCAATATATATGATACTAACATGGCTCTTCTATTTGAGTTTCAGATACTTTTAATTACAGGGGTCAGCAATCTTTCCAGAAATAAATACCTTCAGTATTACCATCAGTCAATTTTGATTAAGTACCTTTTAATGTAAATTATTTTTAATATATCAAGAATCTCATGAGAACATAGGATTCTCCGTAAAGATGACTTTCTCATAAGATCTCACTCTCCTCCATTCTTTCAGCAAACTAACTGCATTGCAATATTTTTGTGGTCTATCTGAACCCAATATTAATTTTTTAATACAAATGGCATAAAAGACTAATTAAAACATCAGAGGTTAAATGTACCAGGAGAATCACAATGTGATATTATATATTTTATTGATTAGTCAATTGATCATATCAAATAAGAGTGTATTACAATAAAGTCAGAAAAAATTACAGTGAACTAGGTTAAAATAGCCAGTGAGATAAAATAGAATAAAATCTAAGGCAAGATAAAAGTGAAGATAAAATATAAGATAAAAATAGTATAAGGCAAAACAGCAGAGAACTTTATTAAGCCAATTCATTATGTAAAATTGATATGAAAATTCAAATAAGTAAAAAGAAAACTTTATAATACATAATCATCTCTACAATTAAATCAAATTAAGGTATTCTATTCTCTTTAATGTGTATTAAATTTTTTAAATTATTAAATCTCTTTAATTGTAATGAAGATTACAATCTTATTTATGATGTGCAGGTCAGTTCCCTAAAATAAGCAAGACTTTTTTCCCAGGTGTCTCCCAATATTTTTTAGTTTTTAAATTAAAGGTCCAAATAAACAGCCCTTTCTCGAGAGTGAAATTTGCTGTCAACAAAAATGTGTCCAGTATCTTCAATGGGTGATACTTCACAAATGCACAATCTTTCTTCAATTGGAACTCCCATGCCTTACCATAAAGTCCAGTCGAGTCGAGCTCTAGAAAAAGCACTTCAGAGATGTTGAGGCATGTAACTTTTTAAACATTTTTTTCTAAGCCTGATTTGTGTTGAGCTAGCCACTTCGAAAACTTGGCACATTTAAGTACTGCAATATTATCTTGGGCAGCCACATCAATAACTTTTGTATGCTTCCCTGCCTTTAGATCTGACTGGGCTGGGAACGAGGTAGAGAATCCATATTGAGAGATGACATCTGAAAGTTGAGTGGCCCAAGTGCGAGTAATTGTTCTTGTGTAATTGTTCTTTGAAACACAACTTGACTAGGCCTATGAATAAGATCTTCAGCCAGTAATTATACAGTAATTATTAAATGGCTTTGTACGGAGGTATGCCCAATTCTGCCTTACTGCTTGGGTTGAGGTAGACTTATACACCAAAATACTTTTCAGAAAAGTAGATTGTATCTGTTCTAGTAAGGACACATTTATATATATCCCCACAATTCTGTACCAAATGGGATCATTAAGACTATTTTAATACTATATACCCGTGATGGCGAACCTACGGCACGCATGCCAGAGGTGGCACGCAGAGCCCTCTCTCTGGGCACACGCACCGTCACCCCAGTTCAGCTCTGCCGTGCATGCACGTTGCGCCTCTCACCAGCCAGCTGATCTTTGGGTCTCTGCCACACATGTATAAGGTTGCACAGGAATCGCATGTGCAGGAGGCAGGGTGCACATACAACAGTCATATACATATGCATGGGGCTCACACGTGGATGTATGCATGCACAGGTGAGGTGCATGCACAGGGGTCACAGGGGTTGTGCGCACATGCATGGGGCAGGGTATATGTGCAGGACGTGTGCCCGCGTTGCATTTTGGGGATGCACGTGCACGCTTTGGGCATTTGGTGCCAAAAGGTTAGCTATCACTGCTATATATTGTTCTTTTGTAACTGGAATTAGAAAACCTGGGTAGCTTTTGTTGGTAAGCTGCCTTACGGCCCTGGGACAGGCTGTAGCCCTTAAAGAACTTATATTAAAATATGGGAGACAAGAACCTGTTTCTCTGAAAAGAAGTCCTAAGTTTAGATGTTCTATGCATTCCCCGTCCAGCTCCAATTATATGTGCCGTTCCTATTTCCAAAAATGACCTTAGTTTTTGATTTATTGATGTTCAGATAGTTGAGTCCGCAGTACATATTAAACTGCACAGCAGTCTTCTATCCCCACCTGGGTGTGTGATATCAATAACATGTCATCTGCATAAAGCAGAATGTTTATATGTTTATTTTTAACTTTAGGCATATACATATCAGTAGAACGAAGGGACTTTGGGATGTTATTAAAGGGTTAAAAAGAATGGGAGCCATTCCTTGCCTGACTTCTTTGATGATGCTAATTTTCCCTGTAGAAAATTTCTGTGGGCATAAGGAAAATATGACAATCACAGAGGCCTTATACTGGAATTTAACAGTATAAGCAAAAAAAGGTCTTCTCTTTACTGTGCCCTTCCATCCCAGTTCTTCCTTTCTCTTTGACTTTCTGTGCTGGGCCGACCCAGAAGTTAAAGCCAGGTATCAAGATTTATTCATCCCCAGCTGTTAACTAGATCTTTTATACTGCAATCAAACCAACATTGTACAGAAATTCAGAGAGATTACATAGTTTATTTTTCCATTCTTCTACATTCCATGTTAATATAGGAGCACCAGATAAAATAAATTGGCAGCTATGATTTGATATTGTTGTGTATATAAATCCAGCCTATAAATCTGGCTGAGTGCTGAACCGTAATAATAACTTTAATAGAGAAGTATTTATTTCAGTATGCTTACTCAGAGGCACAATGCAAGATTATTTAGCCAATTTCACATTATAGGTATGTGAAATTTCAAGGACTTTTGTAATGGTCTCAAGATGTTTCATAATATAGAAATCAGTATTGACTAAAAAAACTGATTAAGTGCATGGAGAGCAAGGATTTTCCAATATCTATTACAATATTTAAATAAATTTAACTTAGCTTTTGTCCTGCCTCTGTATGTTTCTCAAAGGTCAAATGTGGCTCTCAGTCTGCTTTAGGTGTTTTCAAAACCTCCAGATTGTTGTGGTCTATCCACACATCAAAGGGGGATTTACTGCCTTCTAGACCAGGGGTCGCCAACCTTTTGGACCTCAGGGACCATCAAACTCATAATTTTAGATCCCAGGGACCAATAACCGGTTCTGTGGGTGTGGCCTAATTTGTGGGTGTGGCTTGGTGGTCATGTGACTGGCTGGACATGGCTTGTCATGTAAATATTATAAATATTTATATAAATATTGATTTTTTTATAAAAAAGAGCAACTTTTACCCAAAATCAGGCAAAGCAGGCAGATTAAGTTGCTCACAGAATCATTCAGTGATCTAGCTATCTGCCATTGGCTAGCTCAGTCTCTCAAATTTGCTTTCTGTGAGTCTGCCCTGAATTTGCTTGCAAGCAAACCTTCAGTCTTAAGGGAGGTTCGGCGGTGCTGAGCTGAAGATCTAAAAACTAGCTAGAAAGCAAGAAATCCAACCATTTTCTGCTTCCTAGCTAATCTAAATCTCCCAGCGCAGCAGAATAGATGATGGTCAGAAAAAGGAAAAATAGCAATTTAGCAGGCAAGTTTGCCAGGTAAGGAGTGAGTGGGCAGGGAGGGTTCCCGTGGGCCATATGGGTGGCGCAGCCTTGTGTTTCTGCGCAGCCTGGATTAATTGCTCTATGGGGGTGCTCTGGGGGATGAGATTTCTCTGCAGCCCACCAAAATTTTCTCACGGCCCACCGCGACTGCTGTTCTAGAAAGTGTCTCCAGATGAGGAGAGTTGACTGCACGTAAGCTTCCTCTTTCTAGGATGCCCATCCTCACTCAGAATTGGAAAGTTTTCTATAGGTGTAAGCTGCAAGGTCCCTTGGTTGCTTTTCAGGAAAAGACAGCCCTGACTGCCACATCACGAACATTGGCTTAAATAACAAACTTGCTTTTAGGTCTGGGTGTTTTAGTATGGACTCAACTGTGAATAGGCATTTAATTTTTTCCAAAGCTCCTTGTCAGTCCTGTTACCATTTTCTCCCCCCCCGACCCCCCTCCCCCGGCATTTTCAGGGATGCCACAGCGAAGCAAGTAGAGGAAAGGGGGGTGGAAGAGATAGCTAGAGGAATGTAGCCATAATAAAATTCTTTCTTCTGAGAACCAAGAACTTTCCCACCAGGTGCAAGGAGGTGGGATCTGCAACCTATCGACCCTTGGACTGTGTCCTGATTGGACCATTTGATGGATTACATGGGCAGGGGAGAAAGAATTCTACTTTTAACTAAGTGAGAAACCCGAGGAGGGTTTAGAGTCGGGTTCCCCAGATATGCCAATATGTCATGCCTAATAAATTGATACTTTGAGGAACATGCCTGCCTTGGAATTGTGTTGGGTGTGTTACTTGGAACTGTTTGGCCTTCCATTGTTCATTTGAGGGCTGGTTCAGCTTAGGTTTTCGCTCTCCCTTAGTCTTTAGGAGGTTAGTAATAAGATGTACTGTTTGGGTGTATGAGGGGATGAATTGCCAATAGAAGTTAGCAAATCCCAGGAAGCTTTGGAGCTTTTTTGGGATATGCGGGGTCCCCCATTATAGTATTGCTCACACCTCTCCACCTCCTTGTGGGAAATGTGGTACTCAAATAGACAATTTTATCCTTGTGGAATTCATACTTGGAGAGTTTTGGGTGTAATTGAGTGACGCGGAGCTTTTTCAATACTGCTCTGACCAGCTTTACATATTCTCCATAGTTTCAGTGTAAATCAGAATATCAGTTAAGTAAACTACGACCCATTTATACAAGATCCCCTTGTAGCCCAAAAGGCAACACTCAGAATTGGAAACACCCCAAGAGGCAATTGAAGGCTGTTGTCTACTCATCTCCTTCTTTAATTCATACTCGGTAATGTGCTTCTCTGAGGTCTAATTTTGTAAAAATCTTTCCGTTGGCTAGGGAGAGACATCCCAGTGGCAAGGGGGAGACATTTTCAACACAAATGGCATTTAGCTGCATAGGCGAAGGAACCCATCTTTTTTCTCTCAAAATAGTACATTATTTTGCTACTTGAATGTGCTAGATTCTATAAAGGATTGGAGCATCTAATTCCCTTGGAATCTCTCTCTCTCTCTCTCTCTCAAAGCCAAATACCACTAACTCATCATGAATTATCTAGAACCATAAAGTCTACAAACTTGAAATTTGGCATGTATATTCCTCTTCGGCTTCTAGGTGCTTGCTAAGAAAGGGTTTTTTGAAATGACCATTAGATCATTATTATTTCTTAATACATTAATTAACATGCTCTGATGCTAAGGAGTTCTACTCCGCCTCCCCACCTGAAAAGAATTCTGTTCCAACTGCCAGTTCCCTTCTATTAACACACTCTGATGCTAAGGAGCTAGACCAGGGGTGTCCAACCTTTCAGCTTCCCTGGGCCACATTAGAAGATGAAAATTTGGTTTGGGCCGCACATAAAACAAAATAACAGTAACGATACCCGATCATCCCCAAAAACCATGGAAAACATAGTTAACATATTAAATTTATCTGGAAATGAAGTTAGTGAGATGTTTTTATTATTTATTAAAAATTATTTATTTTTTATCATGTTTTTTTTATCACCGTTTTTTTATCACAGTTTATTTTCGGCCAAATTTTGCCGGGGGAGAAAGCTCGCCCGCCTCACGCCTACCTCTCCTCCTGCAAATGGCCCAGCTGGATGAGGCAGGACTGGAAGGCAGAAGCAGCAGCAGCGGTGGCGGGGGAAGAAGCGGCGGGGGTGGCGGCGGGGGCAGAAGCAGCGGTGGGGGCAGAAGCAGCAGCGGCGGGGGCAGACGCGGCGGCGGTGCCGGCAACAGCAAGAGGTGGCGCTCTGACGGCGCCCGCCTTTTCTCTTGCTGCTTGGCCTGGCGCTCGCCTCGCCCCGCCTCGCGCCTGCCTCTCCTCCTCCTCCTCCTCGCCGGCTCTGGCACGAAGGTTGGGGTGGGCACTGGGCCGCATTATGAGGCGACCTGGGCCGCATGCGGCCCGTGGGCCGCGGGTTGGACAAGCCTGAGTTAGACATTCTATTCCCCCTCCCCATCTGAAAAGAAACTCGTTCCAACTGCCAGTTGCCTCACAAGGTTGCGGAACACCAGTAGGTAGCATTCTTCACCATCACACTCCATTATCCTCTAGCTGTAAAAGTCAGCAGCAGAAACGGTCTTCTTGAGACCCATCTTTGAGGTATATTGATGTAATAGCCATCTTATCCATAGTGGAACATCAGAAAGTACTGGAGAGCTCAGAAGCAGTCTGGACTTCTTACAGTACTAAATGTCAGAACCTCACCAAAATGTCTAAGCCTTCCACCTATGGAACTGCTTCCGGGCTCAAGGCAGCGGGAGCGATCTTCCCTTATATGTTTCAATCATCGACCACCAAGCCAATGGATTGTGAAACGGATTTCTCCTGCATAGCCCTAACACAAAATGTCGCACAGATATTCAGCTAGTCATAGAATATAATTTTGGCTTGGATAATTTTGCTGTTGGAAATATTTCTATGGAATAGTCTTGGGCGTGGGTAATATGTCTGAATCCCGCTCATTCCGGTGCTCTTTGGGAATCAGAAGGGGCACCTTTTCCTGTTCACATGCCTTTTTTAGAAAAGCAGTTTTTAATTCCTCTAACATGTCCCTGCTCCTGCTTGTAAGTGCAGTTGAAAGTTTCCAGTTAATGTTGAGCATGTTGAAATCACCCAGATTACAGTCCTTCCCTTGATTACCATCTGGGTTATCTTCTCAACCCGAATCCTCTGAATGTCCTGTTGACTGATCCTTCTTCAGTTTGTCATCAAAACCAGAGAGTTTCAAGTAGATCACATGTTTTCTGAAATAGTAGCAATAGTTTTCTGACATAAATGGCAACTCCACCCCAACCCATTTTCTACTGTCTCTTCTGTATACTATGTAGCCTGGGATACTTATATCCCAATCATTTGAATCCCTGAACCATCTCTCTGTAATTGCAACAAGAACGAAGCTCTCCCTGAACATAACAGCTATTATGAGTAATGGTGGCACGTGGTTAGAGTGCAGTACTACAGGTTACTTCTGCTGACTGCCCACTGTCTGCAACTTGGCAGTTCAAATCTTACCAGGCTCAAGGTTGACTCAGCCTTCCATACTTCCGAGACGGGTAAAATGAGAACCCAAATTGTTGTGGGCAATATGCTGACTCTCTCAACTGCTTAGAGAAGGCTGTAAAAACACTGTAAAGTGGTATATAAGTTTAAGTGCTATTGGTATTAGTTCAGAAAGTCTACTGCCTAAACTGTGAGCATTAGTGCACATGGTATGGCACACACTATCAAAATCTTGATTTTTTTTCTTAAGAGCAACCTTACTACTATTAACCGCACAAACATCTATCTTAGAAATAATGATAACCCCATTAGATTTAGTTTTAGATTTAGAAGGGGACAAAAATATTCTGTATCAATTAATTCTTTGTCTCCATTATTCAGTTTAAATACTTCTCCAGAAAACCCCAAATTTAATACTAAATAACTCAGTTCCTTTCTGTGATGAATGCAAACCATCTCTTCTATTCATCTTTTTATCAGACCAACTGTAAATAACATGACCAACATAACAAAAGCCTTCAACTTTATACTACTCTTTTAGCCACATATTGAACATACATGCTGGTTTTTTTTTCCCTTTTGGAAAAAAAGCATCTAAAATAATAAGACTGAACCCTAACCTGCTAAGTTCCTGGCCCAAACTCTGGAAATCTTTTTGCACAGAAAACACATGTGGTTTTGGTTTTTTTTGCACAGATCATTGGTGCAAATATGTACAACAATATCAATATCAAAATCCCTACTAGTATTCTTGACAATCTTAACAATGTGCTTCTTTTCTCTGCTGGGTATAGCACCAGGTGGTATCTCATTTCTTTCAAAACTACTACATCCTTTCCTAACTAGACACCTCTTACAGTTGAATCACCAACCAGAAGATAGTTTTATTTTTAAATAGCTTTCCCTTATCCAAGACAATTTGTTCCTCGTGGACCACAATTTCTTGTCCAGTTGAGTCATTATCATCACAAACAGCTGTACTTGCCATCCTTATTATTCTTACTAAGTTCACCAGTGACACTATCACTATTAAGCAGTGACACATCAAAAGCATCATGCTTATGGTCCACAACTCTCACTTTGCGAGATCCAACCATACTACCTTTTCCTGTCTTTGTGGAACAGGAGGCTGATAACTGGGCAGGCAGCTCAGCAGAAGATACTGGCTGAGTTGGCTACCTAATTTCACCTGAAGAGCACAAACTAAAGATTCTAGATAAACAATCTGTCCATCTAAACTAGTGATCTGCATACAAATACGATAGTACCCAATAGGACAGTACCCAAGGACAGTACTTAAAAACAGTACACTGGCAAAACAAGTTGCACTAAACTAAACCAGACATTCTAAAAATAAAACTGAAATCACATAAGCATTTACTAAGGATGAAGTACTGCTGTTTTCAAAATACTGCTGTTTTTAAGACTACACTTTTCCTCAGATGCACATTTCTGGTCGGATGTTCTGAGAACCTACCAGGCGAGTCATACTTTTGTCTGAAACTTTTCAGGCAACCAAATTAAATTACTTTAAAATATCCTGCACTGCCAATTTTCATTCATGGACTCATGGATTCCAAACCTGCAGCTGTCTTCATTTTTCTGGGGCTGTTCGTGGCAGTGCTGGTGGTCTCCCAGTTTGCTCAGCTGGACAAGGGCTGGCCTGAGAATGTTGAGGAAGCGTAGATTTGGCTCTGGGAACTCTCACATGGCCTCTGCTCTTCTCTGTCAAATGACCTGCCCCCACAATGTAGGTAGAGGCCTCCCAATGCCGATGGTCATTTTGTGCCTGTTTCAGGCAGGTCTGACTGGCACAGGGGTCCTCATGAATTGGTGTTGCTTCTCACACCACCATGGGACCTGGCACCTTTGCTTTGCACCTCTTCACTGTTCTTTGTTTGAGATAGCTATTAATATTAAGACACTGGTGCATCAACTCGTGATGGGTGGGAGGCATTCCTGCCCTGCCTATCTCACCTGTCCTGAAACTGGTCTGTAAGGGCCTCCTCATTACATTTGAGGCCCTGGCTTACCCAGGCAAAACTCACCAATTTACTCGGCCACCTCTTGCTACTCATTTCAACTTCAGTAGATGCCTGTTGGTAGTCTGGACTTTCACAGGATCCTCATACATGCACTTCAACTGAGCACAAATCCTGCGAAGTCACCTAAGAGCAGCAAAGTGAGAAACAGGGTGGCTGACCTGACCAGAGGACTTGTCACCAGACTAACCATGAATGCTGGCTGTTTTTAAGAATCCACATTTGTTCAGATGCACACATCAGGTCAGATCCTTTCTAAATGAGCAACTGGCAAGTATGGCATTTCTCTGAAACTTTTAAGGCCATCAAATTACTTTAAAATGCACCGCACTCCTGATTTCCATTCATGGACTCGGCACAGTTATTTTATTGGAAGAGGTCCCCTCTAGTTCTTCCTTGTCCTCTGCTCACTCTATTCCAGAACAGATTGGCTGGCCATAACAACAGCTGATCCTCCTTATCCCAATTACGGATCCATTTAAGTAAAGGATAATGCCAAGGATGAAAAGGGAGAGAATAAAAAAGGTGAATAAAAGAGCCATAATGGTGCAATAGTTGGATTTCAGTATTGCAGGCTAATTTTGCATTCCAGTTGCCGGAGTTTGATCCTGTCTGGTTTAAGATTGACTCATCCTTCCATCCTTCCGAGGTTGGTAAAAAGAGGACCCAGATTATTGGGGACAATATGTTCATTCTGTAAACCACTTGAGAGGGATATAAAACATTATGAAAAAATATATAAATGCTATTGCCAAAGCAACAGCTGTCACCAGTCCCAAGTGACTTCTGTGAGTACTTAAGTATTAATTGTGTAATGACCCAGGAAAAATAATTAATCCCAATCTGCGGCTGTCCTCAGTTTGCTGGGGCTGTGTTCTTGGCAGCTCTGGTGGTCTCCCAGCTTGCTTAAGCTAAACTAAGGGCTGACCTGAGAATGTTAGGGGAGAGTCCTTTTGTGCCTGTTTCACGCACAGTTGAGCATAACTGAGTTGCATAGGGTTCCTCATGAGTTGGTGTCGCTTCTCACACCACTATGACAACCCAGCTTTGCACTTCCTCACTATTCTTTGCTTGAGGCAGCTATTAATATGAAGAAAAAAGTGCATCAACTCTTAAAGCATTGGAGTCATTCCTGCCTTGCCTACTAATCCAACAGCTTCGCCCCTTCTGAAACTGGTCTGCAAAGGCCACCTCATCAGGCGAAAGTCTCCAATGTAGTTGGCCAACTGCTGCCACACATTTCAACTCCTGCAGATGCCTGTTAGTGGTCTGGACTTTCTCAGGATCCTGAAACTTCCACTTCAACTGAGCACAACCTGCAAAGTCACCCAAGAGCAGTGAGAAATGGGTTAGCCAACCTGCTGAAGGATTTATCAACAGGCTAATGGTCCAGATACTTGCAAATGGGCCAGTTGCGATGATAGACAGGCATCTTCTTGGATCAGCTAAGCACTGTCATCCAAAATTGTTCAATGTGGCTGACTTGGTGTGTCCATGCATGCGAAGACCAGGGAGTTTCACAGCTTCGTTCAAGCACTGCTAATCCCTAATATTACTTCCCAGATCCTACTCACAAGAAAGCAAAGTCCCAATGAATCCAAGTCAGCATAGCCAAGACATGAAGTCAAAAGCAAGTTCAAAGTCTGAAAACAAGTAACAAGTTCGCAAATCCACACCCCAAAGTCGAAGCACAAGTTCAAATTCCACGTACTGTAACCAAAGCCAAGGTCCAAGTCCAGAATCTAAGTACTAAACTACAAGGTCCAGCTATGAGGTCAAAAACCAAGGCACTGTCCAGAATCAGAAAAACATGAAGTCAGAGCACAGACACAGCAGGAAAGCAAATAGACCAGTTGCCTCCAACTTTATTTTTTCCACACACTAGATGAAGTAGTGGCCAATTGGTACAGCTCAGGAGGAGGGGCCAGGCTGCCTGCTTGCGAGCAGTCACACTGATCTCCATTGTGCCTCCCTTCGTTCAGCCCTATGCACCCTGGGATAGGGGGAGATAGCAATTCTTCCTCATCCCTACTAACCAATTGCTGAAGTCTCCTGGCTGCAGCTGACGCTCCCCTCTCTCCTCTTTAGCTGTATGCTCATTGGTCACTCCTCCAAAAGCGCTTTCAAGGTTTCTGGCTTCTCCTCTTCCTCTTTCTTATTGCCTCCTAGTTCAGAGTCATCCGCACCTTCATGACACTCCTTTCTGCCCCGTTCCAAAGTCTGTAAAGCCGTCTCCTCCTTGTTTCCAAGGCGGTATCTAGAGAAACCATTACAGTGGCTTCCAGTGTGCTGACAGCCAATGGCACTATCGTGGACAGTTTATGCCATAATCTTTCAACTTCCATTTTCAGATCTTGATGTTTTGCAATCTTCACCAATTCTTTGTATTCTGTTCCATTATCCCCTGGTACAGCCACCTCAATCATCCATGCTTTCTTCTTTTCAAGCACAATTAAATATGGAGTGGTATAAACAGGAAGTGTCACCACTTTATAAATGTGATATATATGTCACATTTTGATGTATCCATAATGAGTAAGTTCACAGAATTCCTATGACCCTTATATACCACAATAATTAGGATCTCCCATAGCTAATACCTTTTGCCTGTGCTAGTTGAGATACCACCACTGACCCAGGCCAATAAGTAAATATACCTGGATACACAACCACTGTAGCAATACAGTTAAGTTACAGAAATCTAAAATATTTCCCAACTTACCATCCCAAAGTACCTTGTGTCATGCTACTGCTGTTTTTAAGAATACACATTTGCTCAGATGCACATGCCTGGTCAGATGTTTTATGAATGAGCCAACGAGCAAGTAAGGCATTTCTCTGAAACTTTTCAGGCCATCAAATTATTTTAAAATGCACTGTACTTCTGATTTCCATTCATGGACTCAGCACAGCCACTTTATTGGAAGGGATCCCTCTGGTTCTTCCGTGTCCTCTGCTCACTCTATTCCAAAATGGATTGATTGGGCCTGAAAAGGTAGTGGTAACAATGGCTGTAAACTACTATGAAGAACTATATAAGTGCTATTGCTAAATGCTATAAAAGCCTGTCACCGGTCCCAACTGATTTCTGTGAATGCAGCGCCCCAGGAGAGATAATTGATCCCAATCTGCAATTCTCCTCTGTTTCCACTGGGTGTGTTCTTGGCAGTTGCAGTGATCCTAACAACTTGCTCAAGGCAAGCCCATTACTGGCCTAAGAATGCTGGAGGAGAGGAATTTTGGCCCTGGGGACCTCTTATGGCCTCTGTTCTTGTTTGTCAAGTGAGCTGCCCACACAATGCAGGCAGAATCCCTCCCAATGCCAATGGTCCTCTTGCAGCTGCGTCAGGCGTAGTCCTGCATGTCTGACTTGCATGGGTTTCTAATGAGTTGGTGTTGCCTCTTGCACCATTGCAGGACCTGATGACCCTGCTACACTCCTCCTCAGTCTTCTTTGCTCGAGATAGCTATGAATACAAAGACACAGGTGTATCAACTTCTGAAGGGTTGGAGAAATTCTTGCCTTGCCTACTAATCCAACTGCTTTGCCATCCTGAAATTGGTCTATTAGGACTTCCTCATTTCATTTCAGTTCACAAGGTTTACAAGGTGAAAGTCACTAATGTAGCCAGCTAATGTAGCCATCTGCTGACTGTTTCACCTCCTGCAGATGCCTGTTCATAGTTTGAGCTTCCATAGGATCCTCAAAAATGCTGTGATAACCCCGGCTGGCCATGGAAGTGACACAGCTGAAGTGATGGCTTACTTCCCTTTTATTGCTCCAACCTTTTCTCAAAATGCCCACAGTTCACTGCAAATGAACTGAGCTCTAAACATGCACACACACTTTCAATAGTTCTTGGCTGCTATACATCCAGAGGGGCAGCACAGTCCTAGGAGCAGAAGCGGTACGGAAATCTGATCACGGGGAGTCCTCGTCGCTCAAAAAATTTGCCAGGGCTGCAGCAAAACACACAGCAGAGTGGTGTTGCTGCGAACTCACACACAGTTCGGTTAAGCAAAGTAAGGCAAGTTGAAGCAAAGCAAAGCAAGGCAAAATAAGGTAACAAGATGTTGGTAATCACAAGTGTGGCTGGAAGAATGCACTGTTTGTTCCCGACAAACGCCCCTTCCCACAGCACCTTCTTAAATCCTATTCCCAAATGAGCCTGGTGACGAGGGGCAGAGCACCCTCCTCCCGAGTCACCGGGCCATCCTGCATTGATCCTGATTGCTCTCCATTCTTTGTGCTCAAGAATCAGGAGGAAAGGCAGTTGCTCTTCTCCGGATATCCTCCCCCCTCACTCAGTCATCCTGGGCCCTCTCTGATTACCCTTCCCAGGCCCAAGGGACCCAGGTTGCCTCATCCTGCTCCTCCAGTTGCTCCTCTGGGGCCAGAGAGGCTGCACCATCTTCCTCTGTTGGCCCCAGCTCCATCTCCTCCTCCTTCTCAGCCCCAGCCTCCGATGGGCCATGACCAATGCACTTTGAATGCAAACTGAGCACAAAAACCCTGCAAAGTTACCAAATGGCAGGCTAGGCTGAGTGAGAAATAGGATGGCTGACCTGGGCATAGGCTAGGCTAATCATGAATTCTACCTTATCCCAGTCTTAAAAAATCTCTGCTCACAAACTCATAAACAACTGGCACTGGCCAAAAATACTAGAAACTCTGTCAGCCTGCCATCAAATTTATCTGGCACAGAGACTGGGCATTTATGCCATGATTGGGCTGTCCCAAAGGCTTGCAACTGGCCCAGATATGACAACAGAAGGCAACTTCTTGGCCCAGATAGGCATTATCAACAGGTAGCTGCTTCATGGAACTGACTTGTGGGACTATCTCCTGGAAAATGCTTAGGTCAGAGACCAACTACCCAATCCTAATCCATACATACATATGCAATGGGATTTAATACACATTATATGCCACATCACCAAGCCCCTTTGTCCTGATTACAATGCTTCAGAAAGTTGCTCCCAGCAAAGTCAGTGAAGTCAAAACTCAACAAACTCAATAACTAATCCAAGACATGAGAAATTACAGAGTCAGTGGAATCATGGTATAATGAAGTAAATAAAGGCCACAGTTCAAAAGTATAAGGAAGACAGCAGGAGTCTAGGAATAAAGGCCCGATGAAACCAATAGACCAAGGAAGAGAGCACGCACAGATTCTGAACAGTTGTCTCCGACAACCTGTTCCAGCTCCAAAGGCCAAACTAAACTGGTGCCGACTGGTATGCCTCATTGGGAAGGGCAAGGCTGCATCCTTGTGAGAAGACTCCCCAATCTCTTTTGTGCCTCCCTCTGCTTACCTCTGTGTGACCTAGGATCTGGCAGAGGAAGCAATTCCTCCTCTTCGCCAATGACCAGCTACAACTCCATATCTTCTCTGGCCCATGTGACCAACTGGGCTGAGTCACTGGCTGTAGCTGCGCCTCCCCTGCCTGAGCAGTTAGCTTTCAACCAGTTGCTCACTTGTAAATTTCACCACTATCCTCCACACCATCTCACCTTGACAATCTGTTCCTGGCCCAGAGCCTTCTACACCCCCCCGACATTATCTATCATTCCTCTCTGATGTCCCTTCTACATTGTCTAAGCTGGCATCTGAGGAACCCATTACACTCCCTTTGGCAGCCATCAAACTCATTATCCATTGAGTTCTTCCCAAGAACCTAGGATGTCATAATATATTGGCGTAGTATATCTGTGGACCAAGCGGTGTATCTTTTGTAATTGACAGATGGAAATTTTATCAATGGGAAGATTTGGAGCTGTGGCTGACTTGATGTGTCCATGTATGCACACACCAAAGAGTTTTACAGCTTTTAAGCACTGCTAACCCCTAATATTATTTCCCAGATCCTACTGACAAGAAAACACTAAATCCCAATGAATCCAAATCACAACAGCCAAGGCACGAAGTCAAAAGCAAGTACAAAGTCCAAGCACAAGCCACAAGTTCACAAATCCACATAAGTCCAAACTCCACATAAAATAACCAAAACCAAGGTCCAAGTCCAGAATCCAAGCACCAAACTATAAGGTCCAGTCGCAAGGTCAGAAATCAAGGCATGGTCCAGAATCAGGAAAACAAATCAGAGCACACGTACAACAGGGAAGCAAACAGACCAGTTTGCCTCAAACATTACTTTGCTCCACACACTGGGTCAAATAGCCACCAGCTTGTACAGCTCATCAGGAGGGGGTAGCTATTGTGACTCCCTCCTTTCAGCCCTGCATGCCCTGGTATAGGGGGAAGTAGTAATTCTTCCTCATCCCCATTGATCATCTGCAGATGCACCTCTTCTCCGCCCACTGTTTCTGCCTGGTCATCCATCCCTTCTCTCTTCTACTCAGACAGGCTCTTGTCTGGTTGTTCTTCCAACAGCCCTGGCCACTCCTCTTTCTCTTGCCCACTGCCTCCTGGTTCAGAGTCCCTTGTGTCTTTGCGACATTCATCTGGCCCCGTTCAGAAGTACCTGAATCTCCTCCTTGTCATCCAAGCCAGCATCTGGGGAAACCGTTACAGTAGTATTTGGTGTGTTGAAAACCACTAGAAGTACCATGGATAGTTTATGTCATAATATTTTAACTTCAATTGTCAGTTCTTGATACTTTGTGATCTTCCCCAATTCTCTGTTTTCTATTCCACTATCCCCTGATATTGCCACAATTATCCACACTTTCTTCTTTTTAAACACATTTAAAACTGGGGAATTATAAGCCAGGATATCACTTTGTATATGTGATACATATGTCACTTCGTAATGCCTCACAATGAGTAACTTCACAGAGTAAATTCACATATATACCATATTTAGGATTTCACATAGCTAATACCTCTTCCCTATACTAACTGGGATACTCCCAATCCTATAACTACACCTGGGACATAACCACTGTAACAATATATAATTAAGTTACAGAAATCCAAAGTATTTCCCAACTTGCCATCCCAAAGTACCTCATCCTACTGCTACTGTTTTTAAGAGTTCAAATTTGTTCAGATGCACATTTCTGTTCAGATGCTTTCAGAAAGGCAAATAAGCCCCTTTGCCATTCCTCACATCCCCCCATTTCTGCGGTTCTCCAGGAAGCTTCTCCCAGCATAGTTAACAAAGTCAAAGCCCAATAAACTCAATATCTAGTCCAAGATATGAGGAAATTAGCACAGAGTCAATTGGATCATCATGCAATAAAATCAATGTAAGTCCATAGCTTGAAAGCATGAGGAAGACATGGAGCTGGCAACAGACATGGGGCCCTTAGGAGGGTCCTCAGCTCTTTACTGTGGGAGCAGATCGTTTGGCAGACAAGAACAGATGACATGTGAGGGTCTCCAGGTCCAACTCCCTTCTCCTTCAGTATACCCAGACCAGTGCATGGCCCAGCTTGAGCAAGTTGGGAGACCATCATAGTTGCCAAGATCATAGTCCCAGCAAACTGAGGACAGCTGCAGGTTGGGATCAGTTATATTTTCTGAGGCGCTACAGAATTAATACTTGAGCACCCACAGAAGTCCATTAGGACTGGCAACAGCCATTTGCATCAGTGTCCTTGGCCATATCCTTTACAACAAAGTCAATATAAGTTCATAGATTGAAAGCATGAGGAAGACACACTGAGTCCAGGAGTTAAGGCATGATGGAAGTCAATGGATCCAAGGAAATAGGCCCAATACTTGTTTTAAAATTCCAATTGTAAGCAATTGCTTATTCTAATGCTTACATTATCATTATTATTATTATTGATCATCACACAGTCAGCCAGATGTTCAGATTGGATTTGACATTTTTGTCCACCTATTGAGTCCTTACCAAGGACCTGGGATAGGCAAATCTGGATGTTTCACGGTGTTACAGATATCACCGCAGGACGGAAGCTGTTCCAAGTAAAGCTGCCTTCTGCAATTAATTGATGGCAAATTTGTCAATGCCAATGGTGTACAAGTGGTGCTCCAGTTGTTTTGGGGTTGCACCCAAAGCACTTTTACTATTGGTACCGCTGGTACCATTGGTACTGCTGGTTACTATTGGTACTTTACTTGCCTTTGCTATAGTTGTTCTATTCTATTTGTAGGTCTTTGTATTTTGTTATCTTCACAAGTTCTTTTTCTTCTATTCTGCTGTCTCCAGGCACTGCCACATCCACTATCCAGACTTTTTTTGTCTTTCTTATCGACAGCTGTTCAGCCCAGAGTGTTATGTGGCAGGTGCCTGTCTGTCTGAATTCTGAAGTTCCAGAGCAATTTAACTTCTTCGTTTTCTATGACCTTTTCTATTTTATGGTCCCACCAGTTCTTCTTTACAAACAATGATATTTCTTGCAGATCTTCTAATGGATCATTGTTGCTACTTTGTCATTCCACTGCTTGAAGTCAGTCTGTGCAATCTTCTTGCAGCAACTTACTAGGTGGTCCACTGTTTCTTCAGCTTTTTTGCATAGGCGGCATTTACTGTCTATTGCTGTTTTCTCAATTCTGGCTTTGTATGCATTTGTCCTTAAGGCTTGGTCTTGTGCAGACAGAATTAATCCCTTGGTCTATTTTTTAAACTTTCCTGCTCTTAGCCATTGCCAGGTCTATTTATTATCTGCTTTCCCTGCTATTTTTTTTTCATGTAGTGGCCATATAGTGCTTTGTCTTCCCATGCCTCCATTCTGTTCTTCATTTGGTTTTTCTTGTAGGCCAGGTTAATCTCTCCAGTACTCAGCAAGCTTTCCTGCATACTAATTTCAGTGCATCTTCTTCATTGTCTTTGAGATATTTTTCCAAAGCCCTTTTTCTTCTCAACAATCTCATATTTTTGCAACATTCCACACTCACCTATTTGCCTTGGTAGGTAGAGTCTGTCAATGTCACTGTGAGGATGAAGGGCATTGTCATTATTTTTCTGGTCTTATCCATTGCTTTTAATTCTGCTTGAGTCCAGTCCACTATTCCTGCTGTGTATCTAATGACTAGAATTGCCCAGGTATTGATTGTTTTATATGGAATTTCCTCCATTGAGTTTGGACTTCAAGATCTTTTTCACTCTCTTGATGTATTCACCTCTAATCTTTGTCTTAACTTCAGTGTGCTTGATGTTGGCAGCCTTAAGGATACCCAGGTATTTGTAGTAAATATCTTCATCCAGACTCTTAATGCTATTTTCATGGGGCATCTTGGTTCTTTCAGTTTTTACTATATTTCCTTGTTTGATAGTGAGTTGTCCACTCCAAACCATTTGTCCACTCCAAACTCCATTGCAAAATCTTGGCTATATATACAAACAGTGTTGAGCAGCGATTCTATTTCAGATGGTGTTTTTCCATACACCTTTAGAACATCCATGTAAAGGAGGTGGGATTGTCTGGCAGATGTTTTTGATGTTTGATAGCCATGACCTGAGTTATTCATTATTGTTAACAGGAAACAGTGCAATGACAAATAGTAGTGGTGATAGTGAATTTCCTTGAAATATTCCTTGATATTAACTTCTCCTAGTCTCATCATTGACCTGCAACTGTGTCTTCCACTGTGCTATTGATCTTTGCACAAAGCTTCTGATGTTTCTACTGACTCCTGTTATTTCTAGGCACTTGATTATCCAGTCATATGGCAGAGTGTTAAATGCATTTTTTGTAGTTAATCCATGAAACATTCAGGTTGGTCTTCCTTCTCTTACAGTTTTCCAAAAAACTTTTGTCAATTAGGAGTTGATCTTTTGTTCTTCTGCTGTTGGGGCAGTTTCCTTTCTACTTAGGTGGAAAGAGATTGTTTTCAATTAGATGCTTTGGACTGCATCAGCTACCACACCAGTTAATAATTTGAAAGTTGTTCGTAAGCAGGTAATTGGTCTCTAATTGCCTGGTGCTGCTCCTTTTGCTGGGTCTTTCATTATGAGGTATATTTTGCCAGATGTTAGCCACACTTCAATTTCACCTCCTTATAGTATGTTGTTAAACTGCTTGGCAAAGAGTGGGTATAAGCTAGTTAGATTTTCAACCAAAACCCATGCAGTTCATCTTCACTTGGTGCTGACCAATTCTTGATCTTCTATGCTTTTTTTCTCTACCATTTCTGCTGATATTACTAGTTCTTTCATTTTAACTTATTTTTTATTCTAATTCACTTCTTTTAACCAAGCTGCATCCTTGTTGTATTTCTTTGGGTTATCCATATCTGCACCCAGTTTCTTCCTTGTCAGGTAATTACTGATTCACTGCACTTTCTCCATTGATGGATTGATAGAAACATTTCTGATTGAATTAAAATTTGTAATTCGAGCTTCGTACCTGCTCATCTTCTTGGCTATTGCTATTATTTGCTGCTTTATTATTTCCAGTGCTTCCTTGATCTTCCCTTTTTCTTCTTCCATTATTATTGTTTATTATTGTTGTTGTTATTAATTTCTTCAATTCAATTCACAGACTGGGACTGGCAAAAACTTAACAGTTCAAGTCCTGACCAAGGACCTAAAAGCTCATTAAGGTAATTTCTGAATATATAGGCAGTTCTGAGAAAGGTTGTTTTTTTCTAAAGTTTGAATATTCAGGTCTAATAAGTTCAAAATTTCCTTGTATCTAGTCAACTTTTGGGGTATTACTACACGTGCTCCTATTACTATTGGTACAACCATTGATTTCTTCCTCCACAAATGCTCAACTTCAATTTGCAGATCACAATATTATGTGGGGGTTTTTGTTTCTCTTCAATTTTATCACCTAGTATGGCACTATCAATGAACCAGACTTTTTTCTTTTCTACAGTAGTGATGTCAGGCATGTTGTGGGCCAGATGTCAGTTTGGGTTCGAAAGTTCCACATTGTTATTGTTATTGTTCCAGACTACCTATCTACAAATAACTTGCAATTGTTTTAAGGATTAACCTACAACTAATCTGAATGCAAACAAACAACAATCTGGCTTTGGTAAAGCAATGAGTGAATGGTCAACAAAGGATTTATAGGATCTGATATATCTGTAAATTTGTATGGATCCCATTCTTACTCTAGATCTTCAGTGAAATATTAAATCAAGTTCTAACATTTTACTGTAAGGATCTGTGCATAAACTCTGAAGTCAATACTTTATTCAATAAACAGATAACCAAACTGACTTCAGCAATGTTAGTTTAGAATTCTGTATTCATTTTTTTTCTTGCTCAAATAAACCCGTTTTTATTTGTCTGGTTTAATTTTTTTTTTAAAAAAATCACTAACAGCTTCTTCATTTACAGAGTTGTGTGCTTAAACTGTACATTTTTCTTCTAAAAGTAATGGTGAGAAGATGAGTTCTAACATATTTTCTCTATAGTTTTCAAACAATCTGATGAAACAATCTATTTTAGAAAGTCACATAAAGGACAAAAATTCCCATAAAAATTGCCATTGCTTTACGAAGTGTATATGATCATTCTGACTTTCAGTGTAAAAATATGTCTGGCAATATGCAGCGTTCTTGAGTTTCTGCGTTTTTATTCAATTTAATTGCATTAAATTCCAATAGGTGCAAGGACATCTGTGGGAAATGGAATAATGGGAGACACAGGACAACAGAACTATATTAAATTACATATTTGCTTACTACATCAGGGTATAATAGCTGGGAAGAGTATGACACTACAAAATTCATTTGTGTTCATTTCATGATTTGCTCCAAACATCAATGGTATCTTGAGCAAAATTCCTCCAAGGAAAACTTTTTCAGAAGTGTGATTATATAACCACTAGGGGGAGACCTGCTCTTGAGAAATTCCCTGAGAATTTTGGAAAAATCCTACTATTTTCATGTTGGGCATTATTTTTTGTGATTGAGAATCTGTTGGATTTGGGAGAAAAAACCAGTTTGGTGTACTGATTTAAGGCACAAGTCTACAAACCAGGAAACTCTGAGTTCTAGTTCCACTTGAGGCTTGAAAGCCACCTGGATGACTTTGGTGTCCCTCTCTCTCAGCCCAACCTACCTCACTGGGTTGCTGTTGTGATTAAAATAGGAGGAGGAGGAAGTATTAGATATTGTTTTATAAATAACTGAAGATGGTGAACATACAATGGGATAAAAAATTAAGAAATAATGAATAAATAAAATAAGTGACAAATGACTAGTGCTACCCTTATTACCAGAACCAGATTAAGGGATGATTTACAAACTTGTTGAGTAAGACTAGTCTCTATCAGGAAATTTTAATTTGATTCCATAACTAATTTTAGAGTCCTTGTAAAGAAAGTAGACTGCCTGCCATGGAGGAGGAAAAGAAAGAAAGAAAATGGCAGCATCAAGGATCTAAGGCCTAACGAGTTTTTGTTTCAACCTTTTTAATTGGTGGAATCGGTTACTTCTGTTCCTTGCTTCCAGTGCTATGAAGTTCACAGGATGGTATCTATAACAGATCTGTAAGAGGAAGGATGTGGAAACAACTCACCAGTTCTGTATGAGGCTGATAACCTGTGAATAGGTTTTCCCAATGATGCTTTCACCGTTTACTTTAACCAATCGATCTCCTGCAAAAAAAAGAAGATAGGAAACTGAGAAAGCGTAACCTTGTTACATCCATTGCATCTTGCACTGAAGGCAACGAAGAGAGAAGAGAAAGATACTTTACCGACAAAATTTGCCAAACCGTTTTTATTATTTATTCATTCATTTAACTTATACGCCACCCATCTTGTCTAGCAGCAACTCTAGTCAGCATATAACCAAGTAAAAACAAGATAAAGCATTAAAATATTAATATTAAAATTCACAAAGATATCAAGGAAGAGAGCAAGGTACAAGCTACATTTTTTCAAAACTTCGAATTTAGATGTTCTGCAGTAGGAAAAGTAGCAGTTTAAAAACAGCATAACTTGAAAATACAACAGATGATTTTTGGAATAAAATAACTGCTTTTTAAAAATATTTTTTTAAAAAGAACAAAAATTAAAAGATAGAGACACAAACCAAACAGAAAATAGAAAAAAGGAAAAAACAAAAACATATTATATAATTAATATAGGAAATCATTCCAGCCAATTTTTATATACATTATTAAAACTTGAACAGATGGAATATTGATCAGCTTTTCCATTACATTAATGGAGGCAATTTATAAATAGAAAGCAGGTTACTTTCCATTCAAATTTGTAAATCTGGAATCATCCTCTTTCCAAGAGAATATAAGAGAGATCGCTGTGCCTCATGATAGTAAATCTGCAATTCCTCATATAGTGATAATAAATCTGTGGTGGAGATCAGCTATAAATGGTTCCTTTTTGCCTAAAGTCTCATTTAAAATGGAAACTGGTTTAATTAATATTGAAGTATATTACTATATTCTGGAAAAAGCTGATATCTTCAGATAGAACCTGATAGATTGGTAGAAAACTGAGATTCTACACTATTTCATGATTTGTATAGAGAAATAAAGAATCATAGGGAAAAATGTTTTTATGCTCCATCAAAAAATTAAAAACAAAAATTAACAAAACCTAGCATATTTTCCAGCCAGAATGTTTTTATTTATTTTGACAGAGATATAATCAAATCACCATTGCTTCCTTAATTATTTTGTGGCATTTGAAATATTAGTCAGAGGCAGTGGAGAAATAGCATACCCCATTCTTTCTCAGATTTGCTTCACAGCTTCTCCTTGAGTTTTAAAGTGACCAACACTTTTCTCCCTCAAGCAAAAAGAGAAGCTAGGATATCCGACTATGTAGGTGACCAAGAGCCATACATCGTTCAATGAAATGTGAACTGGGAATATCTGTAACCTGCATAAAGTGGGTGCATATTCTCTCTGAATTCTACTGCCTGGCAAGGTAATTATATTCACAATAGCATCAAAGTTATGTCCAGGTTTCTGAGGCTACTCCAGTATAGAGTAAAACCAAAGAAATTTGGAGAGATGAATGTGTATATGGCCGCAACATGGAGCATTTTCCATATTTGCACAGTGCTCATTTTAGCTTACTAATACTAAGATCCCCAAACAATTTAGCATGGGAAAACAGGATGAAAAAAAAAATCAAATGAGAATTGTTTCTTCAAATTTCTACATAATGTCATGTTATACAAAATTCATAAGTGGGCCAGTAACGAGGATCTTAGTGCATTAGTTAACCTCCCAAGAAGTAAATGTAGCCATGCGTAAGACTGAACTTATTACTCTGTCCCAAGTGCCTTGGGAACTGCTGGTGTGAGGTGAATTAATCCTTATCTCTTACAAAATTGAGATATCCAGTGAAAAACCATTCCAGACATTCCATCTCTATATCTGGTTTGGTTTTTATTCTTCATGAAGAGAAACAGAAAAGTGCATGGGGGGGGGGGGCAGGACGGACAAACCTTGAAACTTTTCAACAGCATGTGGAATTTAGACTGGTTGTTTCAACATAAATCCAAGCATCCCCATGTGCTGTTAGTATACAGTAGTTACTGGCAGGGAATAGGGGAAATGGATTGACCATGTCATTAGAATAGTGACATATATCTGTAATAAAGGCATTCATGTCTTACCTGTCTGGAGGCCAGCCTGGTGTGCTGGCCCATCTTCTTTTACATTTTTGACAAAGATGGTGTCCATGGGTTCCAGCCGGTTCCGTGGAGGTGCTGTGTATGTTAAATATATATATATAGTACCAGGAGTTTTGATACCTATCTTATTTATTTGCATGTTCTATGATAAAGCCATGTAGAATTCTGAAATCTGAATTATGGTAACAAATTGTTTAGCAGGCTGTCTATGAGATTAAATGAAATGGGAACTTCATACAAATTATTCCAATATATCCTAAAAAAATAATCATATGGTATTACAAAATCCATGGACAGAAAGAAAAAGACAAGCAACAACAAAATAAATGGATTTAATTACAGTAGCAATTGGCACATCATTGGAAAATCTGAACAACCATACTGAAGGTAGATCATCCTTGAAAAAGTCTATTTATATGGTCACTAAGAGCTGATATTAATGTGATATCATAATACAATTCCAAAAAGTGTATAGCTATACTTCCATAACTACCACAATACTGCCCTGATTTAACTATTCCAACAGTGCTCAGTGTCTTCTTCTTAAAGGGTACATCCAGAAAAGTCAAAATATTTTTTGAAAGACAAAGAGCAAAAATTGCATTTATGATGGCATCAAGTCTGCTCAATTTAGTATTCTGCTTCAAGGCACTGGAATTACAAATGGGAAAGCGAAAAAAATCTACCATGATTAATTAAAACTTAACTGACTTCACAGTGATCCTCTTACAGCACCCTTAAAAATACTGAAATTGCCTCTCAACTTTATAATCCTTAATGCCCTATCATTCTTTAAAAAGACTGTTGATATGACTACAAACTCTCCATCACATGAATCCTTTCTCAGATTTTTCCAACCAGTATGATCATTGCTGAAAATCTGGAACTGTAGTACTCATATCTAGAAGGCACTTAAATTAGGGAAGGTTTGATTCATTTTTTAAAAAGGGCTTATAAATCTAGATATACAATACTAGATATAAAATGTGTGATTTGTTTGGAAGACTACAAACCAAATAGTATTCCAAACAAACCATACATTTCTTCTTTTTACATAAACATATGCAATAGAAATTGAACCATAATTCTGATATGGAGAAAGGTATTTATAATGGTTTGACCTTTATCTTATGATGGGTTGGGAGGTCCAGAGTTTTGACCTATGCAAAAAATGATATTGCCAAACACTGCCTGTTTTGAGTGGATAACTTTTTGGCAAAGTAAATGACTGCAGCCCACAAAAGGAATATTTATTTATTTATTTGTTTGTTTGTTTGTTAATCGCTTACAAGGTACAGGTATAAGAATAAACATAGTTTTGAATACATGAGATAGATACTTATAAGAAAAATAAAAAGAAACAATAGGACAGGGACGGTAGGCACGATTAGTGCGCTTATGCACGCCCCTACAGGCCTCTTAGGAAGGGGGTGAGGTCAACAGTAGACAGTCTAAGGTTAAAGTTTTAGGGGTTTGGGGAAGAAACCACAGAGTCAGGTAGAGTAGTCCAAACATTGACCACTCTGTTGCTGAAGTCGTATTTTCTGCAATCAAGTTTGGTGTGGTTAACCTTGAGTTTGTATCTATTGTGTGCTCTTGTATCGTTATGATTGAAGCTTTGCAGGTAGGACATTTGCAGGTAGGACATTCCGATGTATGATTTTATATACTATATTTAGATCAGACCTAAGGTGGCATAGTTTAGGTTTTCTAGAATTTCAAGTCTGGTGGCATAAGGTATTCTGCAATGAGTAGAGGAGTGGAGAACTCTTCTTGTGAAGTATGTCTGGACTTTCTCAACTGTGTTAATATCAGATACGTAATGTGGGTTCCAGACTGATGAGCTGTATTCAAGTATAGGTCTAGCAAATGTTTTGTATGCTCTGGGTATTAGTTTGATATTACCAAAGAACAAGCTACATAGGATTAGGTTAACAACTCTTAATGCCTTTTTGGCTATGTAGTTACAGTGGGCTCTAGCACTTAGATTATTAGAGATGAGTACTCCAAGGTACTTGACAGAGTTTGGATCCTCAACAAGGTCTTGACTATTTAGCTTGTATTTTATTTTCTGATTTTTTTTACCAATATGTAAGACAGAGCATTTATTTGTTGAGATATGAAATTGCCATTTGATTGACCATTCTGATACATAGTCAAGGTCTTTTTGGAGGGTAGTAGTATTGTCTGTGGCGTTCAATATATATGTAGCACTATTTCCAACAGGGCTGCCCAGCTGATCGTGTCCATCAGTGCTGCTCTCCCTGCTACCCCTGCTACACACTCCCCTTCCACCCAAATTTCTTAGGTCCTCCAAAGAGAGAGAGCCAGTTTACTAACAGCCCGTATGTACATTATATGGCTCTCGCTGGTGAGATGATACTAATCCTATAGAATTTCCTATCAACAGTCTGTGTGTGTGTTGGAGGATGGGTCCAACACGTCCTTCCCCATGGGCCCATTGGGATGCAATTGTGCTTCTGAGGTCCGTCTGGCAGTGAATGCCACCTCTGCCATGCTGTGGCCCAAAGAGTGATATGTCAGTCTCTGCGGAGTATGAATTGGTCTTGATTTTCTAGGTTCAGCCACGTGGACAGGACTCTCTCTGGAGGTATGGCAGGGCTTAGGTATCACTGAGAGTGGAGTCTTGTTCTGTGTTTCTGGCTATTGAGTGGAATGCTCACTGGCCTGCCTTACTAGTTCCCCAAAGATGTCCTTCTGTTCTTGCACATGAGGCACAAATTCAAATGCTTCTGGCCTAAGTGTTCCTGGTCCAGTACTCGTGTCTGACATGGGTGGGTCCACCTAAAAGAGCTTGAGTGAAAATAACCAGTTCGTATAGCTCTCCTCCTAATCACTGTCTTCCTCTTTCTCCAGCACAGAAGAAAGTGGCTATGTAGAGGTCACTGGACTCCTCCCCTCTGTGAGAGGTTCCATGGGTGGTAATGTATGCTGCTGGGAGACACATACTGCCTCATTCAGAGGTAGGAGATGGTTTCAGTACATCTTCAGTGGTCCCATGGCCCCCTCTGGGTGGATCCGGTATACTGATAGCCCAGCCAATTTCTCTCAGACAATATAAGGTTGGGAGATCCACCAATCAGCTAGTTTATGTTTCCCTGGGATGCCTAGATTCCTCAATAGCACTTGATCACCTAGCTGCAAGTGCTGGATTCTCACCCACAGGTCACTGATCCTTTTGTTCCTGCAGTCTCAGGTCTCTGAGATAGACTGGGCCCTCTCGTATAGATTCCTCTTCAATCTGTATCATAATCGCAATCTACTCGCAATTTCAGTACAAGGCTAATGAAGTATGGTCTAATGAAATTCCAAATGCTAAGTCTATTGGCAGTTGGGCTTCCCTTCCAAACATCAGAAAGAGTATCCAGTACCATCATTTCCCATACTATTCCATAGTGCTGTATGCATCACCATAGCAGAAATATGTCAAGTTCAGTGCTGCTTTTGCTCTGCAGACAGTGTTCCTAACATATCAAGGAGAGCACCATTACACTTCTCAGGTTGCAAATCCCCTTGGGGATGGTAGGGAGTTGTGCGTGACTTTTATATGCCCAGCAAGTTGAGCAATTGTTTGATGAGCCAACCTTTCAAAGTCTCTAGCTTGATCAGAGTGTATTTGCTGAGGAAGCCCACAATCAACAAAGAAATTCTCCACCAGAACTTTGGCTATCATGACTGCCCATTGTTTTTTGTTGGGAATGCTTGTGCGTAACAAGTGGCGTGTCACCACTAATACATTCCCCTGCCCACTTGTATCAGGTTCTAGATACAGAAAGTCAATGCAGACTAGCTCCATTGGACCTTGAGTGTGTAGGGCCTTTTGCTGAATGTAGCATCTACAGGACCTCCAGTTCAACTTCTGCTCTCATACATGGACAATAGAACTGATCCCTTAATAGTTTGAAGGTCCTTTCTGGCCCCAAATATCCATGGTTGTTGTTTAATGTGGTTAGTACTACTTCTTTATGTTTCTCTGGGTGGAACTGCTGCCACATTTCCTTAAGTCCATCAGAGAGGCCCTTCCAATAAACCACCCCACTCCAAAACTGGAGCCGGTCCCATTCTTTAAGCAGCAGCCAGGCTATCTTCAGGGAGTTGGTCAGCAAGATTTCCCAATGACCACTCTACAGAGCTCTCAAGGTCAACCCACAAAGTGGATCTTTCACATGATCCCTTCTCAAATCCTTTTTGTTTAATATGCAGCAGCCCCCCTCCTTTCATCTGGCTGGGATTGCAGTGTAAGTTGAGGACACTTGCAGTCATGACCTCTGCTCCCACTGTTCCTCTAACCCAGTGTTCAATCCCTTGATATAAGGCTTGTATAGCATTTGGGGATAGCGTAGTTCATTCTTCGCCAGGGGCCTTAGTTCAATGAGGTCTTCTTGAGAAGGCATCTGCATCTCAGTTCCCTATTCCAGGCCGATACTTTAGGCTGAAACAGACTCTGGACAAAACAGCTAACCATTGATGTCAATGGTTTCAGAGTATCCAACAATTGGGGAGGGGAGCAAAGGTTGCCTGGATAGGTAGATACCCTTGTATGGGAATCTCTCCATTCCAATGCCCCAAATCTTCAAATCGCCCAATTTTTGTATGGGCAGGGGCTTCAGGTGCCTATCATAAAAATCCTGGTACAGTAATATCATTGCACATAGAGTCCAAGAGGGCCCTCATGTAAATGCCCTCCATTTGTACTGACACCATTGGGGAAGAGTGCAGCAGTTGTTCGGGAATCTCAGCAGTGAGGGACATAGCATCTGGTCTGTCATCCGTGCTTGGGAACTTCTATGAGTCGACGAAGGCTGCTGCCAGACCTTTGTTTGCTTTATTCTTGGCAGGCCCTTTTGTATGTGAGCCCCTTACTAAAGGAGGTGCTCTCATCCCTCATGTCACTGAGGGGTTTTTAGTGAAACTCCATTTGTGAGGGAAGACACCTGAGACTGTACTTGGCCACCTCTTTGGCTGGAGCTAGCTAATGTTACCAGGCACCCAGTTGGCTCCTTCACTGGGGCCCTCTGTGATTTCCTGACTGGGCCAAGTTTGGGGTTTGGGTGGTTTTGTGCAAATATACCTGTAGTGCCCTGTGCCCCCACAGTTGTAGTAGGCTCATCCTGCAGTAAACAGAGCTAATCAAGCACAGTGAAATGCCTTTGGCTGAGTGTTAAGCTTCTAATAGCTTCCACCACTGGTGTTGTGGCCCGCTAGTGGAGCTGGCAGCAGAATCAGATAGTGAGGTGATTGGGGAGGAACATGGGCCAGTACTGGAGGCTGAAGAAGGCTTGGACAAGGGCTCTGAGTCAGAGGCAGAGATGGGGCCAGGACAGTCTGGCAGTTGTCAGCTGCCTTCTGGAGTTGGACAGCAGTGAGGCAGAGGAGCAGCTGGAGCCAGTTCCCAGCCTGCGCATGTGCAGAGCTGCCAAAAGTACTTCTATAGCGTTGCCAATAAAATTATGCATATGCACCTATGAGATCAGCAGAGGTCAAGCCTGACTCATAAGAGATTTTATGTTTTTATTCATTCAAGCACAGAGTATGATATAAATCAATTCTAACCTGTCTTCAGCAGGAGGGAGAAAGGGAGGGAAAACATAACAAAAATTATTTAGAATGCATGGGTGAATTAAAACATCCAATTTATTGCATTATAGAATAATGTAGAAATAGGGTAGCATAAGGAAAGAAAGGGAACTAATAAGAAAGAAATAATCCTTAAAAGAAGGCAAGTACCCATAGAGCTACCCATTCAGAATCTTGCCAGTGAGGCTTGCTTTTCTGTGCTGATGGGAAAGGTAATACACAGGAAACAACCAATAAGAATCTGCAATGGCTATAGTATGAACTGAGCACTAATCCATCTCTGTTGCCAAAACACCACAATCAAGACTCAAAATTTTAAAATTGACTTCAGGAACAGAAGCAGCATAAGAGGTGAGCAGGACAAACTGACAGGCAGAATTGTCCTAGGTGTACACTTTCTCTCTCAACACCTTGACAGACATTTGGTTTAGCACATGCACCTTGCTCTAAGGAATGATCAAAGAAATACAGCAACATACCTGTTCTGTTTCCATTTTCTTCTTCCTGGAAGACAGGGAAAAAAGGATGTTAAAATACACATATCACATAAGATGTTAAAGGGAAGTTATCATTTTACGTTGTTGTTTTTTAAATGCTAATGCTACTTTAAATGCTACTGAAGTTTTTTTCCCTCTCCAAAATATTTAACCTTACACTGGACAAAACAGTAGGTAGAATAGTTGGAGTAACTAAAATATAAGTAACTAGGAAAGGAAAGTTAAGCCTACTAACTATGGGCTTTTCTTTTTTAGAAAAACCATAAAATTCCATGCACTGCTAAATTATGTTGCTTGAGCCTTTGAAATGCTGATAAAAAGGCATAAGTTTGCCTCTGATTTTTAGCAAATGTGTGATAAGATTTATAATACAATTCAATATATGCGTATTTAACTTAGGCATTTCCCATAGATCAAAAAGTCAGAAATGACACACCAGATTAAAAATTATTATCCATAATTACTGATATTGCAATAGAAATACTTTTTACTACTTACATTCAATATTAATATACTGTAATTTACAAAATTCTATATAAAAACAATGTTTTTAGAAAACCTGTAATTCTTTTTTTAATCCAAAGTAGCGAAGAACAGGGAAATTGTGTCCTGCCATTTTGGTCATAAGATGGACACCACAGTCCTAGCCCAACACAAAAGTCTGGGAACAAACCTAAGAATTTTAAGTTTTTATTGCTAATGTGTTCAGATGATGGAGCTGTTACAGGATGGTTTGCAGACTCTGGGTGTGGTGTGTGTATGTGTGTGTTGCAAACTAATAAAGATGCTAAAAGGTGTTGTTTTCCCCTTAAGTGAAGCCAACATGTAAGACTAAAGAAATGGTGCAAAACTCAACTCCTGCTTTCTAAACAGAATGGCACCTCATAAATAATATGTCTAGAAAGGATTATAGTTCTATTTTATTTGTTTGATTGATTGTTCTGCCCATCTCAGTTGATGACTCTGGGTGGCTTACAATTCAAAAAAAGGTTTATAAACATTTTAAAACAATAAAAACAGTAAAACCAATAAAACACTAAAACATCCAAATTAAATATATATATAAGAACAAGATACTTGGCCAGTTTAGCAATATATCCAGGAATAGGGCCCTTAATACATTCAGGCTCAACCACGCTTTAGGGCCTTAGAAAAACTAACAAGGCTGGGGCCATTCTAATACTTATGCTGGTATACAATTCTAATGTATGCATTACTGACACCAAATAATTGTTTACTGTATATGTCATTTTCACTTATATATTTTTGTTAATATATGTAATATGCATTCTGATTTTCTAAATCAATACACATTCTTGACTTAAGAACAGTGCAAAATTTACAGAATGTAATCTGTAGTAAAGATACCTATTTAGTTCTGAACTGCTGTAATATAAATGTCATTAATATTATTGTAGAAACAAGGAATCTGAGATGCTGTGGAAGCAAAAATTAATACCAAGAATGTCACCAGGATTGCTCATAGGCAACAGAAGAACTTTCAAATGCTGCCTTACATTGTCTCACTCCTGCACCTGTTGTACGCCAGTAAGTTCACCAGGTGATGGGGTCCTTTTATTAGAATTGAGCAGCCATGAATTCAACTCATATTGGCCAGCCTGTTACGTTGCAAAACTAAAACCCTGTGTTCAGAAAGCATTGAAAAAATATCTTGTGCTATTAACAAAATGTCTAACTTCTACTGGGTTTGATCCAGTCTAGTCATGCTGAAATGAATGAAGCAAATTTATCTTAACTGAAAGCCAATAGAAGCCAATATAGAATTAGTCTGATTGCAGTCTGATGAAACTGACATGCTATATTAATAAAACTTTTTTTCAGTCATACTGCACACTCTTCATTTTGCTTTAATCTCTGAAATCAATTGAGTAATAATACATTCTCCTTTAATAACCTTTAGTATTACTTACATTTGGCTACTGTAAAATGAAAAATCCACATGATTTTTGTTCTCAACTTATGAACACAATTGGGACTAGAATTTCCATTGCTAAGCAAGATAAATGTTAAGTGAAGAATGCCCAGTTTTATCTTTTGGCAACATTTGTTAAGTAAATCACTGCAGTTTTTAAGTGAATCACATGATAATAAGCCAACTTTCTCCATTGACTTGGTTGTCAGAAGGTAGATGGGAAGGTCATAAATGGTGATCATATGGCCCAGGGATGCTGCAAACATCATAAATATATACTGGTTGCCAAGTGCCCAAATTTTGGACAAGTGACTGGTGGAATGCTGTGAGGGTTATAAGTGTGAAAATCTATTATAAGTCACTTTTTACATTGTTGTTGTAATTTCAAACTGTCACTAAAAGAATGATTGTAAGTCAAGGACCACCTACAAAATTCTTGATGTATTGCTGTGAAATTGTTATTTTTCTCTTTTTTAAAACTGAGGATAAACGATCCTATTCATGCTTCTGTGTCAACACTACATGTTTTCTGGAACTGCATAATTTATTTATCATTAATTTGGCTATCTAAAAATATAGCAGCTAATTTTAAATCATTGGAACATTTATTTGCAGATTTTATGGCAAGATCATTTGAAATGTGACCATCCATTAGATAGTTACTAAAGTATTTAGTGGCTTCCCTGATTTGTATTGTTGACCAGAACAGGTATGCAATTATAGTTAAAAACAAGTTTTAGAATCATTACTAGGTATTTAGAATCATTACTAGGTAAGATCCATATCAGCATTTAAAGCTATAATGTAAGTCAATTATCCACGTACTGATTCCACATCTTACTTTATCTCAAAGCTTCTGTAAATAAAATATTTTCAATCTATTATAGAATTATGGCCTCTCTGCTATCGTGTTATTTTCAAAAGCTAATTTGATTTGTCAGACAGCCCAAGATCTTCAAGCAATAATGGCTAGAATCCAGCCAAAGATTAGCACTTTTAAGGCATATGTTGGCTTACATTTTCTCATTTAAACTGAATAGTTCTCATTGTCTTGTACCTTCATTCTTTTTCCCACGTTTGAGCCACAACTAACTTAAAATGATTCCTTAATTAATAGTTATTTGATTTATTATATTCGTTATTTCTTGTAAATAACATCCCATTTTCAGCTTCTATGTTGCAAACTTCTATCTCATATGCAAACTTTGGCCAATTTTGCTTTAATGTTTTCCGTTAAGCTAAGCATAAAATTACATATAATTCAAGCCAGCCTTAAAATAGAATAGCTAACCACGCCAAACAGATGTCATATCCAGAAAACTCAACATCATCCTGTAAAGGAAAAAAAACTGTTCCCCCAAACTTATTTCAGTTCCACTCCCACCACTCATATTAGCAGAAAAACAATGTGCATGTACATCGTGCACAATTAAAGCCAAGGAAGAGGAAGAAAGGAAGGAAAATATAAAAACTACCCACCCATCACAGTTAGTGCTTTTTGAGAGAAGAGTTCAGAGTACAATGGTTTTCTTAGTACAATGCTGCATAAGAATGACAAGGAAACAAATCTCTTTTCTGTACTGTGATCAGTTAGAAAATGACTGTGTTCCAGCTGTTGCAAAAATGTTTCTATGAAGAGTTGAATTAGGTATCACTGTAATTATAAAAGGAAACTATGATCTACCTCCTGTTCCTTAACATTTAAGCCAAAAGGGCAATGGCCAGGTGGGCTAAAACTCCCTGGGATTAATTGCCAATTCTGTTCTTGTGGCAACAATACTGTCCAAATCACCTAGTGTATTTTTGATCGAAAAAGCCAGTTCCTGACTGAATAAGCATTTAAACACCCTCTTAACTGTTTAATTAATTAGGTTAAGGGATGGTTGGTTCAATTTACTTATAATACAGAGCTGAATTTCTCAAGCTGGTACATAAGAAAAGTAATCAGTTATATTTAAATAAACCAATCCCAAGAGGAAGAAGCATTCCCTTTCCTAAATTACATTTTTTCCACAAAGGGAAATAGGATGGCAGTTTCCAGACACAATTATGTTTTCTGCCTCCTGCTCATTTGTTCCAAACCTCATCCATATGAACACAGTTACAATTGGAAACTATAAGTAATATTTGTAATATAAATATATAAATATAAATAT
Organism: Pseudonaja textilis; assembly: GCF_049901715.1. Taxonomy (NCBI): domain Eukaryota; kingdom Metazoa; phylum Chordata; class Lepidosauria; order Squamata; family Elapidae; genus Pseudonaja; species Pseudonaja textilis. The sequence goes on from NC_142008.1 coordinate 96,252,161, forward strand.
ATATATTGTATTATTCTGAATAATGTTTTTCTTGTAGTTAAGTATAAATTAAATCTCTGAAGTTTCTGCCAGAGAACTAATTTGAAGTGAAACAGACTTTGATTTCAAACTTTTATGCCATCCTATTTCCTTGATTATCTCAAAAGGCTGTAGCACCTTCCTTTATTCCTAACTCAATGTCTTTTCTCCTCTGAAAATTAGATCTTGTCAACTCACATCACAAAATAAGATTCTTAAAAACAAACCCTTCAGCAACATATATTTAAATATGAAGCCATAAATATATAGCAATGCAGAAATGAAGATGCTAAATATAGCCATGTTTATAGTATCTGGCTGGTTCCAGCGAGGCAGAATTTGAGTTTTGGGATGATGGGATAGGCTAAGCAACCATTCTCTGCTTTGCCAGAGGATGCACAGAACTATTTCCACTTCAATTGTATGCACTTGTTTAACAGCAAATTTGATTGGAAAAGAGGTTTTGCAAAAGGTAATTTTCCCTTCTACCCATACTATGCAATTTATCATGTTTGCTTATATCACCTCTGGAAGCATACTCTTTTCTGAAATGCAATTTCTTCAGGCATCGGTACAAGATTGGCACAGAATGACTGAGGAGGTGTGAGGACAAAGAGCCACTCATACTCCCATTCCAAACCTTATTCCTATTTATCATCTTCTCTTCTTTCCTGATTCTTGTGGAAATCCTTACCACTATAAAACTTAGTTCATTAACTTTTCTTTTTAGTCCATTACCAAAAATTATTATCAATGGAGTGTACTAAGTGTCTGTAAATATGTAAGTTTTTCCATAACTAAATCAAAGTATGTGTAATTGAAATCGTTGCATAATCTCCTCTTGCTTCCCACCCATGTCTCTAATTTATCTGGAATTTCCTTACAACTAAAGATTTTAAACTTGTAGAGATAGAGACCAGTCATACCTGTTCTTTCTAAATATACACCAATAGCACTATATTAATTAGCATATGCAGACACTGTACTGGCATTCTTAGAAGTAATGGACATAGACAACCTGTCTGTTCTCATAATTACTTGAGTTTTAAGACCATTTAAGGAATAGTCTAACATTTTCCCCAAAATGCAAAATATGACAGTACTCCAAGGGAAACTCCTCTATCAATTCTATCATAAATCCCTTTTTCAAAACACAAAATGCTTGAAAAGAAGAGAGGCAGGAAAAGCTCATAGCACTTCCAACTATAAAGATGTAGGAGAAGACTTGTACGCAGCATTCACTGACAAATATGATAAACAAAAAAAAATATGCCTTTTAGCTCCAAGGTCTATCTCAAAAGTTATTCTGACCACACTGGATGCTTATGTTGACTTTACAAAGGAAGTCTCTATTATTGCTAAAACTTCTTTTACATTCAGACCTTTTTCATCAAAGCACGTTTTCAGAAAGGAAGGGAAGCAAAGCAAGTGGTTCTACAAAAAAAGCTATCAAACCAGAGGAAACTGATAAAACTATTTCAAACCAGAGGAAACTGATAGAAATCTGGAAGTTAGCTGAAGGTTAAGCAGTCTCTTGCCTTCAGGTCTACAAGCCTCCTACTTGTGATTTCTGTCACCATCACTACTTATTTGATTAAACAGAAGGAGATCCATCTAATTCTGCAATTTGTCTCTAACAGCATTCACCCCTGTTTGAATCACAGAAAGGGAAACCCAGAAACAGAAATCCCATGCTATTTTACCAATAATATCTGGCTATACCGGAAGAAATGAAAGTGAGAATAGGCCTCTGTAAAGGGAAGGGAAGTGATGGAGCAATGCAGTTCCATTCGTAATATATTTTCCCCATCGTTGCAGCTGATCCAAATCTATGGTACTAGTTTTAGGATGGTGTGGCATGATGGCGGGATGGATGAATAGGCAAGCTGATTTATTATCTGATTCAGATAATAAAATCTTCAACAAAGGATCTTTAATTTATGAACTGAAGACTCAGATACTGTAATATACTTAAGGAATAATAATAGTGTGATAGCGCAAGGCTTCGGTTAGGCTAAAGTTCATTTTATGGCAGATTTCCAAATGTGAATAGGTAATTTTCTAAAAACTGACCAATGAATCTCCTGCTCTCTTCTATATTCAAAAACTTAGTGGAAGAAAATGGCACTTCACAATAGTGTCTAGATCTGTCAAGCCAAATGACTGAAAAATTTGCTGTTCCTATATTTAAAAGATCAACAATTTTAAAATGTTCACTAGAGGCTTTCTTTTGGCCGTATAGTGGCCTTTTGACAACCATTACTTCTATATATAGGTTGTTATTGAAATATCTGTGTGTCAATTTCCATCAAAAATCTAAAAATTTTGTTTAATTACAAATAAGCAATACATTCTTATACAAGTTGTTTAGATCCTCACACCTGGCTATCTAATGAGAGATATCTCTTCTGCACTTTATTAAGATACCCAAATAAGGAGAACCAACTAGTTTTGTTTAACAAACTGCAATTAAAATTAATGGTTTCCTATTTGCTTCTTATCTAAGTTTGGATTCTACAGTATAATAAAGAAATCACAATAGTTTTCATACCTGATTCAGCTTGAAATCTTCAGCATTCTGTTTATGTGAAATGCATAATGTATTTATGATAATATTTCCATTCAGAATGGCAACCGGACAATTAATGTCACCACTGTGATGTTGTTACTAGTATTGTTAATCTCAAGTTTTCTCTTTTTTATTTTACTAGATCTATTTGTTTCATGGAATTTTATGTGCTAGTTAAGATGCAATCAAGAGTCAGAAAGGGTGGAGCACAAACAGCAGAGAGAAAATCCCTAGGTTTAATTCTCTTTCGTTCATACACCTATCTCTCAGTCTTTTCCCACTCGCTTCAGGCAGCTGGTGTCTTTCGTGCTTTTCACTGCAAGCATAAGGTAACCTATCTTCCCATGAGGCACAAAGAAGCAATGAAGTCATCTTCTGGCAGTTGGTAAAAATCACTGGTATGAGATGCATGATTTCTTGCTCCCACCCTAATGAATCACTTCCATCGAAACCCAGCCCCTAGATCTGGAGCCTCACCCTACTAGTGAATCTCCACCTTGCCCTAGAGATGGGAATCTTTCAAAAAGACTACTGAAGGCGGTCCTCCTGGTTTGGTTTCTTCACTTAACCTTTTATATAACCCGGCTCCAGAGTCAAAAACCATCATGCTTAGAGAAGAAGAAACATGCTCAATGGTATAAGGGAAGACTAAAAAAAAAAACTTATAGGAAATAACGTTCCATTCATTCCTATATTATTCTCATCCTTCTCTTCTGTCATCTTCTTCATTGTTTCTATTTTTTTATTATAAACTCCATGGGGCAAGCATTGCAGGAAGAGAGCTAGCTAAGTAAATTGGCAGTGCTTCATTATTTAGAAATAAATGCAAAATATCAGAAAAAAGATGCTGGTTTGCAAATTGTTTACAGCTTTTGGCAGATATTTTCTACGTATTAATAATCAAATTTATCTTTCACTATATTATTTGCCACTCCTCGCAAAAAGTGTTCACTAATTCATTGATATTACTTCTCCATAATTTTTATTTGATTTCACTTGTCCACAAGGCCATGATCCTATAATCAAATCTGATTGACTATGTAGTATTTTATTGTCACTTTTCACTGCAAAATCCCATGATTGATTGAAATGTCTCAAAGTTCTTATTATGACAAACCTAGGAAAGAAACAGCAACGATCAAAAAAGGAAAAGAATTTTAAAAAAAGTTATGCCATCAGTGCAGATGGCAAGTTAATAATGACCAAATATTTAAAAAGATAAATATCTAATAGGAAAACATAAATATCTAATGAAGTGTTTTTCAAGTTGAACAATGTTGGCCCTGAAACAAATACAGAAATGCCTGTGTCCACTAAAACATATGAGAAATTTATTTATTAAGAAGAAGATATCCTACGTTTCAAGCGACTTATATGAAAGAAAAATGACATATGACATTACATAATATGAAAGGAACATAATATATATGACATGACATATGAGTGTGTGTGCGCGTGTGTACACACACACACATACACACACACAAAAAATCTTGTAATAATACAAAAAAAATGAGTAGACTGTGTGGTTCATCAGCCTTGAGAAAATGAAAGATATCTGAATACCAGAAATACATACTTACCAAACTGTCAGTTTGACAAGCATATAAGCTTTGCAGGCATCTGTAAATAGAGGAAAGCTACAGAGCTGCTGCAAGATCACACAAACTGACTACAAATAACACAATGATAAAATAGCAACAATGGTGCATTGGAATAGCTGCAAGGAGTATCATTTGCCTGCAAACAAAAACTAGTGGAGCATCAAATAAAAAGCATAATAGAAAATGAAGAAGTTAAAATTCTCTAGGATTTAAAGAATTCAAACAGAGAAGAACCTGACACATAATGCCCCAGATTTAACAACTATTGATAAGAAAAACAAAAAAAGTCTGGATAATGGATGTGGCACTACCTAACGATATCAGAACAGAAAAGGAAAGAACTGGAGAAAATCACAAAATACAAAGACCTGCAAAAAGAAATAGAATGCTTGCATCCTAATCTCCAATTTTCCTAGGATAATACAAGAAAGGTTAAAGCTGTTACAAGGAACTGGGGAAAGCTGAAGGCAAAACTATTCTTGAGGGCCTTCGGAGTTGCCTTGTTGGTTATTCTTATTGTAATATTATTATAATTTTGTTTTTTTTTTTAAATCATCCTATTGGGATGATAGAACATTATTGTTTGGTTTGAGATGTTTATAATAGACATTTAATAATTCCTACAGATGTTTATGCTTATATATTTATTATGGATGTTTTATCATTTACATTTTTGTGTTGTACAATGAATATTTTAAATCAGGCTTGTCCAACCCGCGGCCCACGGGCCGCATGCGGCCCAGGTCGCCTCGTAATGCGGCCCAGTGCCCACCCCAACCTTCGTGCCAGAGCCAGCAAGGAGGAGGAGGAGAGGCAGGCGCGAGGCGGGGCGAGGCGAGCGCCAGGCCAAGCAGCAAGAGAAAAGGCGGGCGCCACCAGAGCGCCACCTCCTGCTGATGCCACCGCCAGCACCGCTGCCGCTTCTGCCCCCGCTGTCGCTGCCGCTGCTGCCCCCACCGCCGCTGCTTCTGCCCCCACCGCCACCCCGCCCGCCGCCGCTTCTGCCCCCGCCGCTGCCGCCGCTTCTGCCCCTGCCGCCGCCGCCATCGCTTCTGCTGCCGCCGCCACCCCGCCGCCGCCGCTTCTGCCCCCGCGCTGCCGCTTCTGCCCCCGCCTCCACTGCCGCCGCTTCTGCCGCCGCCGCCACCCCGCTGCCGCCGCCACCCTGCCACGCCGCTTCTGCCCTCGCCACTGCTGCTGCTTCTGCCCGCCGCCGCTGCCCCGCGGCGGGGGCAGAAGCGGTGGTGGTGGCAGGGAAGAACGCGTGGCGGGGTGGCGGCAGGGCAGAAGCAGCAGCGGTGGCGGGAAGAAGCAGCAGCAGTGGCGGGAAGAAGCGGTGGGGGCAGAAGCGGCGGCAGGGGCAGAAGCAGCAGCGGTGGCAGGGGGAAGAAGCAGGCGGGGAAGAAGCAGCAGCGGGGCGGGGAAGAAGCGGCAGTGGGGGCAGAAGTGGCGGCGGTGGGAAGAAGCAGCAGCGGTGGCGGGGAAGAAGCGGACAAGGGGCAGCGGCGCGGGGCAGAAGCAGCAATGGTGGTGGGGAAGAAGCGGCGGCAGGGGCAGCGGCGGCGGGGGCGGCGGGGGCAGAAGCAGCAGCTGGGGCAGGGGAAGAAGCGGCGGTGGGGGCAGAAGCGGCGGCGGCGGGGAAGAAGCAGCAGCGGTGGCGGGGGAAGAAGCGGCCGCGGGGGCAGCGGCCGCGGGGCAGAAGCAGCAATGGTGGCGGGGAAGAAGCGGCAGCAGGGGCAGCGGCGGCAGGGGCGGCAGGGGCAGAAGCAGCAGCGGTGGCAGGGGAAGGCTTCTGCCCCCGCCGCTGCTGCTGCTGCTTCTGCCTTCCAGTCCTGCCTCATCCAGCCAGGCCATTTGCAGGAGGGAGAGGTAGGCGTGAGGCGGGCAAGCTTTCTCCCCCCCTCCCCCAAAATTTGGCCGGAAAATAAACTGTGATAAAAAAACTGATAAAAAAACTGTGATAAAAAATAAATAATTTTTAATAAATAATAAATAATAAAAACATCTCACTAACTTCATTTCCAAATAAATTTAATATGTTAACTATGTTTTCTATGGTTTTGGGGGATGATCAGGTATCGTTACTGTTATTTTATTTTATGTGCAGCCCAAACCAAATTTTCATCTTCTAATGTGGCCCAGGGAAGGTGAAAGGTTGGACACCCCTGTTTTAAATCCTTTTAAAATTTAAAGCCACCATAACTCTGAATGGAATTGCCGACATATAAATACATACAGTACATGCCAGTGGTCTCACTCATCATATGTTCTTATTTACCACAGCATTATCTTTATTCTTTATCTTTATTCTCATATCTACCTAGCCTTGTTTGTCCTCATCTCCAAATAAGATACAATCAGAATATCCTTACTCTGCTTTGTAACTTCACCCACAAGGACTCTTCTTCAAACTTTTTTCCTCACCCCAGGGTTTCAGCTATCTAGTTGGCTGTCTAGTTGGCCGTCTTTCTTTTCTCTTTCACAAGTGCTGCTGTTTTTTCTTTGAGGTTCTCAGCTGTTTCCAGCACTGGCCAAACTTTCCCAGTACAACAAAAAATAACTTTTAGATCACTCAAGTTTCAGAACTCCTATCACAGAGAAAGAACTTTGGATAGGGATTTTATTCTTGGGTGGAGAAAAGGTCCAACAGAGAACAGAGCCAATTTTTGGTTGGCTCTATCTAAAGAGAGGAGGGGGTGAGAGATGGGCAGTCTTTTGTCCAAACCATGGAACACAACAGTCACCCTTTTGTACAGATGGAGCTGACACTGCAGAAATGAGACAGACAGGAAGTGGTTTAACACATCCCAAACCCATCTCTTTTTCTGCCACTCTCCAATGCCTTTGAACTTATCTGGCAAAGGACCCATTTTCTTTTTCTGAAATGACAAAAGTAAAAAAAGAAGAAAAAGAGAGGGTAAATTTTTTAGTCTGTATCGGTTGGAAAGTGGAAAGCTGGCTCTACACACCAGATATTATATCTGAACAGAACATCCAGAAGTAGTTGTTTTCAGCCATTTAGAAACAGATTCAGAGAGTGTGGAATTGCATGGCAACACGAACAGAGAAGAGGCTTATAACTTTCAAAAATGGAACTACTTCTGCACCCAATCTGGTAATTCAAAGGGCACCAAATAACAATAATAAAGATCTTGTAGTTCTGACCAAAAGCTAGAGGTCTTTTTGAAAATTAAGTAACAACTGACACATATATCTGAAATTACAATGTGTTTTTATAAGTAATGTGCATGAGAGATTCAGGCCTGACTTGTTTTCTTATACTTTATAATATTTGTATTTATAATAATAAAAATAAATATTATGCATTCATCAAAAAAAAATTAAATGCTTGAGGGTGTCTAGAGATTTATATTACGTACAGGTAGTTCTCAACTTACACCTGTCCCTTGGAGACCTTTTGAAGTTGTACAACAGACCCCATTTGGATTTGAAGTTCTGGTCTGTGGGGCCTCTCCCATGGTCACATGAATGTATATTGGAAGCTTGGCAATGGACCAGAGTTAGAGCCATTTGAAAAGCAAACAATAGATTTGCTTAACAGCTGTGGCTTTCTCTTAACTATAACAGCTTTCTCTTTAAAACTGCTGCAAAAAAGATCATAAAATCAAGTGTGGTCATGTGGTGACCTGCTTTATGATGTTTACAACCTATGATCAAAATTGCAGGCTCAATTGCAGTTGTAAATTGGGAAGTGCCTGTGAGAAATTCCAGAAAAATTGACTGCTAATAAAAAGTCATCTTTGTTATCTCATTGCCAAAAAAGGTTCTCTAAATTGCACATTATTTGTATCAAAAGTTAAAAATTAATTTCCACTGTGTAAAGCAGAGGTCTCCAAACTTGGCAACTTTAAGACTTGTGGACTTCAACTCCTAGAATTCCTCAGCCAGTATAGCTGAGGCTGAGGAATTCTGGGAGTTGAAGTCCACAAGTCTTAAAGTTGCCAAGTTTGGAGAACTCTGGTTTTCCCTCTCCAGTCATTTCTGACTCTAAAGCACAATGCTCTTCTCTGTTTCTTAACCAAGGGATCCAGTATTGTCTGAAGAAATTTCAGTAGTCATGTGGCCAACATGACTATATGCCAAAGGACATGACCTTCCCCATGAGGTGATATTTATTTATCCACTTGCATTTGCATGCTTTCAATCTGCTAGATGAATAGGAGCTAGGACAAATAAATGGGAGCTAACTCCATTGTGCAGAGTTCAGGTCTTGAACCCCAGGCTCTCTGGCTTGGCAAGCTCAGCATCTCCTGCTGACAAGCTCAGCATTTTTAACTGCTTATCCACTGCATCGCCCTTCTTACTGTATACAGTAGAGCAATAAGGAGACAAAAAGCAATAAAATAATACTGCGCAATTCAGGTAATAGGCATATATTTGGTTGAGTCATAGACTCTGTAAGAGAATGTAAGAATGACCATAGGGAAAGAGACAAGAAGATACTGCCCAGGAAACATTTAGACAAGACTGGTAGAAGCCTGCAGTCGCTAAATGGTTAGAGAAAGAAACTTAGGAAAAAAGCAAGCTAATGGCTCAAATAACTGAAAGAGAGAGCATGAAGTTCGTATTTTTAGATTTGCAAAATTCTATCAATGTAACCTTAAACTAAGTAGAATTAGTTTATCTTATTATATTTCCTGTCTGATTTAACTGGGAGAGCTAAGAATCCTCCACTGATTACTGACATGGAAAATAACTCTTTCATTTACATGCATAATGACTTAGCAAACCGAAATGGAAAATCTCTCGGTTGCAACCACTGAACAAGGAGGTGGAGATGATTCTTCCCATCTTCTCATCTTCAGTAGAGATGAGTTAGGGAGAACTCTACCCAGACAAAAACCATACAGTGGCTAGAAAACTTACATTGAGGGCTAATTATCTATTGTCTTAGTTTCTATTTGGCAACGCATCCTGAATTTGCTGCAACCAACCACATGAAAAATGAACATTTTTTCCCCTCGTTTTGATGAAAAAACAGTGATAGATACTTAACATGTCTTCCTGGACTACATTGGGTAGGGGAACGGAGAAGGCTGCATCATTCTCCTTACTTGGATCTGAGAAAAAATTCACAAGGAACTGCACTACTTCATACCAACTAGAATTCATTGTGAAGAGGAAAAACACTGTTGGATGAAGGATAAGTAGAATCCTGCACGGGAAAGCTAAAGCTTACCCTCATCTTGCACCACATTTTGTTAACAAAGTCGTTCAAAATTCCATAGGTCTTAAATTTTCATAGATGGCATCATACTGTCATCTTAATCAGAGCTTTTTTTGATCTATGACAAAGTGACAGCATACTATCAGCAAGTCCCTATGCCGACCAGAACCAAAAATGATCAATGCCTCACTTTGGAAAAGATTATTGTGAACAGCCTTGAAAGAGCTGTGTTGCACTGTTTCTTTAAGAGGCCCTCTAACTATTGGCCATATTTAACTAGCGCCTTTGCTTTTGGAGTTGCTAAGAGGATAGTAAGTTAAACAGTGCTCTAAATCAATGTTTCTTCTTCTTTTCTCTCTCTCTGGATCCTTTCCCACTTTAAAAAATTAAGGACTCTAAAAGAGGTTTTCCTTATCGGTTATATTTATCAATATTTACATATTAAAAATTAAAATCATTGCATTCACATGCATTGAGGCATGCTATTGTTTCTCATTATTGTTTGATGGGATTCTAATATTGCATTATTTTTTAACATAGAATGGCAAATCATTTTAATTTCACAGTCTCCTCAGAGTGTCTTGGGATCATTGGATCACACTAAGAAACATGCTCCAATTAAAGAAAATAATCTAGAAATATCTAAAATAAGAGAATTATCTAGACTTGTTTCACTCTGAATACAAGTCAGGGATGAAAATGGTATTGGTTTTGCTAGTAGATAACCATTGTTAGGCACTGAACAGATGAAGTGTGCTCCTTCTGTTCTGATGATTGGGCCTTGTTTTTATTATTGGTTTACTGTGTTGTTTTATGCGGATGTATTGCTGTTTACTGATACTGGTCTATGAAGTAATAAAGATTTGACAAAATGTGCTGTTTTCTGATGACATAACAAATGAGTGAACAATTAAATACCATAATTAATCTTTAATGTCCTTCAATACCATTGATTCTGGTATCTGAAAATGACCTTCACAGATCCTTTACCAAGTGATGAAGAAAAAAGACATGGCTTAAGTCCAAAACAAGCAGAAACTGTATGTTAGTGTGTCAGACAGACATCAAATTCTTGTTGCTTTAAAAAAGGGGAGGAGACACAGCACAATCACACTTGCAAGCTTGTTATTATAGCCAATCACAATAAAAGTCTTAGCCTTCTGGGGTGGTTTGTGGTTTGGTCTAACTCAGGGGTGTCAAACTCACGTTGTCATGGTGGTGTCATGTGACATATCGGAACTTTTTTCCCCTTTGCTAAACTGGGCGTGGGCATGGCCAGCACGCGTGATGCATCCGGCCCACAGGCCAGGAGTTTGACAGCCCATAACTGTAGAACGTTGTTACCTTTCTACCGCAGTCCTTTCGAACTGCTAGTTGGCAGAAGCTGGGCCAAGAACAAGATCTCACCCAGTCCCGATACTTAGGTCTCAAACCTAGGACATCCAGTTGACAGCATCTTAACCACTGAGCCATCATGCTGCTCAATAAATAGTATCACTTCTGAGGACTTCCAGTTTGAAGGGCTTCAGCGACAGACAGGAATCTGCGATCATGCGCGGTTCCTGCCTGGGCTCACCACTGGAGCGCCCCGAGCTGGCTGGTTTTGGGGCTAAGTCACCCCGTAGAGGTGGTGAAGAAGGGGGAGACTGCCAGCAGGGTCGAGGAGAGCCACATCTCTCCTCCTCAGCTGGTCAAACTCCCTTTCCCGAAGGCGGTAGGAGCGGTGGTCAGAAATGGCCACCTCAAAGAAGTACTCAACCGGAAAAGAACGTGGAGGAAGATAAGAAGTGAAAGTTTTGGCTGACTGGGCTAAGTTGAAAAAGCAATAACTAAGGTATCCTGGAATTTAAATTTTACAAGAAATAACATCGCTCCCAAAGAAGAGTCGGAAGCAGCGAAAGAAAGTGAAAAGGGAAAGGTTTGGCTTTTTTTTCCTTCTCTCTCCTTCCTTATATTGACAATTAAGAATAAGAAATTGGAAAAATCCACTTTGGCATCAACAGGCAATTAAGCTGAAAATATAACTAAATGCCAAAGGGACAATAAAGATTTCTGGACATTAAAAACTTTTTCTTCTATAAGCAGGAAGGGAGAGAAAAAGAATAAGGGCAGGATCTGGAAGAGGGAGGAGACTGCCTGGACTTTAAAAGAATATAAAGTAAAATTTCAATAAGACTCCTAAAAGATACATTTTAACTGAAACTTTGCAACTAAATAGTAACCCTAGGAAGAGAAAGTGGGAAAAAAAGAAAGAGCAAAAAAAAACCCAGTTTGTGTGTATTTGGATTACTTGGTGACTTTTGGATTTTTGGCTATTATATTTGAATGACTAAAATTAATCAGGTGGTTGTTTAAAATTTTTTACAATGGCATCACTTTTCGATGAATTGAAAATGGAACTTAAAAAGTACAAAGAAGAGGCACAAGAAGGAAAGGGTTCCTTTGGCTTCGTTTTTCAATTCTTAGAAATGGAGATTTGGAACTATGAGAAACAACAAGAAAAGACTGCAAAACAAGAAGACTGGGACAAAGAAGAAGCCATCTTTAATGAACAAGTAACTCTATGTGGGGAAGAAAAAGGAAAGGGGGGAAAGAGGATGGAGAATTTAAGATTTAAAAAAACAACCAAAGAAAAAAAATAATTAGAAAAATAAGTATAATAATGGAAAACAACAGAAAAGGGGAATACAGAAGAGAGAAGTAGAGGCAGAGAAACAAAGGGGTAAAAAGGGGAGGGAGAAGAAGAGAGGGAAGAAGGAAAGGAAAAGAAGTCACAAAGGTCCGGAGCAAGATATAAAGATTTAGAGATAATGGGTAAAAATTTAACTGAAAGGGGGATTCTGTAAAGGTACATGAGATTGTGTTGTTATATTTGAAATAGAAATAATTTTAGAAAATTGGAAACAACATATGATTAGAATGAGGGATAGAATGGTTAGTGTAACTTAGTGAAATGTTTGTGAATAAAGGAAATGAAATAAAATAAATGAGAAAATTGAATTAGGAAGAAATGGGAACACTTTAATTAGTCACTGTTTTATAAAATATAAGTGAAGAGGGGGGGAATTGATTATGGAAAGCTAATAATTGTTCCCATAGAGGTATGATATTTAATTGAAAAGTAACATGAAAAATTTTAAGATTTTAATGAATTTTAATATTAATGATAGAATTGAATTGGAATGGAATGCTGTTTTAATTATATACATTTATAATTTTTTCTTTTTTATAAGAATATTGTGTGTAGTTTAAGAATGTACCAAACAGAATCCGAATGGAAGCTATGTATTATATTGAGTGTTATAACTTTAGGGGAAAGATATAAAGGCGTCATACTCCAATCAGTAACTACAGGAGAAATTTTGTTTAATGAGAAAAGATAATAGGCAATTGAAACAGGACAGAGAAAAAATATAAATATAATGATGTGAATTGAGATGAAATAAATATAATAAAATTGAGGAAATTAAAAGAGGGGAGAAGCTATGTAGAAAATGTAAAACTGTAATAAGATATGGAATACCATATAAAAATGAGCATGAACCTGAAATTGTGTCTGCATGAAGAAATGTAACCCGGGATTATGCTGCTTTCAAAAAACTGTGTTTCTTTTCTTTTTGTGAAAACTCAAATAAAATTTACAAAAAATAAATAAATAAATAGTATCACTTCTGTGGGAAAGTAACAGTGTTTCAGGACATCATGCTGGCCACAGGACTACAGAAATGCGTTCGAACAGTGCTGACTCGGCTTTGAAACAGAGATGAGCACTTCCTTCTAAAGTCGGATATGGCTAGTGGAGTAAAATCCAGAGACTCGTTTACCTTTTTACTATTTGGTGGTGGCTGACACATTATCCTGAACTGGGCACAGTTTTATAGCAATTCTTCTCCTTTCTCGGGAGATGTTTGTGAAAGAGAGAAGGCTAACTCAGAGGCCTTCTTTAATAATGGCCTTCTCTAATTCAAAGAGGGCTAACTATATGCTAAGAGCTATTTACTGGCTGCCTGTAAGTTTCCAGATGCATTTGAAAGTCCTTTTTTTAATGTGTATATCTATATGGTTTAGTGCCAAGTTATTTCCAGGGAAAAATTCACGAATCAGAACTGATTCAACCTCTTCTTCTGTGTCTAGATCAAACTTTAGACTGCCAAAATGAAGCCAATTTCTTGGCTTTGTCATTGTCCAGCCTGTACCAACAATGAGTTAGTTTTGGCTGATTGATCCAACTAATTGATATATTTCCAGAAAAATTGCTGCTGATCCCTTACTTCCATGAGATTTGGAGGTGGAGGCAGAAGGTGGTACACTTAGAAATTAGATTAGTCATGGGGCTATATTACTAGTTGAATGAATTAGTTACTCCAGTTATTTTAATTATTTTTGCAAGTTATTATTGTGTATTTATTTTATTTCGGTGTCTTTGAGTCAGTTCTAACTTCTAGAAACTGCCTGAAGTTCCTATAGTTTTTCTGGCAAGATTGTTTTTGGAAATGGTTTGCTATTGCCTGTTTCCTAAGGCTGAGAGACAGTGACCGGTCCAAGAACACCCAGCTGGCTTTGGCCCAAAGGTACCCAATCCAAATGTTTGGTTTTTATACCATTGCCACACCCTATAAGTAATAAAAAAAAATCAATAAGCCAATTAGTTATGTTTAGGATAAATGCATTATTATTTCATTTTTAAAAATGTATATACATGCATGTACGTCCAACTTCCTAAACCCACTTTAGGGGAGATAAATGCAATTTGGAAGAGGGAATAACATGTATGCTAAGCTTCAACTATGTGTATCATCACTGCTTGGGGCCGGGTGATAGGATATTCCAAAAAGCCAATGCTATAAAGATACGATTTATTCAATAATTTCTCAAGTCAATTCAGAATATAACTAAAGGCTACTATGCTATCTTTGCTCATTCTGGTGCATGACATTTGTCTAGGCATGTGAAGAAATGCAGAGATCCAGAATGATCAATAGAATAGACCTGAATGGCCAACAAAGCAGAATTCGATCAGTGCACATGACCTCATCCAAATGTTAATATTTGGTTAGCTGAAAATGTAGCTAATTCAGGACAATTTCAGTCAGAACTGATCATAAATGATAACTCAACATAAAAACAATAGTTTGATGATTTTGTTGCAGGGGGATATGGAAAGTCAGGTACAAAGAATTCACAAATCTATATCTACCTTCCCTGGCTTGGTGCCCTCAATTATGTTGAAGTACACCTTCCAGAAATCCAAGTTATTTTGACTAATAGGCACACTATATTCAGTGAAATTATAATCAATATATCTGGACTGTAATGAATGGATGAGGCTACTGTTGTATATTAACAGAATATAATTCTAATTTTTTTTTAAAGAAACTTATTTATGCTTGAGAAGAACAGAAAAAAGGAGCAGATATATTTGATTCCTGGGATATCAACAAGCAATTAGATATATTCATCACCTAAAATAGCTTTGGAGAGAAATATAGAAGCCAATAAACTTTCCTGAAAAGAAGAGGAGGAAAAAAATTCTTGGCTGATGCACAAGAAATAGGAAAAAAGTAGTTAAAGTTGGGTTTGCTTTGGGAACTTCAGTGTTAATCTGTGGAATTGGCAACCATGGACACAAGGTATTCATCCAAGTGCTAATGAAATCTGAGAGGATCAAAGAGAATAAAACAAAACAAAAAAGACTGTGAGTAAGTCAAAATCAAGGAATAAAATCACCACATGTAATTCATGAATGAATGATAAAAAGTCCCTTATTTGAAGGTGAATCATGTAGTTGGTTAGTGAGCATGTCATGTAGTTGCAAATGTAGCTAATTCAGGACAACTTCAGCCAGAACTAAACGTAAATGATAACTTAACATAACATGCAGAAAAGACTGTGGGTCAGTTCTGAGCTAGATAAGCTGATGATCTAATTCTTCTTTCCTTCGTACATAAAGGGAGGGGGGAGAGAGATCAACTCTGTAATAAATTAATTATTTCTAGTATAAAATATAGTTTTATTTATGTAGACAAAAGGTGGGCAACAGTAGCAGTGTCTCCGATATCACATTAGTGACACATCTTGAGTTGGTGTTTTTTCCCCATAGAATTTACATATAACCTACCTTTCTTCTATGATGCACCTCACAAGCAGCTTCCAATTCTCCAAGCACTGAACATAAAAGACCTGCTTCGGGTAAGCAAGATGGTATACCATGTGCCCCCAGGAATATCTTCTGATATAGTGTATGAGAAATACACAGCTCCCAAATAACTGCATGTATTTTACAAATTCAAAAGCACATTACCTTCACGTTGGTGTGTACAGCTGATTCTGGGGGATAGACAATGAAATGTCGGAGAGTGAAGCCATAACCGCCCTGAAGGTTCTTGTGCAGCACCACTGTCTTTGGCCCCACCCAGGGAAAAGACTCCGCGGGGGGCGCATTGGCATTTGTGGCTGTACCATCTCTCTGGACCAGTTTTGGCTGTTATTAAAAACAAAAAGAGAAGAATGAGCACAATCAAAGTTCCAAGAGATATCGGGAGAAAGATAAAATCACCCCCTCACCCATAAATACTCGCACCAAGTTTTTTGGTGAATAAAACAGACTACACTTGGCTAGAAGATGGGATGGGAGAGAAACAGCAGTAAAGTCAAATAATTTCCAGCTTCATTCTTACACTCCAGAACCACTGTGGATATATTTTGTCAATTAGGTGTTGAAACATGGCCAGACATGTGTAAGAATGACTTCCTTGTCCTCTGTTTTAATCTCTTCTCCCTCAGTTTCTAACTGCACTGCCACAGACTAGCCTTTTGATACTGAACAACAACTAGTCAGTTTTATTTTACATCGCCAAGAGGAAAAATCAGTATGAATTAAGGATAAGGGTGGGGGGGAGTTGCTGCTTGGATTCTGATTTTTTTTTATTCCTGTATTTGTCCCCTGCACTGTTAAATCTGGCAATCTAAGTATTCCCAGGATAACCGTCATGGGGTCAGTAGTGAGGTAGTGAGGTAAAAATGATTGTTAGAGTTACAAAATGAAGGTATGGACAAGTACCCTAATACACCTAATAAATTTTTCCCAGTGTCAATTCCCACTCCAGTCCTAAGTATAACAAGACCCCTTCACAATTTGTTCAAGTCAGATATAACCTATCCTTGTAACCGGTTTATTTTTTTTGGTCCCTAAAACAATAAGCAGTAGCAAGACAGAATCATGGCCTAATCTACCCTTTATCAAATTGAGGAAGATTCAATTTTTATATGACTTTTATTGGTTTCTAAGATTTAAGATAACAAGTCCCTCCCCCAAAACAACTGGACTTTAAAAAAAATAAGGACCTAGAGACAAAGGCTGTTGAACATTTGTTGAACACAAGTTGAACTTGTTGAACACAAGTTGAACTTGAACAGAAATTGAACTTGTTAAACAGAAGTTGATACTAGTTCATGCTTGGAGAAAAAATATGCATGACAATACCCTCAAATCCCAAACAATAAATTCCAAAGAAGTTGGATTTCAACTATCCACCCACCCACCCCCCAAAAAAACCCAAATAGTAAACTTTTAATTTTTGAGAGACCATGTAATAAAGGGGAATTGTTTTTTACATATTTATACATTGGTTTCTTTCGTAAATTCAACAGAGAAGCATTTGCTTCTGTAATTTCACTTTTATCTTGCACTGAGTTCTCAGTTCAAACTTCTAAAAGACGGAAGGAAACAGTATGGAAACAATACAATAGTGCTTGAAAATTGCTTGGCAGCCTTTAAAAGCTTCTTTCTCTGTTTTCCAAAGACAAGATCCAGGGTGATGAATTAAAGAGTGAAATGGAAGGAATGAGCTGAAAGATATGACACCTTGGGGCTAAAGAAAAGAACTGGTCTCAGCATGGAGGCAGGGAAGTGATCCAAGTGGAAATTCTTTTTCCACATCACTGCAACCTGAGTCCTAAAACAAAGAAAGGAAAGGAAAGGAAAGGAAAAATCTGCCAGTTTTAAATGCAGGCAGATTTTAACGCAAACAAGGAAAAAATTGCCATGCCGCTTGCAAACTATAGTTCTCTGAATAAAGCACACTTTTATTGGCCAAGTCCCTACCACTACTACTCAGTGTAAGATTTTAAGAGAGCAAGAGAGCTCCCCCCAAAACCACATTCCATCAGTAAACCAGAGGAATGCATCACTCAAGTCTGACATGTAATCTAAAGGCTCTCTGTCTCCTTTCTTCTCCCTAAAGCTGTGGGGTGCCTGTCGCTTGCAATATGACACTGTATACTTTAGGATGGAATTATGCTCTGGGAATTATACACCTCTTTGTCTCATCAGTTCAAACCACATGGCTAGCTATCAGCTTTGAGTTTTGGAACTACAAGACAGCAAAGGAGTCCTCAAAATATTAAATATTCTTCATTAACAGACAATGTAGGTAAACATAATCAAAATGTATACAGGAGAATTGCATTTGTGATCAATATTTATTTAGTCAGATGTTTTACATACTGTTTTGAAACAAAATGTTCTCAGAACAGCTCATGTAAGATAAAGCTGCTTGTAAATATGTTTCAAGAAAAGCTTCAGCCAGGATGGTTGCAATGTTTAAAGGTTCCACATTAGGTCAATGACGTAGAATAGGTTGCCTTGAACATGAAGTCAATGTTACAGATTTCTGTATATTGCTCCGCATCTTTGTTAAAGGTAGTCATAAACTTAAGACCAGATACTTAGCAATTGGTCAAAGTTCCAAGGACCTCTTCAGGAGTACTTATAATCTGGTTCCAATTATGCCCTCTCCCCACAGTCAATATTATTGCATGTCAGGTACCTTCAACCAGCCTACATTTATGGCCATTTTCTGCATCTTGGGGTCAGATGACCGTGTTTTATGATGTTTTTCCCCCAAAGCAGCATTTCCTTCTAGTTTTGGACAAAACTGGCCCACATATCAGGTAGGGCTTTAAGTGAGCGATCTATGGATGTGAAAATGAAGAAGTTGCACCTGCCTACCTTCATCACTCTGGCACCCCATGACACAGACCTTCATATTTGCTCTAGATCCACGATGGCGAACCTGTGGCACATGTGCCGGAAGTGGCATGCGGAGCCATCTCTGCCAGCATGTGAGCTATCGCCCCAGCTCAGTTCCACTGTGCCTGCGTGCGTGCCCCCTGCCAGCCAATTATCAGATATCTGCCGTGCCTGCGTGGGAGTGGGGGGGCGGAACCATGCACGCATGCACAGGCAGTGGGGGAACGAAGGGAGGTTACACCCTCTGGGGGTGCGAGATGATATTCCAGGGGGTGCGAGAAAAGTCCAGGTAAATAATAGGATATTGGCTATATGTTGGCATTTTTATTTTTTATGCAATGGATTAACTTTGTTTTCATTTTAGAGTTAAGTATAGTTATTTAGTGGCCGTCACATACATAGCTGAAAAGATTCAATCCTACCATATATTTAATGCGTTCAGTAGTTCCTAAAGTCTAAATTTCAGGGGGTGTGAGGTTCGAGTGAAATTTCTTTAGGGGTGCAGGGCGAAAAAAAGGTTGGGAACCACTGCTCTAGATCAACAAGATTTTCATATGAACCAATCAACCCAGCTCTGTTCTGTTGGAAAATGAAAATATTCTAGGAAATATTAAAAAGGCAGAAACTCAGCTCCCTCTCCCCTTTGTCTATGGGCCATTAAGGCCTGAGCCAGTCTATTCTACATAATAAAGGTAGGATTAGCCCTCTACCCATCTCACCACATGGCATCTGGGAAGATTACATCAGCCAGCACTCAAACAAGCCTGGGACTCAGACAAAGCCTACAAAATTAACTAAGACCTCCTTCCCCTGGGAATCTGACAGCCAATGGGATACATTGCTTATCCAGGAACAGGAAACACTAAGGTGAGGCTGAACAGAGGGTATAACATTCAAGCACTCTCATCCCTTTTTTCCTTCATCCAACATCTTGAAACATGTGATTGCCCTTTTCACTCAGAAGCTCAAAGGCATGTGATCCTCTCCCACCATTAAACCATCTTTCCAAACAGCCTCCATGTTTCCAGTGTCTTTTTCCCCCACTTGGAACTGAACCCAGAAGGATATTTCTTCCAACAGTTAGATGTTCAAGACAATCATTCCTCAGCATTTAGTGAACAAACTGGACCTATTGGATCTTTTAATACTCCTTGATGTAACTGAATACTTGATTTCCTTATTGACAGGCCCCAGTTTGTGCAAGTTGAAAGAAAAGTCAATGCCATCTCCTTGAGTACAGGTTCCCCACAGGGCTGTGTCTTGAATTCACTATTGTTCACCTTGATGACCCATGACTGCTGTGCCAAGTTTGCGTCGAATCATATTGTGAAGTATGTGAATGACACAGCAGTGGTGGGTCTTGTCCAGGAAGACATTAAAGATGCATATAGGGAAAAGGTGAAGACTCTGGTGAACTGGTGCAATAAAAGTAACCTGGTTCTAAATGTTAATAAAGCAATTTGTCATGTTTATGTAGTGTATATTGGAGATGGTGACCCTTTGACAGCTGTATGCAACAAAATTTTATTTTAATTTATGCTGGTTTGTGTACTTTTAAAATGAAAATAAAGTTGTTCTAAGTCTTCTAAGTCTAAGTCTGTGATAGTTAATGACTAGAAGCAATTGGAGGAAGCAAAAGTTCCACATTAGCCAAGAGGAAGACCCCAGTAGCTACCAAAAATTAGGGTTAATCTGATGAAAAAAATAAAATAAACCAATTTGACAGCATGCAAACAACACAAATGATTTCAACTCAAGTTTCTTCAGTGCCTAACCCTAAGCAAGTTACCCATCGGCCTACCTGTCAATGACCCCAGCTTATAAATTTCTTCCTCATTGTGCTTATGGAGGGAAACAAGCGTCACACATTTTGAATGCAAAAGGTAGTATAAGCAAAGACAGAAGATCCTCTCTGTGTTAATGGAATGTTTCAGAGTGCTGCCAAGAAGCAAAGCAGCAGACAAGCAAACATTATGTAATTCCACTTAGCAATTACATAGCCACAGGGGCTTCTTGAAAGGAAAACAGTCCCAGAAACCACTGCTTCTCAAGATTCTTGCCTTCTCCTACAGAAGACAAAAAAATGATCCTCTCTGTATTATACTCTTTACTCAATCCCTTCAAATCACTGATATATCAGGCAATATCACCAGGTTAATTTAAGGAGAGCACTGCCTGACTTTGAGGAGTAGCACATTTCTAAACAAATATTTTCCAAATCTGCTGCCAAGTTTTTAAACGGCAATTTGAACCTTTTCTTCAGCCAGCTAACTGAAAAAGAAGATATAGAAAAATGAATGCCATCAGCATCGCATGTTGCCAAATGCATCTTGTGATTTGTAGACACAATTCACCAAAGGAGCAGACATCAGTATGTTCTCACCTATGTAGAATATCATTCTTCATCTTATACTTCCCTAAAATATATTTCACTTCTTTCTTTCTTTTATATATTTGCACAAAAGACAGAAAAAAACAAGAGAAGATTAATCACAAAAACATATATTTTAGCTACCAAACAAAATAGTTTTTAAGTTATATATTAATATGTTAGGCCTATTAGTTTGCATCTAGATATTAAACAATGGTTTATTGCCTGTCTTTTATGATACAATATCGCTATAAATGGCATCCTCCCCTTTACTAGCAATCACTTATCTCGTAATTCTATATATTAATCTAAAATTCTGTTAATTTTTTTCAACACCACACAGTTACTATTTTAGCAATTTTGCTTTTCTCTAGATACGCTGTCTTCAGTATCGGCACATTAAGATGACGTCTGTAATTTTAACCTAACCTTTTTAATTGAGACAAATATCCTTTCCAGAAGATAGTTTCAGATGGCTAAGAAATGTGTTCCATTTAATGCTTTAAATTAATTTATATTTGCAGTTCCTGAATTTATAGAAAAATTGAAATGAAAAAAGTCTATCTACATTGTCCACACTGGTGATGAAACCCCAATTTAAGAAAACATCCATATAAAAATGTTTAAATACAGCGAAAACAAATACAAAATAATTGGGATAATTGTTTGGAAAATGTGCATATTAGGAAAAGCACACACAAAAGTATATTCACAACTCAGAGAAATATGTTTATGACTTCCACCTTGAAAATTTCAGAAAATCTTGGAAAACTTGGCTAAACTCCCAGACTTGGGGCAGGGTTACCATGTATAGATTTTTTTTTATAAAGTTCTCGTGTACATATACATATATGAATAAATAATTATAATGTCTATCCTTATGCATTATTTTCAATTCACAAAGCTCAGAAATTAAACAAAACAGAATTTGACAGATTCTTCTTCCTCTGTAGGTAATTTTTTAAAAATAATGCTTATTACTGTATCTAAAAAAGAATGGTCTTTTACTTAAGTTTTTCCCCCCCAGTAATCCAACATTGAACATGATGAATCTAATAGGACAATCAGTTTAAAGCAAGGAAAAGCCAGACAGTATTGGAGATTATATCTTCTTCAGCAAGGCATATCATGGAGACACCTAAGCTCCTGAGAAAAAAGTGGCCACATTATGTCCTTCCTTTGCCTGACACAGTACCTAAGGCAATCATTACAAAACAGAGCAGAAATTGTCCAATGGCCTGAGCCTTGAAATATTACTTAGTTCAAAGACTTTACATCATAGTCACGGTTGGACGCATTCAATAGACCAGGGATAAACAGCTCATAAGAGTCACCCAGCTGTGCAGACCTCCTGGAGATCCACAGCCTCCCTCCATGTGCCTACAAATGATCATCAGGCTACAAGAGGCAAATTTGCTAGAAGGATGGGCAAGCAAGAGGAATTCACTTTCCCTCAAAAAATAATAATATTGAATGCCACTCTTCCTCACTAAAAAGAATAAAAACAATGTATTTCTGTAGCAAATAATTTTACTTTCGTATGGAGGCTATGTAAACATAGGCTGGGAAAAGTGTTTGTGCGCCTATGCATGAAATTGTGGGCATAAGTATACAAGAGGCAAGTTTTGTGTGTCTGTCTGTGTATGTGTACGTGATCATAGATCTATACAAATATGGATACACCTCACACCATGACTGAAAAAAAAACCTTTATTTGTCCTGGGATAATCCTTGAGTATCAAATATTTTTTGACATAAAAAGAAATGGCACACAAAAACAAAAGTAGATTAGTTTATTTTAGTTGTTTTAAAAAAATTATACACTGACAGAACTAAGAGAATATATGTGATACTGATACCAACCAGATACAGATACTATACTGTATAGGAATACATTTCTACTTTCAAGGCTAAAGAAGAAAAAAGAAGAAGCAAAGAGAAAGACAAAGCAGATACCCTCTGCAGAGATTTGGAAAAGTGTTTTATGAGAACTAGCAGGTTGCCAGATTATGATGGGGGAAGAGTCAGAATAAAGAGTTAGTATGATAAAGAAATAACACACTTCAAGAGGAAAAGCAGGCAATTTTAGCATAGCCCCTTTCAGTGAGCAGGTGCAACGCACCAAATGAGCAATTGACAGTCAACCCCACTCCCAAACCACTTCCAACACAACCCCCTTTCAACCTCCCTGAGGCAGTCAAGCTAGCTTGAATCAAGCATGAATATTCTGAGCAGAACAGCAAAAGAGCAAAAAGATCAGGTGGAAAATGCAGATTCATCACTCAGCCCTTCCAGCCACCCTCCCTCCCAGCAGTCTCTGTAGGAGATGAACCAGAGTTAATGAAGAGAAAACATGAGCTACTTTATCCTAGCACACAATGCCTTGATACTCCCAATGGTTCCCAACTATCACACTCTAATGGCCACAATCCTTATCTTTCTGTAACAAAGCCCTCCCACCATTTAGAAGAGAAGGCTAATAAGGTTGCCTCATATTCATGAAATTAATCTCTCAGTATCATTCAAAAGCAACCACCCTAGACCTTTTTTGTAAACATTATCTCTACTTATAAAAATATCTGTCTCCTCCTCCTCTTTTCTTTGGATATTGATGTGCATGTATAGTGTATATATTTGCAATTAAATAGTAATGTGAGCAACTACTATGACTTTAGCCATATACCAAAACATGATATCGTTAAGGCCAACATGGAAATTTTTACCCCATATCAAATAAATGCAACAGCATTTATAACTAGAATAAAATATACGCACATAGGCTAGGTCAGCTTTTCCAACCTAACGTCCTTCAGATCAGAATAAGGATTTCTATTTCTCTTTTGCAACATTCAGTTCATCACAAAGAATATTAATTTTTATACAAAGCAAATGACAGTCAAATCAGCATATCAAATTTAGCTCCTCAATTGGTCTCACAACACACATACAAAGTGGATTCCCATGTCAGTAAACCATAATGAGGTTGGTTTAGGTTTTGTTTGCATGATGTGCAAAAAAGGGCATGTATGTCTTATTTCTATGTGCAAAGAAGATTACAATTTAACTCATTATCAATTTTTAAAAATTAGGTATGAATGCAGACCCAGATGACTTGTTATATACTGGCTTCCATTCATCTTCATTTTCCCAAGCAATATCATACATATTTACTCCTTTTGTATTTCTGCCTCCTCACCATTTTTTACTTCATGATCCTTGTCTTTCCTTTTTCCAATCCCATCCCTCTATTTTTTCAATCCTACTTCCCTCCATAAGTCCATCCATGTCCTACTAATGATATAAATGAAGATAAAAGATAAAAGTGCCCTTAAGCCCATAAAATTAGGTAAAGTGCCATCTATGTAACTTCCTTGGCAATGTTATATTATTATATTATATCTGCAATTTTTTTCTTCCAGTTTTTTTTTCAGTCCTTTTCAGTCCAGCTAACAACATTGTAATTTTGAGATAGGCCAAAGGCAACTAGGTGCTCCTTATGGGGGATGGAATAAAATTAGTAGAGAACAAATGGCTAAATCAACAGGCTTTCTATCACCATGACAACCAATGTCAGACTCACTAATTGAATGAATGAAAACAATAAACATAAAGTAATTTTCACTTTATGGAAGCTCTTTTAATATGGGACCACAGAAAGAAAAGTTACACATTGTTGAGGGAATGATGGCAGGAATGGATGCCAGATACGGCCCTTTTTCTCCCATTATCTGATTATAATTTCATGCAGGGAATACCTACCCAAGTATCTATTTACTATGTGCTATGGCTATTTATCTTAAACTCGGCTCTTTCAGTTGTTGCTTTGTCAAACCCATCCTACCAACAATGCTAAACATAAGTCATTTTAAAACAGTTTCCTCTAAAAATCGTTCTTTCTTGATGTCGTATTGGTTTTGTTGCTGATATAGCAACCTGAACTTGAATAAGTTCATGGCTGAACTTGTAGGTTTTAAGTGTTATGAAACCATTATCCACCCAACCAGAATAGGATATTACCAATATTTTCTAATAAATTTTCAAGACTTGAATATGAAGGCCAAATTGGATCTGGATTTTTTTAATAGGCAGGAGGCTCCAATATTGAATCAAGGCCACATTGCTTGTAAAGAGAGAATACAAGAAAAATCTTCTATCAACCAGATGACTTCATTATTAGTTGGGGAACAGGAATTGTACTGGGTAAAGAGGATAGGACTTAGAAATCATGGCATCCAGAGGTCGATCTAGCCATTCTGTTTCCACCTGTAAGTAAATCCACAAGAGAACAAACAGGTATCCATATTAGCCTGAATTGTATTTTGAGTGATCAATAGGAACAGAAAATAGATATAAGGAGACCTATCTAAAACAGCTTTTTGAAAAGTAAATTTGTTTGCTATTGGGATTTAATATTGGAATCTCATTGACAAAATGCATGCCCAAGACCGTCATAAGTGGCACTGAGACTGAAAAAAATGTTTCTCTAAGGACCATATTCTGCCTTATTTGTATCGAGTAGAAGAATAAACAATGGACAATGATCACAAGTGACAATCAAAAGATATGTGGATTTATAGAAAAATTATTCAAAATATAATAGGTTGAAAACAAGATAGTCCTCTAAAGAATGGATAAAAGGTGGGGCAATTCTGAACACCATGAAGAAGGAAAAATCAAAATAGATTTTTTTTTAAAAGCAGTAGCAGAAATGACATATCGTCACTAAAAAGCCTACTTACAAGGTCTGATAAAAACAGAACATCATAACATAACGTAATTTCATCACATACTTTCAAAAGAACAAGTAACATCAACAAGTTATCAATATCTAGTATAAAATAGCAATTACAGTAGGTGACTATCTTTCTGTCACTGTAGGATTGATATCAATTTCAAGGAAGAATTGTGGTAGGGGATAATTAAAACTTTTCTTCCACTATCCGCACTTTTGTCTGTCTGTATGAATGTACACACGTTCATGCACATGTGCTTGCACATCTGCACACTTGCTCTTTAAAGTCATTTTTGACTCCTGGGGATTTTCTAGATATGTCAATGAAGTTCCCTTGACAATGTTTTGCTTTCTCATTGCCTTTTCATAGGGCTGAATAAGCGTGATTGGCCCAAAGTTCCCTAGATGTCTAAAGTGAGAATAAAATTCTGGTTCTTGTTTTCTTGCCTGGTACCTTTAACCATTATACCAAAGTGGCTCTCTTGTTCTCATTTAAGCAGCACTTTTATATATTATCCATGGCAGTTATATTTTAATTTTTAAAAGTGCATTGGGATAATGCCACAACAATTTCCAATGTAACATTAGCTAGTCTTCACTGAGGTAGCAGAATACCTGGACTGTACCATTTCATATTGCTGAAAGAAGTTCATATGATGGAATGTTCCTCCATTACAAACAGAAGCACAACGTAGAAAGTTAGAATATTGGCAGACGGGTTGCCATCTAACTTTCTTCATGGCTTATTAGTTTAGAGGTTTATATTTAGTATGGACACATTCACACATATACCTCCTATGTTTGAAGTATAATGTGTACACTGCATAATATAATAGCTCTAATTTACTACAAGAATAATTGTTCTGACCAAACAATAATAATACCAGTCAATATTGGGCACTGACATTACTGGATCCAGTATGATTTATCCTACATTCTACCTGTATTATCTCAATAAAACTAAGTCATTTTCTTCAAGCATGGAGAGAAACAGAAGTTGTGATTGCTTTATAGTTTACTTTATTTAGCCCTGATAGTTACAGCTGTGTCAACTACAACATGTCAAGTACAACATCACTGAGGAAGGGAGCAAGAGTTCAGAGACCAGCATGCAAATAGCAAAAACAGAAAATAGAAGCATTAGAAGAAAACCAAGGAAAGGTTAAATAAAGAGGTGTACAAATTCAGAGAGCAAAAATATCACGGAAATGTAATCTCTTTGAAAGAGAAAAGAGTTATTTTAGAGTTTTGCCTGAGGCTAAAACAGTGTTGCAAAAATAATTGATCAGTGAAAAGAAGAAAGAAAGGGAGAATGGAGAAAGGAAGCAAGAATTGGGAACGAAAAGAGGCTGGAAATTGTGCATATTGAAGATTATGGGGCAGAAATTGAACAAACCTTTCAAGCCAAAGGAAACGCATCATTTTAATTAACACATTATTATAATTACATGCGCATATATTTTCGGCAATTTTGCCTACCTCCAATGAACAAAATAAATATAGAGGTGGGGGGTTGTTACCAGACACTGTCTGTGAGTGGTTTCCCCTATCATATTCTACCTAAAGGGAAAGTGGAAATGCTCATTATGAGAAATGAAAATTTGGACAAAACTGCCAGACGATACACTGTCATATATACCTTGTTCAGACAAAGGCGCACCATGTCAGGCAGGACCCTCTCCCTCCAATGCACACAGAGACAGACAGAGAGCTTTTCTATAATACTCTCCACCCCAGGGGAAGCTTCTCACCCAAACATAAACAGCTGTTTTGCTGGTAATAACCAGAACAAAACCATGAGCTGCCCTGGCAACAAAGCTGCAGATGGTGCCTTCGTACTCATGGGTACTCACACTTCCCCAAGGACAGGGCAAGGGTACACATATATACCACCATTCTTTAATAATTTATTCTGTGTCTATTTACATAATCATACCAAGGCGCTCAAAAAGATTAAGCTAGTCCTTTCAAATCCCTGACTAAAAGGCCACCTCATTGCTATCAGTTCCTTGCTTTGTTTTCTTTGCACCACCCTCTTTCTCATGCTTCCTTGCTGACTCTCTCTTCCATTAAAACTCCCCCACCCCCAGCAACATTTTTGTGTGTGCCTATTCTCCTTTTGATCAGTTCTCTGCATTTTTGTGGGTCTCTCCCACCAAAAAGCTGAATATTCCCTTCAATTTCAGCATCTTAGTTTCCCTGTTTCCTCACAGCTGTAACTCTTTTTTCTTCCCAATTGCTCAACCTCCCCATTTTTGCCATCCATTTTCTCTGCTAACAGGATGCAGCACATTGATCCCTTGAATTTCCCCCCCCCAAAATAATAGAAACATAGTGACATAGCAATAATTTATAGCACTGAGCTGCACATGAAGAAAGTTCAATACTTGGGCTCCAATTCATGTAAAGATGCAAAAGATATTAAAAACTAGTAAAATGCTGTCACCAATATTATTTTAATAGATTTTAAGGGCAAACAAAATATGGGAAAACAATATTGTATATAGCAACTGGGGCAAGATTATCATATACAAATATATTGGAAAAGCAACGAAATGCCTATACTGGAACATTGGGTCATAAAATTAATTGGACTTGCAGAAATGACTAGTTGACTAGTTTGGTCAGAGAAAAACAAAAACACTTTTTAAAAAGATTAGAATTCTTATATGTACTTTTTGCTGAGAGAAGGGAGAAAATGCATTGATGATTATATGATTTGGGGATTAAAAATGAGATGAAATTGAGAAAAAGTTTAAGATGACAATTGCTTAATAGAAAGGACAGAAGGCACAATTGTTAGTATGTGTGATTCCCACACACACACACACAGTTTCTTGTTTCTCTATCTCTTACTTTCAATCTTTCCTTCTTGTTTTGTATTTTTATTACATTAAATAAAAAAAATTCTCATCATTTTCAGAGGCATTTATGACAAAATAATGTAGATGTCCCCTCGGAATATGTTGTTAACAGGTTGCAATTTTTTTCTGCTTCCAATGAGATTTTGCAAGAACAAAACAATAACTGCTTCAGGAGGTCAAAAACTGATATAGGTCAAGGAGGGACCTGTGGCTTTCCTGATACTGTTGGGCTCCCCTCGTCCTTACTTTGTTGGGGTTGCTAGAAGCTATAATTCAGCAATATTTCAACCACAGGTTTCATGCCACTATGATAAATATCCCTACATTTATATAATAGCAAGTGAAATTAACCAACGGAATCCACTCTGGAATCAAACAATGAGGCCAAAATTCACTTTTAATTTAGGACACATTATTTATGGTTATTCATACTGTGGGATATAAATGAGAAGAAACCCGTGGTCACCTGGCAATTTTAACAAGTTGTCAGACTTATACAAATTATAAGTCTGCAAAAAGCACAGATAAATATTATACATATTTAACTATCACTGATGAAAACCAACAGAAAATGTGAAATGTGAGCCAGCCACCTGGAACGTTTACCCAGTCAACAGAGTAGTTGCAATGGAGGAAATCGTAAAAGCCTGCTGTTTATCATTCCTCAAGCCCAATTAAAAATGGAGAAAATAGCAGGTTTGGGGATTCAGGGTAATTACAATAAGCTATATTTTATCACAACAGACAACTCTGTCTGCAAGCATGCTGCCCCTAAGGCAGTTGCTCGTTATGCCACATCAGCTGGTTTGCTTCAGCCTAAGGGACGCCAAAAGCAACTCCATTAACTGTAGACTGAGATTTGGGGGAAAGGGTGTAACCAAGTGGGTGGGTTAAAAGTGACTTCCTTCTCACACCCAGTGATAGCTTTGCTGGCATGCTCATCACTCCAAGTAGAATAATACGGTTGATATTTGAATTTAAAAAAAAAGCATGACACTGAAATCCAGGATAGTGTCTGTGTATACAATAGCTAGCATTTAGGAACTATTTTCTTGCTGCTATGTAACATAAAGGCCAAAGGGAAAGGAGTTCTCCACCTTCCAGTTCCATCTATAATATGTCTTGTCTTGCCAAGTACCTTATTCCTGACCGTTTTCCTGATCAGTTATAAGGCTTGGCACACTCTGCATTTATGCAGTTTGTTTGAGTTTAGTTCAGTGTGCTATGTAAACCTACCCTATTGAAATTTATTTTAAAAACCACAACAAAACTTTTTAGATGAAATTAGATATGTCACAAGTGTCAAGATCATTCTGTGACATCTGAGCAGCTTAACCAATGGCATAGAGGTTTGCAAATTCTGTATTTTAATCATATATATAAAAATAAATATGACTAATTAATGGAGAAAGACAGGTTAGAGATGAATGGAGAGACATTTATAATGCTGAAATTAAATTGGGAATTCAAAAGTAAATACAGACAGAAAGCAAGGGTCTTTTTTTGAAATTTTAAAGTATATGAAAACTTTGTATCATTTTTTCACATAGCATCTAGACTAGTAGGGCCCCAGTAACCATACCATCATGAAATCTTTGGAAACAAAAAATCCATCTGCCTCCAGGCCCAACTGAGTAGTAATTCCTATTACTTAGGTTCCTAGGTATTCCTAGATTTTAGGAGAAAAAGGCAATGAGCGGTTGGCTCTTTCCCCAGCCAGCCTGCCATTCTTTACTCACAGCTATTTTCTCTAAACCTAGTTTATTACCAGTTTATGTCAGGATCAAGTTAAAGGAAGACAAAAGGTTTTCAAAATCTAAAGCAGTAAAACAAACCATTTTCTTAAGAAATTTACTGGAATAAACTTCTCCCAACCACCATTACCTCCAAGCATATTATTCTTACAAAATAATACATTTAAAAAAAACCTCATTTTCATGCAATTTTCAACTGCCCTTCCAAGGCATCACTGAACTCCAAACTACGAAATATTCTCTTTTATTCCAAATCAATGATAATATTCTACACAAGACCAGTTCAGAAAAAAAGATGGACAAGAAGATGATGTGTGTCAAAGCTTCCATATACCAAAGAAAGTTCTAGCATTGTTTCATCATAGGCAGTCCTCATTTAATAACTACAATTGGGGCTGGCAACTCGGTTGTTAAGTCAAGCAGTCATTAAGTGACACTGCAATTCTGCTTATGGTTTTCTTTGCTTTATAGAACTGTAAAGTTTGTAAATACAAGGCCTGGTTGGTTGTAAAGTTACTAGTGAAGGGTTGATATTTTTGTGAAATCATTTAGAAAACTATAAGCATTCTGATACAAATCCTGCCTTACACTTTAAAGTCCCTTGTATGATTTTGAAGTAGTAACCCAACTCAACTCACAGGATTGTTATAGAGCAGGGTTGTTAAATCAAGGCCTGTGGGCCGGATCCGGCCAATACGGTGCATAGATCTGATCCATGGGCCCACTCTTGAAACAGCAAAGACTAGCCTACAGTGCCTCTGCCAGCAAAAATGGAGCTCAGGAGGGCCACATGTGGCCCTCCCAGGCTCCATTTTCTGTCACAATGGCCTCCTACAACCCTCTGCCAGTGAAAATGAAGTTCAGGGAAGAAAATGGAGCCGTGCGTGGCCCATTCAGGCTCCATTTTCAATTGCGACAGCCTCCTGGAGCCAGCAAAAACAGAGCCAGGGAAGGGCACGTGTAGCCCCCCCCGGGATCTTTTTTTGCTGGCAGGGGGGCTTCAAGGAGGTTGTTGCGGCCAAAAACAGAGCTTCCATGAGCTGACATTGAGCTGGCCATGCACGCAAAACATAATCACTGAACCAGTAGTAACGCTGGTTGAATCCCACCCCTGCCCTGATGCGGCCGTTAATGAAATAGAGTTTGACACCCCTGTTATAGAGGGAATAGGAGAAGAAAAGGGTGTTATGTATGTTAGCTGCCTTGAGTTATTTTTAAGTTAATAAAGGCAGGATACAAATCTAATAAATAATTTTAAAATAAGGTACTGATATTCTAATGTTTTAATGTTCCTAGTTTTTATGGATCTAGTTAACAAAATCAGTAGTAAACTTCGATAAGGCTAAGCTTTAAGATAAGATTCTGACAAATGGGCTCTTGGCTAATAGTCCTCTCTTTGCCAAAAGAAGATATAGCTACTAAAAACTCCTCATGGCTTAATTAACTAAGCCCAATGTGATATTCAAATGCAGGAATGACATCATTAACAGCTAAAAACAAAGGATTCATAGTCAGGACTGAAAGTGGGATTGGATATCATCTGATTTAGTCTACTGCCTAGGAAAAGAGTCCTTAGCCTGGATTTTAAAAACATGTCAGTGCCCTAGGCATACCCATTTGCAGATAAAGTTATATTTGCTACTGAGATACATACTGTAACTAATCTTTCAGGTCACTTAATGGATACCCATCACCACTGTAAATGGATCTATCCACCCTACTGACAAATGTCCTCTTCTTCTCTTTTCTTCTACCTTTCTTAGCATTAGAGTCTTTTCCAAAAGCTAGGTCTTCACATAATGTATCCAAAGTGCAGTGATTTGAGCCTCTAACATTTATGACTTCCATAAAATGCATAAATAAAATAAATGTACATTCTTTTTGTGATTCATTGAGGGAGACTTCTCTAAACATTGATCAGGTTTCTAAGCTGCTCAATTATGTCCAACTCTGAACAACCTACAGATCTCTGAAACAATAAGATTAAAACAAAAGATAACAGTATAAGCCGTCAGGTCTGGTAGGGGGAATATATTATAGGCCCTGAATGTCAGAGAGTTCCACCTGATAGAACCCAGGAGATGAATCTTTTCTGACATGGCTCCTGCCCTGTAAAACATTCCTTCCATGGTGAGGCAACATCCCTACCAACTTTCTGGAAAGCCTTTAAATTTCCCCAGTAGCCTTGGTGAACCCATGGGAACAGGGAGACTGCAATATAGTTATATTGGGTTTAGGATGTTGCCTGTTCTGCTACAATCTTAATTCTACTTAGGTTTAATTGTTTTAATATCTGTTTGTACTGTTTTAACTGTCTTTTGTAGTATACTGCCTAGAGTCATGTTTGTGAGTTGGGTAGCTCTATAATTGCCAAATAAATAAATTCACAATGCAATAAATATGCTCAAGCACCAAGGAACACCATCACTATCCAGGATAGACTAAGATGACTTTCCCTCTCCTTAGATCCCAAGTTTTGCTAAAATTTTCCTAAAAGATACTGGTTTTAAGGGCTCTATGAAAGACTAACAAATTCAGGATTGATTGAGACTGTTCCAAACAAGGCAGTCAGCAGCTGAGGAGGCCCAACCCTAATTCACTGCAAATAACATTCTGTCATAGTTGGGACTCAAAGAGGCCTCTTGTCCAGATCTCAAAGAATAAACAAGGAAAACTGGGAAAAAAGCAATCTACAGAGAAAACAGGGGATCCAATCGCATTTTATGCATATAGGGACTCTGAACATGTCCATTCAGGCCAAATGTTTACAGTAGCCCAGTTCCATATGGTCATCCTAGAGATACCTGCGAGCCAAACAATATGGCATTTTATGATTTAAACCAACACTTTGAATTGTACCTGAAAACCTATCAGTAACATAGTGGCAGTAAAATCATAATTTAGGCACTCAATGCAGCATGGTTAAGCAAAGACCCTTCCAAGTGTAAGACTTCTTGGCAAGATCCATGGAAGTCATGAACAATCTTCAGTAAAATGCAAAGCCCAGATCATCCCAGCTTGAAAGCTCAACCCCTAATGCTGAGCATTCTGTTTACAATTGCACAGTCTTCTTGGAATCTTCTGGAACCATCAGTATAGAAGATCTGGGGACTTGCACCCACATCATCCCTTTTTACACTGTTTCCCCTAGGAGTGCAGTGCATTCATTGCCAGGATTATTGGTCTCCCTCCTCTGCCCAATCAGTGTTTCTCTTTTTCTCCATTCTGTGGTCCTCATCCACCCTCATTGCATTTAAAGCCGCATTCTCAAAAACTTGCCCTCAAAACAAAGCATCAAATTCCAAACTTTCCAAATTCTATACCAAAAACCTTAAGACTCATAGCAAGCATATCACCAAAGTATCATCTTGTAAGGTGGGGGGGAATCATTGTATTTATTTCTATCAATAAGGACTTTTATCCCATTAAAAAAAACTTACCTTTCTACATATTCA
The DNA here is from genome assembly GCF_049901715.1 of Pseudonaja textilis. Lineage (NCBI taxonomy): Eukaryota > Metazoa > Chordata > Lepidosauria > Squamata > Elapidae > Pseudonaja > Pseudonaja textilis. The sequence goes on from NC_142008.1 coordinate 96,285,747, forward strand.
GAAGAAAGTTTATTCCTTACTAACTAGCCAAAACTAGACTTACGTGGAGTATTTCAGTGCATCATAGCCTTCCAACCTGTTAAGGCAACTAGGAGAAGAGCTTGGCCATTCACCAGACTGAATATTTTGAACAAAATCAGTATTTTCAATAGGTTATAAAAGGAAAAGGAACTACTGCCAATTTCTGATATTGGAGATGAAGTGCATTTATACTCTTTTTAGCTGAAAGAGACTCACATGTACTAGGGGTCCCATTCTTTGTTTCCATTAGGCTCAAAGTTTTTTAAAAAATAAATTGTTTTTTGTCTCTTATGGAGACAGTTTTATATAACTGAAAATGCTGTTAAATTTTCTCTCCATTTTTATTTTCTCCTGGTTCAGGAGAAGTTAAAGTATCCTTCAAGTTCCCACCCCCACCCCAGGTTTTAGTCTATTGCTCTGCTATTTCATGGAACAGCTATACCAAACACTAACTAGTCCCAACCCTGTTTAGCCCACAAAATATCATCCAAGTCCTGATACCTGCTGTGACTCCTAGTTCCAACACAATTCTTTTACTTTGTTCTTATTCATCAAGCTCTCCTTTGAGGTGTTTCTTTGCATTTTTTCTAACTTCAAATACATTTACTGAATATATTAATGCCTTTTTGCATCTGATACAGTATGAACAAAGCTGCTCCCAAAACACAGAGATACAGGAAGCCAAACACCTCACTACCTATTTTAACTTAGCATTTGCTTTGGATAATTTGCATATTAAGTAACATTCCAATAATTATTGATTTTCTACCCTATGCATACATTTCCTTTATGCCTTGATATTATTAAATGGCTGCAACCTTTGTGTCAAGATCAAAAGAAACAAAATTTGGCATATTATGGAATACAGGTGGTCCAAAGTTACAGCCGCTGAAGCACCCCCATGGTTATTTACTTTATAACAACTGCAGGGACACCTATCTCCCCCACCAAGTCTTCAAAGGTCTTGGAGCTGCTTCTCACGCCGCTGGGCTCCAGACCCTTCTCCTCGTTTATCTTTTGAAGATCTCCAGAGCTTGAATTAGGGAAAGAAAGCAGGCTGCTCCATTCTTGGACTGTGTGGCACAATCCTGGAGCAGCGGCCATTTTCAAAGTGCTCACAGTTCAAGGCCTGCAGGGACCCAAAGAGTCGGAAGCAGAGCAATTGAACAGGGCTTAGGAAACCTGGGGCAGGGCCTGAGCTAGGCTTCTCAGGGCTTCCCACAGGGTCACTGACCCACTCTGGGCTTTGCTTAACAACCTGTGGGTCATTTCATGACTGTATTAGGAAGAGCAGTGATGATGGGGGTCATAAGTGAGGCAATCAAGTGGGCACTTTACTTAATGGCATTACATTGAGGTCGCGAACTGAGGACTATCTGTAAGGTTAGCATAAGGAAGGAATTTATCATAGGTTGTTTTTCCTACTCCCAAATTAAACAAAAATTTTAAAGGACACCCATAATATATGCAGAAGTCATAGATTATTGGCTAAATTTTCCTCCAACACAGGAAATATCTTTCTAAGATTATATAGTTCTAGTATTTGACCTTTCTTATGACGGTCTGAGCCTTCTTCCTGGGTTCTCATTCTTCACTGTCTCAATGCTTATTTGATACTCTTGGAGTTTGCCAGTGTCCTCTTTAACTGCCTGTCTGCCCTTCTCTCTCTCCCCCCACTTCTTGATGTCATCTCTCCCTGGCTCCGAATTTGGCTTCCACTTGACCTCTGCCCTTAGAATGACCTGCCTGGAGATAAGTGTCCCATACGGCACCATCTAACTCCACGCTAAATTCTACTGAGAGCAGCATTTCTGCATCTGATTACAGCTTTAAGCTGACACTGTTACTCCTTGGTCTTAGAATCAATCTTAAAAAGAAGTCATGGTTGGAGAGAGGAGAGGAGCACGCAGAACTGCTTTAATTTGGATCAGCCAGATTGACCACAACCCCAGACCATAACTTCCATCCCTGGAAAGTAACAGGGGGGGCTGGACAAGTGCCTGACTACAAATTATGGAGATAGAGATAACAACTGTACAATTGTAAAAATGCTGCTCAAGAAGGAATTGAAGAGTTTGAGGAAAGTGTTGGTAGAGAAAATTCAATTTGGAGGAAAGGAAGAGATAAAGGGAGATCAGGAGGATGTTTTAGGCTCGATCAACATAAACCCAAGAATGACACAAGATAACGAATCAGGAACTAAATCTCAAGTACTGAACCTTTGAAATTGGAGCTCCTCTTTCTATGTTTATTCTCCATGCCCATCCATGGAAATTTGTTAAGACATGGATATTAGTCCCTAGTATGTTCTCATACAGAATGAAAACAGAACAGTAAAAACAAGACAGGAAATGATTATGGACAAAATAAAGTTTTTGATTATTTTTATGACTAACTGAAGAACCCAGCCATCTAAAAATACAGACACTGTTCTAGACTAGTTTATTTGACTGAAAACCTAAAGAGAAGGAAGCCCAACTGGTCTGACCTGTATATGCACTCTTACCTTTCCCAAATGATATCTGATTTGGAACCGAGGTGACTGACTTGGCTCCCTAGGAAATCAGCCTGTGTGGGTTCACTCTGTTCTTCCTGGATGGCAGATCCCTGGGCTCAGAGAATGCAGCCTAGGACAAAAGTCTAACCCTCTCTGAGCCTGCCTGTCAATGTCTCTTTTCTGTGCCTGGCTGGCCCCCAGGTCATTCTCCATGTGCATTTTGTCTGCTCTGCAGTTTGCCTCCTATTGTCAATGGACTCAGCAGCCCTCAGGAAGAGACAGCGGATGTGGATGCACTGCAAACCGAGCGCACAGATTAAAACTTTGCACGAGTGGCCTCTTGTTCATTCATTCATACTGAATGACCAAAGTTCCTGATAACAGGAAACAAAAGATCAGCAGAGGAAGTAGAGATGCAAAGTGCAGAAGGTTTCTGCACCCACATGCATGCTTTTCCTTCCACGTTATGACTAAAACCAGGTTCCACTGTTGCGTTTATTATATAACTGTGTCAGCTATGCTAACAGCAATAATAATTAGTATTTCTTATTTATACAAGTACATGAACATACATTGCCCTCCTCAAGTTAACACAAGCATTTTTTTTTTCCTTTCCAGTGTTTTCCTAGAAATGCAGGGTCTGCTTTTTTCTGATCAATTGAGTATCGATTCACTGGTTGCAACATTGGTTGACCAACCAACTTTTTGCCCAAGCCTGATGTTGTGGGCTGAGAAAGAATTGTTGGCCCAAAGTTACTCAGACCAGACTTTCATGTCACATCTCAAATGCAGAATTATTTGAACATCTCAAATTTGAACACTCTTAGTCAGGAACAAAGGGACGTGGTGGCTCAGTGGCTAAGCTTGTCAATCAGAAAGGTCGGCAGTTCGGTGGTTCGAATCCCTAGTGCCGCGTAACGGAGTGAGCTCCTGTTACTTGTCCCAGCTTCTGCCAACCTAGCAGTTCAAAAGCATGTAAAAATGCAAGTAGAAAAATAGGAAACAATTGTTGCAATGAGGATTGGGCTGAGAGTAGATTAGAACCTGGTCTCTCCATTGCCAATTCAATATCTATCTATCTGTCTTACCACCTCGCTCACTTGTCTTCAGCATGTAGTCAGCTCAGATTCTGAAAAAAATGTCCTGTTCTTCTACCTGGAAGGATGTGGGCAGGAAAAAAAAAAGTGATGACAAGTTTGAGAGAGAAAGAGACGACCTAGTTCACCTTTGGTTCTATATCTTGTCCATAAGTAACCTGACCCCATTTTCAACTATATTCAACCTGTATACCCCAAGGTTTACATATAATACTCCAACAACAGTATTTGGAGTCACATTTTCCTTAATCATGAGTTAATATGCTGATTCTGAACTATCTCATAATTGGAATAACTAGGAGAAGTGTACTGAACTTTTCAATGTTTCTGAATAATTTAGGAACACATTACCACTTGGCGTCTGAGGCTATTTCTCTATCAATTAACAGCCATGTCAAATCAAACTTGCATATTTTGTAAGAGACAATTCTCACATTTTAGAAGTAAATTGAGTCCATTATTCCAAACAATGATCTTTTCTCACTTAATTTACTTTAAAACCTCAGACTGGATGACCAGATTGGATGTACTTTTAAACATCTTCTCTCTATTCAATATACTTTAAATATTGAATAGATTTAGGATGCAAATATACTACAAATGTCAGGGAAAACATGCATATATAAAAGATATAAGTCATTACTATATAAAACTCATATAGCCTAAATCATTGGATAATGTAAAACTTCGGTTAGAATATTTTACACAAGCAGATTTATTTTCCTTCCATGTTAAAAGTAAGCTTTCTTAAGTCTTCAAAAGCTCATTCTTGATTGTTTTAAGAGTACATAAATATGAGTTCTTAGTTATTTTTACTACTGCAAAGCTTTTTACTAATGAATGAAAAAATGCTCCCTGGCCCAAATGGGAATTATGTTTTAGTCAGATGCATTAAAACTCTTACAATTAGAAGTTTACACTGGTAGTCTTTGCTTAACAACTGGTCACTTAATGATCAAAGTTATAACCAGACCTTCCAAAATGTACTTAAAACCCAGTTCCAGAGTTCCAAATGCTCCTGCCCTGTGGTCACATGACTGTATTTTGGGCACTTGGAAACTAGCTCACTTTCAAGGCCGATTGCAGTATTCCACAGTTATGTAACTGCGATTTATGATTTTTGTGAATTTCCAGCCTTTGGGGCCAGTATCCAGAAAAGAATACTCATAGGAATGACTCACTTTACAACTTCTGTGTTTGCTTGAAAACAGTCATAAAGTAAAGTCTTAAAATTGGTTCAGTCATGTGGATGACTCAACATGACCACTCATGAGTTGAAAGTAAAGGGCTACCTGTATGTGATATCCATCCTACAGTATTTTATGATCATTATTGCTTGCAAGCTTGGCCCCTGACAACATACTGTCAATAGCCCAGTGCTCTTTGGACTCATTAATCTGCCTTATACTCTGGGTCTAATCCATACTATTATACAGATGGAGAACAAACTTTTGCTATACTAGCTTACTTGCCTGCTTTCGGAGGCCAGATGAACAGAAAAAAAAGTAACCAAGAAAAGGACTGAGAATTTCCATAGATGAACAATATGCCTCCTTCTAGAGTTAATCTTGACAGATGATCAGAGATGCTAATTCTCAATACCTACCCTGTCTGGTGTAGGTTTATCAATTAGCTGCAGTATATTCATGTAAATTAGTGAAATGAAAGTATAAATGGATTGAATGTATTAATCAATAAACAAATGGTAAAACTAAAAGGTAAAAGTAAGATAATAGATGTAACAACTTGTGGTCAATCCCAGCTCTTGACTAGAAGCAAGAAAAGAATCGTTTATGTTTAATGTAGAGTGGATAGAGTCCAACACCTGGAGACTCGATGACATGTGCACACATGCAACAATTACATGAAGAAAAGCAATCCAGTTTCTTGAAAAGTTTGCAGCTTCTCACCATCTTCCAAGCTTAGTAAAAGCAAAATTAAAACACAGAAAATATTACCCTATTGAATACATTATGCAAACTAAAAGATATATAGGTTTTCTAAATTTACATAATGGCCACACGTTGAAAAACTCAAGTTTTGCCTAGGTAATAAGTTAAGTTGCCCAGGAACAAGTCTAACAAATATAGAAAAATTCACAATATGCATCCAAATCTTTACTCAGCTGTAAAGCACCTTAACACATTCTGAGAGAGTAATTGTTCAAAGCTATGTCCTAGGGACCTAGGAAACAATAAATGAGATATATTCCCATCCCATATCTAATAATTGTCCCATGATGTCCTTAATAGAAAGAATAACATGAAATACTCAGGAAAAATACACGTAATATTTAAAATAAGATAAAACTTCATGTTTGTGAAAGACCTGTAATCACTTTTCCCAAATTCAAGTCCACTCTATAACCTTACAGAACAATTTGACATTCTTAAAGCAGAGCACAACATTTATCAGTTCAAGGAACCAGTAAGTTAAGTCCCCTTTACGTCATTGCTATGTTAAGTATTCCTGTGTTATAGATCATGGAAACCAAGGCTATGAGCTATCATTTATTCCTTGCCTGCTGACTTCTTGAAATCCATGCAAATCAGCAGTCTGCCCATCTAGTACACACAAAGTTGTCTTGATTCCACCACCCCCTTCCCATTCAGGAACTCATTTTTGTTCCTAACGAGTGGTTTTGTCGTGTCTTGCCCTCCCTTCCTACTAAGTAGCTTATAAAAATCAAAATACAATCATTTAACATGCAAACATAAAACCAACCATCACTAGAGTAAATAAATACAAGCAATTGAATATTTGTTTTAAAGATGCTAAGATGAGGCTGGCCACCCTCAGCATTAGTCAATGGTTTACACATAAACAAACCAGGGTCATGTGTTTATATATATGCTCCGGGGAAATAGTGTTTCTGAGAAGGGCACATCTCAGTTCTCAGTTCTAAAATGAGGGAGCCAGATCTCAAGCTCGGCTGAAAGTTGAGTTGGTGACTACCAAGCTCCTAGCTCAATTTTCAGAAGTATAGATCTTACAGTGATTATATATTAGTGAGGAAAATATGAGCCACACATATAAAAGTCATCTCTTTAATTATTTTCCAAGACTTAAATATTAATCATAGTATTGAGAAGAAGGTAGAAGTTGGCAGGGCGGGAGAGGGGATGTCAGATCAATAATGCATTCTACCAGGGTCACTAACTTCTATAAGATATATAATCATTTTACATGGTTATTTTTGGTCATTTTGCCAACTAATAGAACATAAAATTACATTACAATTATTCCTATTTTGCAGATAGGAAAAGCAAGGCACAGCAGGAAATGACTTGTTCAAAGTATACAGACACCCTAAAAGACAGAGCAATGTTCCCCTCTCACCGTGAGCTTCCTTGCCCTCCTGGGTCGTCCCTGGCATTTCTGCCAGGCCATCATTGCTCCAGCACGCCGCCATCGTCTCTCCCAACATTCAGCATCATTGTTCCGCAAACTTGTCAGCCAGATGCAGCGGGGTTCCGGCAAACTACAATCTACTCCGACAGCTTGCTCAAAATGCCATCCATTCCCTGTTTGTGCCACACTCCACACTGCTTTGCTTACCACTGAAATGCCCCGTTGTGATGAGGCAGGAAAGTGTGGGGATCTCTGTTGCCTGCCACTACAGGGAGTTGGATCTCCCCGGCTTCTACCTTCTTCTACCATTCCAGTCTGAAGCAAAGAAAAATTCTGATCCAGAAGCAACAATATCAAAAGGAACAGAACCAGATGATCAGAGCAAACTTGGAGGCTTCAATAGCTTTTTTTCCCAAAAGCCAGGTTGTTCTGGTTTCATTGAAATTCTCTGGTCAATAAAACACAGCTTTCTCCCCTTACTGTTCTAAGCTTCAGCATAAAGCCTGTTTGCTCGTATGTTTCTCTTCTCTCCTATTCAAAAAGTTGTTCTCGCTGTCTCAAGTCTTTTGTCTTGCATATCAAACGTTGATTTCCAAGTCCAGGCACGCAAGGTATCTGTACGCATATACACTCAAATGAATATGTCAACTGGCCTTGGAATAACACGTTCCCCTTCCTAGAGAAGGTGGAAACAGAGAGGGAAAAGCCCCTAGGGCTGCACACACAAAGCTAATTGCAAGGGGAGAAGTGGAAGAGGAGGAGGAAGAGGCGTCAGCGGCAATAGCATAGCAAAATCTACCCGATGAGAATGAGATGGATGCAAATCAGAGAGGCTGGGTTGGGACTTGACAACTAGAAAGGCAGAAAGAGAATAGAGCTTTACTCCTTCACACAGACAGTCCTGCAGCTGCTCTGAACTATCAGACCATCTCTGCCCCACCCCACCTCTCAGTGACCCAGCCCACTCCAGCTGACACCCTCTCAGCGCAGAGGGTGAGCTGGCCTACTGGAGGAGGGAGGGGGGGGAGGGGAGAAGGGAAAGAGTTAAATGCATTTTGCTACAGTTACACTCTCTTTACAGTTACACTCTCTTGCATTTCTCCCAAATAAGAGAATGTACACACACGATTTCCTTTCTTCTTAAACTTATTTGAAAAGAGCTGGAAGACTTAAAAAGGATCTAATTTTGTTTCAGTTAAAAAATTATGCTGTGCGAACATTAGGGAGACTCAAGATAGTATCCTTATTTCATAAGTAATCTTGCATCATATGTGACCTATGCTAAACATAAAGATGTTTTATATATATAATTCCTAAAAAGAACGCCAAAGAAAGAAGGAAGTGTTGAACTAGAATATTTTAGATTCTACAATATATGATGGATTTTATGTTTATTCACATGATGTCATCAGCAAAGTTTTGACTTCTTCCTTATGATTATCTGATATATCAAACAATTTAGATCAGGCTGAGGAAAGCCTGGCTAGAGAATTTGGGGAGTTAAAGTTCATGCATCTCAAAGATCGCCAATATTGAGAAACTGATCTATTATCTAGTAATTCAGCTTGTATATTTGGTCCAGACTGACTATAAATTTACTTAACATAAGCCGCTTTCAACACCTATTTAATATAAAGAACAGTGAGAGTCTTCTAAAACATGCCTTACTTCAAAGAGGATGTGACATAGATCTCGGATCCCATCAAGACCAGAAAATATCCAGAATTAGAACCAACTATTAATGTTAAAAACCGGAGCATGTAATTATTCAATGAAGTACCTGGATGAATGTTCCTGCTTAATTATATGATCCCTCTTTCCAGATAACTCTTTTCACAAGCTGTCATGTGCTGTAACCTATTGCCTTGTCCACAATCTTTTTTCTTTCTAGATCTTTTTCACTTATCTTACTATCATATCTACTTTTCATCCTCTCTTTCTCAACTAACATTCCATTCATTCAATTCTGATTCTATCCCACTTTCCACATACATACCAGGAAAACAGAATAGAATAGAATTTAATTTTAGCTATGGCAAGAGTGAAGCAAAGGATATTCTGAAGTATGCATAAAACATACTACCCATTCCAACGATAATGAAGTTGCTTCTATATTTTAAGAGAAGATGATAATGAATGTTACAGAAAGTATGGAGAATTCTGGAAACAAAATGGTGGGGATAATTTTACTTGTCCCCATATGTGATGTCCTCCCTCACTTCTCATATTTCAGCAAACCCACCAAAAAAAAAGCACTTAGTGTGGTCTATACGGTCAAGTCCATGCAGAGACAGATAGAAAGACAAACTTGTTTGCACTGGTGGAAAGCATGGGAGAATAGTAGGAGATTAGTGAGTACTTCACCACAAGAATTCTGGGAGTTACTATACCAACCAATGAGCTATGGTGTCATACCTAGTATATAGTATTCATATATTATTGGCATAACCAGTTTAGAAAGCAGTAGATGAATCACACAAACCAGAAGTTATTCCTAAGTATGCAAAGGAGGCATTTAAATATTACTGTGGGTTGACTGGCTATTTAGCTGTTTTCTTCAGCAACCACATTGCTATAACATCCACATCAGCACTTATATTGCAAGTATGGAATCCACCCCCCCCCAACAATAACTTGCAGTATCTCAAGTTCAATCATCTTCAAAAGGATTGTCCTAAGTTCTCTCTATTTGGGCTGCTATAAGGTGAGAGAAAGCTAGGAATTCTAACTCTTGGATCTGTTTGCTTCAGACTTTTCATGGCTTATTTTAAGTAACTAATGATTTTCAGTTACTTGAAATCTTCACATCATTGTGCTTTTCTAAATCACTGTTATCCATCCTCAAGACTCCAAAAATGGAGCAGGCTGAAAGCTCTAAATAAACTGTTATAATGTTCACAATATTAAAAGGGCTCAATGTTTTTGAGAATTATTATTATTATCCACACTATTGTCTTCCCCATATATTACATTTATAATTTAAACTATATGTGATATGATGGGGGAAAGTAAGATGAATGGGCAAGAGTATTTCATTCTATGTTCCAAGGATTTGCAGATCGGTATCCTCTTTCCAGAACACATCTAGCAACCAAAAAGTTAAACAGATTAAAAAGATTCTTCAAATGAAGGAAATAGTTTGCTCTTGGGGTGAATATTCTGGATATAGAAAAGCATACAGTAACCTTCTCTCCTTCAAAAAGGTTGATTCTAGAGGGTCACATGCAAGTGCTACTGAAAACAGTCTCATTACTGGGGGGGGGGTTAGTTCATTCAGTGCACCCATTTCAGTCCTTCTGCAATATCAGCACCCCTGGGGGTGCTATTCTGAAGAGAACAAAGAAACTGTGGTGCTGCTGGCAGCCACAATTCTATGGAAGCAATCTTGTTTAATGAGCCGGAATTAGTTGCCTGTGTGTTTGGGATGGGAGTGGGGGAAAGGATGGCATACGTCTAATACCAATTCAGCTTTGTTGATCCCCTCAGTTCTGGAGATGAGAAACCTGGAAGCTGGAAGGAGATAGCATTAAGAAAGCTCTTTTCATTTAAGTCTTAATTTGATTCTGTGATTTTAGTCACAGAATCTTTTTTTAACAATTCTTTTTTGAAACATGGAAACAGACAATAAAAGAAGAGAGCTGCCCTCTGAACACATGCATAGGCCTCTTACTAAACAGACTTAACATGGGGGAGGGAATTGGAGTGGAGTGGAGCGATTTAGGGATATTCTTCTTTCCTACATGCAGTCAAAGCGTATATATTTTCTTCCAAACCAAATTCTATTTAAAAGATAAAATGTATGCTGGAAACAAAAGCAAGCTGGAAACAAAAGCATAGTCTTGATTGTCTGATGTTCCATATTTTTCATTAATGAACATCTTCATCTTTTGAAACCTAAGGAAAAGCAAGACTAACAGCTGAACTAGCATTTGATTTGTTGCTATTGCTGGAATGCATGTCTGCCATTTCAGATGTGAAGCTGGATTTCCACAGCTAAGGGACCACCGTGATCCTTTTCTCTAATATTATATCTGTCTTTGCTATGAATAATTGGAGCCAGTTTCATATGTCTCATTGTACTGACTCCCAGGACCAAAGTGTAAGAAAGGCCTATAATTTTCTTGTTGTTGTTGTAATTAAATTACTGCATGTGTATTGATTCAAAAATATATACAATAATTCATAAAAATAGACCAGTCATATAGTCTTATACTGCAGCTAGGAGTCTGAGATTAAATATGGGAGTTGTGGCAGAATTGAATATATGCTTAGTACATACTTAGTCTACATACTAAGACTTCAACATTTCCAGCTCTTACAACATAATGAATCAATGCTGCCACATTTTAATCCTGAAAGAAAAAATTGACTGGAATAGAGATTGGAAGGACAACTTCACAGCAAATAAAATAAAACGAATGCTTTTTTTCATTAATATCAAGGTTGTTACATATCCAGGGTCTGCAAGCATGTGTTGGAGAATTAGAATCAGGAATAGAAATTTGTCTTGCTGAGAATTCTAAACTTTTTACTGCCATGAATTTTTTTCCAGAAGTAAAAGGATGAGCAATAGCCGATCTGGTGTAATGAGTAAGACACCAGGCTAGCCATCAGGTGACCATGAGTTCTAGTCTCACCTGAGGCACAAAGCCAACTGGGTCTCCTTGAGCCAGTCTTGCTCTCTCAATCCTAGGACAGAGGCAATGGCAAACTACTATAAAAATCTTGGAATGAAACCAACAGGAACTTGTCCAGGCAGTCATCAGGAATCAATACTGACTCAAAGGATTTTTAAAAAAACACTAAAAATATTCAAGAGACAATGAAGCTTCATTTCAGAAAAAAAAACAGAAAAAGAAATCAAAAGAAGTAAGAACCTTTAGCCAAAGAACCACTGTGAATTAACCTGAAAATACACTTGGCGAAAATGTATAAAACACTGTTTGTTCAGTAAGGAAGTAGGAAAAGCAGAATCAGTTCAGCCAGCTAAATCAGTATATGTGCAGGAAGCCATGTCACTAAAGACCACAGGCTGTTCCTTCAACCACATATACTTTGGGTGGGATCAAGGGGACAGAGGGGAGACAGAGAAGCATTCCAGCTATTCTAAGCATTTGCAGAAGTATGTTGAAGGAAAGAGGGGGGAAAGGAAGGAAGGAAGGAAAGATATATGAATGTGTCTGGAAGCATGCCAAACATTATTGAGATAGCAACTCTTATACCATGCATTTCTTTTTGTGTGTGTGTTTTTTATTTTTCTCCACTTGCCCTTCTTTCCGAAAAAAACAAAACAGCCTTTTTGATAAAACCCACTTCTCAAGTTCCCATATATTCATATGCCCATCTATCAGAAATGATGTAGGGTCTCCTGCTTGGGAGGGGGGTTGGACTAGATGACCTACAAGATCCCTTCAATTCTGTTAATCTGTTGAAGAGGGTATATATACATAAATGACCGAAGTAAGAGCTTTAATGCTTAATTCCCATTCTACTCATAAAAATCAATCTGTATGTAGAGCTGTAATACTAAGAATAAATTATATTAAATGCAAAGGGACTTTCTGCTGTGTGGGCAGGCCTAGGGTTGTTTGGTAAGTCATGCTAAATGCCAATGCATCATCTTGCCAATTAAATTAGTATTAAAAGTTGCATTCCTATATGAATCTGCATTTATACCTAGAAACTTAACAGTTGGTGGTATCTATGTACTGTATGTAAAAGCATAATGTGTAAGACCAGAATCTGAGAGGCGTTAAGGCAAAGAAGAGAAATAACTCAGTGCCAGCTCCAGATGGCATTATGCTCAGATGTCCTAGGATAGCCCCCCACCTCCGTCATCACCCTCTATAGGAAGGATCCATTTTGTTCACCCACACACCACTGTACATTTCATTATCCTTTTCTTTTGGGTCCAATCTGCATCACTTCCAAAAAGGAAAGAGAATGAGCCTCTTTTCTCTTGCTTTATGAGGAGTTTAGATATTTAGACTGCAATGATCCATAAATAATCCATAAATCACACAAACTGAATTTTCTGAAAAAATATATAAGGGATTACCCATTAAAAAAATACAGCTTACACAGTCAGAGACTTCACAAGAAATCACAGAATTGGAAAGGATTTTAAAAGTTATCTAATCCAATTGCCTGCCTTGGGTAGGAAAATTCATACCATTCCTACCCAATCTTTTACTCAAAATCTCTAGTAAAGTTTCCTCTAGGAAGATGAGCAAGATTTCAGTGAACCTTTTACCGGGGTGGGGTATGTATGGGTAACATTGCATAGCAACATTGGCATAAGCATTTGTGATACTAGTCCTAGCCAGTCTTCTTTCAGTCCCAACTGACAACACAGAGTAACACTGGTGCTTCCCAGATGTCCTTTAACATTTTTGAAGAGCACATGAGAATAAAATTGCTAAGAAGGTTAGACACGAAGTTATGAGCTGGAGATTTCTTTACAGGTATCTCCTCATCAGAAGCTCATTAGCTGACTAGAGGTAGGCACAGCAGTTACAAGACAGGATAGGCCCTCAGAAGGCCAATGGTTCTACTATACCAACAGCCAAGGAACGCCGTTTGGTACCTACCTTACAGTTGTTACAGGGAAAACTAGGAAGAGAGGGGCAGGATGTATGCTTTTCCCATAATTAACACAGAAGGGATTATTCACATAGAATTATATTGTAAACTGACATGACTTCCCTGAGGTTGTCCAATTCAATTTATCAACTCATTCTGCCAAATAGGTAGACCTAGAGTGCCAGTTATTTGTCTCTTTCCATTGTTTATTACCTTACATCACTTTAGAGAAAAGTACCTGTTTGAGTTAATTTTCCCTAAGGGCTTGGAGAGGGAGGAAAAAAATAATTAGCTGCTAAGAAGAGATCAGATAATAATACATATAAAAGAGAAAACAGGACAGCAGCTCTGTGATATCCTCCAGCTTTTTCTGCCTTTTAGGTGGTATTCACTTTTTTCCCTCCAGCTACTTCCTAAAATTTGTCTTCCTGCTATTTTATGCACACATATATACCTACTGCTTCTGGAGAAATGTGAAAAACAGATAAAGCAAAATTAAATAATCCTTTTACTTGTTCCTTATTTTTCCTACTCCAATGCTTTTAGATTGGCTTTTTACTGGAGTGATAAACTATTGCTCGATTATTCCACTTCAGTTTGCTTGTTTTTGAGTCATATAACTGGACTTTCATTCCCTTTTGAAATTTCTCCATATAGAACAGATGTCAAATAGGCAAATGGCAACATTTGCACTCATTTCTGACATGCAAGTTATTTACATGTTGATAAATAAGATGAGCTCTTGTTTCAGTGAACTCTTAAACATGCACATATATTCTCTCACAAAATAATCACTTCTGATGTTCTCATAGAACCAGGTAGGACTACCACAGTGGTTTCCCACACAAAGCCCAACCTGCTGTCACAAACAAACCTTGTAAACATTTCCTGCCACCTCTTTCCTGACCTTCCACTTCACAGCTATTTTTCAACCACAAACTCCTCCCATGGCCCCATTTTCAAGATTCCCTTTCCTGATGGCACAAGCAAAATCACAGCTTTGTGCCCAGTTTAGATTCGCCCCCATTCACATTTTCTCACATGTTTCAACAAGCCCAAGTTACAGAGCCCGAGGAACAAGACCAGGCTTTCTGCCTCAGCACAGCTGCGGGTGCTGACATAACAGGCCAGAGAGGGAGGGAAAACAGGCTTTGTTTCCCAACTGCCCAACAAGACTATTTAGAGAAAGGCAGCCACCTCACCCAGCCTTCAAGTCTTTTTCCACTTCAAAACCTGTACACTAGCACTCACTCTGAAGATCTAATTGAAAATTTACTAGATAAACATTTACCTTGATTTATTTATTTAGAGTAAGAATAGGGGACCCAAGTTCCCCTATGAGCAAGAAGCAAAAATATGTGAAATGTATCCATATTTATAGTATTATGATTATATGAATATTTGCACCATTATCCTTCCATACCAAAAAAAACCCACCCCACTCCTAATAATATATATGGAGCAAGTGCAATAAAAGCTGTAACTAAGCAGACATAAATGCAAACATTCAAATTAAATAAATGCATTTATGAATGAGCTCCAACAACAGGCACCTCAGAAAGCCTTTTTGGAATTTTTCCATTCATGTCAATATTGTATGAGTTTTTATGAATGGGTGATATTTAAGAGTGATATTTAATTTTTCTGTCCATATGTACAAACTGAGAGAACATTCTCAGAAAGCTCCCATTCACTATACTACATTGAAGAGAACTAAGTTTCTTGTGAAGATAAAATTGATGGAAGAAAATGTATGTTTGATGCCTTGATTGATATTTTGTATGCCTAGAAGAAAAGGTAAGCCAGAAATATATCACAATATATTATTTCATATAGTAAAGATTATGTCAAAACATAACTGTGATCTTTACTTTATGATGCATTATATCATAAACATAATAAAGATCAAAACATGGGAAAACTCCAACTGCTTGTATTCTGTCCCTAACTTGCTATATTTAGTCCTGGATGGTAGACACAATAAATATTCAAACATAGGCACCCATCATGTCATTACACGATGTATATAACATAGTAAGATGGCTACGAGCAGCCTATTTACTGTAATCTGCTGCGGCCATTTCTTAAGGCCACTACAGCTGATCAAGTAACAATGGAGAGTCTCAGTAATCAGGAAAGGAAACAAAACTGCTAGACATCACCTCCATTTTGCAGCAGAGCAAAGCCCAATATAGTACACCGATGTAATCAAAGCATATCTGGCATAACTTCTTTGCTGGTTAGTTATGCAATTTTTAATTCTGTGCCATTGTTAGCATTTTCATTTGTTTAATCTCCATTCCTTTCTGAACCTAAGAGCACTGGCATTTATAATGAATCCATCCTCTTGTTCTAAAATGATGAGAAATTATGAAGAAAAATCCAGCTCTTGCCCACAGCAGAGATCTCCATCCATTGGAAGAAATGGGGGGAGACAAAGGGAGATTGCAATCAGAAGACCCTGATCAACCTCCCCACCTCCACATGCATGCCAAATATAATTCTGCAAACTCAGTGCCAATGTTCATCACACAGCTGCTTTCCAGCTAGACAAGCTCCTATGCCATGCTGCATATTAGTCAATGTATGCATATCTGGTGTTGCGTTGAATCAGACAAACTGCAGGAGACAGAAGGGTGTGAGGTGAGATTTAAGGTGTGGTGAATTAGCAGACTTCATTTTGATTCAGGACTTACTTCAGGCTAAGTCAGGAAACTTGCTTTCAATGCAAGAGAGCTCAGACCTAGATTGAAAAGAAAAACTGCTTTCAAAGCACATGCAGAATGCCTTCCCTCATTACTGATTAACCTGCTTCTCATCTTACACAAAAGAAAAAGGACGGTTCATAAATAAGAGCCTAAAGTCCAATGTCTTGCATTTTAAAATCAATTGACACATTCATTTTCTAGTCAATTTCCTTTTTCTCCTACAGTATTTTATTTTGAAATTTAATTTTTCCAAAAGATAAAGTTAAAATAATAATCTTTATTAGCTATGCCTTGCAAAATCCGGGCGGAATAGACCACTAAATATGGGAACAGAAAGTTGGAAATTGATTTTCTTGCACTGATTTTACCAGGACATATTATTAGAGAAATTAACCAAAATAATTAATATTTCATTTAAAACACCTCACCTCCCAATTTAGAATGCCCACATCTTATTCTGTTAATTAAAAGTAGCAAAAAATAAACACTGAAAAACTGGGAATCTCTCCCAACTATATTAGTCCCCAACAACTGAAAGAAGAAAAAGGTCAGGCAGTGTTCATCAGGGCAAATTCTACATGCAGGAACACCAGAGCAGCTGGACTCCTTCCAACATATTTGGGAGTTTTGCACAGGAGTGCCCTAAATAGATAGTCATGCTGAGAGAAAGCAGAGATGTCCCAGAATGCAACTGCAACTTCACGCCATTCTTTATCATTTTCACAAACACATATAGTTCTTTCAGGAGCTACCCCATGGATTACAGGGACCTCTGCTGACTTAACAGAGCAAATACTAGAAAGGGTGAAGAAAAGGAAACTTCAGGAACCATGTAAACCAATTCAGATGATGCTGGTAAATGTGTTGGTTCTTTATCTGTCACTCAACCTCCACAAACCTAAAAGTGTTTCTCTTTTGTATTCTGTTTATTCTTCACAAAATGACAGTTTTGCTTTGATTGTTTACCCTGTTTCCAGAAAACATCTCTAATTTGGAGACTGAATTTTACCTGAGGATGAGCAATTGAATGCCTGCTCTTCATAGAATTCCAATCTTATAAGCCAATACCAGTGACCAAATTAGCCAGAAAGAGCTGTTTTACAGATCAGGCACTAAAACGTGTTACAGCCCAATAAATTATTAGAACTATTCTGCAAATTTATTTTTGTGTTATACTAGCAGTATAAAGCCTCTGAGTTAGCTAATAGTATTTCCTGTTCATGTTTCTACAACGTGATGGGGCCCTTTGATCTGGAAGAGGGTAGGTAAGGCTTGGGAGAGGATGGAGTCTTGTTGGGGGAAAGGGTAGGTAATAAAACAGAGACAATGAGCACAGGGACATATGGCAGGAAATGGAGGGACAAAGAGGTTAGTCTCAAGAAAGATACACTCTTCAGGGCTATTGCATGCCAGCTATTTGTTCTCTGCCTTAGGGCTTCATCTTTGGAGATTCACTGACTCCAGATTCTGGCAGTTGCTATTGCTACTTAATACAAACTCAGTCACTCATTATGAATGGGAGGACTGACTTGGCTGTCACCTTCTCAGAAATGGGCCCATCTGGATTTCATATTTGGCACCAGCCATTAATTCAAAACAGAAGCTTGCAGCTATTCAAGAAACTCTGGTGGCTATGGCTTCTAGTAGACAGGAAATGAGGATGATGCATCTATCCTGGACCTTTTTGATCATTCAGTGCCTTTCAATACCATTGATCAGGGGTCTCCAAATGTGGTGACTTAAAAGACTTTTAGATTTCAACTTCCAGAATTCCTTACCAGCCATGCTGACTGGGGAATTCTGGAAGTTGAAATCCACAAATCTTAAAGTTGCTAAGTTTGGAGATCCCTGTCATCGATCATAATATCCTTCTAGATTGGCTTAAGAGGTTGGCAGTGGGAGACATAGTTTTACAAGGATTTTCTCTGAAGTCAATTCCATTTGTTAAAGAGGGATAGATCCAGCCTTAGAACCCTTCATTCAGGGTGTTCCCTAGTCCTATTTATCATATATATGAGGCCACAGGATGGGGTCATTTATCATCATGAGGTCAAGTATCATGAGTATGCTGAAATACTCAATTGCAATCTCTGTTCCTGGATGACTACATAAATACGATCAAGGTTCTTTTTCACTGCCTTGAAGCTGCAGGCAATTTGAGCAGGCAGGAGGCTTTGGCTCAATGTTGGTAAGATCAAGTGGTTGATTTTAGGTTCAGCTGTCTCTCACCATAATCTGGAAATTTTCCATTCATTTCTGGACAGAAAACATTCCTCACCCCAACAAAACTGATATGGAATCTGGGCAAGGGAAGACTCCTGCATGAAGGATAGATAGCAGCTGTTTCCAGGATTTGTCTTGTGCACCAAATCCACCCATTCCTGGATCGGGAGGTTCTGCTTATAGTCATTCATATTTCAGTGACCTCCTGGTCAGACAGTGATCAGTAATGTTCATGCAGATCAAGCTGCTTTGGGGGAACCTGCAGCTGGCCCAGAATTCATAAATGCCTGAAATTATGGGAACATCACAGTACAACCTTTTAATAGCATTTCTTTATAGGCTGACTGGCTTCTGTCACCCCTTTAAAGTAGGACAAGTCAGGAAACAGGCATTGCATGAACTGTTGGAACTCAACTTGTTATAGGATAAAACAATTTGAAAGTTTGGCAGAGTTGCTCTCTTCCTCTTATTCGTGACCAATCAAGCTGGGGCAGTCTTGAGTTTCTTTATCATCCCCTCCTGGCTTTCTAGGCTAAATTCATCTTCTCCTAATGACTACTGTATACGTTTTTCAAGGCTCTCTCTATTTCTCTACGGCAGGGGTATCAAACTTGCATTGTCATGGCGGCACCATGTAACATATCGGGACTTTTTTCCCCTGCAAGTTTGACAGCCTGAAAGTTTGACAGCCCTTACAGTTTCCAGTTTCTGCATGCAATTCAGGATGTTGGTTTCCATCTATAAGGCACTGCATAACACAGAGCCAGGTTACCTTAGGGTCTATCTATTTCCAATGGTTTCTACTCATCTCACCACATGTTCCAATCCTGCAAAACAATGTCATCTAAGTCCAAAGCCTTCTCTGTAATGAAACATGTACTATAGAACATTCTCCCACCTGAGAGTCAGATAGCACAGACTCTTCCAGAAGGTCTTATTTCTTGAGACCTTGGAATAAGAAGTTAACTAAGACCAAGATGTACATATTACAATACATTATAGGAGAAATTTGCTAGGCATCTCAGTGGACTAGTGCTGCACTATGTTGTTTTTATAATTAATTTGTGTATTTTGCACTAATTTGTGTATTTGAACAGAATCACCAGCTTTAAATGGGCAACCTTCTAAATTAATAATTCAATTAATAATCTAAAGCAAGTAGCATAAATTGAAAAAAACATTTTTAGATACATCCTAGATACAGATTATAGATACAGATTCAAAAACATCCTAGATACAGACTCAAAAATTTAGGGGCTGACAAAGGATTGTCACTCTTTAATTAGGGTAACCATACATGGGCTGCAAAATCTTCCATCCAAGTCCTATCAGGATCAGCTTCATTTAGTTAGTTTAGATCAATCTACATTGTCTGGATGCTGTCATGGATAATCCAGAGAAGAATAGTAGCAACCTACTGAAGTACCTGGGTGCATTCATTCATTGCTGTTGAGATCAATAACTAACTTTCTAACTTTCCACTCATAGTATGTGGTTTTTGTAGTCATTATCATATTTAAAACTCAGTACAGTATGAACCCCGCCAATTCTACCTTATTCTAGGAGCCATGACAAAGCAAACTGTGATTTCACATCTAATATGAACGTTGTTGGAAAAGGCAAACACAGTTGGATTACTACAATTGGATGGCAAGTGGATTGTTGCAAAGAATCTGAGTTTTCCATATTGTCTTCCTGCCATCCAACAGTTATCTGAACTTTTGCAGCCGTGTTCTTTGACACTAGTAAATATATATGTGGTAAATAGTTCTAAAATCCTTTGGGAAGCATATAACTCCAGAAAATTTAATGAGTGATTTCAGTGAATCGAGCTGCTCCATAATTAGTCAAGCCTAACATAATAATAAAAAATAAGTTTTTAAAGAATAAACTCTTTATGGATGGAGGCAATTGCCTTGTTTTCTGCAGCCAGAGTGGGGCTCCATCCAAAGAAAGGTTCACTTAAAATGATCTGATGGATTGATATTTCGTTAACACAATAAAACAAATTCATGAATATTTAGTCCTAGGAATTCTTTCAGTATTTTGATTTCTATACAAACCATTTAATTGACCAATGGTAACATTGAAACAGCACACAATAGGAAGGTGTGATGAGGATGGGAGGGATAACTTAAAAAAAAAATCCCTTCACTTTCTGGGCCTCCCAAAAACCCTGAATGTAGCCTTTGATTTCTTCCTATTTAAAAGATTCTACCTATTTTAAATCATTCAGTCCTGTCAGGGGTTGGAGAAGTGATGCATTGGAGGGTTGGGTGTTCAACACTCCCTGATGCTGGATAGCTCAGCCATTATTGGCATGAGGGAGGGAAGAGAAAGGTCTTTTGTTTTCTCAGTCATTTGGCAAAACAATCCATTTCTGGCATTCCCTCTTTCAAAAAGCAGCTGACTGGAATGGAGTAGAGCGAGGAAAGAAATTGCTAATTTCTTGTCCAGTCTGAAATGTACTTTAATGGACCACTTCATTTCTTTTTATTTTACTTGTGGGATTCTTGACAAGAACATGGAAACATTATGGACATGGCCTCTCCTTCTCTTTATCTTCCTTGCCTTTTGAAAATGAATATCTTGGATCTTGCAACTGTCTCCTTATGAAGCACATGCTGGAAAGAGGGATCAAATCAACACCGAGTGTGCATATTTTGGAGGGGAGGGGGGAGAGGGAAAAAGTGAAGTGCCAAGGCAAGGCAATGATGAGAAATCACAGAAATATTCAAGAAATGTAGAAACGTTAGAGAAACTCACAGGTGGCAGAACAATTTACCTTTTCAGCATATTTGGTGAGGCTTGCAGATTAGCTCCCAAAGATATTACTGCATTCTTGAAGATCCTTCATGCCTGTTTAGGTGATACAAGATGCCACCTCCACCCACCAAGATACAGTAAACAACAGTTATGCTTTGGTACTTGCAGAATGTAACCAACATACCTACAATTAAACACCTCAAGAAAGACATAAATGAGAAAAAGAATAAAATTGACAAGGCCCAATGTCTAAAACTTGCTTTGGACAAAATATTTTCATATACCACTATTGCAATAGTCAAGAGCAATTTAGAATGAGAAGAAGCCAGACCCAGAAATGAGAATAATAAATACAGATGTACGTTACCTACAGAAATTCTTAAATTCAAGTTCTGAATAAACTAGAGAAGCTATGATGAAGAATCCAAACTCCATCTGTCTCCATTGTTTTTATTACACAATTTATTTATTTAAAAAATAAATTTATTTACAAAATAAATTTCTGCAGTTCTGGAATGCAGAAATTTGGGATAAAATTTTGTATTCCTGATCTAGAACTGGTATAAGCCCAGTCTTCTTTGCTTTCACAAGCATTAAATTAACTTACATACCTCTGTTTCTACTCTTATTTATTGCTTAGGCCCACATGATATTAGCTTCTTTGCTTCAAGTCCACCAGGAGACACTGATTTCATATTATGATAAAATGCTCCCCAAATCTTAACTGAAGGATAGTATACAACAATTGTAAATAAGTGTATGAATGAAAGTAACATAGCAATTGCTTCATCTCCAATCTGAAAGAAAATTTTTGAATCTTTCCAAAAATGTTGCATATTCAGTTCAGTTCAGTTAGCTCCAAATATATTTAAAAATTGTCTTTAATGAACAGAGCAGAGGTTATATCTTTAGTGGAGGGAGCCAAAAATTCTGGGCTTTCTCCTTCTACATCTAGCTGACAAAAGATAAATCTCATCCCAAGGGATCAGCTGCTATGACATTGCACTGTTGCCTGCCCCAATGCTTTTCAGACCTCTGCGATCCTCACAGCAAGAACTTCCATGCACACATCCTGTTCTCACATCTGCAGCTGGCTATTTACACAACACAGAAACCTCCTGGCAGAAAAAGCAATGGAATAAGGATTACATCACACTGAAGACAGAAGGGAGGCTGGGACAGGATGAAAGAAAATTAATTTTAAAAATGTGATAAGAGACCTGTGATCCATGACAGAAATCAGAAGATAACTCCCATCATCAGCAAACTAGGGTCTGTTGAAACCCTCAACCGCTACAACAACAAACCCTGAAATTGGTTTATTTTCACCATTATATAAAACTTCAACTTTTAATTGGCCAAGATGTGTGACTGATCCTTTATTATGCCCAGTATAACACTGATAGCAAACATTTTGATAGACACTGAAATTAGCAAAGAAAAAGTGCTATAGAGGGGAAAGATAAATAACTTTTGCTTGGACTTATAGATGCATACCTGGTTACATCAGTCTTTCTGTCTGAATGCATGTCTATTTGACTTTACATACTGGAGTTTTCTGCAACTTCCTTTAACCTACCAAACATTCCTTTTACAGAAAAATTTACAAGGTGGTATTGTTCGGTTATGTAAAAATCACAATGTCAGAGTCTATAAGCTGAATACAAAAAGCAGATGAGATCTTAATTCAAATTTAATATATAGCAGGGGCTATCCTTAGATTTTTCATTAGATGAGGAGAAAAATAACCATATCCAGATGGCACTCCCTATCCTTCCATATCTTCCCCATTTTAATCCAACAACAATGGTGCATCCTAGAACAGAAAAAATAACATCACTTCAGAGCACTTGCAGTGTTAAGCTGTAAACAGTTGCAAAGAACCATTGCAGGCAAACCCGTCATGAACCAAAGGAAGAACCAGAAGGTTAGACAGATGAGCAAGTCAGAGCTGAAGATCAAATGAGGAACAAGGGATGAAAAACGATCAAGGAAGTAGCAGTCTTGCTTGAACATCTTGAATGATTTCTTCTTATTCTAATGTTTCAAGGCATAAGATACAATTTTGCCCTTCTCTAAAAGTTTGCCTGCAAGTCTCTACCTCTATTAATTGCATGTTTTGTAATCAAGCCAATTTACAAATTATTTCTGCCTGTACCATATTGTCTCTTGTATGAATTGCTTATTTAAAACATTGACATGAAATGTAAACATTTTAAGCGCTAACATTTTAAAGCAAATATTTCGGGATTGGTTTGGTGTAATGGTTAAAGTACCAGTTTAGAAACCAGAAGACTGGGATTCTTGTATGAATGGACAATGCTATTCTCATAGATGTATTATTTTTCACCCTCTTCCTTCAGGACTGTCCCACAATAAAGAAGCCTTCAGAGGTGGAAGAATGCATTTTCCCCATATAAGGCCAGTGATTCAGTTAATGTTACTAGCAAGCTTTAACCTTCCAAAAAATCATATTAAAACCTCATGTTTATGATTTTCATCTCATGTATGTTGTGAAAAGGATTATGTTTGATAATCATCTGTCTTCTTTTTCTTTCTCTTCTTTTTATCCCAGAGCCACAAATATGCCTATCATTTTGGCTAGATCCATTCTGGTTTGTTCCTACTCTTCTTGTGCAAGTGCTTTTCACTAACCTTGATTATGCTCCACATATAATAGGAATAAACCCACTAGAAAGCTACCTATTAGGCAAACAAACTCTATATAGTTCTCTATACTCATATAATTATACTGCCCCCTTGTGGAAACCTGCAAATCTCAGCTTGCAAAACAGATGTACATGCCCCTCATTACATTTTTACTTTTTTATATATAATGCTAATTAAAGTATACAAATACAAAGATGAAGAACTAATACAAACTACGAAAAATGGATATAAAAAGAAAAAGAAAGAAATTGTAGAGAAAAAAGAAAAAACAAACAGAAAAATAATAAAGAAAATAGAAATATATAAAGAACTAATTCCTCCTTAACTGCAAGTACAATTTCAGTAAATTATCACCTACTCTGATATTACAACAAAAATATTTTTCCCCGTATCTCGTCTCTTAAATATAAACAGATTTTAAAACTTCAGCATTAAATCATTTTTGGTAAGTCTTAATAGAAAGACTATAAATAACACACACACGTATACATATAACTAATTTAATATTCCTTCCCTCTACTTTTAACAATCATGATCTTTAATCCTTTTAGCGTCCCAGAACTTATTTGTACATCATTGTTAATACATCAGCCAATCCCATTAAATTTATTTAATTTTAAATCCATTTTTATGATAGCAGACAATCTTAAACATAGCTTCTGAATGCACTTTTCCCAAATAGCCTTGAATTCCAAAAAATATTTTGTTCCATTCTTATTAGTGGATCTCTTCTACCATAATTCTAATCTTTATTACTTTCTGGTTCAACAACCATTTCCCATTGGAAGGTTTCTTACACTTAATTTCAAAATTGTGTGTATGTGTGTGAATGGAGTTTTAAATAACTGTTGCAATTAATTTCAAAATCTTATTTTAAATCCATTTGGTCCCTTAGTATAACTTTCCAAAATTAATATCCCAATCATTTTTAACTCCAAAATAAAAAAATTTTAAAGTCTTAAACCTATTTTGCCAAAGATTGAACAAACTCACCCAGTAAAATGAAATTTGCTATCTAAAAAGCTGTTAACAAGGAATTTCTGAATTAATTAAGAAAGGAAGTATGAAAATCCAGTGTTCATTTGAAGGTATCCAAACTACAGCTTGGATAAGATGGCAGTCCCTCAACTCTCATTTCCTAGATGTGTTGGGGGCATTTTATAATTTTTTGGTCTGTTTTTAATTCCTTATTTATTTTGGATTTCTGTTTCTGTATACTATATTTTTATTTGTTTAATGTGAGCTGCCCAGAATCATATACTGAGATAGGCAACTACTATATATAAATTTATTTAATGAATAAATAAAACAATTTCTTTTCCTAGAAGGGGCACCCTAATTAAACCATTTATTCTTTTGGTAGGTTTCTTTTCTGGAAAATGAAAAGTTAAAAATAAAAATAAACATTTAAAACCCAACTATATAGTAAACTAAATGGAGTTGGCACCAATACATACAAAGCCAGAGACTACCCACTCAACCACTTTCTGCATGGGCACGACAGTAAAGAAAAACTAAAGATAATCAAATGAAACTTAGAAAATCTGTTTTTACGGCGCAGCATTAGGATTTCCTGTTTTAGAAGGAAAGAAGGTTGTAGTTCTTTGTTATGACTTCATGGTCAACGACTAAGTTAAATCAACTATAATAATAAAATAATACAGAATTAAAAGCAGAAAAATAACAGAATTATTAAGCAATTTATATAAACGAAAAGAAAAAACTATAAGGCCAACTTCAAGCCTTACACTTCCAGATGGCATTTATAACTGGAAAGATTTTTGTTATGTTCTTGGAAATTGAGATGGGCCAATCCAAGTAAAAGAAAATATAGTATCTACTTTACATGAAAGGATTAATACTCTATTAATCACTAGGTCCCAAGAGAAGTATGAATGTGTGGGTGTAGGTGTGTCTCATTTTAGCCTCAAACATCCCTGGGATGAATTTAGCTGAATGACTTATAGAGTTTGCATGATACATGACGTCACCACTTTGACCCAGTAAAGTATGTCATACAAACAACCTTTGAGGTTTTGTTTATTTTTAAATGATTACTATTAATTTATTTTGGTATCTCATGATGAAAATTGAAATCTGCTTAGCCCCTTATAGATAGAGTCTCTAAGTCTGACAAACTACCGCATTCCATTTAAAGACATTTTGGCATTTTTTTTCTTGCTTTGCCCACTACCACCACCACCACCGGTACACACCTCCTTTTAATTTTAATATCAAACCTGTACAAATATTTTGGAGAAATATAACATTTGCTCATATATTCTGTTCTTTTTAGGTTCACCAAAACAAATATTTTTATATTACAACATTTCTAGAAATAAAGTAAAAGGTACATTTCTAGCCATTTGTTCATTATTAATTATGTTTAAATAATAAACATAAAATTAAATAATAAAACATAAAATTATGATTTATTTCAAGGGGTTTAAATACTGCTAGCATTACAGTCTCCCTGTTGTCTATTGTACTGGTACCCTAGGTATTATTTTGTTCTGAAGGACTGATTTTGTAAGCAGGATAACATTTGGTACGCTGTGTTAGTATAACATTAGGGCCACTAAAAGCTTGTTTTCTTTGGGTGTATATTACTAAAAAGCAGCTCTCCAAATATGAAAGTTGGTATCTTAAAGTTGACAAATTTGAGATACGCTGCTTCAGATAAATTATATGCATGATGAGAATCAGAGTCAAGCAAAACAGAGACCTGAATAGAATCAGTATTGTACAACAAGGATTGGGATCCTAAACAAAGCCCAAATTCAGATGAGAGAAAAAAATCTGGTATGAACTCAAAGAGAAGTCAGCAGTTCAAGATGTCAGATGTCCAGCAGAAGTCTAAGTAAACAAGACAATCCTAAACTAGAAATCAAAGAGCAAACAGCAGAGAATGTTCCAGTAGTCAGCAAGCCTTATCTAAGGCTTTTAAATCTGAATTTCCAGCATCTCACCCAGAGAGCAATTTAAAATTACCACTGATATTCCTCTGATGTTCTTTCCCTACAAGAAAGGCCACCTATTTTCAACGGATTCTATAATTTTGGTCATGTTATTTGGGGAAATTTTCAATCTTTGGGGCCAAAAAAACCCCCGATCTTTGAAGATCAATAAAAAATTGAGAATACAGTCTATTTTAATACAGTTTAATGACAATTTAGTATCGGTGGTCTAGGTATGACCACAACTGAGCCCAGAATTTATGTCACTAAATGAGAAATTTGTTCAGGGAGCTTTGCCTTTTTTATGACTTTTCTTGCCACATTTGTTAAGTGAATCACGGCAGTTGTTAAATCAGTAACACGATTGTTAAGTGAACCTAATTTCTCTCTTGACTTTGCTCCTCAGAAGGTTGCAAAAGATGGGACACTGCAACTGTCATAAATCTGAATGCAAATCATGTGACCATGAGGATACTTCAATGGTCATAAATATGAATAATGATCATCAGTCACCTTTTTCAGTGTCGTTGTAACTTTGAATAGTCACTAAATGAACTGTAGTAAGTCAAAGACTACCCGTATTACAGAATAGCCTCTAAGATGAACGTGCATTCTGAAAAGGAAGAAAATTGAGGCAATGACTCACAATTAAATATGACAAAAGTTTATCATTTTAATTGAGCTTAGACGGAAAAAAAGTTAGGATAATATGTAGCAATGAAAAACTCACTGATTTGGTTCATATATGTACAAATCAAAGCGACCAGATAACATACTTAGTCAAGTGAAAACTATATTATAATGATTCACGCAGCTGGCTGTGCCAGAGCCTGTTAAACCATATTAGTAAATAATTTTACTAAATAATGCAATGTTTTACTTAATAATACAATAGTTTCAAACAAAATTGTAAATTTGGTTTACAAATCACAAGTTAGGTTATATAACATATTATAGCACATAAACTATAGTTTAGGATATTCTCCAATTTTGATATGTGAATCTAGCGCTGTTTATAGGAAATGATGGCTTACTAAGAAGGATTATATATACTGGGACAAAATGCATAGCCATAGTTATATTTTATAAGCCATAAAGAGGTCATATCCATCGTGATTGTGCAAGTAACACAAATAAAATAATTTGCTTCAGTCACGTCACAATATAAATGCTACAGAGTGTATTACTCACCATGTAGTAACACCATAATGCATGGGGCATTCCCCACCCACCCACCCACTCAAACACGCATGCTCGTGAGCACTCCAACATAACTTCCTATTATTGGAGCTGGCTAAACAAACTAACCTTCTTCCCTGATGGTTTTTTTCCTTAGTGTCATGTCTAAGTTAGAACATCTGCTTTTCTCTCTAAAACAAGCCATAACTTAAGCCAAAACTAAACTATGACTTCAGTTTTTGGCTGAGTTCACAATTTATTCATTTGTACTTAGCCATTATGTGATTGTGTGGTTATTGTTATAACTAAACCAAATGTATACAACATTCTGTCCAAGTATGCTAAATATTTGAAGGTTTAAAGCTAATTATCCAAATCCATTATCATTAGATATACCTTTCCTAAATATATTTCCTCCTGTATATGCACATTTGGGGGCAAATTGTTTAGTAGAGAATTATCAACACAACTAAGTTCCATTCATTAAAGTCTATTCATACTGCAGTCCTTGAGAAATATTTGTGTTTTTTTCTTTCTGAAATCTCTTGTTTGGGAGATAGCAAATCTCTTGTTTGGGAGAGAGCAAATGGAAGCAATCTGCATTAACATACTTGCTCTTTTTTTCAAAGAAAAGTTTACAATTGGGTTAGAAGAAATATGAGATAGTTGCACAATGTGTGCCTCTGAGTAATTATATACTTATACATGATCAACCTATAATGATTTATTCAGTGACCCTATTCTAGGCTTGCATAAAGCCCTGACTGGTAACCTAACCAAGTAGGTTGGATTTATACAACATGTTAGGGCAATATGATTGGCTACTTTGTGGATCAGTATGACTTGCAAACAAAACCAATGAGTTTTAGCTGGCAATGTTAAGGACCAGCTATTAGAAGCACTACTGTACAAGAAGGCAAGATATAAGCTATGACCTGCTAGTGTTCTACGCCTGATGGCACACCAAATGCCATGACCCCAATCCAACCAAGAAAGATGTTTAGTTTTCAAATGGTGGGATCTGTTGATTTCTACTAAGTATAGCTGCCACTGATTCCATTTGGTCTTCTGCATCTTACAAAGCAAATTACATCGAAGCCACTGTTTTGAAAGAAGGAAAATATAATAAACAGAAAAAGTAGCACAAGCAAGCAAAAGAGCTGGAAAAATGTATCAGTGACAGCCCCCATTCCAAACATCATCAGCTGTCTGAAAAATGAGAACTAGGAATGCTGGCAGGAAAGGAATGAGACCAGCCGTTCTTGTACGTGCACACTCAGCATGCAAATACACCTGGACTATGTTGAGATGGCACAAGATCTTTATGTGAACCAAATACTGGGGGCAGTGTGGGGGTGGATGGAGAGGTGCAATCCAGACATGGCAATACCCATGATTAAAGCAGTTCCAATGTGGAGAACAGCAGTGTATATTTTGCCAGGGATTGAAACTGCAGAGTGGTTTCAAACTCGAATGTTAAAAAATATTATGATTTGATGATAATTGGCTTGTAAAAGCACGAGAGCTGGTAACTTGGCTGTCAGCAAGTCTGCGAAAGCCCAAACTGGTATGATCTCTTTGGGATTCTGTTTCTCATTCTATACCTACTTAGTTCCCCATATTTCTCTGTTGCCTAGATCAGTGTTGTTCAAACTTGGACATTTTTAGATGTGCGCCCACACCTTAAAGTTTGGAAAACATTGGCCTTGGTCATACTCCAATCCTTCTCAGTCCACTTACCTACCTTCTTGCCCAGCAATTTACCTACCTTAAATCTAAGCCTTGTAATTTTTTTCTCTCTCAAAGCCAAATGGTTTCCTTGTTGATATTGGAACATTATTCACAGCAGCTCTTCTACCTGACTGAATAGAATCTTTATGAATATTTCATAGATATGGCAATTCAGCCAATAGTTACTGCTAAGATTTAAACCAGTTGGTTACACTTGGAAAGTTTTAGAAAGGAGCAGAGGGGAAGAGATACTTTTTTTAAAATTCATATGAAGTTGTACAAAACAACCTCTGTGCGTCTCAATAGCATCTGTGGTTTGCCAAGGCATTGCCAGTAATTTCTACAATTAATGCACAACTTTTAGATTCTATCAAACCAAACAGTCTGATCTGTTTAAAAATATGTACGATGAGCACAACCCGGGACAATAGAATTACATCAACTGGTAATTTCCATCTCATGATGATTCATTACCTGAACTCACAGTCCTAAAAGAGTCACAGTACTGCCAGTCTCATTAATGCTGTGATGGCAGACATCTCTGAAGATGAATAGTAACTTTGTTTGCACCCTTACCCTGTCAAAAAAAAACACGTCACCATTAAGGTCTCTTCCACACAAGGGCCTAGTGTGTAGATTTTACATATGGCAAGCACATATTAGCAAGCTGTGAGGTCATATGCCTTCATCCACAGATCTTTCATTCTAAATTGGAGCTAATAAGTACAAATATCTTCAAGAGTGGGTGTCATTCATATAATTTCTCCACCCTTTTTTATATAGTAGGCAGATCACACAAACTAGGAAACCTCAAATTCTTCAAGAAAAGTATTTTTAATGTAGTATTAACGTTCAAAGAAAGATTCAGAGATTTGTTCCTGAAGTTATTCATGATTCAAAGGAAGTGTTGCTCAACCATAGTTTACTGAATAAACCACAACTGGCTTGCTTGGCAGAGCACATGAAGCCATAAAAAATAGAACTCAATCTCCGTCAATTATCGTATTATGGGCAATTCATATCCTTTGATAGAAGACCTGTCTTCCAGAGCAGACAATCTGCAAATACGATGGAACTACAATTTTTAAAATACTCAGGGTTTGTGGCATTTCTAGTACACATGGATGGTGCCAGATTAGAGAAGACAGCTGAAGAAAGTTCTCTAACACTAAACAAATGCTTTCTTCTGCTCTTATTTTTTTGACAGATAAAAAGCCATTAGGATTTTTCCCCAGAGAACATTCATGAATTCATCAATACTTTTTAACTGAAAAAAAGGAATAATGGATTGTCTTCCATTTTTTTGTTATTTTATGTGCTTTCATTTATTATGTTTACACTGTGGATCTTTTTATTTCTCTTATTGTTCTTTTTCAATATGAAGTCAAAATGCAAACACACTCACACATACAATTTATTATTATTTTTATTATTACTATCATTTTCAACAATTTTTAACCACTCTTGTCAGCTCCAATTGATAGAAGAAACAACAGGATTTCAATGCTACCTGTCTGCACTGGCTTGTTTGCTATGTCTGTAATAAAAATACACATAAGGCTTTACCAGGCTTGACACAAAAACCCCATTAAAACTGCAGACAAATATTGATCTCCTGGCTTACAAAGCTAACAAAGCAGCATCCTGGTCATGGCCTTGTAACATAGCTGGATGTATACTAGGCAGACAGAAGTAAAGACTTAAAATTTAGCAAGAACACAAACCTATGGATTATTTTGCCTATGGCCCCCTCCAAGACCTCCTCTACACTCCCCCAACAGAAATTTTCCAAGTAGTTAAATATTTGACGAGTGTCAGCATGACATATTAATTAAGTCCCAATTCAGGGAAACAATGCAATGAGTTTTGATGCATTTTATAGGGGGGGAATATATTTCTCAGTGATCTAGGCACCAAAATTGAAGCTGAATTAAGATAGATTATCAGACTACCATCTGATCATTGTTGCAAGATTAATTTCAGACACTGAGACCTTTAAAAAGAATAGATAAGATTCTCACTGACCTTTTTTTCTGGTCACCTGCCCCTTGAACATTACTTTTCATAGCTCTTAAAAGCAAGCCCATCACTGTGATCAGGGCTAGTGTAACTGATCCAACTTCTAATTTCAAACTATTGTCCTGATACTATCATCTCCTTTTGGAACAAGGTCATTAAGAAGATAGTAGTAGCTGGACAATTATGGTAACTTTTAGAGAAAATTAATGTTCTGGGTTTGACACAATATAATTTTAGGGCTTGGTAGCCCAGTTGTTTTTATGAAACAGGTAGAGGGAATGCCCCTCTATCAATATTTCTCAGTCTCTCAGCTGCTATTGATACCATGGATTAGAGCATCTTACTGGGCCAACTCCATGAGTTAGTAATTACAGGGACTGTGTGGCAGTAATGCTATTCCTACTTGCAAGGATAATCTCGAATATCACGCTGGGATATTCTGTTCAACTCCATAGGAGTTACACTGTGGGATTCAGTTTAATTGAATTATGGCCATGTTATTGAGATGATTCTCAACTTCAGCTTTCCCTTTCATCTAAACCAAGGGAGGTATTAAACCAGGGCATATAGGCTCTGATGGAGTGGATGGGGTTGTATCTCCCAGGAAGACATAAACTTTATAGGCAGTTCTTACTAGCCTTAACTGGTTAAATAGCCTTAACTGGTGTGACAGTTTTCTTTCTATAGGATGAGATAAAGATTTAGGATGTTCTGTGTTTCTTTACAGGACATCCTATTGGAAAGTAGCTTTTATTGTGGTAGCTTCAGTGATAAGTCTACTGTGCCAATTGCCAGAAGGATATAAACTGACTTCAATAATGGATGCATTCCATGTGGAACTACTCTTGAATACAGTTTGGTGCTGAAGAATGTTGCAACCAGAATAGTTAAGTAGCATTGGAAGATGGGTACTCCACTCTACAAGTGCTTCGTTGCCTGTTGGTAGGATCCTAAGTACTAAAGAGTTCTAGGCCTGGATAGTTAAAAGTTCATCTCCCCAAGTACTGACCATACTCCAATCAATACAGAGCTTCCCTTGAAGAGTACTTGGAGGCTTCAATTGGTGCAAAATGCAGCAGAGTATTCACTTATGTGCATCTCAAGATCTCTGCATACCATTTTTGTTCTGTGAGGCACACGCTCCTCGTTCTGATGATAACCTGTAAAGCCCTACATGGCATGGGGCAGGGTTATTTGAGAGACTTCTTCTCCCCAGTGACATCTCCCTATCTCCTCATGTCCAGAACATAATGTGTTCCATCTACTAGAAAGTGTCATGTGATTGGACTCAGGAATAGGGTTTTT
Source organism: Pseudonaja textilis (assembly GCF_049901715.1). Taxonomy (NCBI): domain Eukaryota; kingdom Metazoa; phylum Chordata; class Lepidosauria; order Squamata; family Elapidae; genus Pseudonaja; species Pseudonaja textilis. The sequence continues at coordinate 96,318,853 of NC_142008.1, forward strand.
TCTGCAGCTGCACTTGCCCTATGGAACATCATTCCCCCATGTCAGCCTGGTCCCAATCTTGACAGCATTCTGGAAGGGCCCAAGGACGTGGCTTTTCCACCTGGCTTGAGAATCAGAGAATGGGACAAAGCCCATAAAATGGCTGTACCATGAATTATTGTACTAGCTCGATGACTTTATTGCATGGCTTTTAAAAATTATTTTAATGTTTTGTATTGTTTGTATGATTGTTTTATTCTGTTTTGGATACTGTATACATTTTAATTATAAGTCACCCAGAGTTGTGAATATGAGATGGACAGCTATATAAATCGAGTCAATTGATCAATTTGAGATCTGGGGAGAGATTGCTAATGGTCAAATCTGTGGAAGAGTTTTTCAGAGAATGTGAAAGGGTTATTGATAGGATTTCTCTAGAGAAGCATTCAGTCTTTAGAATAAACTTCCAGTGGTCCTGAAGGAAGGTCCTTCCTTTTAGATTCTTAGAAGATAGCTGAAGATCTACCTCTTTACCCTGGCATTTACTGAACTTAGCAAAGATGGTTTTAAATGCTGTTATGGTTTTAATAAAAAGATACTGTAGTGTTTTAAGACTCTTATGACACTTCAAATGTGAGATTAAAATTTAAAAAGTCACCTTGAATTCATGAGGTGGTAACGCAGGTAAAAATCAATATCTATCTATCTATCTATCTATCTATCTATCTATCTATCTATCTATCTATCTATCTATCTATCTATCTATCTAAGGCCATCAGAAAAATAAGGTGATATTTCTAATATGGAAGATTACTTTAAAAACCAAGGGGTTAAGGTGAAGAATTAGATTTTTCCATCCTGGTTATCAAAGCTCAGATACCAAATGAGATTACTATTGAAGTGTGAAGTAAAATAAACTCAAGAGCAACCCCATATAATATTACTTCCCTTCACACTAAAATATACAAATTCCTTCTAAAAAAGAAGAGGGGGGCAGTAAAATCCCTGTTGGAATGGTTTGCATAAATTCCTAATCCAATGTTTCTCAACCTTGGCAACTTTAAGATTTCTGTTGAAATCCACACATCTTAAATTTACCCAAGTTGAGAAACAGTGTCCTTCAGCAATCTATAGTTAAGTGTTTTCCACAACAGGTGTACCTTGTGCCTTTTACCCACACATCACACCTATATGCCACAACCTTATGGATGAAATAATAACTTCCTTATGCTTCTCATTTTCAACGGGTCTTGATCTGATGTATCTACTCATTCACTTCAATCGTAGCTAGATGGTAAATGTAGAGAAGAGTATGCCTGCCAGAGAAGGCATTCAGCAATTAAATTAATCACATCAGTGATTTTTTTATTTGCTATAAGAAGTTTGAGAGCTGTGCAAAGCATTTAAAGGAGTGCTTTGCAATGCATATTGGTGCAAGCCAAGTGTCCCACCCTGAAGCACTTAAGCAGCTGATTTTTCCAGAAGACTTGATGCAGCTGTTATAAGGCTTTCCCAGGTCATCCCAGTATCCTTAGGCATACAACAGCTGCTTCACTTTATTGGATATGTTGTCTGCATATGTGCATGCACAAGCATTCTGGAAAAGCCTTTAAAGCCACCATGTCAAGCCTCTCATGAACTGAGGCTGCCTCAGTAGTTTGAAGACTGATGTTTCTGCACTTACGTACTTTGTAAAATGTCTTTCTGTTGCTTTGCAGAGTCATAGTAAATTCTTCCAGTCAAAGGGCTATATACAGATTTTAGGAATTAAAATGTGTAATTCTGACAAAAGAAATTGGAACCTGTATGAGGCATTCCAAATAACTGCCCTGTTTGTAATATATCAGTCACTGTAATACTGCAGAAATACATTTCATCTAGGAATGGTAGACACTAGAAGCTGAACATAAATTGTGTCAGTTGTATAAAATCATATACAATAATGAAAATGAATTTACTCCAGAGAAATTTTCCCAAATCTGTTCATTCAAAAGCAAAGACCAATCTTTCCTTCAGTAGGAAAGAATTGGCAGGATAGCGAGATACGTGCTAAAAGCTAATTTCTTTTCTTAGAATGGGTGTCACCATTTAATTAAGAATCCCTGTTTACTATGTATATTATACATAGCAGGAAGTTGAAATAAAGAACTTGGGAAGTGGGAGTAAAGCTTCAGGTGCCTCTGCCTATTTACAATATCTGTACTGAGGTCTTGCTTTAATTCTTTCAGTGCCTAGACTTATTGGAACATTATGTTCACTGATTAATTATTATCCTTGAAAGTGCAACTGCAATCTTTCCTAGATGTTTACTATGTTCACATATCCCAGTATGAGCATCATACTTTTTAAAGAACAAAACTTAGCTTTGGCCACTTTTTTCAGCAATATGAGCCAGGTCCAGTAGGTCTGAGAGTCTGTAGTATCTGAATAATGAACTACAGTTTCACCCTGGACTACTGTATTTAACACACTAGCCACTATTTGTCTACAAAGTTATTATTTAGAATGGACACTACTATTGAGGAGAATATTAGTTTGGGAATAGGGGCTATTTTTATCAAGAAAGTGTTAAGCTTTATAAATACATGCTTAAGTTTGAAAATTGAAAGTGCTAATTGCATTGCTAATTATGCATGGTGCCAGGCAGCTGCTTAACACTTTCCCTACTAAATAAAAATCAGCTTGTTGTGCTCAGTGCTGGGCTGTTTCTCAATTAGAGACTGTGCTATTGTTTCATATTTGGGACAATAGATTGAATTAAACAAAATGCTATAGATTTTTTTTGTTCACATACCAGGAGCATTTTTTCTTAAATTTGTTGTTTTCCTAGGAAGCCAAAGGAGCATATACCTCTTTCCTCTGCAGAAATCAAGGCCACAAACCTTTGCCAGATCTTTATACTGGCCAAATCCAGTTGCAGACAATTGATCCCTTGGGATCATGGAGAAAGCTTTTGAGAATTTGACCAAAAAAATTAAGCCAAAGTGGACTGGGCTGAAGCACAACAGCTTCCCTCATCCTGTGCTATCTGGATAGCTGACATGTCTTGCAGGGTGTGAACATAGGAAGGAAAGCAGCTTCAGATATTTTAACCATTTCTTAATTATAATTACAGCCGTGCTCCATTCTGCCTTCCTCTGCTGGTCAATGCCAGATTCACATCTGGCTTTCATCCAGGGTCCTTTGCATCATGACTAAACTTCTGTCTTCTTTGGCAGGCTTCAACACTCTGATTGCCAATCTAGGCTAAGTTTTGTTTTCGTCCCTTTCAAGTCTGAAAGGGAGTTCTTTTGCTGGGCTCTTGGCCCAATCTTTCTACAGGGGGTTAGTAGCAGAACATCCTGGGGATCCAGATTGTTTCCTGATCTTCCAAATGTGGCTGTATTTTACCATTTAAAAATGACCTTTACCACCCTGCATTCAAAATCTATAACAGACCATCCTAAGATCTCCAGTTCACAGACGAGAAAGCAACCTTCTCTAAACAAAAAAACATAAGGAATTGGCCATGCATATCTCAAATTAACAATCTCAAAAACACAGAGGAACCTCAACCCATCTGGAAATCATATTTCCTAGTTCAGGTTAGATCTCCAATTCTAAGCATAGACAGGAAGCTGCCTTCCACTGAGTCAGTCATTGATTCATCTATTTTAATATTGTTAACACCGGTTGGCAAGATTTCAGGATTCCAGATAGAATTTTTTCCAGATTAACTTACAAAAGTCAAGAATTCATTCTAGGACTATTTTTGTATAAAGCAAGTATTGCATCATTCAGTTAGTCTCAACAAAAATGAAAAAGGCATGGTTTTTCTCATGGTGTATCAGGCATCTGTTTAGCTTGCTATTTCTTTTCCTCAATTCTCTCCCCAAATAGCACTTCTAATTAATTAATTAGGTATAATTAATTAGCTATACCTACACCCTGGCTTGCCTCTAAAGTATCTGGATCAATTGCCCCTTCCAGACATTTATACAAACGATTGTATTTATAACAATCCTGAGAGCTAAGATAGGTTATGAAACAAAGCTGGCTCAAGGTTACCTGCTGTAAGGGTGTAATGATGAAGGACTGGAAAGACCTACCTGCCTATACGGTATTTCTCCAATTCTTATTCAATAATCTAACACCCTCAAATCAGAGGCAAGCCACATTTTTCAGAATCTTAGATCAACAGCAATGGCGGGCGGGGGGGGATACTGAAATCTCTGGGATACCTCTGGGATAGGACTGAAATCTCTGTTTTTCCTGTAAAGGGATATTGGTTGACCAAAGGGATATTGGTTGACCAATAATGGACATGCACATATCATTCATCAGTTTCTTAATGCCTGGTAATCTCGACTCTTCAATGCAATTTATAATATATAGCAATCTTTGCTTGCTTTTTACCAGCTCTCCTGCAAGTGAAAAAAAACACACACAACAGAATTCATGGAAGGGATAAGACTATAAGGACCCCAAAAGTAAGGACAGCTTTAACATCTGGACCATGCCTCAGAAATGGTGGGCTCACACAAGGGTCCTGCATTCCTCAGAACTGAAGGATGAATTTATCCTTCTGTTTAGTAAGCTACACAACAGGATTTATATTTATACATTGCTAGAAAGTGTACTCAATTGTACTTTCTCCCAAGAAATTCTGCAAACTAATTTGGAACATTCCCAGAAACGTTACGTCTGAAAACTCTACTGGGGCACTATCCTTTATTTTTAAAAGGGGTGGGCAGTCTGCACCCATCTTTATTTCCTATGGCTTTTCACCCCCATCTCGTGAACGTGCAACTCACATTTGATATTACCAAGCTCCACAAACCCATTTCACTTTAATGCCCATTAGAATCAAAGAGTAAAAAAGAAATATAGCCTAAATTATTTCAGTGACATCATTATATTAACTACCATCCTCAGAATTCAAAGGCTTTATACATACACTTCGCAATCTCTCACTTCCTCATCACCTGTAAGAAAAACTATCATACATATACAGCTGTTAGAAGACAAAGCAATAAGAGAATAGAGTTTTGCCTGAATTTTACACAAAAGTACAGATGGTGTCTTTCAGTACAAGTTTTGATATGGTAATTACTGATTACTAAAGGATAGGCAAGACCCAATTATAGATAGTCCTTAACTTACAACTGTTCATTTACTGACTCTATGAAATTACAATGGCACTGAAAAAGGTGACTTATGACCATTTTTCAAACTTACAATCCTTGCAGCCTCCCTATCATTACGTAATCAAAATTCAGACACTTGGCAACTGGTATGTATTTATGACCGCTGCAGTATCCTGGAGTCATGTGATCCCCTTTTGTGACCTTCTGACAAGCAAAGTCAATGGGGAAGCCAGATTCACTTAACAACTAACTTGACAATTGCAGTGATTCACTTAAAAACTGTTAAGAAAATAGGGCAAAACTCACTTAACAACTGTCTCACTTAGCAACAGAATTTCTGGGCTCAATTTTGGTTGTAAATCAAGGACTACCTGTATATCAGCATTCTCCTTTCAGGCAGATCAAGTACTGCCTATAGAAAACATCACTCAGTGTTCCTCAGCAATACATCAATATGAAGATGCAAATGGTACGAAGATTAACATCCTTCATATTAGGTGGAGAAGAAGATAATTCTGAAATATTCTGACATGTAACAAGCAGAAATATGCCATCTTTCTTTGCAGGCTAGAGGAGGTTCCTTCACAGGCAGGGTATCTTAAATTCTAGCTGGTGAGAAACAAGACTAGAAGTGGCTATTGCTCCCCTATCCATGTAGGAAGTTTCTGGAATACTAGTCCTGTGGAAGAGCCTCTCTAGTGAAGTTCAGGTGGCCCTCTGTAAAACAACCTCCACACTAAAATTTAGATTATCCCAGTCTTGCTGGCCTGTCAGGATTTCTTTAAAAATCTGGCTGGTTCCCTCAGGCCTTTTAGGGTGTTAATGGAACTCAGATTGAATTTTTTGTTTTGAATGATTGAGAATAATCTCTCTCTGCTTTTTCTATCAATTTTATATGTATGCTTTTGTGCTTGGTAGCTACCCCAAGTTATTATATTTAGGTGGCAGCCTTATAAATTTGGATAATAAATAAAATATAGTTAGCAAACTCAGAACATAAAACTTTAGAGTAGATGGGCCCTTAGACATTAGGCTTGTTCCTTTCTGTTCATTGCATTTTCTCATGCTGCTATGAAAGTATTATATAATAGAGATGCATTCTAGCCCAGCTCACTCCTTACTGAGTTAGTTTTTCATTTGAAGACGGGGAATGAACACATTCAAAATGGCAACCTTTAGCTGAAGTCATAAAAAGCTAGTTCTGGTTCTGACTCTGTTTATGCGAGAACTAAATCAAGCTTCCTCACGTGGTGCTTTTCACCAGATGTATTGCCATTTCTCCTACACAACAAAATATTCATTGCATCTCATTCTATCTTTTCCTTCTTAGTGGACCTCTTTGTGAAAAGAAAAACAGACTGAAGAAACAGTAGAAAAGCACAAAAAATGTAAAAGTGTAAGAAGACAACAGCTACAACAGAACAACTAAAGATGAACGATCAAGAGAAAACGTCACCTGAAAGCAGCCCCTATCTAACTGCGACCTAGTCATATGCCATGCATGGTCCCTAAATACCAGCTTTAAGATGTGTGGACTTTAACTCCCAGAATTCCCTAGCCAACAAACTACCAATGTCCACATCTTAAAGTTATCAAAGTTGAGAAACATTGCCATATACATTGTAGATGCTCTATATGTCATCACGGTTTCTCATATTTCAAGACAGAAACCTGGTCCTTAAAATAGGGTCTGAGGCTGAGTTGAATCTCGGATTAACTCATCCCGGAATGGTAGTAAGAATGCCAGAGGAAATGTAATAGATCCTTCTAGAAACAGAGGAAACAGCCCCACCATTTACTTACATCCTTTTCTCTTTCCTCAGCCTTCTTCAGAAAAAAAGCCCAAACAAACAGCATTGAAACCAGAGGCATTTCCCCCAGAAAAGGAGTTTTTTGACTTCCTGTTTTTAAAACAAGGGACCCTGCAAATAGATCTTGGCTTCATGGTTATTTTCCTTTTTTAAACAAAACTCCCCAAAAAATAAAATACAAAAGCAAAACAATGTGCTATTTCCTGCCTCAGTCTGGAAGGGAGACCTCATAACTCACATTCCGGTTTGTCTTAGTGTTTCAGGCGAGATATCCTAAATGACAAGGTCAGTGGAGAAACAATGTCCCTCCTACTTTCCGACACACTAGCTTTCACACACACACACACAAAAATCCTTAAAACAAACCTGCTTAAAGGTTAAAGATTAAAAATCACAAGAATCTATTTTGAAGAAGGATGAAGAGATGGTTTCTATGGGAAATCCAAGCAAAGTCCATCAGGGCCCATATTCATATTTTTCAAACTACTATTTTTACATACACCTCAATATTTGAACTCAAATCAGAGAAGAGGCTCAAGCATAGGATTACTAACATTATGCTGCCTGCCTGCTCTTTGTTTGTATCACTCACCAAAATTGGGTAAAAGCTGAGAGACAATAGTGATGACTACATTATGATAGCCTTTCCTCTTCCTGATGCAGCCTTCTCTTAGTGATGATGACTGGAGAAGAAAATTAATTCTAATCCTGTTTGAGATACAACCCAAGGTTTATTTTTATCCAATATGGACAGGATAACACTATCTGTGGCGTTTCCCACTGCTGATCTTTCATAAGAGGGGAGCAAATTATTTTCACTTCATTATTCTTCTGCTATCCTCAGAATTCACCAGATGTTCTCCACAAGATTATTAGTGGTATGTTTTTCTTTTCTCTTTTTCTCACACTCCACTTGAGACCACCCATACCATAATCAAAAACATGGGAGTTTTTCAGTGAACCTTCTTTTGATCACATATATTCCCGCCCATAATATATTTTCTCTAGGGGGTTGAGTCAATTCTGAGGCTGCACTGGAGAAATGAAAAATCTCTTTGTTCTGACAAAAGCTGCATTCTATAACTACCCTCTCTCTTCAATATTAAGGACAGGCTCCCCGGCTTCCATGAATCCAGTATTGCAGAAGTTCTTCATATAAGGAATTAAATTTAATCGATCAACAACGAAAAAAATATTTCTGAATTTACTTCAATAGGGAGTCCTTATTATAATATATATTGGTCCTTAAAAATAACAAGACATGAAAATACTGTTTTCCTGAAGTCAGATAATTTGCTTCTGCTGCTTCTGAATGAATACGTCCAAAAGATAACTGTCAATGTTTATAAAAGGAGGTATGTGTATATATACCAAACAATCTATAGTTGCTGTTGTCTAAATAGTGACCATTATCTAAATTCACTTATATTCAGATTGCTCCCCCTATATCACTGCTGGTGAAATGTATTTTAAGTGACCCTGTTTGTGATCACAACTTATTAGTTTTCAAGCTAAGTCCAGGCAAAAAGCATAACGATGAATACTAAATATATCTTTATTGAAAAGTTACGGTATCAGAATTTGCAAGTCTGAAAGCAATTTTCCCTTCCTCTCATTTTACTGGAGGATCTCTTCTAAAATGATCCCCATTCTTCTAAATGTTCTCCTCCTTCTATGGATTGAAAAATATTTTAGTTGCCAGTCTGCAGCTCCTCTTCCTATTTCCCAAAGTCATCCTCACTTTTAATTAGATATGTGTCTTTCAAATTTGGAAGGCCTCTTTCCTTGACTTCGGGCAGAAGCTGATAAGCAATATGGCATCTCTCAAATGTTCTAAGTATCTCCAAAGCGATTAGGGCAAGACCCTACCTTTCTCCAGACATCAAAGATCAAATAAGGCTCACCTTAATAGCCCTTAGTATCCAAAAGGCATTAAGAAGCCATGGTATGTCTAATTGTTTGCTAAGAAAAAATCCACCAGCACAGGAACATTACCCTGCTACAGCTCAAGGCCGAAAAGAAAAAAAAAAAAGGACGTCATTCCTGATGGACTCCAAAACTCAGCATGGTATCAAAAAAGGCAACGCCAATCTCCCAGCCTGCAAGGTCTTTGGTAGCATTAACATTGAGTGTTATTAAGGATACCCAGAGTTGGTACTATCCTTTCCCGTCAGGGTTCCAAGTATATTGGACAGCAGGCAGGCAGCAGTATTAATATATATGTGGTAAGGATACTGTTCTTGGAAATCCCTGAAACAATAATGCTGTACTACAGGTGTTCAACTGATCTGATGCAGAAAAGGTCCTTTAGAGAGTGTGTGAGCATACATGTTGTATCTGTTGGCATCTCTTTAAAGAAGTCACAACTTCCCAGGCTGGCAGCAGTTAACCAGGCGCAGAAAAATATTTTTGATTTCACAGGTTTAAGACTGCTTAACTGAAACATATATTTTCTTGGGTTTGTATAGCCATCATGTTACCCTAGGACCATGATGGAGAACCTGTGGCACGCAGAGCCATTTGTGCTGGCACATGAGCCTCAGGCAAACTTACCTCGCTGCGCATGTGCACACCTCACAGCTGATTTTTTTTGGCTGGTTTGAGGCCTTTTCAGCCACCCAGAGGCTTAAAAAAACCTTCTGCAGGCTTTTCAGAACTAATAATAGGCCCGTTTCATCACTTCCTGTAATACCAGAAGTAACAAAACAGGCCTATTATTCATCCTGAAAAGCCTGCAGAAGGTTTTTTTAAGCCTCTAGGAGGGCGAAAAAGGCTTCAAACCAGCCAAAAAAATCAGCTGTGAGGTGCAGTACAGATAAGGGGGAGGCGGGGACTGGGGGAGATTGTGCGCGCATGTACAGTGGTATGGGGGTGCACACATTGCCTTCTGGGTACTGGCACACGAGCCCAAAAAGGTTAGCCACCATTGCCCTAGGAAATAATATGACCTCTTTAAGAAGGCACGAACAAGTATACTTAGCATATCCACCGTGCTTCTGAAGCACCTTTTCCACCCTGAATCCAAATAGCTATACATCATTACATTAACTGAATAAGAACAATGGCTGGGTTCACACAGTACATTAAGAATTTCCCAACCTAACCATTTTGTCCCTAGGTTTCCACACTATGCTAGAATAAATGTAGATAGCTAATTATGGTTAAGCATACTGGGCAAACATGACCACAGAGTCAGGCAGCAGATCTTCCGTCTTGCTCAGTCAGTCAGTCTTGCTTAGTATTGTTCCAAACAATTGGTCTTTAAAATTTTAGAAAGTCTACCAAGTTTTACTTGAATGTGCCATGAAAAGAATATAGAACTTTATTGCACGTAAGGCATATACCTTATTTGACATTCAGATAATTGGGATAATCAGCATTTGTTATCTTTAAAATATGCTTAATTAATCCAGTCTAAAACTAAAGTACTAATATCAATGGAATAATGTCTAATGTGTTAATGACATTGGTTGTTTGCTGTTTTATTTTACATAGTCAAAAGCAAATATCCCTATTAGCTTACTCTACATTGTAGTACACAGATTTCCACCAATTTTTTTCATTTCTTTACAATTCTCCTTAAGCAGGCACACTTTCTTCCCTCGCTTGCTTTTAATTTCATGCCAGAAATATGCCCTGGCAACACCTTTCTGCTATGTCCCCATGAAGTTGCCTTCAATTTCCTCCCAGCACATGAGTGAGAGCTAAATGGTCTTTACCCACATTAAAATAATGCTTCCCCATTTAAGTTAAGAGCAACTAATGACAGCTACGGGGTATACAAAAGTTGTTATGCTTTGCCATTCTTCCATTGCAGACAAAGTTGGATGGGATTATTCACAGGCTTAATAACCCTTTCAGGATGATATGGAAACATCTTCAATCCCTAGGAACCTGCCTCTATTCAATTATTTTTCTCAGAGAGAGACACAACCATGCTATACTAATAGACATTCATTCAAATATGCACAAGTTCATAAATGCTGGGGGAGGGGGGGGTAGCACAAGAGTTCCCTTTGTATTACTCCGGCAACCCTGTTCTAGCTATACAGACTGTTCCCTGCCACATATCTACTTATACAGCATATAGAGGTTGCCATTTTACATTCTCATGGGATGATGGTTAGAAAATTTCAACAATAATCTATCAGAATTGCCAACAGTTTTATAGTTGAAAGGCTTAACATTTAACAATCTTAAGAGTTTAGTCTAATGTGGAAGAGTATGATAGGTTCAACCCCTTTATTGTCTCTAAACAGAACACAGAAATCTGGTAATCAGCATTTGAGACCCATGTAAAGAACGTAAGATAGAGAAACCTTAAATAAAAGTATTGCTGGTGACTCAGTTCTTTCCTGACTCTAAACTTTTTTTTAACTTTATCTAATTAAGGCCATGGCAGAATGGGATTGAGATATAGACTATGGGCACAGGAAGGAGTTTAGAGATGACAAAGTTTTGCAAGTAGGTTTTGCCCAGGGTACGTGGATGGTTTTCTTGCCACCTGTGATGTACAGAAGAAGGAGGGCTATAAAGGCAAAAGGATCAATATCTTGCTCTGCCTAACATGTGTTGCATGTATTTCATCAGGACACTGCTAATCAGAGGTAATACAGAATAGCTGTGAGTGAGGCAGGAAGAGGTTTCAGCAATGGATCAGCAACAAACTTCATTCCTCTATAGATTAGGACCCTCTTAAAGATGGATGGAGAAACTTCTTTAGCTGGTGGGCAAAATCCATTGCCAGCAATGTGGTTGGTTGATTTAAATTGTTTTAATTTAATCAGTGTATCATCCTCACCTGCCCTGCAGAGTTATTATTTTTTCACCTTTTTGTGTAAAGGAACTGAATGACAGATAATTTCAGCAATCAGTGCTTTCTCCGTCACACATTAGAAAAAAAATCACTTGCTGCATACTCATTTTTTTAAAATTTAGCAGGCAGTAGAGGAAACAGCAATTCTACTAACACTAGATTTTGGCACCTTGGAGGTAGATGATTGCAGTGATCTGAAACAGGATGCAGAGGCAGGATAAGATTCAGCAATGAGCGATACTAAATTTCATGCCAGGGTTAACTTTTTGCATCTTGGAAATGGATGAATGGCTCTTTAACTCTGCTGAGGAGAATGTCCATAGGCTGTCAATCCCTGTGAGGTTTTTTCCTTTCTTTTTTCAAAACATTAGGAAGCTATCTTTCTAATCTCAGACATTTGCTAACCATTGCTGACCACAACTGAAAAGTCCAGAGTTTGTATTTAAAATGTTGTAACATCTCAACTTTGTTCTATTACATTCTCATTCCCCAACCTAGTACAGTCCAGACAACTATGATCATTACTTCCTCAATTCTTTATGAGTCTGGGAATCATGATATAGGGTAAGTAGCCTATCTGGAAAGCACAGCTGGCAAAGCCTCTCGAACTGGAGCCTAACTCCTCTACCAAGTATAAAGAAATCTGAACCATTAAACCCGATTTCTGCAGATGTTTTTAAAATCCACTGTATAGCCTTCATAAAATTAATTATGCTCTATAGAGCAGGTACAGTATAATTCATTATTCATATATATGTTTGGCTTAGGCACTAACAATAGTAATGTAATAAAAGAATGACCCACTAAAGACAATCCACTTGTTTCAGCTAAGACACCATTTAGAGACTCAGAAGCGTGATCTGTGGTGAATCATTATAAAGAGCCTAGAATGTGAGGAAGATATATATCAAGGGCCACAATGGAGCTACTGTGCTTGAAAAGCTGCCATTGCCAATACCCATCCCCTCTCCTCCTCCACAAATCTTTACTCTTTCCCACACAAGCAGCTCCATGAAGGATGCCACTGTTAAAGGTTCTTTCAACCATTTTAAAACAGAACATGCTCGATCATGTTAAACAGAAGGCTAGGAGATTAGGAAGACCTACTGTGTTAGACAATAAGCAGAAATGTTTGAAATGGAAAGTGGCTGAATTCAAGCTTGAATAGAAAGCACATATCTCATGACAGATTTTGACTGGGGAGAGAGATAAATTCTCTTTAAGGATATCCAGATGAGGTTTGTACAGTCTATACTTCAGCATTTGAATAAACCAGAATTGACTGGGCCATTCCAATACACTGAATATAAACTAGCTTTCCCAATTGTACCTCTTTGAAAATTTTATGACTCCAACTCTCAGCATAGCTTCTGAGACTATACTATCTGGGAACTTTAGGAATTGTATTCCCAATACATTTAAAAGACATCTGAGTGGGGAGAAATATTACAAGCCAGAGTGGGATTTTCCAAAATAGACAACCCGAAACAGATGGAACTTATTGTGCTGTGTGAACCAAACTCCATTCTTCCCTCAGTGAAGGAAACTATATATTATATTATATTATATTATATTGTATTATATTATATTATATTATATTATATTATATTATATTATATCTTATCATATCATATCATATCATATCATTATTATATTATATTATATATTATTATGTTACATTATTATTCATTTAACATAAAACTGTCAACTGAATATTTAAAAATGTATCATAACTATCATTGATTGGCTCTGATGGTTGATACGGGTTGTTGCCAGCACCCTAGGTATCAACCAAGTATCTTCTTAAAATGTATGTTTTAAATTATTATTATTATTATTATTATTATTATTATTATTATTATTATTATTATTATTAATCCAGGACTGAGTCTTGGGCTAAAGTCCAGATCCCAGGACTCAACCAAAGCGGCAATGGGAATGCTAAATGGTAACATGAGATATATTTATTTCTTTATAAGTCAAACCAATCTGATCGCCTACAAAGTACCAAAATAAAAACACAACAAAACTATAGAATTATATAATTAAAAGACCATTTGGAGAAAATCAACAATTAAAAGACCAAAATATCCCACATAGAATTTAGCCTACATTCTAAACCAGGACTTGGGGATGCCATTAAGTTTGAGTATTTATTTGAATACCATGGGCAGCTATTAAATCTTGAGCATATCAGAGATAAAAATATATTCTATGGATATTCCACATCATGTACTCACCGTATTTACAAGATTAATTCAAAATGTGCTTCATTAATATTATCAAAACATGCCTTTCATCCCAAACTGTTTTAAGAGAGAAAGAAGTCACATTATTAATGAATCAATTTGTTCTAGAATTCAATCCCAGAACCAGGTTTTCGTACATGTTCAATACCGGAACCTGGTTCATAATTTGTTTATTGATGTATATATTTGTGAATCAATAGTGCAGTGGTTCAGCTGCTATACTTAAAGACTTGTCTTCTACCTCATTCCCACCCATGAAAGATTTCTGGATGATTTTGAGTCAGTTTCTGACAGTCATCCTAAGCGATCTCAGAGGATTGTTGTTAAGGGGAAAAGTGGGAGGAAGGAGCACTATGAATTCACTAAACTTCTGAAAGAAAAATGGAATATAAATCTAATAAGAAAATGAACCAGAGATGTCTGGAATGGCAGAAAACTAGGAGCCCTTGATAATTGTTCAGGCAGACTTGGTTTGTTCCAGATGGCAGTGGCTTTTTTTAGATCATCACCTTCTTTCTGCACCTAGGGCAGACAAGCTTATAGAGAAGTTCTATTTTGCTTAGTGTTAAAGCTCTTATCTTCTTTTCGGTAGCTTTCAGTCTTCCTGCTGTTCTCAGTTATTCATGCAATAAGAAATATTGCCATCATTAACTTTAAAACTCAGTTGAATACTACCCTTTGCCATATTTTGCCACACAGAATGCCAGAATATGTAGCTTTGAAAAGCTTCTTACAGCAAATATCTTGAAATTAGTTGAAAATCATGATACAATATTTTTCATTTATCTGCAAATTTGACTGTAGCTTCATATCTAAGAATGTATTAATATAAAATTACAGAAGAATAGATTTGTATTTTGAAATTGCTTGTATTCACTGCAATTTCAACTCTAAGCTCTATAAATTGAGTTTATAAACAACAACTAGACAAATTCAGAGAGTCTGAGAATCTTTAGGAACTTACTGGTCTTCAAGAATGATAGATCATTAAACAAATTATAAGCTGGGTTCCAGCATTGAACCTGCACCAAAAACTTGTTCTGGGATGAAATTCTAGAACAAATTGATTCACTAATACATAATACAGGTGGAGAACCAGAGGCCTCCTAGTTACTATTAATCACTAGTTTTAACTACTTTCAGCTAGCATGGCAAAGGTTACTATGAGGTTAGAATTCAACAACATATGGGTAGCCACAATTTCACATTTTTAGGTCTAAGGCAGTTTGAAAGAGCACATTCATATTCAGAGCATACAATTCAGTGCTGATTCTGTAAATTCAAATTTGGGAATGCCGTATCTGCATTCAGCAACTTCACTAGTTCCTAAACAGACAGTTTATATTCAAAAGGTGTATGACTACACACTTTTCTGGTATTTCAAGTTCAACAGTGGGGGGGAGAGAAAGGGGGAGGGAGGGAAGAGAAGGTAAAGTAACAGCCCAGTTAGGAAATTCCAGCATCTGCCAAATAACATCCATAACTACGGCATCAACTATAAGTTTAAAGGGAAAATCACTAGTAGAGAACATGGACCAAAAAATAAGATGTGCAAACTTTAAAAGTCCATTAAAAATCCTTCATATGATTTTTTTTTTTAACCAATTCAAGTAAGTTCTAGGAATGGGATCTTTTTAATTAAGAAAAATATAGATTGATTCTGTTGTTTTAGATTGGTGTGCACATAATAGTATCTTTGGTAGTGCAAATATGATTCATTAAATAGCATGCAAAATTATACTTAGCAGCAAGCCGTTTATGCATCTGTTTGTACTCATATGAAAATTTCAGGTTTTACAGATAAATGGATAGCTTTATCCCACAGACCATTCATATTCCAAAAGAAAAATTAATAGTTCATAATATCACATTAGCATAGACTTGGAACAGACACACATTTATTACCAGGGTTTGCAAGAATGGCATCCAAATAAGAAAACTTGGCAACTGATGGCTCCATGAGCTCTTTTAGAACAGAAAATAATAATCTGGATTTGTTCAGGACACAGGTAGTACATTTGGTATGGATTTTAACTATGTTTAATTTTTGCTGTAGATCTATTTACCCACTTGGAATCTGGTAAGTAGGGATACTTGTAAGATGATGTTGCTCATAAAAATATGTGAAGCTTTAATTATTACTTGCAGCCATCATTTCACTTATTTGACTCCACATATTATTGGATACTTGTAACAAGTAAATATAAGAAGATATAATCATATGCGAGAAAGGCTTTGAGTGATGAGCAAAGAAATGCTACTTAGGGAACAATTAGATAAAGGAGGTCATAGGCTGCAGCTGCAAGTGGGTGCAGCTGCATGAGAAAGGGACTCAGAAGGGACCCTCCCCCGCTTCTTAGATTGTAAAGGAGATGGTAGGAGATTTGTACTTTCAGACTTGCAATATTCTGTTAATGTAGCCTTACAATAGAGTGAAATTAGCTCATCTGGTCATGTTTCCTGTCTGGTCTATCTGGGAAGGCTGACAGGACATGATGGGGCTGGTCTTTCAACGTACTACCATGATGGAATGTTAAACCACTGTGACATTTACTAAGTATTTTAAAATACACGGTAGAAATTCTGTCAGAATGCAAAACTGATTGCATAAATGTACAAATTGATTTATTATATTTACAGTCCACTCTTACCTGGGATCTCGTATTAGCATGTGTTTGAGTGGAGGGAGTATTTTCATTTATCCCCATAATAATAATCCTATGAGATTGTTGGATTGAGAGAAAGTAATTGACTTAAAAAATTTTTAATTGAATTGAAATTCAAGTGGGAAATTGAACTTAAGCCCCAGCTGATATTCAACACTTTAATCAGGATAGTTAACCACTACATTTGCTCTGTCTCAGGAGGCTAGAACATTAGTGGTTGGCCACCAGAAAGAAAACTAAATATCTTCATTTTCCTCTTAGTTTCACTTTATGCAGCAGGCTGCCTGACTATATAAGGATAAAATGCCCTTTTAAACCATAAACATCTCTAGACAAAAAGAAAAATAATTAAAGAACTGTGTTGCACATAACATGGTATATTGGCTAGAGTTTCTTAAGAAACCATGTGGGTTTAGAAGCACACACACCCATCTTCTCTATCCACCCATTAAAATGGAGGTTGCAAAGATGGAAACTAATGCAACAAAGGGCATGTGCTATTTAGCATGCTATTTTTCCATCATCAAGTCTTTGCACTGTCTTAACAAGTCCCTTGCGAATGGCAAATATCCAGAGAACACTTTTGTTTTTATTTATCTGAAGTCACAAAAATTCTCCTAGAACATGAAGTACTTAATGCAATCCAGAACAATATGAACCTTAAAACAAGGAAAAGGAGATGCAAAAATTAATCAAACACACTGCATCCTTTCTAGAACCTTTCTTTTCACTCCTCAGAAATAGTGTTTCAGAACAGCCAAATCTAGTTCATATATGCAATGTTGAAAATGCCATGTGTTCCTAGGGAAATAAGCACCTTGTTCTGTGGCAAGGTGCTTATTTCCAGGTAAGTGCAAAAATTACCAGTACTTTTTCCTTTATTTTCTCCTCCTTTGGTTCACTGGCCTTTTCCTCTGTTTTGTGTTTTCCCTCTCCTAAAACCACTGCATTTATGGTCCACACCTTCACTCCATTCAGTGCTAGCAATTTAAGCACTGCAGTAGCAGGAAAATATACTTTCGTAGCACAATGGAAACGCTTAATCGTCATTACCAAAAGATGGAAGGCCCAGCTAGGCAAGGTTAAATTAGATGAGGAGTGGAAAAGATGTGGAAGAACTTTTGCCATTTGGGAAATCATTGCCTCCAGCTCCAGCTGTGCAGGAACTGGGTGTAACAGTCAATAAATAGAAAGTGACACTGTATATGCGTAGATATGCCTCTCCTACAGGCCACCTGCACAGTCAGACAAAAATGTAACTTCAACCAGAAATGACAGACTCTACCACTTCTAACTTCTTATCACTATACCCATGACTGCTAAAATTAGGGATTCAATTCCCAAAAGACTATGCTATTTAACTTCTCTCAAGAACACTGATCTTCCTGGAAGATTGAGGAAGCTCATTCTTAAATGAGATATGAATTCCTAGACTTGAAGGATAACTTTCTGGGATGTTCACACTTAATTTATCTGGAACAACTGCCAGAACAACATTGGGTGTGCCTTTGTCTTGGTAGGATTCCCACATGGTCAGCCATAATGTAGTGCTAAATTACTGCTAGGAGATTAGTAGTGGTTTCAACCCTTTAGGGCAAGAGAGCAGCAAATGAGACAGTGCAGATGGCTCTGAGTAAAGCCTTCAGAGTCAGAAGCAATTGAGGCACAGTCTTTCTCCAAAGGCAGTGTTTCTCCAACCTCTCAATTTCCTGCAATGCCAGGAAGTATGGGGAGCCCATTTCTTCCTAACCATAAACTCCCTATGAGCCATGTTCAATATCTTGTGTCTTTGGGGACACATCCGTTTTTTCTAATAACAATATAGAAGTGGTTTGTTTCTGCCTTTCTCTCTCTGTGTGTGTGTGTGTGTGCCTTTGCTTTGCTTTGCTGTGCTGTGCTTTGTTTTGCTTTTGATAACTTTTCTATGCTCTCCCAAGCAAATCCTAGCCAGGTCCAATCCTGTTTATTCTTTTTAAAATAACCTAGAAGGAATAGCAGCAACTTCAAATCTGCTAAAAACAGAGATGCAATTAAACATCATCCAGTTTTATAATTCACATGGGAGTCATTAACTGGCTTTTAAAAATTCATAAAGCCATAATATGTTCAACTTGGCTTGGAGTAGCCAAATTATAGTTTATGAACTATAATTTATGGCTATTGCGTATCCAGACAATTGTAGCTTATTCAATCCAACTTTGGTTTATTTCAGAAACACTGATAATAAAAACCATAATTGTTTGGACCATACGCTCATCATCACTATATTTGAAAATGGTGGCAACAATAGAACCTACTGGGCCTGGGCTATACATATATGGATGACCATTATATGACAATAAAGACTTTTCTGCCAACTTTCACCATCTTGCGATCAGATCTAAATCTAATGATCCTAAAATATAAAGTAAGTGATTAGGACACACCTTTTCTCCAAAGATACCTCACACATTCAAATTACAATATCTGGGAATATATAAGTTATCTGGGAATATATATCAACTGAGAGCTGAGACTTGAACTGAAATACATATAACAGGCAAACAGCACAGGGCTATCAAATGTGGACTGAGCCCTAATAATTGTGGCAAAGACCGCATCTGAGGGTAAGCTAACGTTCCATCCTACATGGATATCAAATGGATTCCAGCCTATTCTTCTGCACTTCCTTGCTTCCATTATTCTTGTGTCTTCAAGTGCTCAGGAAACTCATATTTTGGGCTGGGATCTAAATTATCAGCCTCACTGGTAAAGGCATGTTCAATGCAAACTACTACTAGCAGAAAACTTTCTTGCAAGCCACCACCTATCACAATTCAACTGATGGGCATATCAGGAGAAAGACATCAGATAACAACCTTAGCAGATAAGCAGACTGATGCAGAAAAAGTTAGTCCAAATTACATTCGTGTTTTATCTATAGAAGGCTATCAAGGTTAAAGACCTATAAGGCTTGCTTCCCTTAAGCAAACTCTTTTAGAGCAATATATGAATATTTAAGAACTGATGTACAGGACAGTATAAGTAAATGCTTCATTTAGTTATTTTTGCATCTATCCAGCCAGCACACTCAGGTGTTTGAATCATGCTTGAGTGGCAAACATTTAAAATTCAGAAATAGTGTGTATGAACTGGAATTAAATTTGACTGAAAAGAACAACCCAAATGAAAGGTTCCATCACATTATTTTAAGCAACAGCTATCCAGCTTTTTTTTTTAATGCAAGCTGAACCGGATAGCTTGGGACAAGCAGGCAGGAACTTCTGTGCGCTGCAAAGCTGATAAGCAGGGAAGCCTGGAGCCTGTGAGAGAAGCCAAGCTGACAAAGAATTTCAAACAGAAGAAAAGACAAAGAAAAAAGGCATGGGCGATTTTCTAATTGGGAAGTTGAGTATGAAAGAAAGCATATTCAGTGTAAATACTAATGCGGAGACAGGTAAATCCTGGAATAAACCTTTTTTTTAAAAAAAAAAAGGCCTATCTGGGAGCCCCGTATCTTAAACCTAAGGCCCTGAACTTCTAAACCCCAGAGAAGTCAGGGCATAGATCTTTAGGGCCAACACAGAAATCAATTCCATATACAATATATGAAAAAGAACCCATGTTCCCTTATATGACCAAAGAGCTTGACAAAAGTAAGTGTCATTATTAACTTATAGTCTAAATTAAGCTATAAATACATATGCCATTAGGGTATATTTTCAAGAAAGTTCAGTTGAAGAGCTTTTGACTGTAACAAGAAAGAGGGGGAGGGTACAGGGATTGGACAGCAATATACAGGCAAGAGAGAAGCAAGCATTCAATCCCATTTCAGCAAACAAGCAACCAGACAATCTTAGGGCAAAGGACACTGCCTTTTCAAATGTGAGGGCAGTGATTTTTCCAGCAGCAAAGGTGATGATTAAGCTTTGTGTTTATTCTGCTATACAGACTAAAAAGATTCCAAAATAACTTGTTCATTAGGATCAACTGGTTTGGAGAAAATTAACGTTCAAGTTACACTTAAGTTTTACATTTCAATGGGTCAGGAAAGAACTTCAGTGTCTCACTTCTGAAAAGTTCAAACTAGTCATAGTTGGTAAAAACATGAATTGATGTGACAGTTGTTCACACAGCACTCATTAAAGATCTTTACTAATGTTCAAAATCTAAAAAATTAAATTTGGCTGAAATCTCATTAAATCACATTTCTTAGCTTTAAGGTTTGTTTTGTTCTTGTTGCATGCAACACAGTTTACTGGTACCATGCATATATTCCACTGAATCTATTTTGTCCTGCTACATTTTTCTTCCCCCTCTCATACAGAAAATATGCTTAATTCTGAGTATGAATCAGACCACCAAGCAAGGACATGCATATGGTACTGGAAAGTAATTTGTGGATTTGAATGTGAGCCTACCATATCTGCATCAAGTCTTAACCTCAGAATTCTTTTCCACAGTCAGGATCCTGAAGCAATTCTTGCTTAGGAAATGAAGACTAGAATAGAAGAATATTTCCTTGGATCAGCCATCCTATACCCTGCCTATATCAAGATGGCAGCAAGATCTCCAGCATCTATAAAGACTAAATGAATGGGGAAAGGTGAGAACAAGATTGAAACAAGCATTCTTCCATTTCATATAGCAATGAAACATGGCCGGGAATTATGGAAACTGTTGAACTGCAAGATTGCTCTAAATCAACTGCTATGCTGTATTTTCTCCTTAGGATCTGTGGACAACATGAGGTGATTATTATATCTTCAAACAGCTCCTGTTTAATGCCAGAAACAGAATTTCAAGTTATGATGATACCAGAATTAATCTCCCAAACAAGAACATGGCATCAAGGTCAGAAGTTTTCCATAACTAGTACCACCAAAAACAATATGGATGCCAAGAAGCATATAAAGCCAAGTACTTCAGCTTACCGTTCATTCTCAAGACCAACATGTTTACATTATACAGATTTACAGTACTTTTCACTCCAAATAAGGCAGATAAAATTATACATTTGGAGCATCTCGATATGTCTGCTGAATCAACTTCAGTCCATCAGTAGGATAAATATTCATAATATAATTCAAGCTCAAGTCACTTCTGTACTAGCAATTTACAGCACCTTCAAGAGTTCAACTACTCTTATGCCCAGAAAGAAGAGATGTGGATAAACATTACTTCACTTCAGTGATGGGTGAGTAAAGAAGGCTATGAAGGTGCTCTTAAATGCTAGTGAGGAAATGACCCTAGTGAAGTTTGCTCACTTGGTCAAGTTTGTTCACTTTTCTCAAAGTGAAATTCGATCCTAAAACTGTAAAAGTAACAGATTGTAAAGGTATTATAAAAATAGCATACCACTGCATTTATTGTATTCTGCTGCAATATTCCCTTCACTTCTAAAAGTCCTCCTCCACAATTTGTCCCCATAATCTCCTCACAGTATCCATTCTAGAGCCAAAGGATCCTAGGATCTTTCTATAATGCCACCATTACTAGCAAGCTCTCTACCTTCCCAGTTACATCACCAGTTTGTACTATCCCCAAAACACATATCTGCCTTGAACAATTGATTCAAGTTTCCTCAACTCTCCCATCCCATTTGACCTTCCAGGTTGCCCAGCAGCATCTTCACTCAACTTTCCATCTCCCATTCTTAAATCTAACAGCCAGCCCACCCGCTTCTTATTCTTAGGTCCTGAGCACCGTCTCTCTCAGCACTCGGAGTGCGTAGCTTTCCTGGCACAGCCTGCGCAGAGGAATTCCCTGCAACCAATGAATTTGATCTCCCGCCATTCGGCCAGTATCCCCTCTACTCTAAAGGAAAGTCCCAGTTCATTCCGCCTCCCTTTCTTCGCCCGCCTCCCCACCGGCCGGTTCGCCCGGTTTCCCTTTTGGCCTAGGTAGCCTTCTTTTCCACGTCCAACAGTTTAATGAACTATTCGGTTCCCCCAAGCCCGACCACTCCCCCCGTTCACTCCGAAACCAACGCACCGGCGGGCCGCTTTCCCCATCCCGGCTCCGGCTGTCCTCGGGGCTCTTTGGCGGCGGGATCCCAACCAGACAAAAGGCGACTCCATTCATCGGGCGCGGCACTGGCCCCGACGGGGCGGACAAGCGGCCAAGTTGGCCGAGAAGGAAGCGAGAGCTGGCGGGACGGAACGCGGCACGGCCGTGGGGGCAGGAGAAGCCACAGCCAGGCTCGGCAGGGCTCCGCTCGGTTGGGCCAGGCTATACGGACAGCTCCGCCTCTTCCAAGGCGGGCGGCGGTGTCGAGGGGAAGGCGAAGAGAGGAGGGAAGAGAAGGCCCGGCCGCCCACTAAGCCGCTCACAGAGAGCGAGAGGAGGAGCTGTTGGAGCGCACATCAGCAAGCGGGCTGCCCCAGATCCGGCAGCAGAAAGTGGCCCGAGCTCCAGCACTGGACAAGCTGGGAGGCTTGCGAAGAAAACCGGATGAGGGCAGGGAGAAAGGCAGAGCAGATGAAGAGGGGAAGGGCGATCCTGTGGAAAAGGGACGATTTTGAGCTGGGAAATGATTGGGGAGAGAAGCAAGTTAGCAGGGGCCTAGGCAGTGACACACTCTTCCTCGTCCAAGTTAACCGTCCGGGGCCTTCCAATGTGTTATATACTATTACGTTCATCCACTTTCTCCCCTACGGAAATTGGGCCTTTCACGGTCCTGGCTGGAAAAAGCTCCTCCAGCTATTGAATAAACTAGGTGGAATTATAAGCCTCGACATTTAGGAGGATTTTGAGACAGGATTGTCGAGGAATGCTATCCAATGTATGCAATTTTGTTTTTGTTTTTTAATGCACACTGAGAGCATATGCACCAAAGACAAATTATGTGTGTGTCCAATCACACTTGGCCAATAAAGAATTCTATTCAATGATAGTCTCTGGTGGGCAGTACTAATTGTAAAGATATCTGATAAAGGAAAATAAATGGAAAATAAACACAGTTACATGATGTACATGCCTTTTAAGTCTTTGTTGTTGTTTTAAGCCGCACCTGCATGTGAAACTTGAGATATTGATACTGCTGTATCATAAATACCTGAGAATGTTCGCAATACAAAAGCTGAACATCACATGTCTTAAAAGAGCTTCTCAAACTGAGTTTGAAAGCAAGCTTGTGAATGCAACCCCACTCCAAGGCAGACTGCAGAGGAACAGAACAGGAGCAGCTGAGGGAATGGGGTTAGCATTGGGGGTGGTATGTTTGTGGGGGGGCGTAGGGAGAATGATAGCAAGCTGTCACAGCCAGGCACAGGGATAATGACACTAGGCAAGACAGATGCAGCCTGGTACAAGCAGAGGGATGAGCCAGCATGTACTCTATAGACTGAATGAGATCCATCCAAAGGATGAGATCACAGGACAGAGTGTAGAGTTGCAGCCAGAGCTGGTCAGCCCCAGGAAAGAGCGGGGGGGGGGGTATTGTATAAATAGAAGGAATGACGTGTGACAGCAAACACAAGAACAGAGAGGCAGGGAAGATATTTGGTTTTGGTGTTTTTCCCAATGAAAATACCAATCTTCAAATGAAGGAAGATGTAGAGAATACTTTATATTCTACTTCAAACAATTTTCAGGAATATATCAAGCTTCCACAGAAACATACTTTTGGCCAGTTAGCCCACATTGCCCAGCTGCCCTCCAGGTGTGGGGATGTTGGATAACCCAAAGCATCTGGATAACAGCGTTAGGGAAGATTGGTTTGATATGAAAAATACTTTGTATTAAATCTGATGTAAGCAATTTAAAAGACATGCAGATAGAAGTGATTAATTCCTTTCCGAGTTTCATCCCATAGTTGTCCCATTTTCAGTTTTGGTATCATCTTGCCCAATTATTATGAGAACATGGCATGTGACCCAAAACCTCAAGTTGTAGAGAGCAAAAGGATTGAACAGAGACCTGGCCTATAAAGCCTAGAAGAGAAAACAGTAAACACTTTTTAAAATCCTTTTTGAATCCCATCATGTTGACCTGTCTGATCATTCTGACCAGTCTCAGTATCTCAACTCCTGATTCTTCAGAATAATATAAATTATCTTCTAAACTCCCATTCTATCCCCACCTTTAACAGGATCATAGCATTTGGCTTCTATTGATGAGTGTGTGTGTGTGTGTAAGTACACAAAGACACACAGTATAGATATATATTTTATATTTGTAAGTCACACAGAGTTACCCTGTGGTAAGATGGTGGCCAATAAATTTTGTAAATAAATTAATATACCATCTTAATCTCATTTCAAGATTGGCTGTGGGGTGTAGACAGTTTAATTGTCTTGATGGAATTGGAAATTTGACAGGAAGTGTGTGCATTCCTTCATGGGTCTTATGGATCCCTCAGCATCACAACACTAGCAATCTTGGTATTTTAAGTTGCCTGTAAAACTCAAAATTGGCTGTTTGAGATAAAACAAAATACAGAGGATGAAACAAAGTAGCTAGAATCCTGATCAAAGACTCATATAAATATATTGTTAAATACCTCATTTATTTATATTCAAGCATATGAGTTCTCTATGTTTCTGTTTCAGTGTTAGAAATCAGTGGAGAAAAAACATTCACAAAGTAATGGATTAAGGAACACATTCACAACTGGGAGTAACCTTTTATTTATGTTTCTAAATGAGAAAGGCAAATTTTGAGCCTCCGGGGCTTTCCTTAATCTTAAATATGAGGTCTGAGGTAGTAACCTGGGAAATTTTTTTGGGTGGGGGGGATGAATTGAAGACAGCTGCCCATTCATTTCCTTGCAGCAGCCAAGAATGTTTATGCAAACATCGTTCTCATTGCATTTTTTTCCATAAACTTACTAGACAACCTTCAAAAAAGGAGCCCACATGTCTTAATCTCAGTGCATCTTGCCAGCAGGATCAGAATAATAATACAGCTCTATCATACTAGGGCTTGTAACAATAGAGACCTATGAGCCAATGATTTGCTATATCTCAAACAGATATGCTATGTCCCCAAAGTCTTAAAATTGCACTTTGCAGACAACCGGTGTATGAAGAGTTTTTAGCCACTCTAAACAGCTATGAAAATGTAAAGTGGCACAAGCAGTATTTTCTCCCCTTCTCAAGAAAAAATAGCTATTACCAGAACACAATTTTTTAAGTAAATGTGTTTAGAATCAAACCTTCCAAAAAGCCCTTCCTTTTACTAGATTTCCTTTCTCTGTTTTAGCATTTGGAGTCAGGTTACTGCTGTTCAACTATGAGAAAAAGATATTCTGAGGACGTGCAGAAACATTTTGCTGTGCTAAATTGCTATGCAGTCTCCATGTGCTTGAGAAGTTTCACAAGAAGTCCATGGACTGAACATTAAGTCTTAAGATAAGTATTATGGAACACAACTTCATAACTGATCATTTCACTATCACATGTATTTCTAGATTAGTTTGCTTCATCAATACATACCTGTCACTTAATTTAGATTCCACAATGGCAAGTTGGTGTCTAATTTCAAATTACTTGATTGTAGGAACTTTCATTTGGAAGGATACTAAGTAATAAAAGGAGAACGTACGCCCTCTAGTGGCTTTCTGGTACAGCGCATATCCAACGGAAAGCAAACACAGGTTGTCCTCTACTAACGACCATGACTGGAACCAGAATTTCTACTGCCAAACAAGATGGTTGTTAAATTAGTTGTGCCCAATTTTGTTAGGGTTGTTTAGTGAATCACAGCAGTTGTTAGGTGAATCTGCAATCTTCAAGCAAATCTGACTTTCTCCATTGACTTTGTTTGCCAGAAGCTGACTGGGAAGATTATAAATGGCAATCACATGATTGCAACTATTGTAAATACTTGTTGATTGCCAAGCACCTAAATTTTGATCACATGACCCTAGGGATGCTGCGATGGCTGTAAGTGTGGAAACTGGTTCTAAGTATTTTTTTTCCCATTGTCAGTCACTAAAGAAATGGCTGTTGGGAACTATCTGTATCCTGTTGCAGAGAAGAAAGAGAGGGGGTGATTTCAGGCAGCACTTTCTTACATCTTTGGTTGATCAAGCTAATGCAATTTTAAAAACATAACTGCCACTTTTTTTTTCAAATGATACTCCATGTGTTCCAAAAATTCTAAGATAGCATGGTCCCTTTACAGTAAAGGATTAGCAAGTAGTGTTTTTGATAGCAACATGAGAGGTTTAATTTCCAAAGCATTTATTATACTTCTGCAGGGGGAACAGATGTCTGACCCTTATCCAATTGAGCTTAGGAAAGCAAAGCTCAAATTTGATGGAGCCATACCTAAGTTACATAAACGTGGGAAATAAGGCCTGTCTTTCTGGGTGCTTAGATTGCATAAACTTCACTTGCAGTGTTACATTAGAGAATGTCATTTTACTTTCCCATAATTCCCCAAAACAATTCTGGCAGGGCAGTGTGGAAATCAAACTGTCAACAACCTGGGTCATAAAGCACAAGGATGTTAAGTTTTAAAGCTAACCCGGAGGTTTAAGAATGGGGGGGGGGGCTTAGCAATCGAATCCTTTTTGATATCCCCTTTTTATATCTGATAAAGCAAATTTTAAAAATAAAAATAAAGATAGTTGTGTCACATTTAAAAATTAATAGCCAGCTTATTTCTACTTGGAAACAGCTTCTGAACTTTGTGCTTGAGGTAGAAAAAAATGAAACATTAGTTTTGGGTTTTACTGATTAAATAGATTTGTTGTTATAGAAATGGCTAGTTTATACTATTATGTAAAAGTAAATAGCTGAGGTCTGATGTTAATACCTTATTCTACTGTACCAAAGGGAGTCAGAAAGCACTTTTCCCTTTCCTAACTTCCCTACTATTTACTTTTGTCTTTTCTTTGTATTCTATATTATAAACTAATAAAACTATTAAAATAAAAAAATAATGGCCAACCTCCATGTGTGAACATATATATCTTTTGCAAAGCAATAACAGTCAACTGCTGCATTCGCATATGGAATTAATTCATTGCTATTATCCCCAAGAGAAAAAATGCTCAAGACAGAAAAACAATTTTCCATCAGGCAAAAAAAGGGAAATAAATCATATTATTTTAAAAAGACCAATTTCATACATTCCCAATTTAAAAACTGTTGAAAAGTGGTCATGTGAAATATGGAACTGAAGAATTTTCTAAAAGAAAATGCTCTACAGTTTAATCACCTAAAGAGCATATCATGAGTTACCACCCCACACTTCCCTCTCTTTGAAGAACATTCACAAAGTATTCTATATTCCCAAAACTGAGAGCCAGTGTAATATACTGGTTCAGTTGCTGGCTTAGAAACCAGACTGTGAGTTCTAATTCTGCCTTAGGCATACAAAACTGGCTGGTTGACTCTTTGCAGCCCAATTTATCACACAAGTTCATTGTGTGGGGAAAGTAGGAAAAAGGAATATTGCCATGTTACCACCATAAATTATATATGAAAAATAAGGTGGATAATAATCTTTAAAAAATGTCTTGGTCCAAGAAATGCAGGGAGGCTTTTTTTAAATATTATTTTGATAAAAATGAATGTCAGTAGATACTTTAGATGACATCCAAACAAAGCAATTTTAAAAATTACTTAAGTATTACAAAATACAATTCAACTTTAGTTGCTATAATGCTTAAATCCCCTTTGAAGAATAAGTTTCCTGTTACATCACTGAAAAACAAAGGACTGCTAAACTAACATTTAAATTCTTCAGTATTACTCTTTCATAGGAGCAGGTTCAGGAAACTAGAAATATTATATAAGATTATCATCTTACCTTTCAGAGAGTGTCTGGAGATTTCAGTAATATATACATGGAGAACAGTGCAGAACAGTGCTGACACTGGACATGAATAATATATACTGTTCAAAATTCCTAAATAAATTCAAGAGTTCTTGAAGTTAGTTCAAAAGTCTGTCTTATTGTCTTATAATATTCTCAGTCTCTACAAATCAGGCAAAATTACCTCCATACACAGAATATGGCAAAAACAGCTAGCTTATTTGTTATTTATAGGATCCAGTAAAGGGTCTACTGGATTACACAGAAAAAGTTTCAACTGTGTTTCTCAAATATTTTCTGAAAGTCATCACTGCAGCTGCAACAATGAACTATATGGTTTATTTATTAATAAACTATATGGTTTATTTATTCCTATTAAGGAATTTTTTTAATGAAAACAGGTATTTTATTTCCAATTAGCTGCTTGGTTTTTTTTACATTTTAGTTACATTATTTGCTTTCAGCTAACAAGTTTTTGTATTCAGTTTAGATTTTATTTTAAATAAGGCTTTAACTAGTAATAAGATTTTGTTTTCAATTTAGCTTTTATTAAACATTTAAAAATGGAAGCTATATCCTTCCTCCCCCTCTTTTAAATGTCTAAGTTGATGGCTTTCATTATGGCCAGTGAATTCCATCATTTTGGAATAAGGGAGAAATAGTTGAAGACATTTTCATTTTAAAAATCCATGTAGATTCCAAGTAACAATGCCAGAAAAATCCAAATAGTTTTTTGGTACCTTTCTTTTTAAATAAAAATCATATAATTTTCATAGAATATTTTTTTTCAGACAGGTAACAATTTCTCCAGATCTAGTCTGGGTCCCAGATATGTTCATTATGAGCAAAGAAACTGACAAATACATTGAATCTTAGAATTAAGTCAAAGGATACACTCAATCTTAAATTCTTGTCTTCATATCTTTTTCTAAAATTATTGTGAGGGCTGGAAAAACTAAGGCCTGGGAAAAAATTATCCTGAACAGTAGCATCTATAAGGAGGTATGATGTCAAAATAACATATAGTTTCATATGGTAGCATAGCATAAATGACATAATTATGATATAATGATTTTATAATATCTGATGTAAGGACATAATTTGCAGCATTTATATGATATAATGGTTGTCATTATTTATTCTTTTCATCTTCATGGATACCTAACTGTTTAAGAGCCATAACTCACAAATGTGTGTGATTTACAAAACACACAGATGCAAACATTCATATTGTACTTAGCATTTTTATTTACTTTCTTTAAGCAAAACAAAACAAAACTTACAAGGCAATTGAAAGATGAAGAGTTACTGTAGATCCTGTCTTCCTCTAATTTTAATACAACATGCCATTGTCAAGGCCAGGTAAGGTCCACAATGAAATCTAATCTGGTAAACTGTAGAATGTCTTTTAAATTATTACTAGTTCTGAATGAACATACACTCATTTTGCAAATAATTGAATAAATAGTAATTGGAAAAGGAGAGAAAATATTAGGGCAAAATTTCAGGATAGAGCAATTACTCTATCATTTTCCTCGATGGGCTTGGGCCTATCCACAATTTTGTCCTTCCTGTCCTGCCTGCTAGAAATACAAAGATATCACAAGTATCTTGCAAACACTCCTTTGCAGGTAGTAGAGACCAACAATACTGGCAAAAACGGTGTCAAACAGATGAGTGTAAGCAAAGCTCTTTTTAGCAGGTCAGAAACATTGGGACAGATGGTTTTGGTAGACAAACTATCTCCCTCTTCTCAGATGAGGGGGAAAATGGTAATCAGGCTGGGAAACATCACCGCAACGACTGATATTTAAATCTTACTACAAATCATCTCTGATCCTTCTTGACTGAGCCCTAAATACATTATCAGAAAATGAGAGTGGATCAGCAGCTTCATTCACCTAACAGGGTAGCTCCCCCACCAGTTTCAACAAGGGACGCAAAGTTGATCAATCATGAACCCTGATTATTTGTTGAATTTATACCCTGCTTTTCAGTTAAAATCAGTGGCTCTTAAGAAAAGCTTCTAGTTATAAATAGTGAAAACATATCCAGTTGTTTAAAAAGACAATTTAAAACATACTCCCCAGGCAGATGTCACCCGACCATTGATAGCACAACTCAACAATAATAACTGCTAAAAAGTCAATATCTGCCTAAAGAATTGTATGCTTGTTTGCCAGCCATACTGTAATCATATGTTTTTCAAACTATAACGGATAACAGGAGGAAGATAATCTAACATTCCTGGGTCTTTAATAGACCCATTAAAGTGCTCAGAGTCTGCCAAATGTCCAAAAACATAATGAAAAGCCCAAGGCTACACTATCCCCGTGTTTTACATGCATCTGAGTGAAGAACAAAGAAGAGAAAACTAAGAAATAAAATAATATAAGAATCAGCACATGGCTAATATTTTAGAAATGCACCTACGCATTTATAGGAAATGCACCTATGCTGGGAGAATCTGAGGCAACCTGGTCTTCACAGCTAAATTCAACCTTGATAAGAATAATTTTGAAAGGATTACTAAGAGCTGAGGGTCAGATCAGTAGCAATCTTGGCTAAACAAGAGAAAGCAGGACTTAGTTTGACAGCAGCTTGGGGTGGGGCATGCAGTGTGGTCTTTTTTAACTGCAGACAGAAGGCAGGCACTGATTAAAGCTCACAGAGTGACCTATATTTTGGAGAGCCTTTTTGTCCAAACTAAAATTGCCATTGGTTAATGCTCTCTATTTACCATTTATTTGCAACCTGTGCAAAGAATGAGAGAAGGGAGACTAAATGATGCTAATTGTAACAAAGATTGTTAAAAGTAATGACCTCTCAGGAGTTTTAGCACAAGAACACATAGAAGAATTGAATGTTGTATAAAGGAAATGTAAAGGCATCAACATCGCCACATCACCAAGCAAGAGTTTGTAGTAGATTTAATACAGAAGATTTGGATAGACAATTAGCAATGGATCTTAGTTAAAAGATTCATTATTAAGTTTAATGGAACACTAAGGTCAGAAAGAAGACTATCCAATATTAAATTAATAAAGGATATATCATCAAAACCAGGATAATCTGCAACTTCAGAGTGGGAACAAACAGGATACGAGACAATGTAAATTAGCTTAACAATAAAAGATTATCGAATCAAATCAAATTCTAGGTCCACAGCCCTTTTTAAAAAAAACAATGGAAAGATAATGTATAGATTTATCTATATCATTATGAAGAGGATGACTACCTTGCATGAAAAGGAATACTTTGCCTCAAGGATGAACAAGCTACAGGCTGCAACAGTCATCGAGCAGAACCAGGGAATTAGATGTCAATGAAACCAATATATCTTTGACCACAATCTGTTTTAGTTTATTGACTTTATGGTTTTAAAATAGTATTTTAATTAAAATACATGAATAATTGGGAAATTGGCTATTGTAAATCAATGTCAGCTTTTAGCAACAAAAATACTTCTGGGCCTCACATAATCCTGCTGTCAGCCTCAAAATATAGGCCAGATCAGGAAGCTGACTCCATAGAAAGACTATAATAACAGAATCTTGCAATCTGACCGTATTTTTCCTCCCTTCTCTTTTATCTCCCAGAGCCAGAGAGAAGCCAGCCTGAGTCTCTTCTTAACTCTTCTCTTCCCTGGACTTCAGGAATGCTTCTGTTCTTTTTATTCACATAACAAAAATTTCTGAATATTTGCTCTAAAGCCATTTTCATGCTTTGTCCACCTGCACAGGCATTTTTAGTAAAGAAAATGGTGGGTAATTTTAGCCTGCTGTTTTGTTTGGAAACAGTCCCGCCTGCTCAGAAGTAAAACAGCAACACAAAAAGTAGAAGAGAACTATCTAGGGGACTAGAAGAGGGGATAGGGAAGATGAAAGCTTGCCTTCTGGTAACTGGGTGTTTTGTGACTGACTATGGCTACCATGGTAGCCATTTTGTGAGAGCATCTGTGACATCAGACTTCTAAATGTGTCCATTGGCATAAAAGAAGTTGTTTAATTTTGTCACAGAGTCTTTATCTAAAAGACCTACTGTGTCCAAAAATCAGTTTGTGAAAAGTTATAGCATAAGAATTGTTTGAATTTATAAGCCAGAATGTCATAGGTAGAGACACAGCAGGTTTAAATCTTAGCAAAGCTATTGGCTTTATTCAAATCACAAAGGAAAAAGAAATATCTAAATCTGATATTTCCCTTACTTTTTCTTTCAGATTTATCATGACAGACATCTTATCTTACAGATTATTCCATGCTTTCTCTGAATGATTTGGTCCATTCTGCATACAATTGTTAATATTAATTAGGGAACTCTACTACTTTCTGGTAATTCTAAGTGTGTGCCTTAGACAATGTTGATCAGAGTGGTGAGAAATTGTCTATCTGCATTTACTCAGATTTATCTTTATTATTAGGGTAAGATTTTTTGTAAACATTGTATTAGCATGAGAGTTAATTACATAGGTGAAAAGAGGTAACATTACCAATAGACAACTCTCCTCCCATTTATATAGAAAGCACATAGGGAAAAAAGAACCAGAATTGCCCAAATTTGTTTATTATTTTCTCATCTGAAAGTAGGACACTCAGGAAATCACACCTAAGGCTCAATGCATGAGACCTAAATTTGGGCAGTTACTATTCTGATTACATTTGACAAGTGCCCTTATAAATCTCTATCATAAATTTCTTTCTCTTCTGCCAACTCTAAATAACTTTTGGCAATTGCTCAAGAGAGACCTTTCTAATTGGATCCTCCAACTTCTGCAACATCTTTCCAAGCTAAAGCTCATCCCGGCTTTAATTGAATTTTCATCAGCTTTTTGACTTTGCTAAGTCTTTAGCCAAGAAGTTGGTATGGCCAAAAAAAAAGAGGTATTGTTTTAATCAGCCAATTTCATTGATGTATTGATCTGTATTTTGAACATTTTAATACCTGTGTCATTGCTAATTTGTGGTATTACATTGCAATATCTTTGCATTGATTCCGCTAGCCAACAGTTTTCTACTTCCCAAATACAGCTATTTTTGAATTGCCTTTGTCTATAGATTGTGGGCACAAAAGAAACAGGCCTGGCAATGGTTAGAAACATTAAGGCCACTGCTACAGTATTCTTACAGTATAGGCTTATCACAATAACCCAGTGAGGCTGAATTGAAAGACAGAAGAAAGAAGCATGAGGATAGGGGTTACAATACATGAGAAAGGTACTGATGGTGTTTAGCCATTGTAATATTAGACAAAGGATATAGCCAATCCTGGAAATTTAAACTGAAAATAAGTGATCTCAAGCCAAGAGAAACCAGAAATCAGAAAGATTCTTCAAACCACAACCATTTGTATCTTCAGGGACAGCAAATTAATTGGAATATCAATAGTAAATAAGTAATTAAGGACATTTGTATGGGGTGACAGGATTGTTGGGTTGGAAACAGAAACCACCATTGACACCAACTCACCTTAGCTTCCAAGCCATCATTCAGAGTCTGATGGCATATCCAACATTCAGAGCCAGATTTTATGTTGCTTAGAGTAGATATACTAAAATACAGCAATTTTCAACAATCCTGCTCCATCCTTTCCCCAGCCTGAGACCCTCCACAGGTTCTCAATCTACACCAGGCTGGATAAGACAC
The DNA here is from genome assembly GCF_049901715.1 of Pseudonaja textilis. Lineage (NCBI taxonomy): Eukaryota > Metazoa > Chordata > Lepidosauria > Squamata > Elapidae > Pseudonaja > Pseudonaja textilis. The sequence continues at coordinate 96,352,890 of NC_142008.1, forward strand.
TTGGAAGGGATGCTTAGAAGAATGATAAGTTTGAATCCACTCTCTGTAGGAGTAAATAGAAAAATATTTTCCTCCTAAGACTGTGTACTCTTTGTGCATCTGGGATTTCAGGCCAGTGTAGAGCAGTGGGAGCAGTATGTATCTCAGATGTTTCAGTGATTAAAACTTTGCTCAATTACAGCTGCTCATTTTACCAAGAGATATTATCAAGCTGCAGACTTCTTGTTTATTAACTATAGTTAAGCAGATGCTCTCCAGGAAGTCAGTAGGAATGTAACTCAAAACAGTATATCTTTTCTGCAAAGCAAATTTCTTGCATCCCAAAATTATAGTAGCTCAACACATATATACACATGGGAGGGAAATTACTCAAATCAAGTCAAATTAATCATTAGGACAGATTTTTCAGAAAAACTCCAGGAACAATAGCAAGTTATTTGAGGAATAGGAACAGATTATTTGCAAAAATGTACTTTCTTGGCTATTGAACTAGGACATTGAGTATGCATATTTTTAACAGTTTGTGCATGGTCAAGGGCTGGAATCCTTAGAGAATTTAATATGAGGGAAGATTGGAATATCCGCTAAATCTCAACAGAATGTGTTTGCTTAAAACGTAGATGTTTCTAATTCTCATAGCTGAAAGAGACTGAAATTGGTTGAAAAAATATCTTCAAAGAGAAATAACTTTGAGGTGGGGGGTTCTGAACAGGATTTCCAGCATTGACGGGGTATTTCAGCACCTTGAATAGCTCCTTCCCTTGTTACACTTGATTGGCATATGCAGAATAAATTACATGAAATAAGCAAACTATTGCAACTTTGCTTTTTATATACCTGAATGGTTTAATTATTTGTTACAACTATTTTACTTTTAAAATGTTTCAGGCATTACATTACCAGAATATGGTTGAGTACATGCTGCCCACTTGTTCTAAATACACACAGAGAGAGAGATACATTCAGGAGGCAACAAAAAATTGTTGGGAAGATATGGTATAAGAACTCGTGGGCCAACCCCACTCTCACCCTCTTTATCATGATACTACCAAATTCTTGTAGTCTTTGGTTGAATTCACCATTGCTTTCAAAGAGATTTAAAATAAAAATGTGTTAAGTTAGTGTAATAAATTAAAGATTTTGCTAAATAAAAGGAGTGCGCTCTTATCTTGTCCCTGACAATTTGGAAACAAGCATGCTTGTGAAAATGAGAGTTCAGCAGGCATGTGCATCCAATAATAGCTGCAAATAAAGACATACACACATATATGCACAGTACAACTAGATCAGGGATGTCAAACTACAGCCAGTGGGTCAGATGCATCATGTGCTGGCCCCACCCACCCCTGGTTTAGCGAAGTTGAAAATAGTCATGATACGTCACGTGACAATACGACACCGCAAGTTTGACGCCCCTGAACTAGATCTCACCCATTAAAAATGTGATCACTTTTCATTAGAAATAAATTATGCTATATTCTGTGGTGTATCATGCCAAATAAATAGTCTCATTTGAGCACCAATTTAAAGTGCAATATAATAATCTGCTTTAGAGGCAAGGGCAAATAGGGGATCGTGTATGCACAGAGCCTCTCAATAACCTTTGAATAACTTATCTCTTCATTACTACAAAACTTATACACAGTGGCCTGTGGCTCTCTGAGCCCTGCATCAGCATTACTTATTTCATGGAATGCCAGTTTAAGTCACTCCTTCCTTCCTAGAAAAAATTTCTATTGTCCAATCTTCATTAGCTCACTGTTTCCTTTTTTTTTTTTTTTTGCCCCTGCCAACTTCTGATGGGCACTTCTATCCTTTTTTTCTAGGTTCTCCCAATCTAGCTGGGCTGCATCCAATTGTTGAACTGCAGTCACCATTTCCTGCAGCCAATGCCAAAAACATAAGCTATTATTTAACATTTGGCTGTCACCAGACTGGGACAAACTAGTTCAATCATTAGGCTAACTCTAAACATTTGAGTGAGTGGAATCAGTGCTTCTTTCTGGCTGGCCTGTTTTAGAAAAAGCATTGAAGAAAGATTTCTGAAGAAAACTCTCCTTCAAATCATACCTAGTCCCCAATAATTGCAAGACATGTTAGTCCAAGTGTCTTGAAAAAAAGGTGGAAAGTATTTTCTATTAAGTTATTTGAGAATTGCCTTTTATTTCAATACGGACTACAACTGTAATGAGAGTTTCACACGCAATTCTTTGCTTTTTTTTAAAAAAATTACTTGATAAGTCATCAGATAGGAAGCTTGGTTTTGGCCTAGCTTGTAGTGTAAAATCAACCAACCATGATTAAGTTTAATAACCCAGAGTTAAGCAAAACATACAAAGTATGAAATCAGTGTATGAAATCATCATTGAGGAGACTTGGTTTACATGCTGTACCACAAACTACCCAGATCCTTTTTAGCACAATGTAGGTATTATAGAGTGCAGGTAAGAGCAGCATTTGGAGGGTAGTTAATCAACCAGGCTCAAGACAGTAATCTATGATGAACTACCATTTCTCTCCAGCCATTGGGCTCTATGGATCATTAGGCTCTATGCCACAAAACTATTTCAGTTGTAGCTGGCAGATCAGGCGTGTTATATGCATAGCCAAGTTCTCTGGAAAATGGTGAGTGGGAGGATGAAATTGGGGATATCAGCCTCATAGAAGGCCAAATTTCAATTCTACCCTAAGATCCCACTAAAGAACCAAAAGCAGAACTTTACCCAGAAAGCTTTTTCCCACGTTAGCAGATAAAATGAGGGAAGGAACCAAGTAACTGTAGTACAGATTTTGTTTCCTACAGTTCAGATAATTTGTGTGACTGGACAATTCTGTTTAAAAGCATTGATTCTTTTAAGGTATAGCTATAGGAATATCATAAGAATATTGACTTGTTACTGGTTTTTCCATCTTGGCTATTGTTAGCCCATGGGGCATCAAGCAGCTTGAAATCCATCAAAGACAGGCTTAAAAGTAACTCAAAATACATTCAATATATGATACCAGCTTCATTCCTGTAGATTGTGGGAGTAGCATTTTTTAAAAAAAATATTTTAATATTTTTCTCTTTTCTCAAGGACAGGAGGAACAAAATTCTTATTGCTTTATGGATAAATCAACAGCAAGAGCCCAGCATTTTTTTTCTGACAAATGCAAAACTGCAAATGTTTCCATGTAAAAATGTGCATATTTAGATATCAGATGCTTCATTTGAAAAGGAAATAAGTGCCACTGGACTTTGTCATTGGTTCAAAAGCCAGAATAAAATCACAGATAGAAATGCATTTGGGAGATACATAATTATACATTATGGCTCATATAATGCATTAACAGCTGGGAGATAGAACAGACTGATCTCTGCCAAACTGGAAGCAAGAACCAGTACCTAGTGAGCATGCGCAAAGTGCAATTGTTTAATTACCAGTTAGTCATAAATATCAGCCTGTTGCTGCAAGTTGTTTATATTCAGGCAAACTTTTAAAGATGAATGGGTATAATTTTTAGGGTTATTCTAATTTGTTTTCAGTTTAACGGATGTTTCACATAGGCACAGAAATGCTTTCCATTCTGCACTGGACATCTTGCTACAAACTGCTATCTCTAAAAATTAAATTACTGGGAAAGGAAGAATGTATAGGGAATAAGCAAACAAAACTAAGGTTGATAGATGGAAAAGTACAGAAACAGGGCTCCCAGGCCTCTGCATCAGTTGAGACAGAAATTATACATGATTTCTGATCAGAACTGGTGACATGTTGCAACCGAAAGAATGACGCATAGATTGGGAGATGCCCAAATCTAATCTTAGACATAAACTCAATGGCTGCATTCACATATTACAATAAGCCTTGGCCTGCTTAAATGTAGTTTTATTGAATAAATCACAATTGGCTGAGCTCATAAGCCCCTTTTAGTCAGGACCAAACCAATCACTCATCTCTTACTGCAGAAGGAAAATTCAGTCTGATAGCTTAGAATTCAACTGAATACTTTTACTAAGGCTTCCACTGTCGATGCGATGTGTATTGTGGAAACACAGAAAGAAATTGTGATCACCTCCCCACAGTATTATTTGAGAAAATTGGCTTCCCTTATACTGAAGCATCACTTAACTCTTCACTTTTAGATTGCATTGCAGGTAGTCCTCAACTAATGACCACAATTGAGTCCAAAATTTCTGTTTTTAAGTGACACATTTGTTAAGTGAGTTTTGCCCCATTTTACAATCTTTCTTGCCACTGTTAAGTGAACCACTGAAGTTGACTAGTCACCCAGCTGTTAAGTGAATCAGGCTTCCTCATTGACTTTGCTTGTCAGAATGTCGCAAAAGGGGATCACATGATCCCAGGAGATTGCAACCGTCATAAATGCAAGTCAGTTGTCAAGCATTTGAATTTTGATCACATGATGGGGATGCTGCAAAGGTCATAACTGTGAAAATGGTCATAAGTCATTTTTGTCAGTGCTGTTGTAACTAGTCACTACATGAACTGTTGTAAGTTGGGAACTTTCTGAACTCATTTTCATTGGGAATCGTTGAAAGTACAGAAAATTCTAGACATCTAGATTTATTCTAGGATTCAGAGTCAGTTTAGATGGCCTACTAATCTCACAGACACCCTGTGTGAATCAAGATTGTAGCACAGAAAACACCAAGCATTTCTCAAAGCTGTACTTCGTTGAGAAAAATCAGCAGGAAATTAATAAATTATTTTTCAAGGAAACTTATTTACTGTTAACCAAACATCTCACTGGAAGTACGCTTGGCGATATTCCAATAATTCCACTAAAATTGTTAAAATTGCTTAAAAACAATTTTTCTTGTTTTCTTATTTTAACTTGAAACTTTCTGAAAATAAAACAAACTTTTAAAATAAATATTTTACAAGTAAGTGACCAGACTTTTAAAAAGATACATATATTAGATATGTGTTAAGTTTATTAGACAACCAAAACAAAAACCAAAAATTGTACACATTAAAATAAAGCAAAACATAATTCATTGCAATTTCAAAATGTACATCTTTTTCCAAAGATCTCAAGTTTGTGTGTATGGTATAAATTTGTTCCCAATTCTCTTCATTCCCATCTTGGTTTTACAACAGCCCTCCAGGCTAGCCAGTAGACATCATAGTAAATTTCTTGGATAAATGGAGATTCGAATTTGAGTTAAAAAACTTAGTCCCTCTTTGAGGGAGATGGGTGGTACAAAAATGTGAAAAATAAATAAAAATAAAATAGTCTGACATACCAACCATTTTATCCCATTGCCTCCGTGTATGTGTATATTGTGCTCTGTGTATGAAGCACAATAAATAAGGATTCTATAATGTTTTATTCCTACTGCTCAAATCCATTGAATTAATCCATAAAATCAAATTGATCTCCATTTATCTTGTTCTAATTGGATAATGTAATAATAAAGTAATAACCCTCCCTATTCATTCTTAAACTCTAGGATTTAAATGTCATTTTTAGGGACATATGTTTTGGTGATAGTTTTTCAAGGGTTCAGACTTCCAAAAATCACAAGGCAACATATATACTGTAAATATTCATAAGCTCCATAAACTCAAATGCTGATCCAACTCATCAAAGCACTGGGCAACCTCCATCACTCCAAATCCAAATTATCTCAACCCCACATCTTGAACAATTCAACTCTTTTCCACAGCAGAACCGCCCAAATCCTGCAAATCTTCATCTATTGTATGCTCCTATTGTCCTACACTTTAACTCTATGTAGGCTTTTCTGACTAATCATGTGCCTAATTACCCCCAATACAAATATCCATTGCACTCCATTTGATAAAATTTTGTGTACTACAGAGCTGGTTTTGCACATTGGTTTGTTGCAAAGATGGTTTTTTGAAAATACAATGACTCAGTATGAAGAAGACAGTCTTAGACTATGGTTTATAACATCATGGCTGGATCCACATTAAGCCCAAAACTATTAAACCATATAATTTTTTTAAATGATACGCACTACCCAACCACATAAAACCCTGTTTATATTATGCCATCAATTCCCATTGCCTTTTGAAACTCAATTTGTCACTCGATTCTTGTTCTGTCCTCACATACAGCTGCCCAGCAGGTGACACAAAGGTCCAGCAACACCCACCCTGAATTTTAACTTTATAATCTACACATTTTCTCTACCTGTTCTATGGGATTGGTTCTAGCCCATCACAGCTTCTACCAAAAAAGGCTAGTCTTTAGAGAGTAAAATTAAAGTTTAAAATATCAAAAATTAAAATGAAGCTTATTTTTAAAGGCACCCAGTACTCTTTGTTGTCTTTTCTGTATACCCAGAAATACTTTATTCCTCAGAATAGCTCCACCTTAGATCTTCAGCACCTCCATCAGGTTCCGTAGCTGAAAGCACCAAGTAGCACACCTCTGGCGCCCAAAAGAACCACCGCCTTTGCCCAGTATTTATCCGAGGAGGTCTCCATCCTGCACATCCAGTGCAGGCTGGTGACCCACAGATGTTTCACAATCCCAAGTCACCAAATGCCATCCCCTACCCTCTTCCCGGAAAGCTTTGTTCTCATCCATCCCCAGGCATCTCCACCGAAGCCGCCTTTGCCCGCTTTCGCTCCACACGGTCGCATCCCACTTCCCACACCCCTGGTGACTGAGGCTGCAGCCCTGCCTCGGGCACTTTTGCTACCAACCAGCGCCTCAGCACACGTTCTCTCCCCCCCCACCCCAAAAGCTCCGCTATTGCCATTAAAGTCTCACCTCGACGTCCATCCAGACCAGACGCACCGTACCCACTAAAGTCATCACCCCTCCACTTCTTCCCGTACGCGCCCTCCCTATGGCAAACACAGCCCTCTCCTCTCAAATAAGGACAGCAGAAGCGCCACGCCCTGATGCCAGCTGCTTTCCCCAGAAGCTACGCTGCCCCCTTACCTCTTCCATGCTAAACCCCTCGCGGTCTCCAAAGGGCGGCGCAGGGGTGATCCATAGGGAGTATCTCCGTTAGAGCTGACGGTAGCAGCGGGCACAGCTGCAGAGCGCACGACCTAGCCCTTTGCTTGCCTGCCTCCACCCAGCGGCCCCTCCCTGCTCGCTCCTTCCCCGTAGTCATCCAAAGGCACAGCCTGTAGTGGATCATGTGAGACTCCTGTCTCTTTTGCACGTTGGAGAAAGGGGGGGGGGGCGCGGAGAGGCTGGGAAGGAGGGAAAGAAAGAAAGAACGGGAGTGCCTTCGCCACCACTTGCGTGATGCAACGTTCTCCTTCTCTGCCAATCTATAGAGAAAATTGGATAGTCAAAGCCCCTCCCTTAGCAACCCGTGAAGCTGTTACCAGCTTGTCCCACCCTTCATTAAAAAACTGGAGTATGGGGCGGGGGGAGGGGGTGCGAGGAATTACACAAGGAATTATAGATTCTTGCTATAGCCTGACGCAACAGCTCCTTTTCTAGCCATCACTTCGCTAACCCATGTGTATTTCAATTCTCTGCGTGCGCACACATCTTTGAAAATATAGAGAAATGGTTTTCTGTGATGGCTCCCGGCCACTCCCTTAGCAACCTTTAACGCAGTTATGCCCCATTCCGTAAAATGTTAGGAAAGCTTAAGATGAGAAGGGCTTACCTATTGCTAGTTTGCTTTCCTCCCGAAAGGCATAGTTAGCATCCTTGCTCCAGTATAGCCTTTGTTTAGAGACAACCCCCACCCTTTTATAAACATGCTTTAATTTGGAATACATCACACAGAAATTTAGAGAAAACATTCCAGTATTTGTGCAGACCTGGGAGGAATGATATGTCCCCTTATTTTTTCTCTCCCAGAAAGATCTTATTATGATCCTTCCCTGTCTCCTGCTCCCTCCTTAAAATGGTTTACAACTCCAGTATCTGCCCACCACCAATAATTGGCAGTTATATCCTTTGAAGTCCAATAGAATTGCCACAAAGCCCATACATTTTATTCCCCATTTCCATTTTTTTAAAGTACCATTCAATTTCTTTTCTGCAAATCTGGATGGAACATAAAACCTTTGATATTTGGATGACGGCAGAAAGACCAAAAAAAAAAAAAACCCAATTCCCAAGGGATAAGCATTTCCATATAACCAAATTCATACAAATCAACACTGAGAAGACATTCAACCATCAATATGATCTTGAAGTATCTGTTTTGGGGAGGGAAAGGAAGACAATTTGGAAGAAAAATCTACTGAAAGCACAACCTGCCTGTCTTCATGTTTTTCCGAAGTCTGAACAAAGAATGTGGGAAATTAGTACTATGAAGAGAATTTCAGAATTTTAAAGCAAGTGTTTCATGTAGTGATCCGGAATTATAATAAATAGATCTCATAAAGCAGCTTTTATCAATCTCATCAATTTTAAGACATGTGGACTTCAACTCCCAAAATTCCCCAGCCAGGGACCTTGCAGTTCTGCAAATATTTCTCAAATAGCAATGACCTCCTTGTCATTGCTATTGGATGTCTATAGCCATTGCCCGCATGAAGTAAACATCACCTCCCACCATATCCATGGAATCTTTCAAAATAAATTTATCTAGTGTTAAAAATTGGGTCCATGCTTAATAAAGAAGAAAATAGAAGGGGGAAATGCTTGTGATCTCAGATTATTGGAAAGAGGGCCCAGGAAGAGAGAATGATCTGTCTGGGTAGGAATTTATGCCCTTGGTAATTTGAATAAAATCATCCCCTCCAGTCTGCGTGTCATATAGCTGAAGCTAAATGCAGGTGGCTTTACATCTATCCAGCATTGGAAAAAGTTGTCTTTCTCAGATCTGAAATGTCCTGTCCTTCTAAAGTGCGAAACTATATGCCCCTTTGAATTTGCAAATCTTCCCAATTTATTTTCCAGCAGTGCAGTCATGCTGATAAATTGCCAACTAAATGTTCCATGGCTTCAACAGAGAAGTCAGCTCTTAAAGCAGTCTAATCGAATCATTGCTCAAATAGGACACTCATTCACCTGTGCAAATTCTATTAGTTGCATTCATGTAGGTGTTTCAGCTGTGGTTTGTGGAATCAAGTCTGCACGTAATACTTAAATCAGATTAGATGGATACATACCTCAAGCTAAGTCGAAACTATAGGTACCACATTACAAACTAGCTGTATCTATATGTGAATCTAACAATTATTTACTGGAAGTTATTTTTCTAGCTGGTGTAAATGATAAGGTAACACCTGGTTTGGCATCTGCGTGTGTGAGAGAAAAGAAGGGAGAGATGAGAGGTATCACCTAGAAGAAATAATCTTTGCCCAGAAACAACATTTCCTTAATCCAGAAGCAATCAACTTTTCAGGAGGCCCAAGGGCACAGAAAGGCATTGTTATGTCACCAAAGTGAGTGGGACTAGAATTTCTAGAATGTTTTCCAGATGTGGTTCAGTTTTTGTTAATTTAGAGACAATTTCCAGTGTCCTTAGCCCATTCACTGTCTGTGCTGGTTAGTTATGTTGAAAATTATAGAACTAGAAAGAATTAGATAAGGATGGCCACCTTCATCTATGCTTGGTATCATGTTCAGAATGCAGAATAAATACAATCCCACCCCCTCTCTCCTAAGTGTGTGTGTGCATGTATGTCAATGTGTAAATCTCAGGCTTGGGTGTTTGAGGATTTTGTGCAGTATCTTACTTGTCCTAACATTGCTTTCGTGTAGACAGAGAGTTCTGATCAGAAGTTGTACTCAGCAGGTTCTGACCAGTTCTGGAGAACTAGTAGTGTAAATTTTGAGTAGTTCCAAATACCACCTCTGACTGGCCCCGCCCCATCTATTCACTACCCCCTGAGCCCCAGCTGATCGGCTGGGTCTTCTTTTGTTGCCCTGCACAGGAGAAGGGAGCTGGAAAGCAGGTCAGTGGGGTGGGGAAGGAATGGAGATTTTGCAGTATCCTTCCCCTGCAATGCCCACCAAGCCACGCCCTCATAACCAGTAGTAAAAATGTTTGAATCCCACCATTGGTTCTGATGTTTCTGTAATCTGTTAGAGCCACTCTATGAACTTAGGAATCACACTTAGGAATGCTCCCCCACTGAAACCACCTTTGTCTCTTCTTTCCACATGCTCTCTGGTTCCTCCTTCAGTCCCTGATACTTCTCCAGCTTCTCATATAAGCATCTATATATTCACAGAACATGAAAGGATCACCTGTAAAACAGATAATGTTGACCTACCCTCTGGGAGCAGTTTCAAGGCCCATGTAGATCAAAGGCTGTCAACAACTTACATTGTAAATTAACTACAATTAATAACCTGCAAAAGACCTTTAAGCCTGCACCACTGAAGATAGCAAAGCTTTCTTTTGAGGGCAATCAATTGCATTTTTGAAGTAATCAATTTCAAAAGCTGGAGCTGCTATTAAAAATGAACAATAAATTTAAGTCTGCTCTCTAATGGCACTCCTAGGCCATGCTGACCTGTCCATAATATTCCTCTTTGATTGGTTACATCAAACTGGTTATTTTCATTCTCAATCTTGTCTATTGTTAAATAATAATAAAAAATTAATTACATAACCCATACCATGTAGAAGTATATATTTGTATATAATAGTCATATGAAATGTAAAGCCTGCCTTGATTCAGGTGGACTTCTAGTGATTTATTGTCCATGCAGAGTTTTGTTTTTGCAAGATGTATATATTTTATTCTACTTTTTTAAATGCAGAAATCTGCCAATTCCAAGTATAAGCAATTCTCCCTTTTCCTGGCACTCCATATCTTAATATTTGTCAGATTCCATTCTCTTATTCCAGAGTTTTTCTCTTGTGGCTATATCTAGACAATATAAAATATTTTCTTGCCAATATGTTGAACCTACTGGAACTTTATTTTCACCATGATTCTATGATGGTAGCAGATCTCAGGCATTTCATTTAATCCAAGGTACATTTTCTCAACTCCTTTTGTCTAAGCAGTAAAACTTTAGATGAAGATAATACTGAAGAGTTACCTGTCATTATTTAGCAATTCAGCAATTGGACAAACACTAAGCTTCCAAAATTCCTGAACAACTATGAAGAAATAAACTATGTTTATTTCTTCATAGTTATTCAAATATTTAATGACCTCCCAAACTATGATTAAAGTAAGCAAAAGTAACATAACAGACCGGACCGGTGCTCATTTGCTGAATGAGTTTAAAGCCATATTAGTTGTCTTCCAATATCCTTATGAGTTAGCTAAAAGGAGAAAAAAACCTATAGGATGGGACACACTCTTGATGGAAACCCCAAACTAGCCTTTCAGATGTATATCCTGTCTCCTTTCAAATTAGCCAGTTGGGAGCAGATGTCATGGTACATCAATATTGGGATATTCCCTAAGCCAGGCATACTGATCTTCCCAAATGATGCTTTATTAAGCAATGCTATGAACTCTCAAAGCCATGTCCTCTGATTCATCAGACCCTTGCAAAAAAAACAGGACCACAGCAAAACGTTTTACTTTGTGCATCAGTCCATCATAAATACTTATCATTTTTTAAAAAAAATTGCTGATAAATTAGTATTGTTTCATGTATCAATTTTTACATGACTACAAGTAATTTTGAAAAATATCAATACAATCCTGGTTAACACCCACAGTATTTATATTTTTGTTTTTTTAAAAAGCATTCCCTATGTATAACAAAAATAGTACATCATATCATATGTCATAAACTTTAGATATAGATATATAACAGTTTTTTCCCAAAGGACCTAGTTTCAAACATTGTCTTATGCCACAATGTTTGGATTTAAGAACCCCAAAACTAAACTCTTCAAATTAATGGTGATGAATGAAATCTTTTCACTTCTTTGCCCACCCCCTATATTGGGAAGTGACTTTTACAACACCTGCATTTTATTTTTTTATTTTTTTAATTTCTCTTATAGTTATTATAATCTCCCAGCATAGCAGACTAGAACCAGCCTTATGGTTCTGTATGTACATCTCAAAGAATTTTATTTATTTATTTATTTATTCTACCTTTATTATTTTTACAAATAGCCCAATGTGGCAGATATATCCAACACACCTTTTCCTTTCTATGTTCCCCCATAACAACAATCCTGTGAGGTGAGTTGGGTTGAAAGAGAGTAACTGGCTCAATGTCACCCAGCTGGCTTTTATGGGTAAGGTGCAACTAGGATTCATGGTTTCCCACTTGGTGCTTTAACCATTAGATCAAATTGACTCTCTTATAAATCTATTTATTATATGTATATTTATTCTATCTACCTATCTTTCTATCTATCATCTATCTATCATCTAGTTATCATCTAGTTATCTAGCTATCATTTATTTATCTAAAATATATAATAAATCTCTTATAGAAGGATTGAGGGTCCAATTTTAAACTGTTATATCATCTTGTATTCTGTGCATTTATCCAATACTAACATTGTCTCTGCAAATTTATGTCCAGTTAAAAGGAGAATCATAAGGAACATTGCTAAGAAGACATACTTCAGTTGAGTCTCATGGAAAATATGCTAAAACAAAAATGGCAGATATTTCTGGCTCAAATTAATGTTGGATTTGGGTTTTTGAAAAGCTCAAGAATATGTTTGGTAAACAGATTAAAGCTACCATATTCTGCACACTTAGGTGTGATAAAGGCACATTAATGCACTGGTTTGCATCACACGCTACAGGAAATTGGCTTGGTTCATACCCTACAGGAAATAACAGCCTGTTCACACAGCATAATAAGTCAGCTTGTTGACTAAGGTACAGTATTCAATCAATGAATGGAGTCCTAAAAGCTAAACCAGTCATAGCCAAATGAATGTAGACAGTTCATCCCTCTGTTAGTTAGTACCTGGGCATCTTTCGCATTATCTCTCCAGTAGATATTTCATAGCAGAGATGCAGCTTCCAGAGTTGGCTTGTGTTTACATTTGCTCCTTCACCTGCTTACAGTAACAGCTCTCAAAAGGATTAATGGTAAAATGAGGGTTAAGACACTTTTCACAAATTAATTTGCTTTCTGGGATTAGATTATTCAGTAAACAATAATAAGTTTGGTTTATTGTCAAAGCTAGATAATTGTAATTTACTCAGTAAAAAGTATTTTAAAAGCCACAATTAAGCACAATCATGTTATGCCACAACATTGCAATATATGCAAGCTGCTTACTTGAAATTTATGGGCCTCCTATTGGTTGTATTTGGATATTATCAAACATGCTCTTTCTTTCCAGGCTATAAAATGCTAGCTAACCTTCTAGGCTAGAAAATGTAAAAAACACAATATTGGCAAAGAGGACAATTCATTAATATAAAACAGGATCTTAGGATAGAAATAATTCAGGAGCAAGAACATTCTAGCTAGAGGTGCGTACAACAACTATGAGGACAACGAGGATATTTTGAGCAAAGGTACATTTTAGTATGGAACAAAGTAGCCATCATGAAAATATCACACAATGTGCATGCATTGGCACAAATGCGTATTTTTGATATATTATTACATACCGTGTTTCTCATATAATAAGGCCGGGTTTTATTTTATTTTTTGAGCCCCGAAAAAATAGTTAGGCCGTCTTTTTGCGGGTGACTTAATTTCCCCCCCCCCTTGCATCTTCGGGTGGGCGGGCCGCAATGGCTTGGATGTTGATCTCAGCGTTGGTGGGCACTTTGTATCAGGGTCAATGCAGGCAGCACCATATCCGGGTGTGCAACAAAAGTACTTCCTAACAGCAAGCCCCACCACCATTCCCCGCATTTCGCATGTTTTAATATAGGCCTTAATTTGGGGGGAGGGGCTTAATTTCATTTCATGCCTATAAAACATGCTGGGACTTCCTATTGGGGGAGGCCATATTGTTGGACAAACAGGGTATTATTACTTGGAAAATATATTCTTCCTATAAAAGAAAGTGTGCGTGTGTGTCTTCAAGGATACCACTGCATCCAGAATTGTCTCCCCAAAACTAAGGCATATAGGCCACTTTACATTGGATTGCCAAACAAAAAGAGACCATAGGTCAGAAGCAGTTCAGAAGGCTCTGCATGCTATTAGTAGATACTGTCATATATTGGAAATGTGACAAGGATAGATTAGAGGCTGGGGATTGGAAAAGTTGTCTTAGAGGACTGAATTCCATATGTTAGTTTGAACTTGTCGTCCCTATCTCATGTACTGTGGATCCCTAAAATACAGACTATTGCTTGATTAAACTTTGGTAAGAATCCATGTCTGTCTGCAGCAGTACAACAGGGCAACTATTATGAAGTACTATATAGATCATAAAGCAGATGGGGCCTCTTTATCTGAATGGAGACCAAAGAATGCAGCTTTGTGTCTCCAAGCTTACAAGGCTGTGAACCTCTCCAGGAAACAAGTGGATGGAGTCAGGGAATGATGGGAGAAGAAGGGGGTTGGTGATAGAAACTTAGCTGCTTATTTAGATGCTATGGGAAGTTAAAAAGTAGAGATCTGAAGCAGCCAACCATGTTTTTCAGGGCTGGGGGCGGGAGATTGTACTTTGGGGAACAAGGGTGGGTGTTGGAAAAAAAAGGCATTATTGTGTTAGTGAGGAAAGAAGGCACAAGGGAGGCTGGAATTCAGAACAGGCTAGAAAGCTACAATTATTCACTGATGTTTGTTAGAAAGGCACAATGAAGGTAAAGCGATCTTAGCAGCAGCAGCACTTGATTTGCCTGCCAAAGAAATTGCACTACGGTATATTGTTAGCTCCTGCCTCACCACTGCCACTTTCCTAGGACACAATTGGGGTGATGAGTTGTAACATCCACTAAGAATGTGTTAAATTTACATTTATTGACAAAGAAATAAAGGGAGACTAGTATAGATCTATACTGGCTAAAGATGACATCAACTTTTGTTCACACACCCAAGAAGACTGGCAATCCAGAATTAACTATAGCAAAAGCTCTCCGGACTTTTCAAACTCAAAGTAGGAATCCAACTGTATTGACTGCTTTCATGTTATGTTGGGTTGCAGAAGTGAAAATTGTACCCAGGATACTAATACAATGGCTGGGTAGAAATAAAACTAATGGCAAAGCTCAACAACACGGCTGATCAGGGAAGAGGATTGGCTCTCAGTTACAGAAAATAAATCTAATGACTCTTGTTCCTAAGAGTGTTAGGGATGGAATCCCGCTGAGGAATATTCCCGTTTTAAAACAGAGGCAAGCATTAAATTTGATCTCCAAATAACATTAACAGCATGGCTTGATAAAAACCAACTATGGCTCGATTGATTAAATACAGATGTAAGAAAAGCAACAGCAAAGCAAATACCCTGCTCTGGTTGTAAATTTCCCAAAGGCAAGTTGCAAGGCGGATGCACAATTTAGATGGGCTACTGAATGCAGCATGGTTTACATTTCAGTGTGTTGGGCAGATCATGTCACAGAATACACCGAATTAATACAACTGCTGAATTCCTATTTCCCTGGATGCATATTTATGATGATAGATCCGGGAACAAAGAATTTCTTTGAATGTTCTTCCCACCAGGCTGCGTTTTGCAAGCCTGGAGTGACTTTAGCTACCTCATGATCTCTCTGGTTGCCTAAAATCCCCCAAAAGCAGGATTGAGAGAAGATTTGAACCCTTCTCTTTCTGCTGAGTAATAGGAGAAAACAATAAACTGCTAAGTAGTGGTTTCTTCCTCAACTCACACTTTCAAGATAATTTCCTGCTTCTGCCTGTATATTCCTAGATTACCTTGGCTATTCTAATAAAAGACTCAGGAACTAGAAGCTGGAAAACTCTATAGGCAAGTTTCTTCACTGGCACTGAGCTATATACTGTTTTCACTTAGAAAAAAATAATTACTCCATGTCTTAGCCCAAGAAATAATAAGAGTTGCAAAGGCAAAAGAGACGTTCCCTTGATTGGATTTGTCTGCATCATACACTGCCTGTTAATAGTGTTTTAAATGAAGCACTCACAAATATATATATTTCCCTGTTGGGATAGCCTGGTGTACTTCACGTATAACTGATGATGATCCCCAGAATTCATAAGAAATGTCTGGGAGCAACAACATTGTTATTTTCCTGTCTTGCAGCCTGCATAATACAATGTTATCTGGACGATCTCGTCCCTCTATCCACAGACTGATGACAGCTATTTGTGCTTTCCATATTTTTGTTTATAATGCACATTAAGGTTAGAAATTGGTGGATTTCCCCATGTTTGTTTCCTTCCCTTTCAACCCAGGAAAAAAAAATCCCACATCCATTTTCTTTAAAGTGAGCTGGAAGGAGTGAGCCAGGGGTAAGTTTTGACAGATGGCCAGGCCAATGTGCTATTAAAATTTAGTCCTTGTAGCAACATTTTACATAGTGAGTTCAAAGAGAATCTATTTGCTGACAGGAGAGTCTTTTTTTCTACATGCGTTTAGTGGTATTCCAGTAGATTGAGAATTAGCTCAGAGAGCAATAAAAAGAGAGCTTTTCATTCCAGTGAAATGTCTCTTGAAGTTAGTGCTCAGGGACAGGAGGGAATGGACTATGTTTAAACTAGCCTAATCGTAGAGGTCATCGAACTGTGACATTAACCAAATGGTTTTGATGAAGCACCTTATACCCAAGGCAATTGGGGTTTTTCTCTCCCTCCCTAGGGGAAAGCTATAATTTAACACCCAAACAACTAACAGTGTCTTTGTAGAAGAAAAAGAGACAGTGAGAACAATCAACCAATGGAACAGCTTGCCCTCGGAAGTTGTGGGAGCACCATCACTTGAGACTTTCAAGAAGAGATTGGACTGCCATTTGTCAGAAATGGTGTAGGGTCTCCCGCTTTGGTGGGGGGTTGGACTAGATGACCTACAAGGTCCCTTCCAACTCTGATTATCTGTTATTTGTCTGTTAGAGCCTGGGCACAGAGTCAAGAGAGGAATTAGCCTGGAACCCTTATGTTCCCACAAGCCATCCAAACTCCCTTGAATTCCGCTAACTAATATCTAGTACCAATTTAGTGCTGACCATTAAGACTAGATTCTTGTGCATAGCCATTAGCAATAAATCAGCTTAACTTGGAACTAAAGTGTATCTTAGGGACAGACTGATGAAGAGGTAAGGCAACATCATGAAAACATGGCACAAAAAGAGAGGTTGCTGGGACATTTTCATTCCCTGGCTAGTTGCAAAGGCTCAATGATCCATAGGCTCATTTCATTAATTCAAATATGCATGGCAGAAGATAATAAAAATAATTCATTCTCATTAATTCAACCAACCATAGTTTAACACAATGTTCAAACCCAGCCAGAGAGAGGATTAGCTATGATCACTTAGTGTTTTCATTTTGTAAATGCAACGACAATCAGAGAACAAAATAACACTATAGTTTGGAATTGGACAGGACTATTTCCTCAAGGAGAAAGACTAAGAAGTGTTTTAAAATCATTCCCTACTGATTCTTTCCTACTGATGGAGAGGTTCTCTGTGCTGTTGAATGACTAGCAGCTGGTTTGACAGGTCAAACACAGAGTAAATAGAGATCAACTATGATAGCTTTAATCTGTCTTTCTTTGAGTTTTTAACCTGTCAGTCTTTTTAAAGGTTAAAATTCAGTTCAGAGACAAATGGAGGAGCTTTACTCTTATTCCTGCTACCTGGATAATTTGGTTTGCTTGAAGACAATGCAAACTTTTTCAGATAAAAAAAAATTAAAGGAAAGTTTTCTTGTCCTCTAGAGTTTCTTTCATCAGTTACATACCACTTAGATTTTCAAAACATAGAGATCCAATATAAAAAGAGAATCCTTTATTTGATTCAGTTCAATTGATTAATCAGCCAAAATACTTACCAAGAATTATAAAAAATATACAAATTAGGAAGGAGTTTGGTTGTGAACATGCATAAAAAAGAGGGGAAGTAGCAATTGATTTATGACTCTACAGGCACTTTGGGCTGCAAAGTGGGCTAAAAACAAAGCTAATAAATTGTTCGGACTTTTTTGTGCTGAATCAATCTTGACTCCTGCAGTTTTCTTGGCAAGATTTCAGGTTTGCCATTGACTACTTTCTAGAGCTGACAGAGAGAGACTGGCCTAACATCACCCAGCTTTCTTCTTGTCTAAAGTGGGATTAGACCTCGTAATCTGATTTCTAGTCTTAATCACTACATCAAACTGGGTCTCACATTTAACAAAGCTCCTTTCAATGAAATACTTTTAGGATAGTTTGAATCAAGCTCTATTTGTGATGAGTCTAAACTTGACAATAAGGAATATTGACTAATTCACTGTTAAAAAAATATGCGGGGCGCCTTACTGAATCGATTTGTACTACAAGATGTCACAGGCAGAGAAAAGGTGTGTTGCAGAGAAAATGGCTGTAGAAAAAAATAGATGTGATTGATTTAAAAAGCAATGTATTAGCCTCCCATATGATGTGGGAAGAAAGAAATAATAAATGCAGTATTCCCAGAGACAGAAAATAATAGTATTTAGATCATATAAAAAACAACCACAGTCAGAAATGTATATGAATCAACATACACATACACACACAGTATATTGAACCCTATTTTGAAATACAGATTTTCGGTCAAATGATCAACCAAATAACCTATGTTTTATATTTTTAATCTGTAAATAAAGCACTCAGAATATTGTACAATGGATAGTGGCAAAATTTAGAATGGGACAAATGTAGCAATAAATGGGGAAAAAAATCTGGGTTTTTGTGTGTGTGTGTGTGTGTGTGTGTGTGTGTGTGCACCCAACAAAACCCTAGTTAGGAAAGAAAGTGTTTCCTCTCCTTCTCTTCTATTTCTGCTAGAAGCCGACAACAAAAATATAGATTACTAGATTGTCATTGGTGTGTAAAATATAGTCTTTTTGTTCCATTAGTGATACAACTGAAGCAAAAGCAAGGATCACAAAAATTAAATATTTCTCCACATGCAACTTGCTTCCTTAATCTCCTCTCCAATATTCCAGGTTGTTTTCAACTTTCTCATTAGGGCTAACTTTCAGGCCTAAAAGCTAACTCTAATCTTAGAATCTAAATATTTTTCTCAGCCTCCCACCTCTGGCCTCTCAAAACCAAAAGGTAGATTTATTACTTATCCCGTTGAAATGAATTATCAATATTCCACAACTATTGTACCCTTTAAAGAATGCAAGCAATGGTGGGATTCAACTTTTTTTACTACTGGTTCTGTGGGCATGGCTTGTCAGCATGGCAGGGGAAGGATACTGTAAAATCTCCAGTCAGAGGTGGTAATTGCCGGTTTTCCAAACTACCCAAAATTTCTGCTACTGATTCTCCAGAACTGGTCAGAACCTGCTGAATACCACCTCTGTATGCAAGGGATTGTTTTACCATAATAGAATATTGACAACCAACACCTACTGTATTTTAAAATTCAGATTGGGGAAATGTTAGAGGTGGACATTCTGATCCACCCAGCTGATCTTCCCTGGTAATAAAGAAATTCATATGGAAATATTTTGTTTTCTTTAAAAACATGGACATTAATTTATGTGCATATTATACTAACAGTGTAATATGGTGATGGCAAGTCAACCGAAACCTCTGCAGTATTAAAACTTGGACACAAGATGGCATAATAATACAACAGTAATCTATTCCGTTTAGCCTTAGGTTTCTTAACTGTTGTAGAAAGCATCACTTCACTGATATTTTATACAGACCTTCTGTAATGTGAAGAAAAATTGTTCTATGTTTAAAGAGTGACCGAATATCTCCCACATTTTCTCCAGCTTATTTACACTCAGGATTTTTAAAAATTGAAGTCCAAAGTTAATGGAATTAGTTAAAGCTATTCAATCAGAAGAAAATCAATCTGCATAGACTGTCACATAACTGAATAATGTGCTCGGTTTATATAAAAACATTGTAGAAATTCTGTTTGTGTTTCTTTGGCTCCTCATACCAGGTTTGCCAAGTGGAGGAATCCTTTGTCCCCACCTCACTAGCTCAACTAGTTTTTCCAAATGATAGGATTTAATTTGATCTTTAATTTTTTTTAAAAAAGATGACAGATATAAAGCAGGCGTACAGTGTTACTTGGTTTCTTTGTTAGCACGACCAATTCTAGTTGGGCCAGTTTATTTGTTTGTTTTTGTTAAATTTCTATGCAGCCCATCTTGCCAACTCAAGGTGGTTTACGATCATTCAGTAAAATTCCATATGAAACATGAAAAAATAAAGACCATAAATTTAAAATTCAATTAAAATTTAATTGACCAAGATGGAGAGAAAGGGGGCAAAAGGTCTGTCTAATCCATTAATTACTTTCAAGGGGCTCCAGACCAGTTAGCAGAGCCAGGTGTTCAAGCCATTCAGGTGAGCGCCAAAAGAGTAGATGCAGATGTCACCTCAAGAAGCACAATGTTCTATAGGATGTACACCAGTGGTAGGATTCAATTTTTTTTTACTACGGGTTCTGTGGGTGTTAAGTTTGAGCAATGAGAGGCTGAACCAGAGCATGAGTGCAACAGTACTTTATTTACAAATAAAGGGCTGACCGTGCTTGCCAAGCCTGGAACTGGCTCGCAGCAATCAGCAGCCAGTTGGACCCCGCAGCCTGCTTTTATAGCTGGCTGCTGGGGAGAACTGACCAATGGGAATGGGGGAATAACGCCCACACAAGTGAGTGGACCTGAGTGAGAACTCCTTGAGTCCTCAGGACATAACACCCCTTCCCCCAGATGCGAACACGCATAGTCCTTGAGGTAGATGGGGGTTTGTGTTGGCGCCCGGAGCGGCGCAACCGGGAACATTGTCTGACTGTTCGGTATCAGTCTGTGACGGTTGAGCTGGCATAGTGTCGCCAACACTCTCTCTGGACTGGGCATCCTCGAAACCACCGGTTGGTTTCTGGAGTCAAACTCTCGTGGGTTGGATCCGGTTGATCAACTCTCTGGGCGCTGTTGTCCGGTTTGGGCTGACCGAACGACCGCTGGCGCAGACTGGTCACTGGGTGCGATGTGGTTGGGTGGCGGATGGGACGGTTCCCTTCGACTGGAGACTCTGGATTCTTGTTTGCGAGGTTGCTGAGGCGCCTTCTGAGTTGGTCTATGTGTCTCCTCCAGACGCGACCATCCTCCAGCCTGACTCTATATGATCTCGGCCCGGTGACGGCGATGACTTCACCCGGAATCCAAAGTGGGTCCCCAGCGAAATTCCTTGCGAATATCGGCTCCTGTAACATAAAATGTCTAACCCCGAAGTGGAAGCGAGGGGAGAGTCAGGGCAGTATTGTGGGTGCAGTCTATCTAATACAGTCCTCAGGCGCCGGCCCATCAGAAGTTCCGCTGGGGACTTATTGGTGACTGCACAGGGGTTGAGTGCTGGCTCATCAGGAACCGTGAGAGTTTGTGGTGCCAGTCATCTCTGCCAAACCTAGCGAGGGCCTCTTTGGTGGTCCTGACGGCCCTTTCAGCCAACCCATTACTCGCAGGGTGGAATGGGGCTGTTAAAATGTGGCGAATGCCTAGGTTGGCTGCAAAACGGCTGAATTCTACTGATGCGAACTGTGGGCCATTATCGGAGACCAAGGAGTCGGGTAGTCCATGGGTAACGAACAGGCTGTAACACGTTGGTGATTGCTAGTGTGGTGGTCGTGGATAGCTGCGCCACGCTCTATCCACTTGGAATAAGCGCCCACGACCACTAGGAACATCTTTCCATGCACGGGCCGGCCAGATCGATATGGATTCTAGACCAGGGCGCTGGCGCTCTCCCATCTGGTAGGGGTGGCGATGGGGGAGCAGGACGGGATTCCTGGCAAATGCTGCAGGAACTTACCCAATTAACAATGTCCTCGCTCAGACCCGCCACCACACGTAGCTGCGTGCCAACGCCTTCATTCTCACAATGCCGGGTGTCCTCGTGCAACGCCCAGGACTCGGGTACGCAGCGAGGTCGGAATGATCACCGAGTGCCCCACAGTAGACAACCCTGCAAACTGGACAGCTCCTGCATGCGAGTCTTAAAGGGTGCGAATTTGTTATCAACATTGCCTCCCGGCCACCCCCTCCTCACCCAGTCGAGCACCTGGGCGAGCGCTTGGTCTGCCTTGGTTTTGGCGGCGATGTCAAGGGCGGTGATGGGCAGGTCCAACTGGGTGATTTCAAAAATGGCATTGACAGGAGCTGGGTCTTCAGCCGGAGCGGGTAAGGGGCAGCGACTGAGTGCGCCAGCGTGATAGAGTTTTGCCCGGCGGTGGATAAGTTTGTATGAGTAGGCCGCTAGGAAAAGCGCCCACCTTGTCATCCGAGGGGAGAGGACTTGAGGTGTCTGTTTGTCGCCGGCCAGTAGGCCCAGGAGGGGCTTATGGTCGGTGACCAGTTCAAGAAGTGGCCAAAAGGAATTCGTGAAACTTTTTCACGGCTGCAACAGCTGCTAGGGCTTCCTTGTCTATTTGGCTGTATTTCGCTCCGTGGCCGAGAGCGTCCTGGAGAAAAAGGCGATGGGGGCCTCGGGCGCCATTGGCGAGTCGGTGACTAAGGACCGCCCAATTCCAAAAGGGGATGCGTCTGCTGCCAGTACTAAAGGAAGGTTGGGGTCGAATTGGATGAGCACTGCCTCTGACGTAAGTAGTGATTTGACGGCGTTAAACGCCTGGTCTTCTTTGTGCCCCCAGTGCCACGGTGACTTTTGTCTAGTAATCTGTGTAGGGGTTCGGCTACTGAGGCTTTATGGGGCAAAAAGGATGCATAAAAGTTTAGGAGTCCCAAGAAAGCTTGTAGCTCCGTTTTGGAGGTCGGTGTGGGAGCTTCGTGGATCGCCTGACCTTGGACTCCAGGGGGTGAATGCCAGAGGCGTCAATTTTATAACCCAGAAAGTCCACCTGTCTAGTGGCAATGGCGCATTTTTCTTTTTTTTAACTTGAGGCCATGCTGTCTGAACCTCTCTAACACTGCTCGCACTCTCTGGAAGAGTTGGGGTCTGTCCCTGGCCGAGACCAAGATGTCGTCGAAGTAGGGTACTACACCAGGGAGGCCCTGTAAAATCCGGCTCCATGAGGGATTGAAAATACCCGGGCAACACTTACGCCAAATTGGAGACGCTTGCATCGGAAGGCACCCTGTGAGTGACGATGGTCTGAAGTTCCGCTGTTTGGTTATCAACAGGGAACTGTTGATATGCTTGAGACATGTCCAATTTAGCAAAAATACTGCCCGGTTCGAATGTGTGCAATAAGTGCTGAATGACGGCACGGGATAGGCGCTAACTTGTAAATATTTATTGATTGTTGTCTTGTAGTCCGAGCAAATTCTCAGGCTACCATCTTTTTGAGGGGTGTGACAATGGGCGTGCCTCCCACTTGGCGAAATCTGTTGGCTCAATGACCCCTTGTTTTAGTAGTTTATCCAATTCAGCCTAGTTTTGGTCTAATAGCAAATGGAACTCTACGTGGTTTTAATCTGATTGGGACTGCCTGGGGGTCAACGGTGAACGAGATGGGGTTCCATTATAACACCCCAGCTCCTCGCTGAACACATCTGCGTAGTCAGCGAATAAGGAGTCAGTGTCTGAGGTTGAGACAGCATGGACTCCTGTTAACCCTAGGCCGAGGTGGGGAAACCAATCGAGCCCCAATAAGGTGGGTAGATTGCCGTTAACTACCACTAGAGGTAGGTGGCCTTTAAAAGCTCTAAAACTGACAAAGAACTTGCCTCTGCCGATCACGGAATGGCCTTCCCCTGGTAGTCCTTCAGACCGAACTGGCATCTCTGAAGCCGGGTAGTAGATAGGCTGGGGTGGAGTCTCTTGAGGGTGTTCCACGAGATTATTGAGAGCGCTGACCCTGTGTCAACCTCCATGTGGCACGGTTTACCTTCTAGGGAAACGGAGAGAGAAATTTTACTAACAGAGTGGCAAGTACGCCTGGCAAGGCGGTGCGTGCGACAGTTTAATACTTGCCTCTGTGGTCCCGAGTGCGAGGACGGGGTCTTTGTGCAGCGCTTTGGGGGCTTGGCAGACTCTCGCAATGTGCCCTCTTATGGCAGTTGTTGCAAACGGCTCCTTTAAACTTGCAGGTGGCCCTTTGATGTGATCCCCACAGGCTAGGCACAGGGTGATGTGCTTGGGTGGACCGTGTATTCTTGTTTGGCCCCTACCTGCACCGTCTGTCATTGGTGAGGCGATGGACATCGCTCATCGTTGTAGGCCTTCCTCCGCTTCCACCTCTTCGGAATGGACTGGGAACGCTGCCAGCTTGGCGCTTGGGCCCTGAATTTCGGTGGCTGAGTTCGTAGCTAGCTCGGCTGCTAGGGCCTCCTGTCGCATGCGCGAGGTTGAGGTCTTTTTAGCTAGCAGTCGCCCTGTAGGTTGAGATCCTTGACCCCACAAACCAATTGATCGAGGAGCATGTCCTCCAGGTATGTTCCAAACCCGCAGTGCAGGGCTGCTGTTCTGAGGGCGGCCATATATTGGTTGATGGTCTCCTTACTTGATTGCTTCCTCATTCGAACGTGAACCTCCTGGCGATTTGTGAAGGCCTGGGAGCGTAGTGGTTTGTGAGGATCTCAAGCAACTCGACCACGGAACGCTTTTTAATTCTCTCGGCGCCACGAGTGCTGCAGCGGTATCGTAAACGGTGGCTCCGCAGTAGATTAGGAAATAGGATTTTTTCCGATGCTCTCCCGCATCCGACAGGCCGACCGCATCGATGTAATGATTGAAACGGTTCTTATACGATTCCCACTTCTCTTCGTCTGGTTTAAACGCCGGAATACTGGATTGGAACTCATGGTGCTGGAACGGCTGGGCTACCTGGAGAAATCTCTCTGGGACTACGAACGCCGTGAGTTACTAGTGATATCAGCTCTGGAGAGGTTTTTGCTACCCTCTCTCTCTCTCTCTGGGTTACCACGTTGGCTGCTAGCCGTTGGAGGTGTCTTGATTCACGCCAAAAAGTGGGCGTTAGTGACTCTCTACAGCGCTGTGCTGTGATTCCTACTGGCTCGAAATTCAAATGACACCCGCTTGAATTTCGCGCCAAATGCAGAGCGGCTGCGGCTCGCAGCGCTTCACTTTCCCCGTAGCGAGGCTAACAAGCGGCTACAGACGCTCTAACTATTTGACTCAGACCGCTTTCTGGCTGCGGATCTGCGTTTGCTCTTTTGATCGCTGTTTCGCTAGCTGACCGCTCTCTGGCTGCGGATCAGCGTTTCTTGTTGCCAGCCGATCGCTCTCTGGGCTGTAGATCGGTGGCTAGTGACTCAGCGGTTGCAAGGTGCTTCTGGTAGCCATCCCACCCTCGTCGCCAGTGTTAAGTTTGAGCAATGAGAGGCTGAACCAGAGCATGAGTGCAACAGTACTTTATTTACAAATAAAGGGCTGACCGTGCTTGCCAAGCCTGGAACTGGCTCGCAGCAATCAGCAGCCAGTTGGACCCCGCAGCCTGCTTTTATAGCTGGCTGCTGGGGAGAACTGACCAATGGGAATGGGGGAATAACGCCCACACAAGTGAGTGGACCTGAGTGAGAACTCCTTGAGTCCTCAGGACATAACACCGGGCATGGCTTGGTGGGCATGGCTTGGTGGGCATGGCAGGGGAAGGATACCGTAAAATCTCCATTCCCACCCTACTGCTGGGGGAAGGTTTCTGCAAAATCCCATTCCTTCCCTACCCCACTAACCTGCTTTCCAGCTCTGTTCTCCTGTGCAGGGCAACAAAAGAAGACCCAGCCGATCAGCTGGGACTCGGGAGGGAGAGAACAGACAGGGGCACGGCCAGTCAGAAGTGGTATTTGCCAGTTCTCCGAACTACTCAAAATTTCTGCTACTGGTTCTCCAGAACTGGTCAGAACCTGCTGAATACCACCTCTGATGTACACCATGGGAGAAAAGGCTCTTTTCCTGTATCTGCCAGCTGGAATTCCTTGACTGACAAGGTCCCACAGCAAACCCCTTTTGTCAGTGTGGGTGGGGCAAACTAATCCCATTGGGATGAAATGTTTCCTCATATAATCTGGACCCATGCCATGGAAGGCTTTAAATATGACAGTCAGCACCTTGAATTCATCCAGTAACAAACTGGCAACCAGGGCAGCTCACAGAACAGTGGTGTAACATGGACGCCCCCGGGTCCCCCAAGAACTGCCTTCATTCAATACGTATGAAAGTTGCCAGAAAGTAATTCCTCATGTAGAGTGTGTTACAATAGTCCAACCATGAGACTACCAGGGCTTGAGTGAGTGTATGCAGGGACTCCCAATCCAGGAAAGGCCACAACTGGCACACAACACGAAGTTGCTCAGAGATTCTCCCAGCCACCATCTGCCTCCTGCTCATCAAACAAGAGTCACAAGGCCAGGAAAACTCCCAGGTTGCACACTGGCTCTGTCTGATGTAGTGCAACCTGATCCAGAACGAAAGATGATAGCACCATGCACTCAAAGCCACTTGGGTCTTACCAGGGTTCAGTATGTTGTCTCCCATTCAGTCCCCACAAGGGGGCAATTAAAGCATCACTTGGTTCACCCAGAACCAAAATGTAAATTTACGTATGATCAGGGTATTGATGGTCCCTCATCCCTTGGTGGCTTCATGTAGATGTTAAAAAGGAGCGCAGAAATTACTGAGCACTGCAACATGCCACAAAAGAGCAGCTGTGGACTGGATCTCTCACTTCCTACTGACACTGATTGCAACAGATCTTGGAGAAAAGAGGCAAACCAACTCAAAAAGTGTGCTACCCAGTTGCAAGGTGAAGAAATTTAACAGAAAACAAATAAGGGGAGGATTATAGATAGGTTGTTTAAATCATACAATGCTATCTTGGCAGGAAAACTAAGCTTGTGATCAGAACACTAGAAGAATAAATAATTCAGCAAGATTCACTTTTTGAAGCTGCTTCCTTTATTCTTAGTCCTTGGATTTCAAAAAAAAGTTATCTTCCTTCAAATAATGTTCTTTTTGGATGGGCATCTCTATTGAAAAAAAAAGAGCAATAAATAGACTGCAGTTTTCTATAATCTGCGATAGAAAACACTTGCCAAAATTGTATATATGCATCTCAGCATTAGGTTTTATGTTGTATATAGTGTGTACAAGTTTTACTTTGCTCTACAGCAATATAATTGCATATTATTTTCCAGAAAAACCTGGAAAATTATTGAAGAGCCAAATATCAGAGGGAAAACAGAGAAAAAGTTATCCACAATAGATTTATCTCCCTTCAGTAGATAAAAGGACCTTGCGCCTGTTTACATTTCCAGCAATTAGGGTTTAAGTTAGGATACATTTTTGCAAGTCTTGTTGGGGATAAATGCCAATGGTAAAACATCTTGTATTGGTTTTCTTTATACGCGACAGATTTTGTTAAAGTATAGTTTTTGTTCCACATTTTTTCCCAGTCTTCTAACTCAATATTGTATCCAAAATTTTTGGTTTTACTACTGCCTTCTCCATTGCTTGTCAGATGTCTGCTGTGAAGTGCACAAATGGTAATCATGACATGGGGAATTATAACCATCATAAATACCTGCCAGTTGCAAAGTGGTAAATGTTGATCACATGACTATAGAGATGGTGAACCATCGTAAACATGAGGATTGGTCAAAGTTACATTCTCAGTACCATTATAACTTTGAACCGTTGCTAACCTGGGCAGGCATTAAGCAAGATTTATCTGTACATTCCAAAGGTATATGCCTCTGGAAACACTGGGATGCATGAATGTTCTCAGTGCCTGGAATCTAAAAGAATTTCTTAGTTGTCAAAGCAAGCTTGTAGAAATGTTTCCAGGTGTCCAAAAACCTTCCTTTCAAAGTGGAAAGGCAGACATATTTGAGGAAATATGGCATACAACCATTACCTGGTTACATCACTACCATCAGGACATGAAGAGATGAAAGCACATGATAGTTGGGTAGGTTTGTATTCTATGTGCTTTACCGGAAATTTGACAGATACCTACACCAATTACAGTATGTCAGAAATGCCTTCAAAATAGGAAGTAGGAAACCTGAGGCTATGTTAGATGCAGATCTCACCGGTGTGGAGGCACAGATAATGATAGGGAATGCTGGGAACTGTAGTCCAGCAATGTCTATTGCACCCAATATATCAGGCTGTCAGGTATTGAGTTGCCAGAAAACTATTCTGCAAAAACAAGACAGAACACATACGGGATAATTTAAGTATTTTATTTCAAAATCCACTCCCCCACCAACCCTGTGAAACAGACACCCATAGGCCAAAAGGAACAAAAAAAAAATCAACCCACAATAGAATGAGATACAAACAAGGGCAAAATTCCATCCCATGGTTGACAAAATTTACCCCAAAAGGAGGGGGGAAATTGAGGCAAAATAGTTCAATACATCCATTTTCCAGACAGGACTCTGCAGCAGTTACAATGCTTCCAAATAAGGAACAAAATGTGCCTATTGATACAATATATACAGACAAGATCTATCAGAACCCAGTCCTTCCCCTTTCTTAAACATGTTTTAGAACACACCAAAGTGCATTTATTTTTATAAAGCATCTTTTTTCTTTTCCCCAAACCTAAGTTTTCTAAATTGTCTTGCAAGTCTGGATTCCATTTGTTATGCAATTCTGAAAATAAATTACAGCAATATTTTAATAAATTAAACACATGCATACAAAAAAGGCAAATTGGATCAAAACAGAATCAGGAAACATCGTACAATGCAGTGAAATTGTACTTTGTGAAATGAACTTTGTTGGGTGTCATAAGCAAGATTTTGAGTCACACTGAACTTGAGTGCATATATGGTCAGCTTTTTGTGTGTTGTGGCTGAGGCATACATATTAAATTTTGTGTTTTAAATCAGTTCACAGATTTGTGTTGGCAGTTTTATGAGCACTTTTATTTTAGGTCATAGAAAACTGTAACGATTGGTCCCTGTAATTGACATTATTACATGACCTGTTTTTGAATGAATGTCATACAACCTTATTAACTATAATGCACTCTAATATCCATAGATCCCAGAGACTATTTGTAAAATGTTTATTGTCTCCAAATAAAATGAATGACATAGAACTTATATCAGTGAATCTGCAACATCTATACTCCATTTATTTATTAGATCAGCCCCCTCTAAGTTGGGGCCTCCTAGGAGATTACTATCATCCCCAAATGGAATAATTTGGAATGGAATGAACTCAAGCTGATCTAATCAGGAAAGGCTGATTTAGGTCCTAAATCACTTCCAAATGGAATTAGTTAATCAATAGTTACCAGCCAAGAGCACTGATAAACCTGGGTCTTTGTGTATTCCAACTATTATATAAGTATTTAATAAACTATAAGAATGGAGTAAATTCATTGCAGATGTGAAGCTAAATAAAGCAGTTTCAGTTTGAAATCTGCAAAAAAAATAAAATCATGTATCTTGTAATTTAACTCCCAGAAGTAGGTCCTTACTTCATTTTAGTAAGGAGAGAAAATTATTTCATTGGCCAGAAACATAATATGAAGGGCAGTTGGTATCTGGGGTTTATAAATAGGGATCACCCCTAGTACTAAGCCATAATGTGGATTCTTTCCATTTCAGCTTAGCATCTTAGGGAGAAAAGAGCCAAGAATATATTTGTCAACCCTGGTTTATGGCTTGATATAATGCACAAATGGAGCCAGCTTGCTCATTGAAATATATACAGTATGTTTCGGACTATAAGACACTCCAAATTATAAGATGCACCAAGCTTTAGGAGAGGAAAACGAGAAAAAAAAATCTCCCCTGCCTCCCAGCAATTTGCCTCCTTGCAGCAAACAGCCTGGTCAGCTTCAACACAGCCTGATTGAGCACAAGCAGCTGATTGCCAGTTGGATCGGCCTCCCGATGATCAGTTGTTTCAGGCTGCAGGGATCGCCATCGCCTATTGCCGCCTCCGTGTACCCCATTTTTGGCCTCCTCATCCCATTTTCAGCCTCTGCATCCCTCATTTTCAGCCTCTGCACGCTCAAGCCAAAAATGGGGCACACGGAGGCATAAAATGGGATGCGAAGGTAGAAAATGCCACACGTGGAGGCAGCAATAGATGATCTCTGCAGCCTGAAACAACTGATCATCTGGAGGCTGATTCAACTGACAATCAGCTGTTTGTGGTCAATCAAACTGTGCTGAAGCTGACCTTGCTGTTTGCTGCAAGAAGGCAGAGGCTAAAGAGTGGGCGGGGCTTCGGCAACATTCGTTGTATAAGATGCACAGACATTTCCATCCAGTTTTTTTGGGGGGAAGTGCGTCTTCTACACCGAAAAATATGTTAGTTAAACGGAAACATGGCTTAGTGCAATGTATGAACCAGTGTACTGTTCAGCAGGTCATTCACCATTCCCATCCAGGAAACAAAACAGAAAAAGATCTAACAAGGTTATTTTAAAGGGACAAAAATCAATAAGCACTTTTGAAGAACAAAAATATTTCAAGCTCGGTATTTAACTATTGCATTGTGCATTCTTATTCATACAAAAGACTATCTCTCACCCAGGGCAAACAGTGTTACAATTTATTTTCACTCTGCATGATGTAGAGATCCATGAACCCCTTTTTAAAAATTCCTTTGGTAATATAAAATTTAAAGAATGAAGGCAACTTGAATTAATTTATTTTTATCATTTTTCAGGGAAGGAATATTATTTGTGCCACAATTTGAAAAAGAAGGAGAAAAAAAGGAAAGGGAAGGAAAGGAAATAATCCGTTGAGATCCCACTTCAAAATAATATATTTAAGAAAAAAGTATCCATAAAACTAGGTACAATTTCAAATGTCGCCAATTCATTCTTGGTTGGTAGTCCCTCCATCATCTTTTGTATGACCATTGTACTGATGTAGTATCACGTGTTACATCAGAAAATGCCCAAGCAAAGGTTCAAAGGCAGATAACCCAAAAGACTAACAGTGCAGGATTTAATTCTCTTGGTGTTAACATTCACCCAGTCATTCACACCTTTCAAACAGAATGAGATTTAAATAGGTTCCATAGGGGAGGTATTTAAAAAAAGAGACAAAGAATTTTTTTTTCCACAGAAAAACATTACACCAGACCTAACATGGATGTAACAATGGCCAAAGGTGGCCAAAATGGCCCTCCAGAAGTTATTTACATGTGATTGGCCTTTGCTACTCAGTAGTCAGTAACACAATCTCAGAGAAGTTCAGTTCAACAAAATGGCAGATAGTCAGCAATAGAAAGTGAGCGCCCATCACTGGCACGTGGTTTGTGCGTGTCTGAATCAGATTTTAAGAAACATTTCCCCACCATCAAGGCAAGTGCAGACTTTAGGACTTTGGGACTTTTGATCTCAGCTCTTACCTGAACCATACATGAGGAAAACTCTAAGAAATCTCCAAGTGCACCCACCACACATCAGTAACTATGTCATTTTAAGCAAGAGATTTACTTTTAATTTTAAACAATTGAGCTGTAACTATGAGAATAGCTCATCTGTTATCCAAAGAGCCGGAAAGTTTTAGGTGGGCAGCAGCAACATCTTGACCCTCTTTTGCTTATTTTCCCACAACTAAAATCCAGCGCATTTAAACACTCCCTTGCAGTCATATATTCTAAGGCATGAGAATTCACAGAAATCTTCAATATATTGTTATATTTGCAGTGTTATCATTTCATTTGAAAATGTTCATCCAGGAAGAAGCTTTTGGGAGAATGAAAGGCTGTCTTCCTGGTTTAAGACTCCATACTACCTGGAATTTTTTTAACTTCAAGTAACAAGTCTTTTCAAGTATGCTTTTCTTTGATGCTAATTTGATCCAGTCCCAAAATCAGTACAGGTAGTCCTTGACCTATGACAATTGAGCTCCAAATTTCTTTTGATAAGTAAGACATTTGTTAAATGAATTTTGCCTTATTTTATGACCTTTCTTGCCACAGTTGCTAAGTGAATCATCCCAGTTGATAAGTTAGTAACATGGATGTTAATTTAATCTGGCGTCTCCATTGGTTTTGCTTGGCAAAAGGCTGCAAAAAGTAAATCACATGATCTTGGGACTTGGTAACTGTCGCAAATATGAGGATAGAAAGGTCATAAGTATGAAAAAAGTCTCTTTTTTCAGTGTCATTGTATGTCATTGAATGGTTACTAACTGAACTGTTATATGTCAAGGACTACCTGTATAGTGTGGTGTTCTAAAATGGAGGCGGAAGGAAGAAGAGGAATACATTTTCTTCTAGTGTACCAGAAGGAGCTTCAAGAATGCAGCTTGTTCTATTATTAGAAGACAGGGATGTCAAACTCGATTTCATTGAGGATCGCATCGGCGTTGTGTTTCACCTCGGGCGAACAGGGTGGATGTGGCCAGGGTGGGTGTGGCCAGTTCGACGTCACTTATGTCAGAGGCGCCTGTGGTGGCCCGAGCACTCTGCCAGTGAAAATGGCTCCCAAGCTCCATTTTCAGCTGCAATGGCCTCCTGCAACCTTCTGCCAGCAAAAACGGAGCTTGGGAGGGGCATATGCAGCCATCCTGAGGCCCGTTTTCACTGGCAGAGGCAGCACAGGTCAGTCTTTCACTGTTTCCAGGGTGGGCCCGTGGGCTAGGTACCCTGCAGGCCAGATCCAGCTAAGCACCCTGCAGGCCAGATCCGGCCCTCTTAAGTTTGACACCCCTGCTAAAAGATATATCCAAAAACTTCATAGGTGTACCTCTAGCACAAATATCCCGGCTCTGGGGAAGCCTATTGTGAGGCAATGAATATTCAGGAAAGCACTCCAATGGATCAGGGCCTCTTCAATTGACTTATTTCATAAACTTAAAAAATGGGCGATAAGAAACAAAGCTTCTTTGGGCATAGGATGCAGCTCAGTGGATGTCAGTCAGTAAACCTAGCAACAACTAAGAAAGGGTTCAGAAAAAAAATCAGGAAAAGAACAACTGAGGGGATAAAGGGAAGAAGTGGTGCACAAATTCTGGGGTCTGTCTTGAAGCACAAATATTCCAAGGGGAGGAAGAGAGATGTAGCTTCCTCTAAAATCTGTTTAACATATACAATCATGCTTTTTTCCAAGACTTAGTTTTAAATAACAACTTATTAGCTGTCTACTTTAAACCTCCTGTGTATAAAGAGTGTAAAGATTTTATGGTTACAAAACTCTATCATCTGCCATAAGCAGGATGCAAAACTTCAAATTTCAGGGAATAGAGGCTAAATCCAAGACGTTCAAGAATATGAAACAAGCTTTTCAACCTAACAACAATAAATAAATTATAATAAATTATTAAATTACCACAGCTTTCAAAAATGTCAGCAAGAAATTTACACCAAGTACCTTAAACTACATATGCAGGAGACTTATTACATATAAAGAGGACAATGTATTGTGTAGATGTTGCGCATACTTCTCAGTAATGGAGAGATGGTTTGAATTTTGCTCAGGCAAAATCTTGCTCTTCAAAATGAAGTTGGAAACTGCACACAATTCTTTCTTACAAAAAGTGATTTTCTGGGCTTAGAGAAAAAGTGAGGATCGTGAATTTCTGCTCTTGACTTTTCATCCCAACCTCAAAGTAAGATAGGACTAAGGTGCTTCAAAATTTACCGCCTCACATTAAGAAGATCCCAGAGGCCTTACTTTTTATTTAATAAGCCGTAACTTGTTTGCTGGCTTATCTAAGCCTAAGTGCTCTTGCTCTTGCTATCTTGGCTTTCCATTCTTGAGAAGGGCAATAGGATGAAACCCCATGTAAGACCAGGACTGACTTCAGCTGGTCATTTCTGCCTAAAGGGGATATACCAATGCTTTTACAACAGCATTGGTGAATTACAGTGTTAATAATAGCAGAAAGAAATGAAAAATAAAGTAAGTGGGAGAAATCTATCCGTTTTCAATGGCTGATGGCCCCTGCAGTGGAAACCATCCACATTGCTACCCGTGTCCCATTTGCATTCAAACAGAAGGCAAAAGCAATTTTTCCCCAATCTGGCTAATTTTCCATTGCTTAATTAAACTTATATTCTGGTACCTCCCATCCCCCTGCACGCCCCTCCCGCAAATGTTATCCAGCTTTTTTAAGTGAGGGAGAAGTTGTATTTCACCTCTTCTTTGCCTCCCTGACTCAACTACCCAAATTCTGGTCTCCCAGAATTCCAAAGGTGGAATGGAACTGGGTGAATACGCGAAATCCAACTGACTGCAGGATCCACAATGCGATCCCATGAGAGACAGGCGTCTAGCTTCAGCTGACATAGATACCTCCAGTAAGGAAAAGCTCAACCCTTCCAAAGCAACTGTTTTATACAGCTTGAACTCAAATGCATCTTGAGTTCAAACCCCTCTTACAAAAGCAGCATTCTTAAAGACACTGGAACCGGGGAGCAGGCTTTGCTCATAAAATCTTGGAGACAGTGGCAATTATCTGACCCTCCACATCCCCAAATGCCAAAAGGTAAACAAAACATTAAACTGGCTCGCAATTCCCCATGTTGGAAAACACGGAAAGAAAATAAAGCACCCCAAAAATAGAAATTTTGACAAGAAAAATAACATTCTTCATCCTTTCAGGAGCCTACAGTCCAGCTTCAGTGGATTCCAACTTCTTTTTGGAACCAGGTGAGGTCATGGTGCCCGTTTCTGTGCACAGTTGTGCTTCTGTTCAAGCCTGGGACTCTTTTCCGGAGGCCCGAGACAGCCAGAAAGGAAACACCAGGCGTCTTTTCCAGTGCAACTTCCCCAGCTACAGGATACTGGTGACCCATTTCCTAATTTGGAGATGGGAAATAGAAAGATGGGCGGAGGGTAAAACCTCCCCCCCCATAAATTTAGACATAGTTAAGGACAAAAATGTAGCATTTCTTTCTTTTTGCATATCCAAGGTTGAATTATAATGCTAGATGTGCTCTGTATTTATAATAGGTCCCGGTGGATTGGTTTTGAGTTCTAAAATTCAGTTTACTTTAAAATTCAAAATTCACATTCTAGCTCTTATAATTGTAAGCCCGTCAACATATCCAAAGTTACCAAGGGAAGCTTGCATTATACTGGTTCAAGAAAAACTTTTGATAAGAGAGGATTGGCTTCTGCTATGGAAAATGAGCAAATATAGGTTGTTCTCAAATAAGAACCATTCATTTAGTGTCTGTCCGAAGTTACAGTAGCACTTTAAAAAGTAGCTTACTACCAGTCCTCACATTTATAAGAGTTGCTGCATCCCCGCAGTCACATGATCAAAATTTAAGTCCTTGGTAATTAGCATGTCTTCACAAGGATTGAAGCATCTGGGGGTCATATGGTTGCTATTTGCGAACTTCCCAGTTGGCTTCCAACAAAGTTAACGGGAAGGTGGATTCACTTAACAACTGCAGTGATTTACTTAAGAAAGGTTGTAAAATCAGGCATGTCTCACTTAACATCTGCCTTGTTTTGCAAGGGGAATTCGGGGCTCAATTATTAAGTCAGTTGTTAAGTCGAGGACTACCTAGATATACAACTGTGTTTAACTATAGAGCTGAAACTATTTTTTTTTAAATGTAGAGTATATGCAAAGCTTCCAATACAGGATATGAAAGGACAATCAAACTAAAACCCTTTAAGAGAGATAGAGAGAGAAAAAAACAGGAATCTTCTAATTTACAACACCATATTACCATCAATGACAGCAGCATAACAGACAAGGACTCTCTTTACGTAGAGGAACCTGCTTCGTGTTTCTGTTTGGAAAACAGCTGGGCCTCCTTTAGTGAGAGATACACTTCCTCTTGAGGGTCATAGTAGTAGAACTTGCGAATGTATGCGATCAGAGGCCTGGTCAGGGAAGCGAAAGGAGGTTCCAGTAAATTGTGGAGGTCCAGGAAAGCAGAATGGACATTCCAAATAAATAGACAGATGGATCTTTTTCTCTCTCTTTCAATTGGGGGGGGAGGGGGGGGTTGTCCAGAAAAATTGAGTTTGCAGCACTCTTGATGTCTACAGATTCTTGTCTAACAAAACTTTGTGCAGAAATGTTTGAGTGTATGAAAATGGCTAAGATCAACTGCATTCTACATTTGAACACGAGAGTTTGAGAAATGACTAATGAAATTTTAAAGGAAATAAATATTTTAAAAACTGAACTTTTTGGTGCTTGCAACATATATAGATGCCTGTCCTCTTTAGTTTCTGGTTCCCTTTCCTCAGGAAACTTATCGTCTCTCTCCTGCTTAGCTGGTTGTCATAACCCTTCTGAACATGTTTCAGCCCTGGTGTGGAATTTCTAACAATGTTTCACGATGAAACAATGTCCGGACAACAATGTCAAAAGGATCTCTTCCAAACCTGAACAGGATTTTTGAAGACTTCTGTTCTATGTATCCGCTACCCTAGAACTTCTCCACTAATACAGAGAAACAATTCTAAAACATTTTTTTATGTTGTGCCAAACTAATTGGCACTATTAATTTTACCATGAGGTGGACAAAGCAACAAATCTGATTCTTTACCTGACAGGACCTGAAAGGAGTACAAAGCAAAAGGGGGACCTACTTAGGAAGTGGAAGCTCTGCAATGTGATCGATGCGGACTAGTTGCCTTATCCGGAACCGGCAGAGATGCTGTAGCGACTTGACATTGCTGAACCTAGAGACTGGATAAAGAAGTTGGACAGGAGTTGGAGGGAGACCTGTAGATTAAAAATAAAAAATAGGCAGGGCATCAGGTTAGAAGAAAACATAACAGCAATAATTCAGAAATAGTTTTCTCAGAATAAGGGAAAACAGCAAATGTTGGAATCCTGCAGCTCTGCTCTCTAAATTGATCACTCTTCTGCCCTCTGGTGGAGACCTGACTCCATACAGCTTTATATTGAGCTGTACCATATTTACTGAGGGCTAGAATAAACAAGGCCGGAAGCAAAAGGCTGGAGACCAGACAATTCCATTGCTATAACAAGGCAAAGGTGCTTCTCCCACTGAGAAAAAGTTCATTATGGTATTTGGATGTAAGAGAGAAGAAAGATTTAAATAGGAGTTACTATAATTAGGGCTTGGTCAGCAGGTTCTGACCAGTTCTGGAGAACCGGTAGCAGACATTTTGAGTAGTTCAGAGAACCGGTAAAAACCACCTCTGATTGGCCCCGCCCCCATCTATTCTCTGCCTCCCGAGTCCAAGCTGTTTGGTTGGGTCTTCTTTTGTTGTCCTGCATAGAATGGAGCTGGAAAGCAGTGGGATGGGGAGGGGAGGGGATTTTGCAGTATCCTTCCCCTGCCACGCCCACCAAGCCACGCCTACAGAACCGGTAGTAAAAAAATTTGAATCCCACCACTGCTTGAGTTTATTCAATTTGTATGCCCCATCTCAACAAGTGACTCTTAGCATTGAGAGCTTCCTGTAAGCTTCCTGTTGTTGTTATAAACTTGTATTCATTAAACATGAAACTCAGTCAACTGAACATTTAAAAATGTGTAACAAATATCATGGACTGGTTGATACAGGTTTCTGTCTATTATTATTATTATTATTATTATTATTAGTAGTAGTAGTAGTAGTAGTAGTAATATAGATTTAATCTTCAATTCGATTTGCAATCTGGGACTGGTAAAAGCTTAACAGTTCAAATCCTAACCAAGGACTTGAGAGCTGTTAAGGTGACGTCTGAGTATATAGGCAGTTCCAAGTAAGGTGGGGTTTTTGATTTTTTTGGCAAAAGCAGAATATTGAGGTCTAATAAGTTTAAATGTCCATGTCTCTAGGCAATCCTTTGGGTATTGCTCCAAGGGCTCCTATTATTACTATTAGTATTATTTCTTCCTCCACAATCGCTCAATTTCAATTTACAGATCATCGTATTTCGTTATTTTTTTCTAGTTGTATCTCTTCAATGTGTGTACCACCTGGTATTGCAATATCAATGAAACAGGCTTTTTTCTTTTCCAGTAATGTCAGGTGTGTTGTGGGACAAATGTCTATGTGAAAGTCCCACAAGATCTTGATCTGTTCATTTTCAAGAACTTTTGTCAATTTGGTGTTTCCAGTAATTTTTGCTATATTCAAACCCAAACTTCTGGCAAAACTTCCAATGTATAATTTTGGCAACTTAATCATGGCATTGTGGATAATAGTTTGGGAGATTTTACAGCAGCCATTGATAAGGTAATCCATTGTTTCATCTTTCTTATTGCATAAGAGGCATTTGCTGTTGTTACTTACATGTTGTTGTTGTTATATTTTGATTTTTAAGTACAAGTAGTCCTTGACTTATAATCAGTTGAGTCCAGAATTTATATTGCTAAATGAGAAATTTGTTAGTGAGTTTTGCCAATTTTACAATCTTTCTTGCCATATTAGTTAAGTGAATACTGCAGTTGTTAAATTAATAATAAGGTTTTTAAGTGAATTTGACTTTCCCATTAATTTTGCTTGCCAGAAGGTTGGAAAAGATGATCCCATGACCTCGGGACACTGCAGCCATCATAAATATGAACCAGTTGTCAAGCATCTGAATGTAAATCATGTGATCATGGGATGCTGCAACGTCATAAGTGTGAAAAAGTCACTTTTTTTCCAGTGCTGTTGGAACTTCGAACGGTTTTGAACTGTTTTAAATCGACAACTTAAGTGTACAAAAAAATATTGGGATTCAGAGCATTTGAATTTTGCTAATTTCCCCTTGTACAATTCAAGTTCTTTTCAATTGTAAAACTTGCTTATTTGGTGCACCTTTCTCTAACTGAATAATCTGAACTATGCACAATGTCAATTTTTATAGATGAATTGGAAGAGCAACTTTTGGATCAATAAATCACATATAATTTCTGTGTAAAAAGTTGTAGATTAATTCACTGCTATTTGGGGGAATTTCCACTCAAATGCAATGTAGCCAATTACCAAGGAGAATGAAAGTCATAATCCAATGATTGAAGGTCCAAAAGTGCTTCATCCTTGGCTTATATTTCAGCCTTTGAAGCAAGTGAAGAAGAAACATTGTACTATTCCACATTCCCAACTTATTTTAACCAGCAGACCAGATGAAAATGCCCAATAGAAATGCCTGTATGGCAATTGTAGAATGGCTTTAGGAACAGGATAAACCAGATCTCCAAGTATACCTGAAGCACTTTTGCTTTGCAATTCAATTCCATCTACTTAACTGTTGCCTGGAATAATTTCTTCTGGAAATCAGAGCATTCTGACCAATTCCTATTGGATATTTCAGAATAACTTTACGTTTGGGAGATAATATGTTTTTGCCAATAAAAGCTGAAAATAATTGCTGATCATTCTATATCTTGATTAATAAATGCCGCAACAAAATATATCTAAGAGCTGCCTGAGTCAACTGCAACACACACACACACACTTACCTGGCACTCTTGATCGCAGGAAATAAAGGAATTTTCCATTTTTGGAATGCATGATAGCACGTTTAATGAACTCCACCACAGATTGGCAACGGTCCTCAAATTTTGGATGGCACCAAAGACTAAAGGTTCCTGAGCCAAGAAGAAAGGTGCATTATGGAACAAGGCAGTATATGGGTGGAAGTGCACGGTTTGTAGAGACTGGCTTTGCACAAGCTTACTTAAATAAAAGATAACCACCAGATACAATACTGGCATCGAGAGAGCCAGGTTTGGAAAATCACATTCCGCAATAATTCATTAAATGAACCTAGGCAAATCCTTCCCTTTCAAAATAAGTAGGAAGCCACCCTAATATGGTGCCCAGTGCTCCACTCACCTCGGTAATGCTCCATTCTGGTGTGATGGGTAATACCCTGTGATCGAAAGCTGAGGCTCAGAATGTAACGAGGATCAGAGCTATCACGAACCAGAAACGATCCATCCGGTTTCCCTTTTAACTTCATCTCAGCATCTTCCCAGTTCATAGGGCCCCAGTACCATCCACACTGATTTTAGAAAATATACATTCAGTAATTTTTCCCAAGAATCTGATTC
The DNA here is from genome assembly GCF_049901715.1 of Pseudonaja textilis. Lineage (NCBI taxonomy): Eukaryota > Metazoa > Chordata > Lepidosauria > Squamata > Elapidae > Pseudonaja > Pseudonaja textilis. The sequence goes on from NC_142008.1 coordinate 96,392,710, forward strand.
CAACATTTAAATAAACAAACAAACACTGGAGCTCAGGATGCTAAAATACAGCCTAATTATCCAAGCAGATACCTGTTGTGGACCTGCCAGAACTTCAAGCCAGCATGGTAACTGGCAATCCCTCACTTTGAGCCAGAAGATTAACATCTGTCCATTCCTTGCAGATGACAAAAAACTAGCAATCATCTTTGACATTTTGAAACACAGCCTTCTATTTTTCAGAACAGATTTTTCTAATAAAGCAAAATTCATTTATTCAACATTGCCTGGTTCTCCCGTTAATTTATATTGAATATGCAAACTGATAGTGTACTAAACAGTAAAATAAACAGCAAAACAACAGAGCCATGTGTAGTTTATCCATTCAAATCAGTTTTCATCTTGCATATCAGGAGGACATATCCTGCAAATCCATTCAGTTGCCAATCCTCTTGGCTTTACCTCTTTGTGTTCAATGAGATCAAGTGTCATCATCAAGGGAGAAAAAAGCAGCTTAAGCATTTTAAATAAACAAACAAACAAACAAATAAATAAATAACAGCCTTACTTTTTCCAACTCTCGTAAGCTAGCTGCAAAACTGCTTGAATCAGGCCGATAAAGGGGGCACTGAAGGTGCTGTGTAGATTGACTGTGTACCGCTTCAGATGCTCTGATTGGGAGTATCCGGGGAAATGCCTCTGGAAAAGGAAAGAAAATGTATTCATTTTGACATTTCATGGAATTATTTTATGTATTCTGTTCTGTGGATGCTGTCTTGAGTTCCCAAATTAAAGCCCAGCAACTGGCAACATTTTCCATGGAAATTCAGGAAAAATTGAAAAGCAAAGCTAAACTGACCAGAGGCATGTGGTGGAGGCGGTGGAGGCAGAGGAAAAGACTGGAGGGACGAAGATCCCATTGGATTCACTAAGACAGATGCAGGCAGTGTCCCACTGATATCATCTAAAACAAAAAAAAAACCCCAAAAGTTAAAGAAATATGAAAAGCAATGGAGCAAGAGACAGGCTTATGCTAGGCTCTCTCTTTCTCTGAGCATCTGAACATCCATCTTTGCTGGCTGTTTGCTTCAACATCAATAAAACTCTATGCATAGACAGACTTATGGAGGTTATTCAAACCTAGTTCCTGACTATTACGTTAAATGCCACCATTCAAAAAGAAATATTGTCAGTGCTGCTGCTTCTTACATCTATCAACATATGCAACATATGATAAAAAATTATCCTGGATATTACATTACATTAGGTATTGGTATTGGTATTGTATTTGTATATATGATATGATATGATATATGATATGATATGATATTACATGATATGATATGATAATATAATATAATATAATATAATATAATATAATATAATATAATATAATATAATATAATATAATATAATATAATATAATATAATATAATATAATATAATATAAAATTAATATAGTGGTGGGATTCAGCTAGTTTGCACCGGTTCAACCGAACCAGTTAACTTTTTACACAATTCCGCAAACCGGCTGATCCCACCACTGGCTGGCCCCTACCCTCCCAGTCACTCCTCACCTGGCCTGAGAAGGTAAGGGCGATTGTGGGGGAGGGAGACTTGTTCCAGGTGGGGCTGGAAATCTCCGCCACAGAGGGTGGTAGAAGTGGTACAAGGAGTAGCGCAGCCCTCGCTAACCGGAGAGGGGTAATAGCGCTATTAAGTCAAGATGGGGAAGCACAGGTGGGCCGAAATGACAGTGGCAATGGCCGGAGCCTTACTGCGGGAGTGAAGTGACCCTATATTTGCCTTTGTGCAGCAACAGCATTCCATGTTTACCGCCATCACCTCATGGCCTGCCCACTGACTTCACTCACGTTGCTACCAATGCTATTGCAAGGGGCAAGGGGGCAGGGTCACATTATGGCTTCACGTTGTAATGGGCCCCAGGAGGAGGGGACCCCATTTTCCCCACTGTGAAGTATGCTAAATTTCATTGTGCTGCGCAAGGAGCTGTGGGAGCAGTGGGAAGGCCACTTTGGCCATGAGGGCGCAACAGCAGCAGTGGCAACATAGGTCAGGTTAGCAGGCAGGCCATGAGATGGCAGGCCAGTGTCTCGGGATGGAGAGCAGGTCATGCGTCCCTGCAACCAACTGAGGCATGCATGCCCAGCTGCACCAACAAAAGCCGGAAGTAGCCGCCCGCTGTTTCTTACAGCAAAAATCTTTTTTTTAAAAAAAAACTGACTGTTGGGCAGTGACAGAGATAAGGCACCAAAGAATCAGACCCAGCCATTTCTCTCTGCCGTAGTGCTTCCCAGACATGGCTTACAGCTCCGAGCCCAAAGTGGTGGGAGGCAGGGTTTGCTTTGAGCACAAATGTCCCAGACAAAGGTGGAATGCTGTTGCTGCGCAAAGGCAAGTATAGGGACACTTCTCTTCTGCACTAAGCTCCAACCATCGCCATCACTGTTTCAGCCGGCCTACGCCGTCCCAGTTTGCTGAGACGTCAAGTTGGCCATGGCCACTCAGTCACATGACACCCCCCCCCCAGCCATGCCTACCCAGCTGGTCATTAGGGAGACCCAGTTATTACATTACTTGAATTGTATCACTGAATATAGCATATTATATTATACATATTATAATATAATACAATATAAAGCCTACTACTACTATTTTTTTAAAAATCAGTAATTCCAATCCTACTGCTTCTGTAACTGTGATGCATCTCTCAACAAACCAAATTTTATTGATGCCTCTAATTATAAAACATTGTCTATTCCAATATAAGTAAATAAAGTTCCCTGGGTGGCTTCAAATGCTCAGAAATGAAGGTTGTTAAAGGCAGAAGCACAAGATTACAAATAATTCACTTTACATAACTTTATCATGGCATTAACCACCATAAGACATAAACGAGTAGATCTTCTTACTGTCCAAATTGGATCAAAAAAAAAAAGACAAAGAAAAGGTTAGACAGAATCTGAGAAACCAACAGGAGTACTGAGCCAAACACTCCGAAAGGGAAGCAAAGGAGTTGTTGGTGTTCATGATATATTTCCCATGGCTAGCAGAAACAGAATTATGGAATATATGCAAATTCACATGATTTGTGGAGTTGAAGAATTTAGCTCTGAATGTGGATTTGAGAGTAGGAAAAAAGAAACCAGAATAGTTACAGAACTGAGAATATATAAATTATTGCTTTTAAATAATTCTTTTTTTAAAAAGGAGATTAGATACCGGGTTTCTCATATAATAAGGCCGGGTCTTTTTTTTTTTTTTTGAGCCCCGAAAAAATGGCTAAGCCGTCTTTTGGGGGGTGACTTAATTCCCCCCCCTTGCATCTTTGGGCAGGCGGGCAGTGATGGCTTGGATATTGACCTCGGCATTGGTGAGGCACCTCATATTGGGGTCAATGCAGGCAGCACCATATCCGGGTGTGCAACAAAAGTACTTCCTAACGGCAAGCCCCCCCAGCATTCCCCCCCATTTTGCATGTTTTAATATAGGCCTTAATTTGGGGGGAGGGGCTTAATTTCATTTCATGCCTATAAAACATGCTGGGACTTCCTATTGGGGAAGGCCATATTGTTGGAGAAACAGAGTAGTATGGTATAAAGAATTCCAAGGGAATCCTCTTAACGGTAGTCCCCAAGGGGTGGGCTGCTGGGGATTCACAGGGGTTCAGGAGAGGCCTTCGCTAAGATACTGTGCAGTTCAGAGAATCCCCAAATCCCACTCTTGGCTGGTCCCACCCATCCGTCCCTCCCAGGCCCCTTACCTGCTTTGGATGCAGGTAAGTGCAGGGCGCGTGCAGAGGCTTGGGAAGAGTGAAAAACAGCCCGCCCGGAAGTTCGGGAAGGTTGGAAATGGGCCCTTTTCTGGCTTCCAGAGAGCCTCCAGAGCCTGGGGAGGCTATTTTCACCCTCCCGGAAAAGGCTCCGGAGCCCAGGGAGGGCAACCCCCCCCCACAGTGGTGCAGGAGACCGATTAAGCCACACCCACCATGACCACACCCACCAGCAACCAGGCAGAGAACCCATTGCTAAAATTTTTGAAGCCCACCCCTGGTAGTCCCTGTTTAGTTACCTCCTCATATAACCACCCTATGAAGTTATGACAGCAATGAAAAAGTAACTTAACAACCTCTTAAGTGTGTCAAGCCAAAGAAAGCTGAAGTCAGATCGTAAGCACAGTTGCAGTTTACTTAGTGACTGTGACTGAGATGACATTCCCAACTGTGGTCTCTAAACAAAGACAGACTGTATTCAAAAGCATTATTTCGAGGCTAAGGAAGATGGCCACCGTCTTCTACTACTGAAAGATGCTAGTGAAAATACAGTTTGGGGAAAAAAAGCAGATAAAGAAGCAAGTAGTTACCCAGAAGGCTGAGGCTTCGCCGTGGAGGAGGTGGAGGTGTTGGAGGATGTGGGGATGTCAGGCCACGCTGAGAGATATCAACATCTACCAGCGATACTGTCTCCCCTGGAGAGAGAAAGGAAGGGAAAAATGCTTTGAAGCCTAATGTAAATGTAACTTCATCTGGCACATTTGAGCATTATTGTTCATGTCAGAAGTGTAGGTCTAATATCAGAGCAATCTCTGACCCCAAGCATATGTCATGGTTGATTCCTAATTAAATTTGCTACAATGCAGACACACAGGCTACTCTTGAAAAGTGTTCCAAAACTATCACTAGTTAATTGAGTGGAAAACAGATTGCTTTCTGGACTATGTCTTTCAAATGATAGTGGCTTAAGAAGTTGATCATCTTTCAGAGACCTTTCTATATGAACCAAAATAATTGTTTAGTAGGAATATAAAACAGAGCCTTTTTGTGGTAGCACAATGGCTATGAAATTCCCTTCCAAAGGAAAATAAGCTACGGTACTTTGACCCACCATGATTTTAGACAGTCACATGTATCAACTTATTTTTAAGGAATTTAACTACAAACAGAAGATTTTAACTCAGATGAACTCTTAAAAATTGTTATCTTTTAATATTCTTTGTCTCAAGAGCTATCTTGTGGGCCATTTTTAAAGCCAAAAGCCATTATATAAGTAGGGTCACTTCCCTTGCTTATGAATAATTAAACTCAAGGATTTATTTATTTATTTTATATTGCCACTATTCACCCATGGCGACTCAAGGAGGCTTACACAATGTAAAACCATATTTAAAACAAAAAATAAAAATAAAAAAACAATAAAAACTAACAAAAAATCAAATAAATTAGTAAAATATAGTAGAACACAGGGGGTGGGATTTAGCTGACTTTCAAACTTGAAGCATTATGAAATAGTATTCAATCTGTATCTGAGGGTGCAGAATAGTGTTGTATTTCACACATGTCTGTGAATATCCATAGCTTGTCTCCAAAACCTTTAAGAAGCAAAGAACACAAACTTACTAACAATGTTTGTTCACAAATAGCAAAGGCAATCCTCTCTATAATCAAAGAAAATGCTCTTATGAATTGGGCTGGGAAAATACAGGTAATGAAACAATAGTTCATTCAGTCATCTTTTGAAGTTACAATGGCACTAAAAAAAGTGAGTTATAACCATTTTTCACACTTACAACCAATGAAACATCCTCACGGTCATGTGATAAAAATTCAGACACTTGGCAACTGACTCATATTTATGATGGCTGCAGTGTCCTGGGGTCCTGTGATCAACTTGTGCAACCTTCTGACAAGCAAAAGTCAGATTCACTTAACAAATGAGGAAAAATTCACTTTAACAACTACCTCATTCAGCTACAGAATTTTGGGGCTCAATTGTGACTGTAAATCGAGGACTACCTGTATAGTATTCTACCTCACACCGAATAAAAGATGCTCCTGTCATATGGTATAGCAATGTGTCCAACATTGAAAACAGCTTCTGGATTTATGTCTGCAATCCAAATACTTAGTAGGTACAAAACTTCAAGCACCCTGACCATAATTCCCCATCCCCGAGTCCTCAGACATATGCAGAAGCCGAAGGAAATATTCAAGAACCATAGCTAAATGGCTGACAGGAACAGACAGAAGGCAGATAGCTTCAGAATATCAAAGCCAGGTCTCAATATTGCCCAAGTATGTCAACATCTTGTGAACTTTCACCTAAACACATCAAATTCTTGTGATATTTCAGAATGAAAGCAACAAAATCCAGTGAGATTTTTTTTTTTTAAAGTATTGTTTCCTTGGGAAGGTTAACGTTTGCTCTTTATGCAAAACTGTGTGACCAAATCATGTCCTTGGATCTGAATTATAGTACGCTCTCTGGATTCCAACCATGTCATCTGTCCAGAAGGAAAAGATGCTTTTAAAATCTTCACCTTAAAATTGTTGGAATTTTCTGCAAATTCACTAAGACATGCCCTGCTTGCTGTTATATTACTTAGAAATTAGAAAGAACATTTTTTCCCTTCATGTTTCCTTGGCTATAATTCTATGGCAGATTTGGGATTCTATGGGAAAAGCTAATGTCTTCAAAGACACTGGTATATGTATTTTAATCTGAACTGATTCCGTGTTATCTCAGCTGATTTCAGAATTAGATTTGTGTCTTCAGCTAAAAATAATTAGAAATCAGATGTTAACAAAGAGATTGCTACCTGAATTTGGGCAACAGGACTCTTCTGGATTCTAGGGGAGAAACCTAATCGAATACTTAGTGATCACTACTAATATTATTTTATTTTATGATGGACAGCTAGACAATTTCTCATTCAATTTACTCTGTGAGCGTTCTGGACACTGGGATAGGTTCTTTAAGAGAAAGCCTCTCTATAAGAGTCTTCCCTCATGATATCTGAGGATTATCAAACATGAAGTCCAACACATGAATATTATCTGGATGGCAAAGCTAGTCTATAAAAGACTTTTTTGACTGGGGATGAGAAAATATATAATATATTCATGGTATTTAATATTTTTTGTTCAAAAATCAAAATCACTCCAAAACTAGCTATTTTTTTTAATCAATAGCATTACTCATAGTCTAATATAGGGGTCCCCAACCAGCCCATGGTCTAATTGCCACCAGGCCGCCAGTCCCACTCTGCATCTGTGCACAGCCCCATTCATGCAAGCGTTGCCTAGGATACTTGCGGCCTTATTCATGTCAGTCCCGTTGTGGGTGCTCACGGCCCCACTTGAGTGTACCTCATTGCAGGCATTTGGAGCCCAACTCGCATGAGTGTCACTGTGAACATCACGGGTGTGCGTGTACATGCATCTGCCCCTCCCACAAAAATCATCCTTTCCCCCGGCTCCGGGCCATAACCCAGAAAGGTGGGGGAACTCTGGTCTAATAGCAATATATTATGTATGCAAAATTGAGTAAAACTATAGGGCTTCCTTTAATAAGAGTGAAAGAGAAAGAGAAGCATCAGAGTCAACACTTACCTGTGAAGAGGGGACCAAAAGCAACTGGAGAAAAGGCACTTTGTGTTCGCATCAGTCTTTGTTTTCTACAAAAATATAGACAAAAGAGTCTATAAATAGATATCATTGCATTTACCTCTCCTTTTATCTATATCCACAATAAGAACTGGTTCAACTATACCATAAACTCTTCACTTTATTTCCTCTTGCCTATAAAAAGAATAAAGGAGGTTAGCTAAAGGAATCAATTCTTTGGACATCAGGCTGTCCATTTATTGTTTCAATTTATATTCCATTTTTCTATTAACACCAAAGGGGGTGTTAAAAAGTGAAAAACCTATAGAGCAACTTTTTAAAAACCCTCTATAATGCAGAGAAAGAGAAAGGGAGGGTTGAGCATATGTACTGAAAAGTGGGTTTTTTTTTCTTTCTATGTATAGTCTACACTATTTTTAAGTTGCCTGAAATGTCACAAAAGCCAAGGTTTCTTGACAAGGTGTGTTATTCATCATAAATGAATAACATCAAACTGCTGAATTTCAACTCACATCAGTGAAAGAGGATCGGAGTATGCTTCAACAACATATTAATAATAAACTTTTTAAGACAATTAAACCTAAGGCCAAACAATATTGCCCACTCTTCACATGTCATCTGAGATACAGCACCTCAACAAACTAGAAAGAAAAAATAAATGCATTTTCCTAATATATGCACCCAGTTCATTCCCCTAGAAAACAAAGTTTTTGACAAGTTGGGGACATCTTTTGCCTTAGTAATTTTGATTATTACGGAACGCTCCATGATGGAACCTTCTTCACCAAATACAGTATCTACCAATACAGTATCTCACACAATACATTTTAAGAATTCATTTTTTAGGCTTGCCAGACCAAAATATACTAAGCTAAGGACTAACCCACACAAAACAATCACAGTAAAAAACAACAAGATAAACGTAGCATGTTGTACAAACACTACATATTTTTGCTAAACTTTTATATAAGTGAACACACAGCCAAAAACTGTCACTGGTGAACAGAAGAAGTCAATCCATGACTTTTCAGTTTAGCTAATCTGGAAGTCCAATTTCAAAGAGAACATGGCTTTATTAATAGATGATTTCATAATAAATTAATTCTTGCTTAAACTTCTATTAACACTAAGTCTTCTGACTCAAAACTGCTATCCCAAGATATTTTGCTATCTAAGAAAAAAGAGGAAATGGCAACCATGTCAAAAAGGCACAACAACACCCAACGTCTTATAGAAAGAGAGGGAGGGAGGGAGGGAGAAAGGGATCAGAAAAAGGAAATAGAAGAAAAAGAGATGAGGCTGTGGCAAATTCATTTAATAACTGCTTTACTTTCTTGCTTCTATGTCCAGAAAGCAGAAGGGAGGCCTAATTACAGATCCAGATAACACCCCAAAATGAAATGAGTAAACGATCTTAATTAGTTTGATTCACAACTCAGGCAAAGTGCTAGATCTGGTAATGAGATAGTTTAGTCTTTGGCTCCCTCCAAAAACACAGAATTGTAAGTGCCAAAACAGAAGTGAATGAAGAGAATGGCAGTCCAACATACCTAGAAGCATAAAAAACAAAATGGAAAACTGTTGGAAAAAACAACTAAGCCAAGTGAATACCATCACTCTATGTATGTATTTTAATCCAGAGCCAGCAAATTTAATCAGCACCTTATAAAATTCAGTGTCTTTTCTTCTCAAATTTGTATAAATACTAAACTACAATCTATCCCATCACCTTTCACCCAAACAGGCTGAGCAACTCAATTTGTGGCTAGTTTATAGTTTAAAATGGTATCTGAACCTATAAAGTGATTAAAGTTAAACTAACTAGTACTATGTCGCCAGGCAATGTCAATCTATGAAAAAATCCATATGAAATCCAGTAGAAATAGTAATAGGTTTTAATCTATTGACATTTCAGAGCTGTGGAAGGCAGTAGACATAGACTTAATGAGCAAAACACTTCTTCTGAATGAATGTTTTAAAACAAGCTCAGAATCAAAAATCCTTCCAACAATCACTAGAAATTGTCATAATAAGGCCCTTCTATTAAGGAAGCCAACTTCAGTCACTTCAGAGACATTTGCAGAAGGTAACAAATGACCAAAAAAATGCACGTTATAAACCACATGTATACATCCCCAATGTAAGGGCTGATTTGCACTGTAACATTATGACATGTTTCAACATCTTTTTTTTATCACCCTGATTTGTATCACACACAAGAAAAAGTCCTCTAGTCAGTCAGTCCCCAGTACTACAGTTTTACCGCACTCATAATCCCACAGGCAGAGGGGGTAAAACAACCTTGGTTCCTATTTCTTTTTAAATTAGGTCCCTTAAGGCCAACATTTGTAAACAGTTGGAAAAAATTGGCTCTCTGACCATTTTCTATGAATTAAGGAACATGTTACCAACAAACCAGTTTGGTGTAAAGGTTAAGGCTAGAAACAGAGTAAGTTCTAGTCCTGCCTTAGGTACAGCTCCACCTGGATGACCTTGGGCCAACCATTTACTCTCAGCTCTAATAAGGGGGCAATGGCAAATCACTTGCCAAGAAAACTATAAAGACTTGTCCAGGCAAGTCTCCAAGAATTGAACAGGAATGAACAGAAAAATTCACCAATAATGAAATTGGCATTCAGATGCAGTTGTAACTATCCATTTTTCCATTTATTTTAATGTAAGGTAATCAGCTTTATAAGGTTTTACTACTTTTCTTTACAACTGGACAACAAAATTGTAAAAGCTATTTATGCTGATTAATATAGCAACACTCCAAGATCCCAAGTAAAACCTCTATTGCACTATGTGCCATCTGAATCTTTTTAACTTGAGATACCAAAGACTGAATATGGGACAAGGCAAAGCATGTCTACCAATGAGAAGTGATGGTAGAATATGGTCAGTGAATTCCTTCCAACAGGCTTGGGAATACATTACAAATACAACTGGATCCTTTCCATTTCAATCACTGGACAAAAACAGCCAATGGTGTAGAAAATATGGAAGCCTTGAGATATTTTCCCTTCAATATCTGCACTACTGAGGACTTGCCATGCTAACTGGGACTATAGACCAAAAGATCTGGAGGTGTTACCTCAGAGTTCAAAGACTGAATTTAATAATAATCATTAAAAAAGGTATCAAACACTTCTCCAAGTACTTGACAATTCCACAACTGAGGCTGAAGGAAAGAGTGCTGGAGATGCTTGCAAGGCAGCAGTTTCCATATCCACTTCGCCCACCCTAATGCTCCCTTTCAGTCTGTCCCCTACCAGATTGATGCAGCGGAACACCAGCGTGCTCAACTCTCCATCCTTCCTTTAGCGGTCCAGCGTCTCCTCACCTGCTCGAGTCCTGTTCCCGGTAGCCAGGTTGAGACACGTCGGGGAGGCTTCCTGCCGTGCCCGAGGGGGCTGGGGCAGCAGCGGCTTGAAGAAGTTCCCTCTCTCCGGTCCGGCGTGCTCCAGCTGCCGCCCCGGCGTTGCAGGATGGCCCACTGCAGCTCTTGGTGCGGAAAAGGCGGCTGAGGCGAACCTTTAAGGAACCTTTCCTGGAGGGGGCCGAAGAGCTGGGACGCGGGGTAGCAACGGCGGGTACCGGGCCTGCCGAAGGAGGAGGAGGAGGAGGAACAGCAGCAGCAGCAGCGGCGGCGGCAGCAGCGAGCACCTGGACGGCTGCAGCGGGCAACTGGACGCGGCTGCTCCCCATACTGGTGTTACTGGAGGGTTCGGCCTGCCCTGCAGCCGTCTCTTCCTCATCCTCCTCGTCAGGTCCCAGAGCTTCTAGCACCAGCAGGGCGTCGCTGGTGTCCTCCCCCGGGGGTAACAAGGACAGAGTGGGCGGCGGGGCCATCGCCGGCTGAGGCAAGAGGCTCATGCAGGAGCAATCGCCGGAAGGCTTGCCCAGCCCTCCTAGCACCGTCGGAGGTGCTTGATGAAGCCCCAGAGCCGCCAGCTGTAACTCCAGGTCGGCTCCTGGAGGGAAAATGAAACCACCTGGCGTTCCGCTCCAGCATCGTCCCCCTCCTGGCTCGCCCTTAGGAGCATCTAGGAGAGCACAACGATGCCTAGCGCACAGGAGCTCCGACGGGGGTGGCTGAGGCAGTGGCGGTGGCGGCGGAGGCAGACAGCCAACTGGGGACCCAGCCGAGGACTCCCCGGTTTCTCCAGGGCGGAAGACCAGAAGCTGCGAGCCCCGCAACCCGCCCGCCCTTCCGCGTTCCCGAGTTGCAATAGCGGCAGTCTCTCCGACAGCTCTGCTCAACCCCAAGCCGGCGGCTGCTGACTCTGCTCCGCCGTACCCCAGTAAGCGACTCAATACCCGATAAGAGGCCGCTGCTGCTGCAACCGCCTCGCCGCCGTTGTCACCTCCTCCTCCGGGCTCTGCTGCTGCTGCGGCCGCTCCTCCTCCGGCCCGTTGCATCGTGCTAAGGAAGGCGGTGCATTGCATGGAGCAAAAGACTAGGCGTCTTCAGCCAGCAACCTGGACTGGGAGGCCGATTGGTCCAGATCGGCTATCCAGAGCTCAAAGCTTTCCCTTCTACCCTTGCTTGCTTAGGGGCCCGCCCGAGCAGGGGGTGTGCACGCCCTCCGACTTCCCTTTCCGCTGATGCGCCGATGATGCCAGCTCCACGGCGGCCAACCCTCTCTGCACTGCGCGCACTCCTCCCACAGCCTTTCCCCCTAGCCCGTCTCTTTCGCAGCTGTTCTTTTTCAGCGAAAGGGGCTCAGCCACGTCCCCTATCGTTTTTAGACAGCATCTGGCTAGAATCTACCTGCTCAGCTGGCACCTGGGAAGAACCTGCCTGTTTTCTTTTTTTAACAAGTCCATCCCAAACTTGGGATGCTTACACATGGTTTCGCCTTTCAGAAGGCAAGGTGTTATTACGGTTTCAATTTTTTCCCTGCTTAAAAGTTGCTTTAAGAAACGTGAGAGGTAAGAAAGAAAAGCAAGCTTTAACTATTGCATTTATGAAGCAGAATGAGCAGGGAATATAACGTTTGGCTAGAATACCCTTTTTGCAAAGGGTATTCCAGCCAAACGTTATTAAGAGGCTGTATACTGAAGCAAGAGCTTAATAGCTCTCCCATGGCTGAGGAGCTGTGCTGTGGTTGGCTGGTTTGTGATTTAATGTGTGATGTGTCATGCAATCTATGATTTTAATAACATAGTGATAGCTTCACATACTATCCATTCCTGCCAAGAAATTAGGCATCTAAATTCATAGCACATAAAAAGCAGTTTCTGAATTCAGACCTATACCTCAGAAAGTCACCATGTATAGGAAATACCTGAGAACTTCAGAGAAAAGAAGTCTCTAACAAATTCATTTAGCCCCTAGCTAGCTATATATTTTAAAACCCAACAACTTATGGTGCAGTAAAATTCTCTAACTTCAAACATTTTCTTATGGATTATAAACAGATTGTTTCTAATTTGAATTTAAACTTAATTCAGCTAAACACATTATTAACAGTAACAAAATAACAGGTGTATATTTTCAATCAGAATAATGACTATGGTAGATAGAGAGAAAAGTTTAATGATTTCCTTCTGTCCTGCTGTTCCCAAGGAAAACCCATTGTCCACTAGGAACTGGAAGGAATATGTCCACCAGCAGATACAAATTTTCTCATCCAACACAAGTTTCAACTGCATGGCAATACATAATCCTTTCATGTATACATCTAAACAACCTTTCATGTATACTTTTCTAAACATCAGTAGAAAAGCAGAAATAGAAACCTCTAGCTAGCCTGTACTGCATTCTCTTGAAGAACAGGCTATACATAGCTTAAAGATATTTTGCATTGCTAGCTTTCTCCTAGTTTTTTTAGGAGGCAATTACATCTAGGAGGGCATTCTCTCAGCTTCATCTAGTACAGGGGAGTCAAACTTGTGGAGTCACATCATCACGTGACATGGGGGGGGGGAGATGGGCATGGCCAGCATGTGACACCTCCAGCCCGCAGGCTGCGAGTTTGACACCCCTGATTTAGTATCTACTGCCTATATCCTATCTGTGTTAATTAGATCAGGCATTAACCCTATATAATTGATTAGATTTGCAATATGCTATGCATGCCCCTGCAATTTAAAAGCACAATGCCATAGCGGTTTCTGGAGTTTGCTTTTAGAAGTATATTACTCTGAACCTGATTTATGTATACTGCCTTACTACCATTACTCCAAGTTCAAATGAATTCTGGGTTTTACAAATAAAGACCATGATTTGGTTCATGAATTGTACTAAACCATAATAAACAACAGTTAATTTGATTCACTACAACAAGCTAAGCCAAAACTAAATGAATTGTTTTATGGCTTAGCATAATGCATGAGCCCAACCTAAAAGTAATGAGATCAAAATACATGGAGGATCACATCTACTCATAATTTCCAACTGCAATATAGTGAGAAGTTCCAAGGAATGTAAAAAATAGCTTGGAGGAAAGAAAATAATCCATGTCAACATAAACTGAATGATGTTTTACTGCATTAAGCCTAATTTTGTGGGTTCACATGTTATACTGCACCATAGGATCTGTATTCAGATAGTACAGTAGACAAATATATATTTTATATATGTTTTCTTAAGTTTTCGCGGGTATTTATATGTATGATATTCAGCTTTGTTCAGGTATTTTCATCGCCACCAGGTTGTGCTTTTAGTAGTAACGGTTTCAGCAGAATCTCATCTGCCATCATCAGGTTTTCTGTATTGTGTCGCTGAACACAATACAGAAGTTCTGATGATGGCAGAATGACATTCTGCCGAAACATTGCTACAACTTTAAAAGCACAACTATAATGACGTGGAAAAGCATCTAACAAAGCTGAATAATACATACATACATACATACATACATACATACATACATACATACATATATATATTTATATTTATATTTATATATATATATATACACACACACACACACACACACACATATACATATACATATACACACACCAACCTCTACCTCAATGGCCAATCCCACCACCACCCAGCACAGATAAATTCTGTGGCCAAAACACTAATTGCCAGAACCAAACGCCTGACAGACAAGACGCACATAAAGACTGAACTATGCACCCTGACTAAAGTACTGATAGCCAACAGCTTCCACAAAAGCAAAATCACTGGCTTGATCTACAAAAACACACTGAGACATAATGGAGACCTAGAAGATGAACAGACCTGTGGAACAGCTGTACATAAGAGGTACTACAGACAAAATCAGTAAGATACTACACAGGCATCACATCAAGACTGCCTTCAAAACAGACCGAAAAATAGCAGCCATCCTAAGAAACCCCAAAGATAAAATTGACTTGGAAAACCAAGGCATATATGAAGTCCCCTGTGCATCATGCCCTGCCACATATGTTGGACAAACCAATAGAAGAATTAGTACCCGCCTAGATGAACACAAAAATGCAGTAAAAAAGCTGGAACACACTTCTTCACTAGTCCAACACATGAAAGTCACATCAACTTCAATGGCACCAAAACCCTAGCCACTATAGAAAACCCCAGCCACAGAATTATCAGAGAAGCCATAGAGATTGAAAAAAGACCTGAAAGCATGAATAGTAGAGAAGATTCCACCAGACTGTCAATTATCTGGAAGCCTGCACTCACAAACAAAAAAATCTCCACACCACAAGCCAGGCAAACACCTGGGCACAAACAGACTCCCCCTGATACCGCCAGCTCAAACACACCCCAACCAGGCACCCAGATGAAACCTAGCTTCCTAATAAATGATAGCCGTCCGTTTACTCAGAGCCAAGCCACATCAAAAGCCTCCCATACAGGAAACACAATGTTGCCAGCCAATCAAGACAGAAAAAGCTACAAAAGAGACAGAAGATATTAAAAACACCAATCAAGCAGAACACAGCAAACTGCAAGACCAATAAACACAGACCAAGACTCCCAACCAATCAGGATGAAGAAAAAACCATTCTGGCACAGCATAGGCAAGCACCAAATTTAAAACAGAAATGGCTGTGAAAGTCTGACTCACAGACAAACACTATACAGAAGCCTGATGATGGCAGATAAGATTCTGCCGAAACGTTGCTACAACTTTAAAAGCACAACTATAATGACGTGGGAAAATACCCGAACAAAGCTGAATACCATACATATAAATATCCGCAAAAGCTTAAGAAAACACACACACACAGACAGACAGACAGACAGACAGATAGATAGATAGTTGGCCAGCTTGTGATTAAATGCTTAAAATACGATTAAATACAACTATATGATAAAATACAACTATACAATTAAAATATGATGCAACACTTGAAAATATTTTATTTTGGGTTAATCCAGAAGATAGCATCTGAACCAATGGCATAAAATGAAAATAAAAAGAATTTCAACTAAATATTAAGCAGGAAGTCCCAGAAGATATTTTCATAATGGAACAGATTGCTGGGAAGGTTGTGGACTCCTTCAAGGTTTTTAAATGGGTTGAATGGCCATCTGCTGAAGATTCTGTCATTATTTCACTATCCTTTCCATATTTTGCTAAAATAATTGAAGATGTACTGTTGCTCCTTTACCAGTGGTCGTTGACCTCAAAACCTACATTTTGACATGTATTTTAGGAAGTCACGAAATGATTGCTAAAGTCAAATGGGCAGTGGCCATTGTGGAAAACAGTTTGACAGAACTATTGGCAAACTGGCAAAAATAATCCCTTTCCGCTATTATTATAAATCTAGTCTTTTATAAGGTTAAAATAGAAATTGACAAGAATAATGACTCTCATACAAGTGTTTTGCAGGGACTAATTGGGATGAATGTTTCCCAACTAGACAATTCATTTGTAGGGATGGGACAGAAAATAAAATCCAGCTGACAGCTCTTAGGATGATGTAACTATTACTTTTTTGTATGGTGTAACAGTGCCTCTGAAAGCCTCTGGTAAATTAATCCCATGATGAGATACCTAAATAAATAGAATTAATTTTCTGTTTTTCCAAAAAGTCTCTTACATACACAGGTGCTTCTCATTTAAGGATTACTCATTCAATTATCTTTTGAACAATGCTGAACCAGTGGTATCTATGATTGACCCTTGGGGTTCCAGCCTCCACAGCATCTTGCAGTCACATGATTATCCTAAGCAAAATCAACAAGGAAGCTATCAGGAATTCAGAAGCCATGGTCTTGGAAGACATGAAGTCTTGGCTTAACATTTCTTACAATCCTCACTTAATGACAACAGCCAAGACTGTGGAAACTGTGGTCACAAATGGTCATGGGAGATTGCACTTTACCACTCTGTTGTGCTTAGCAACAGCAATTTCAGTCCCAATTGCTGTTGTTAAACAAGGATTAGCTGTAATTCTTTTTATATAACAGTGTAACAACATTACATAAATAACTATAGGAGCAGCACCTTTCAAATAAATCTCTTTAGGAAGAAATTCAATATTATGATATTATAAGACTTGCTAACTAGACATATGATGTCATAGCTGGAACATTTTGTCTGATTAGATCAAGTAACCGACATAGTTTTCTGAGAGAATCTGGCTTTCACTTATTCACATTCTATAAAACCGGGAGATTTGTGTATGTGTGTAGGTTTTTTTGTTTCTGTTTGCATGTATGTGTGTGTTATAGATGTGAAGTGGCAATTATCCAGGAAAAAGAGCACATTCCAAGGATGAGGGCAAGACAAGAGACTAGCAGCTTGGACCTGGAACAGAGGCAGAAGAAGAGAGTTAGGATAGTCATTCCTAGAATCTTCCAGGGAAAATCCATTAGGATGAGAGTAGTATAGGTTAATCTAGCAAGATTCTGTCTGTCTAGTGTGAGCAAATACAGACAGTCCTCAACTTAAAACCACAATTGAGACCAAAAATTTCTTTTGTGACCTTCTGATAAGCAAAGTCAATGGAAAAGCCACTTAATAATCGTGTTATTAACTTAACAATTGCATGATTCACTTAACAACTGTGGGAAGAAAAATCATAAAAGGGGGCAAAACTCACTTAACAATTGTCTTGCTGATCAACAGAAATTTTGGGCTCAGATTGAGGACTATCTGTATGTATTAGTTTATACAGAAGAGATGGGATGTGGGAAGAGATCATTTGTTGTATTTAAGAGATGATAAGTTACTAAAATTATACTTGTTTATGAAATTGGGAATTTTTATTTGCATTGTTCATAATTGTCCAGTTGCAATTATAATATTTAATAAAATTACTATAAAGTTTTGCCAGAATTGAACTTTACATATATCAATATATATTTTATAGAAAGACAGCTTACCGTAAAGCCAATGTATCCCATGGAAATATGTCAGAATCATTTGCAACCTATCAGTTAAAATACCTAGTAAGAACTGACTCTGACTGGCTTCAATCCCATCTTTAAAAATATGCAACCTGGATAATCACCCCAAACAAACATAATCCTCAGAAGAAAGACAGTTTCCTACTCTATCTGCCAAGTTGTTATAAGGATTACTGCAATAATGTGTGATAGATAGTGTGAATCTACTATGTAAGAGATAAACTATTATTATACATTTTTATTTTTAACACATTCATTCAAATAAAAACTTAAGCATTTTAATACTTCTATCATAACACTTCCCTTTTGACTGGAGTTTGACACTTGGTTGAGGTGTAATATGTTTTTAACAAGAAACAATGGAATTTGATAATGTAATTCCCATCCAAAGCACATACCAAGTAATAAGTGGTAGGTTGTGACAGTTCTCATGCAGTCTGGAAACAGGAATAATGGGAATAATGTGTGTGTACAAGTTTTTGTTTTTCAAATGGAATGCAGAAGCCAGTAGCTTTTGGGTAAACAGTGAAATACCTAGCATAATTATCATTAATCTTTATATAATAGAAATGAAACTGCAGATGAGAAGGCAGTAATCCTAGCCCACTAGTTCTGCAGCTGTCTCAGGTTAATGGGATGGATTTCACTAAATGCAGTTCATTTTCTGAGATCAGAATGTTTAGATAAATCTGGAGATAAGCTTTAAAAGAGATATTGACAGTTATACAGAAAAAGCGAAAATTTCAGTTGCCTTAGAGATGTTGCCTCCTGCCCCCATCTCTTTTTTCTATTATCCATTTTTACTACAGGTTAGAGTTATAGCTGAATTTGCCATGAGCTAATGAGCTGTATGTTCAGTTTTTTGTTAATTAGTTATCTAAAGTATATGGCTGCTCATCTAACAGAAAGTGACTATGAGCAACATACAACAATCCAATAAATAAAAATAGAAATATAAAAAATTCATTATCGAAAGCCATTATATAATAATTATTAAACTAAAGCCATTATATAATAATTAAACTAAAGCCATTATATAAATAATTATTAAATTATTATAATAATTAGTTTTAAAAACAAAGTAAAAAAATAAAAAGAAACTGATAGACAGATAAATATTAACAGTAAGGGAGACCCCTTACTAATTAATCTATTCCCTAGAGTTCCCAGGCCTACTGGCATAACCAAATCTTGAAGGACTTTTGAAAGCTCAGGAGTGATGAAGCACACTTCATATCTGAAGTGAGAAGATTCCATAGTGCAAGCAACATGACAGAAAAGACCTGTTAACTAGGGTACACCAAATGAAATTCCCTAGAGGGTGGAAACCATAACATGCCCATTCTATTGGATCTGGAAGGAAGGGTAGATGATATTGGGAAGAGGCAGTTCCTAAATAACCCAATCCCATGCCATGCAGGACTTTAAAATCAACACCAGTACTTTGCATTATACCCAGAAACAAACTATGCAGCTTGCATAGCAAAAAAATGTATTATGTATTTAATCTGAAACACACATAACTGAAGTTTTCACATACTCCTCATGGATAACCCCATGTAAAGTTCATTGTGATAGTCTAACCAGCAAGTGACCAGGGCATGAGTGACCATGAGTAGGGCTCTTGGTCCAAGAAAAGGTGCACCTGTTGCACAGTACAAAATTGTGCAAAGATTCTGCTAACCATGATTATTACCTGCTCCTTGAGAGCAGAAAGCATGATTCTAAAGGGCCCCCAAACCCAAAGCCACTAAGTCTTGCCAGGGTCCTGTTGAAGCTAGCTGTCCCTCATTCAGTCTCTCACAGCCTCCAGGGAGAGGACTCCCACAGCATTCACCAGGGGGCAGAGTTGTACAATTGAATATTATTCCATAGAATTTATCAACATACCAATGATATTTAATCCCATCTGACCAATGAGCTCAATTTCATTAGATGTTAAATAAGATAGAGAAGAGCACCAAACTCTGAGGCATCCATAAAAGAGGGATTGAAGGTGGAATCTTTCCTCCCCAATCACTACTGACTGGAATTGATCTCAGGAAAAGGAAGTGAACCAGAGTAACACTGTGCTACGCACTGTGCTTGTGTGAGCAAAGCACGAAGCCGAAAGCACCAACCTGAAGATGGCGAGTGGGACCTCGCCGAAACGTCACCAAGATACTCTTAATCTTACACAGGAAAAGACCTGAACACACCAAGACCTGCATACCTGTACCCATGAAAATCTACATACATACATACATACATACATACATACATACATACATGTGTGTGTGTGTGTGTTTTCTTAAGTTTTCACAGGTACTTACATGTATGGTATTCAGCTTTGTTTGGGTATTTTCCCATGTCATTGTAGTTGTGCTTTTAAAGTTGTAGCAACGTTTCAGCAGAATCTCATCTGCCATCATCAGGCTTCTGGCAGATGAGATTGAGATTCTGGCAGATGGCAGATGAGATTCTGCCGAAACGTTGCTACAACTTTAAAAGCACAACTACAATGACGTGGGAAAATACCCGAACAAAGCTGAATACCATACATGTAAGCACCCGCAAAAACTTAAGAAAATATATATATATATCCATCTTGGAGGTCTGGAAACATTTGTCTCTAAGGTCTGTTATAGAGTACAATGT
Organism: Pseudonaja textilis; assembly: GCF_049901715.1. Taxonomy (NCBI): domain Eukaryota; kingdom Metazoa; phylum Chordata; class Lepidosauria; order Squamata; family Elapidae; genus Pseudonaja; species Pseudonaja textilis. The sequence goes on from NC_142008.1 coordinate 96,413,076, forward strand.
CTAATTTGTAGTTCTCCAAAATGTTATTCATTTTAGGTGTACACAACACAGTAACAACGAATCTTATTTAAAGAACTATGCATGAAGTAACCTGGTGACATTTATAGTCATTACAATTTACCATATTATGTAATCACAGCCTATAAAATAAATAAACCTAGCAGCAATGTGGGGAATTCAAAATAGCATTCTGGATCAAGATACATGTCCTTGTCATGCTCAATGAGATTTAAAATTTATTCTCTTTGCTACAGCCTTTCATTCATTCATCCATTCATTGATTATGTGCCATCAAGTTGGTGTGAACTTTAGTGATCATACAGATAGATTTTTTTCCATGACAATCTGTCCCCGATCTGGCCCTCTAGATCTTCCAGTGGTGCACTCATTGCTGATATAACTGAGCTGATCCACCCTGCTGGTGGCCATTCTCTACTAGTCTTTCTTTCCATCTTTTCCAGCATTAGACTCTTCTTCAGAGAGCTAGGTCTTTGCATAATCTGTCCAAAGTAGGCTAATTTGAGACTGCTCATTTGTGTTTCAGATTAAAAATATGGGCTGGTTTGTTCAATGATCCATTTGTTGGCTTTCTTGGCTGTCCATGGTATTCTTGGGTGTCCAAATATATCAAATATATCATTCCTATCCTGCTTTTTCAAAGTCCAACTTCCACTTCCACAGAGTATTACAGGGAATTCCATTGCTTGCACTATTCTTTGTATGTTTAGACACATCACAGCATCTGAATTATCTTTTCCAAGGCCTTCACAGCTGCTTTACTAATTGCTAGTCTCTGGTGTATTTCTTGACTGTTCCATGTCTGAGCCATTTGCTTTGTATGTTTCTCTGTTGCCACTCAGTGCTGCCAAATTCTTTGCCCTTAATCCTATTCTTATGACATAGGCAGTATTTGCTCATTTGTTTATTTGATTTACAACCTATCTTTCCATTCAAGCAAGGCCTCAAGGCAATCATTACTAATTAAAACATGGAGTAGAAAAAATACCAAATTTGTAAAAATAAGTAATAAGTGGATTAACTGTTAAATGCCTAGTGAAAGGAATGTAGTCTTTATATTCTTCAAAATGCTGAGAGAATAAGATCAAACAGTGCCTTGGGAAGTACATTGGACTGAATGAAGAATGAGAAGGTCCTCCGATATGCTCCAGAAGTGACTCTCTGCTGCACAGCAACATCTTCAAAAGGATTTCTGCAGATCTCAGTTGCTGCATAATTCATAATGGAAGAAGTAGTCCCTCAGATAGACTGGAACTAAGCCATTTAGGACTGCTTAGATTTTAAAATTCAAAGCTGGAGCCTGCTATTGCTCTGGTAAAAGTTGTCTTCCCTTATTGCCAACTACTCATATATGACAACAGCAACCAAAATAGAGTCAGCAACGTTTCTTGTGTTTTGGTTTATCAAAGCAAGATGTTTGAATTATAATCCAACAGCTATTTTGTGAATTATTACTATTTCATTTTTTCAGTTATTAAATAAATTATTGAAAATATAAAATAAATAACTTTCATCAATTATAGCAATTGTAACATGTCAATAAATATCACACTAAAGTACATTGGCTCCAAATTTTAAAAATCATATGAAAAACAATACAACAAGATAGTGCTCCAATAATGTAATTAAGGTTCCATGTGACAAGATTGAAGGAAAGTACAGTATGATTATACACTATGGAAATTAACCATGTACAAGGGTGGTCATTTTTATCTATCTATCTATCTATCTATCTATCTATCTATCTATCTATCTATCTATCATCTATCTATCTATCTATCTATCTATCTACCTTGTCTGTCTGTCTATTGTTTTTGATGAATCCAAAAGTGAGTTGGTCCAAAACTAAGCACTGGAAAGTCTCTTTAGGACTAAATTCTGATATAGACTAGACTTCATTTGTCTGTATCACACTCATTGGAATTGCTCTTTTCACTCTTCATTTTCTGACTACATTCTTGAATGATTTCAGCATGTAGTTAACAATAGAATACAACATCCATTTGAAACATCTTGGTCCTTGTTCCCCTTCTCTTCCTCCTGTTCTCTTCCACATTCCTTGTCCCTAAATGGTTAATTAAATTTAGCAGCATTATAGGAACATCAGTAGGCAGTATGTGACCTTATAAATGAATATCGCTATCATGGTGTTAGTCAAGCTGATGAATGGAAAGGAAAAAATAAAGGAGGGGAAAGGAGAGGAAGGGAAGAGAACGGTGAGGTGGGAAGACAAATTTCCTGTTGCCATGGTACTCCATGCAGGGTTTGGTTGCTTGTATTACTGTCAGACCCAGATTCCCTAATTGAAGTAAAGTGAGATAGAGATAGACTGAGAGACAGATTCTATTCTCTTCCCATCTTTCTCTCTCCCCCTCCCTTTCTCTCTTTCTGGCCTGAAACAGGATGTTTCCATTTCAAGCATTAGCAAATAAGGCTGTTGACTGAGCTCTTAGTATGTTTGTGTATGTGGATGTGTGTGAGGATCTGCAGAGATTTAAAATCCTATGCATATAATAGTAGTCAGGGAGGGAAAGGAGAGGGGGGGAAGTGCCAGCAGCTGCTCATATTGTGGTGACGTCTGCTCCATCACCAGTCAGGGAGGGAAGATATAAGGGACAGCAAAAAATAGAGAGTGGGAGACAATGAAAAACTCATGTAAATTATCAAAGGAGGCAGGATACTGTTCAGCAAGTGTGACACTGTTCTGTGGGGACATTCATTTTACAGATTGACTGGCTCCTTCTTTGCTTCTCGTGGCTTTATTCCTCTACTTTCTGAGCATCTCAACATTTCCATCAGGCTCATCAGGAGTTCTCAAGAGGGCTTTCCCATGGTTGAAATGATTTCAACTGGATGACACAGGTATTTTCTACACCTTTTGCTAAACCATGGAGACTTCTCTTCTGGGATTTCTTATTTGGTGCTTCCATCTCAAACTCCTACAAGCAGCTGAAATCTTCCAACAACAACAACAATCAGCTCCATCTAAAACCAGGACACCCAAAACAAAGGAGTGGATGCCTTCATCTTCATCTTTTTTGGTTTCAGCTTTCACTTGGATGCCTACTCTTAATTTGGATAAGGCTGAACCTGAGGGATCGGAGGCAGCAATGGCCTTCCTGTACTCTGGAGATGCCCTGAGTCTCTCACAAGCCAACTGTACCCAGAGATTTGAAATGAGGGCTTTAGTGAAGGACTCCCGCCCTCCACCAACCTTATATTCCTATCTACGCAGTGTTACGGACACCTTGACCCATGCCACCAATTTTCTCAATATGGTCTTTCAGACTAATGACATTCGGGAATCCAGTGTGAAAGAAGATGTAGAATGGTACCATGCCTTGGTGAGAAGTGTTATAGAAGGGGATTCTCAAGTTTACCGAGCCATATTGACTTTTGATGCTCATCCTTTGTTTTCCAAGCCCCAGTTGATACTTCAAGCCACAAAGGGGAATAATGAGATCTTACTTCAAGATCTTTCTGCCTTTTCAGAAAATCTAAGGAATCTGACTTGGGAAAATGAGTGGTACAATTACTTTAGGTTCCAACAGACTCCACCGCTTTATAAGAGAATTCTCAGCAATGACCTTAAGACACTAGACACCCCCAAATGGAGCCAAGGAGATAGTTATGTGATGGATCAGAGCTATATTAAATGGTCACCACCTTTCCTGGAATGTGAAGATGGAAAATTCTTGCCCTCCTGGATGGTTACACTCTCCTCTTCATTCTACGGCCTCAAGCCTGACCTCAATCCAGAATTCAAGTGAGTGGAAGAGGATAGTGATAAGGGGTGAGATTTTGATCCAAACCCACCTAGGATACAGGAGATCCACCACTGGTTCTTCTCACGTTAGTAATATAAACAGTTGTTAGGGAACTGGGGAGGGAAGAAGCTAGATGGAGAATGTGGAGAGAAAAAAATATCCAATACCTTTCTCAGTGGGGCTGAATTCTACTATTACCATCATGCATAGAAACTAAATACATTCATCACTATTTATTGCTAAAATGCATATTCTATTGAGAAGCTCATCGGGATTTGCAAACAGCTGCTTAGAAAAATATTGCAAAGTTTAAAAAAAATTAAACTCTATCTCAGAACCTGCTATCAAAAGTAACAATAATAGTAACAATAATATATATTTATCTAAGCATGTGTAAAGTACTTCGTTTTTATGCCCTTCTGCTGGAATAGTTTAGGATAATTTCTAAAATAGAAAGGATATATTCAACTTTTCTAGGGGGAAAGCTGATATCTTAGCACCCAGTTGCAGTAATGAGTTATACTTAAACATAATGAAAAAGCATTCAGTGTATATTCAAAGGCAGATTTTAATTTATCCATCTTCCAGGATGAATTCCTAATAAATACTATCTTAATGTCTGGAATCTCAATCTATTCATTACACACAGGTTATGAGGCTGGCCTAGAAGGGAGAAAAATATATTCTATGCAGTTTTAGCATTTATTCCTTATTTTAAAGAATATTAAAAATCATACTGATAAGAAATTTTTATATTAAGTAAATATACTGTTAGGTACTTTACAAGCTGGGGTCTTAACTAAGCTTCTAAAGCTTAGCTGGAAGAAAAAAAATGAAAGTCCTATCTAGAAGAAGAATCTGAATGCAAGAGAAATGGAATGGGCTGTAGTATTCCTCAGAAAGGATTTCAGAGGCTACTTATGTCATTTCCTCCACACACAAGGTACTATTCTACAGAGGTTTTTATTTATTTATATTCCACTGATAATTTGAAATTAACAAAGGGGAAAACATCTTGCAGTATTTATATCACTTTCTTTACTGCTTACCTGGAAGAGATATTAGGAGTAATAAGTAAAATTCTTTTTCACAAGTCTACTTCATTATTATTGTTATTACTTCATTATTCTCTACAAACCTGATCTTCTTTAATCTATTAAGTCTTCTTTAATCTATTAAGTCTTTGCACAGGGTTAATTTAACCCCATAGTTTACCAATAGCTACTTGACTGGATAGGATAGAATTAGGATTAGAACTAAGGTAAATTCACACAATAGATTTAAGTGGCGTCTATCATTGGTTGTTTCATCAAAAGCATAATCAATTCTTTATAATTAGATATGGGGAAGGTCAGGGAGAAAACTGATAATGTCCCAAGTCCACAATCTCAATAGTAGATATCTTAGAAACCACCAATTTAGTCTTGAATGCTAGATTCTGAATTGTTATATACCAAAATATAACCAAAAATATAAATTATAATGGCTGTCGAGGGATGATGAAGATAATATGCTGAGGAAACACACTCTATTGTCTATAGCATGTGCTACCTTTTAAGAAGGGTATTTGTACATATTAAGAAATCTGTACATTTCCCCTTGGTTCAGAATTAAAGAGGATATTCCAAAGCTACTTTAGGTTAAAGAAAGATGAGTTACATCTTTCACATAAATAAGAACTAAATTTCTTCTGATTCTGCCAATCTACTGGAAACAGTCCAGAAAAGCTATTTAGAAGTTTAAGCAGATCTTACGTTGAAGGGTTGATTTTCATTACAGAATGCTACCAGAATGGCCAGAATGGACTATATGATGTAATCTCACAGCCTGTAGAACAGCATGAATGTCCCTACTTTGCAACTGATCTGCTCAAGTCTACAATCACAATTTGCAGGGTTAGCTATAGTTTAATTCTGGCCTCAATCTTGCACTAACAACTAACATATTCAAACAGCTGCCAATGGTTCAACAAAGATAACTGCTAGTGTCTTCTGTAAATATCTATTAAAAGATAGTTTTCAGCTGGACACTTTAAATAACTGAATTGCTTGAATTACATTTATTTATTAGTTTCTCATAATATCCCAAAATAGCCTTTCAGGATACTGTGGGAAAAACAGGCATTGATTCCACCCAGGGGTGGGATTCTACCAGTTCGCACCTATTCGCTAGAACCGGTTGTTAACATTCTAAGCAGTTTGGAAAACCAGTTGTTAGAAGAAATTACTTGCCTAATCCTGTAAGGAAGGCAGGAAGGAAACATTCTGGTGTTGCTTACAGAAACCCCCTCTCTATTAGCCCTTATTACATTCTTGGCAGGACTAGACTTCCTATCTCAGGAACTTCTCTGGAGTTTTTTTCCCCTCCTCTGCTAGCACTTTGCTTGTGTGGAGTAACCACTCAAAGTTACAATGGCACTGAAAAAAGTGACTTATGACCATTTTTCACACTTACGACTGTTGCAGCATCCCCACAGTCATGAGAGGCCAGGTGAGGAGATGTGTGCCTCGATGTGAGTGATATTGAGTTGGCCACACCCAGCCAATAGCATGACCACCAAGCCTTGTCCACCCAGTCACATGACCACCAAGCCACATCTACCACCTAAGCCACACCCACAAAACCAGTTGTTAAAAATTTGAATCCCATCCCTGATTCCACCCAAATGGCCTAAGGCTGTTCTGAGGGAGAAAATATATTTATATGAAAAAACATTCTAAATTCAGATCACATTGTCATGGTGAGCTGAACTGCAGTTTATCCAATTAACTTTATTTTGTAGATTTAAAAAACATTCTGAATTATTCACTAATCATAGTGGCTGGATAAGGACAATGTAATAGAATCTGTTTAGCTAATTGGAGATTCAATATGTCATTATAAATTTAACTAATATTGAGGTAGATATTCTAATGTTATGAGTAGGGCTACAAGATTTGGGCTGTAAAATCCAGACATACAACACCTACTGAGTAATACTTTGCTGTTTCCAAGGTATTTGTGTGAATGTTTGCAATCCCCAAGATACTACAAAGCTGCATATGCTCCTTCTTATCTAATAATTCAAAACAGATAAGCTTATTAAAAGTACAATAGAAAAAGTACCATGTGTATAATTCTATCATCTGTCTATCTGTCTGTCTGTCTATCTATCTATCTATCTATCTATCTATCTATCTATCTATCTATCTCTCAAGGAAGCACTGACTACTTCAATGTGACATATTAATTCATGTTGTAGGTTGGCTTGCCATGTTTTTCCAATCCATGAGTCTCATAATCATGATCTGTAGCTGTCACTGCTTTAAACTAATTAATTTAATCATACTATATAGCATGCCATACTCAAGGATAATAGATGGTGAAGCAGACATTATTCTTCCAGGAAAACAGGGAAACTGAGCTATTATTTTCAATGAAATGTATGTAATCAGGCCTTGTTTTGAGAAACAGGGTCAGGAGAAAGTGTATTAACTTTCTGCCCTCCTGCTCACCCTGAGCCTTTACAGACTGCGTTATTCGTTCAACAAATAAATTACGAAGAGCACAACTGTGCAATGACAGGCAATAAGATGCCAGTGGGATGATTAATTTGATCATGTTTGGGATGATCAGCAGGTTAATCCTAGATTTAAAATAAATATGAGTTAATATATTAGACCTGCTGCATTCTTGTGGTCATGCATATAATTTACAAATTAGGCAGGGTTGAAAAGATCTCTACAAATGATACTAGCCCTAACCATCCCATGCCAAAAATAGGCAAATGCTAAAAACAATTTCTTTTCCCACTTACCCTATGGAGATAAGAGCCCAGTGAAGCAGATGGTGGGGAGACTGTTATTTGTGAAATGATATTTTTTAAGATCCTTTATTCAGGACTGATTTTATAGTAACAAATGAGGAGAGAGATAAAGAAGGCAAACACCTCAGAAAAAGATATTCTGAATTTTAATTCTATCAGCTTTCCTATGAAAAGAATCCCTGCTTTTTAAAAAATTGTCACTTTATTTCAAACTGTATTTTTAGTTTAAGATTATTGATGCAATCCTAAACAGTTTTGATAGGATTTGTATGTGGAAAGAGAGGATGTAGCAAAGCAACAGTAATGCTACTAATAATGCAGTTATTATGAATTGTCTTCAGAAAAACAAGTTGGCTATGTTTTTATACTTTTACCTATTAGTAACAACTACCATTTATACAGTTACTCTAATGCAATTGCATAAGTTTACATAACACAAAGACACATGTCATGGACTGATCGATACAACATGCTGTAGGCTAACATTTGTTTGCTCATTTTATGATTCAAAGGGAGAATTTGTATTTCATATTGAATTCTAAATTAAATGCAGGTAGGTCTTTGTTTACTACAATAATTCAACCTGAAATTGTTGTCACTAAGTGAGAGGAGGAGAATTGTGTCTCATAGTTGTGTGACAGATATGGCTTTTTCATGAGTCCCACCCGAGATAGGATTTAGAGCATGTCTCTTCTGCCAAATCTAATCGGAAAGATAAATCCAACTGGGGAGTGAGATTTCCAGAAATAACCTTGTTTCAGATCATGAAGGGCCTTCAAGTAATCACCAGCACCCTGTGTTATACCTGAAAGCTTTCTAGTAACCAGTGCAGTTCATGGAACAGAGGTGTCCCTTGTGCTGAAAGTAGTAGACACTTATGGTTGCCCACACCATCACATTTTACCCAAGCTAAAACTTGCAAATACTCTTCAAGGGACTTCACTAGCAGATGACTTCACCCAACAACTATATGTACATGTTAAAAAGGAGAAGAGAGAGCCTGGTCCCTGCAACACCACCAATAATAGGGATAGTGGAGTAGGTATCTCCTCTGCTATCCATTAGGATACGTCGACCTTAATGTAGGGCTAAGTATATTGTATTACAGCAATCATTGTAGTTTTTAAGTGATAATTCATGGCTTAATGTAATCTATGAGCCCTGGTGGCACAGTATTGAAAGCAAACTACCCACAGCCTGAAGTTTGATCCTGATAGGACTCAAGGTTCTCTTAGCCTTCCATCCTTCTGAAGTCAGTAAAATGAGGGCCCAGATTGTTGGGAGTACCCTGCTGACAATGTAAACTGCCCACAGAGTGAAGAAAGTACTGTGCGTGGTATGTAAATATACGTGCTATTACTATTGCTATATGAACCCAGCCAATTATGGTTTATGAGCAATCCATAGTTAAATCATTGTTTGGTATGAAATGTGATCCCAATCATAGACTTGTTGTCATAGATCATTTAATATACAAATTGTTCTTTGATAAATTATTGATTTTTGAGATCACACAAGTTCATACACATAACAGAACCAATTTGATTGAATATAAAACAATTGTCAAGGTTCACAAAAGCTTATTAAATCATCACCCAGGATGTACAAATTACAGAGTTAATCTGTTAGAAAAACACATTATAACTCCACAACATACGAACTCTTTAAACGTCTTTGCATAATGCAATAGGCCAGTATGAAAGAATGTACCTCTATACTGTACTGCTATTCTATGTCCTATGGCTAGTCACTGTTTAACTATGAGTATCTTGTACTTTTGTGCTTTTACTCTCTGCTTTGTGGAAGGCTTTGTCCCTGTGCATCAGTGAAGCTGCTGTGTCTTGATATGATGCAAAGAAAGAATCTGAAGGCAGGGAGAGGGCAAGGAAGGAAGCCAAATTACTAATACAAAGTTATCAACTTTTTCTGTGTCATAGTGGAGTTTTTTTTCCTCTAAAGAGTTGGAACATACTTACTTGGTGATCATGGGAATAATTGATGCAAATCCTAAATTACAAAATCCAAGGACTAGTGAAATTCCATCCCAAATTAACTTCACTTTTATAATTTAAAGCAGCAGCCTATTAAAGATGTACTGTATATATTTAGGGCCAACTCCATGCTTCCCATTCAGTAAATGTTTCAGCCCCTTCTCCTTGTCTTCTCATATTTCTGCTACCTCCTCAGATAGGATATTATTTTGCTCATATATATGGATTGTTCATCAGACGGTTCTTAATACATTCCAGCCAATGGCAATGTCATCTGCAGTGATTATATGGTTCCATATAATCAAGTATTAGAATTGTTGAATTCCTTCTCTCCCGATACATGCTAAAACCATCATCTTATCTGTTCCAGAGGGGTCATGAGGCTGGATGTTAAAATCCAAAATGTTGATATAAACCAGTGTGCCACTAACGGAGGATGGTTTGCAAACACACATCAGTGTGATCTCAACAGCACCCAGGTAAGGAGAGCTTTGGAGCTCTGCTCCCAGCTATACTATCATGTCAGACCGTGAACTGGAGGGTCTTCCCTATTGACATCCATATATACATATGTACACACAACACTATCTCGGTAATGGAAAAAGTGTATCTGCCAGATGTTACTGACCTACACATTCCAGTTGCCCGAGGCAATGGCCATTAACGTTGAGGGATGGTCAGTTTCACTTTAGCAGCATCTGGAGGACAGGTATTGCT